>NC_140954.1:5013911-5613911 GCF_014529385.1 Adiantum capillus-veneris
TTGATGATTTTTTTGCACAAGGTTTCAATCTGAATTGGAAAACGATTTTAAAATGAAAATCGTAGCTAATGAGCTGAAGTTTCTGCCCATATTTTTACTTTTTTATTTGGAGCCACGGTTGAGGAGATATGATCAAAATACTGGACCCCAGTCTGTCCACATCATGCAGGGACAGCTCATTTTCAACTTTTCCAGTTTCTATTCACACTGGCTCCTCTCTTCTTGTGTAAATCCTTGGGGGTTCCCTTCACCTATAAAAGGGGACCTCTTCTTCCTTGAAAGGAACTCAAGCATTCAAGCCATTGATGAGAGGAATTCATGAGGGAGTGAGTAGTAATGCCAAATTGTACTTAGCCATTAACATAAGCCTAAGCCTACACTTTCTCCTAGAGGAAGACTAGCAATTTTTGCATGCTATCCTTGAAAGATCAACTCTAATCAAAGAAGGTCGTGGACTTGGCGTATCAATCAAAGTTGAATTCTCCCCTCTTCTTCTCTCTCCATCAATAATGGTGCCGAAGGGTTTGTCAAGTAAGATGTGTTCTACATTGATGTTTTCTTGATTTCTTGTTGTTTTCTTTTTTATCTCTACATTGATGTTTTCTTGATTTCTTGTTGTTTTCTTTTTTATCTCTAATCCAATATATATATATATATATATATATATATATATATATATATATATCTAATCTCATCTCCTTAACCAAGCCTATCTCTCTTACTCTTAGTAATTCATCCTCTCTACAAATTTTAGGTTCTCCTTGCTACAGATACATCTCTCCCCGCAGTATCCTTATTGCCTACGGACAAGAATAGGGCTTGGGAGGGAAACTCTGTTCTCCTCTTCCCTTCTCTTCTCTCATATCTACATTTTACACATACTAGAGTTATCCTAGATGAATAATCCACATGATGATAATTTTTATCGCTTTCACTCTGTACGATCTATTAGAATTAACGTATGGATTAGCCGTAAAATACACTTTCAACAACGTATAGTGTTTCTCTTTGGTCCAGAAAGGCTCAATGAAATATTTCTATCACCGGATCCCATTATACTACCTTTAATAAACTATAACTTTTCTTTTGACGTTAGCATAGTTATCTTGCTATGAACCAAGAGGATTTGTACACACAATTAATCCCAATCATTAGACAAAATATATATATTATGGTAAGCACAAAACTACAATTCCAAAGAACAATTCGTAGCCTATTTGGTTAGCCAAGATTGAATGCCATTAACTCATCTATTAACCCTTTCATATTACCCATGATATGATATGACCATAGCTTTGATGTTTTCATCTTTGTATTATTTTGATACTCTCTTTTGTGTTCTTTCTTTGTGTGTGTGAGTGCAAGAGAGAAAGAGTGGGGCTTCTTTGATTGCACTTCTTTTCAAACCTTAGTCTTCATGGCATCTATGGTTTAACTCCTTCATATAGTTTTGGAGTTCTCTCACAAACTCTCACAGCCAAAAGCCCGGTGCTTTCCTGGCAAGACCGCAAATTTCTCGACAACGTTGTCCGATTTTGCATTGCAGCATATCCACGCGTTCACAATGAGTAGAACTACACATTAGGCACTTTAGATTTTGGAAACGAAGACCTGCAGATTTCGGCCAGACATCCTACGTGTTTCTGCACCATGTGTTTTGGGTCGGGATTTTGGTTCATAGACCTTAGGGAGAGCGACCTATTGGTATTAGTAGGGTCTCCTTTAAGTTCTATGGTGTTTCGAGATTGTTTGATGGGTGTTCGGCTCTAGAAAGCGTTGTAGGAAGTTTCCTCTTATGCACTCCTGAAGGTTGTGACTTAGACAATTGGTAGAGACCTCTTAGGAATTAGTTAGGAGTCGGTCGAGTGTAGGTTGACACCTTATGCTTGCTTCCACGCGCCTGCGGGTCGAGCTTCGTCCTTAGCTGACATTACATGTTAGGTGAGTTCTCGCTGTGTTGACGTCTGTCGCGGCGTATCCGTCCAAGAGTGAGTCACTTGCATCGATTGGTGTTACAGTCAATGATGATGATAAATTAGAAGTCTGTTTGTAAGGTTTGGGTCCTTAGTACAAAAAAATTAAAACTGACATCCATCTTGGAGAGAACGTTGCTCTACGTATGGTGATTTTTTTTTTGAATATGCCCTTTTCAACAATAGAGGAAGAGGAAGAGGATGTGATACAGATCGTGGACAAAGCCAAGGAAAAGGCAACCACTAGGCACAACAACAAAACAAAAATCATGGCCATAACACAGGTGGTGGTCGAGGAGACTTTTGAGGCAAGGGGAGCCGAAGAGGTTCTAGAAATGCGTAGTGCAATAATGCATGTCAACATGGGAATATAGTATGTTGGGGCTATGGATGACATTGTCACTTTGAATGTGATTGTCAAGATAGGAGGCAACAAACAACTATGGAACCACTAGCATGAATGCAGATGAGCCCGAGGGGCTATTTGTGGTGCAGCACATGATGATTACTATGTCTGCAAATGTGGAAAAATCTGTTGAATACTATGTTTGTAGCTGTGGAAAAATCTAGTGATAATGTCTGGTATGTAGACTCTGGTGCATCAAATCACATGACCAGCCATGGTGAATGGTTTGAGGAAATGAAGACTTTATAAAGTCTTGGTTATGTAGAAACTAGGGATGATACTACACGTCCTATTATGCATACAGGAAATGTGCCATTGTCTATGATAGATGGTAAATTGAAGTACCTGGCTGATATACTATATTACCTGACTGATATACTATATGTACCCAGCACTACAAAGAACCTGGTTTTTATTGGATAAATGATTGAGCAGGGTTTACAGATTAGGTTTAACTCCAATGGTCTCTTTGTCAAAGAGCATAATAAGGACAAAAAGCTGGTTTCACAAGGAAAGAAAGTGGGCAGAATGTTTACTTTGGATGTAAATGTGCCCAAAGTGAATGTTGTCATGTTTGTGCAAGGTGCAGGTGTTATTCTAGATATAGAGATTTGGCATAAACAGATTGGTCATGTAAATTTGCAGAGGCTGAAAATGATGTATACTAAAGAGATGGTTACAAATTTACCTACGTTTCAAGTTATTGAAGTGCAAAAAGTATGTGAAGCTTGTCAATTTGGAAAGTAAGCAAAAGCATCCTTTTCTCATGATAAGCATGTAAGCATGCATTGGATTTAGTGCATACAAATGCATGGATTCAGGTAGCATCTACATGCATCTATGGGTGGATGTACATACTATGTGACTTTCATTGACAACCATACGAGGAAGGTATGGGTCTACTTCATGAAGCAAAAAAGTGAGGTGTTTATGCATTTTCAAAATTTCAACGTTCTGGTTGAAAAATAGATTGGAAAACATGTAAAGTGCCTGAGGTCAAATGGAGGTGGAGAATACTTTTCCAATGAATTCAATGGTTTTCTAAAAAAGCATGGAATTCAAAGGTTGTTTTCATTAAGGTACACTTCGTAGAAAAATAATGTTGCTGAGTGGAAGAATAGGATCATTACAGAAGTGGCTAGAACATTGATGAATGAGAAGAACATGCCTCATTGTTATTGGGTTGTGGTTGTTGCTACAGGTGTCTACATTATGAACATGACCCCTACTGCTATAGTACATGATATGAATTCTGAAGAAACACTCAGTGGTGAAACATAAGATGTGTTAGATTTTCAATTGTTATTGCTTATGTGCATGTTCCGGTTGAAATAAGAAGTAATATTGATCCAAAAGAACGTGTTTGTTGGCTATTCCCTTGCGCAGAAAGAGTACAAGTGTTACAATCCTATCACGCGTAAAGTGCGAGTGAGGAAGGATAACATTTTTTATGAAATGGCAAGTTGGTATGCTCATGGAAAAGATGATTTGGCTGCTGATGTAAGAGAGAATGTGGCTGCAAAAAATACAGGTCAAGTCTTGAGTGGGCCGCAAGGGTCCTCTAGTGCAAGTCATGGTGAGAATCCATGGAGCCTGACAGGTTACGTGAAATAGTGAGTCCTGGGAAAACTTCAAATGTATCAAGGAAAGGAAAGGAAAAAGTTGATGATGCCCCCAAGTTGCCAAATTTGCGTGTTAACTATGATGATGGCGAAAGCAGTGGTTCTGCGCAGAGTTTGGAATACCCCCTATGAAGACTCCGGGTATAAGAAGGATGTAAGTACGGAATAGGGCAGCTAGAAGTGATCCTGGACCACACATGTCAGAAAGAGCAAGAAATCATGTGTGGAATTTGAGTCATGATAGTTAGCATTCGAAACAATGCCAAGACAGTGGACTTCCTTGTGACAAATGTGACAACCTTTGTTGCATTTCAAGAATTTTTGCAATCCAAGGGAGCTTCCCAATATCCTCAAACAAGAGGTCCAAGCAATGGCATGCACATCTCGTGAAGAAAATGTGTTTCCATTTCTCTTCCACCATTTGTCCGGCCCCAACACAATTAGTTGCATTGTCCATGCATACCTGCACAACATTGGAGGGTCCTACCCCAATAATCACATCCTTAAGCTGCTTGAAAATAAATTCTGATGTCTTTGTCTCCCCAGATGTGTCCATAGATTTCAAAAACACAGAACCATGTATAGAGCATGCAAGAAAGTTAATGATAGACCTGCGTCTAGTGTCAGACCATCCATCACATACAATTGTGCATCCATGTTTTTTTATTTCTCGCGCACACCCATGATCTCATGACCAATGCATTTGACCTCATCATTTAACTCTGTGGTGCGCAAAGCATTGTATGTGGGAGGCACATAAGATGGACCAACTTGTCCAATTGCCTTGACCATTTCCAAAAAGAAAGGACTCCGCACTTTCCATTCAGGAATGTCCTCTGCATAAAAAAACTTGCGCAAGGCTTGATCTGCTTGCTTGCGTGCTTGCAAGCTAAATGCACTTGCCAAAGGCCCTTGTGCAACCTTCCTCTTCTTGCTCGAGGATCCCGCATTTGATTTGGAAGCCGAAGTCCTAGTGGCACTTACATGAGCACTCCCTGATGCATGTGTACTCATTGAGCCTAAGGCACCTCCTTGAGATAGAGAGGCATTACCTCCCAAATCATCCACCAAGGCATCTACAAATGCATTTGGGTCCTTCCCATCATTCTGTACATCTACATGCAATCTTGTGACCACCTCTTTGACGTCCTCTGACACACTGTCACATGGGCCTACACCATAGCCAGAGAGGGACAATAAATGTGCACGAATACGGGAGGGACCGTCGTCCCAAGTATGCCCACAATACTTGCATTTTACATGTAAATTGCCCTTTCTTTTGAGGCTTCAATTGTTCTACATACTGCCATTCGGGACGCTTCACTCGGCCCATCTGGATTCTGCAAACTTGCAAGGTGCACACTGCAAACCTTGACAAAGTGGAGGCCTCACAAGTCAAGACTCAAGAGCAGCCCACGGCCCACGGGTAACGGAGGGCGTAGGTGAAGAATTAGCTGCGCGCGGGAGTGTGTGTGGGTAGGTCTCCCGGCTTGCGGTCTCGACTCTCAAGCTTAATTGAGTCACTGTGTGCAGAAACGGCAGCGCTGCAGTTTTTAGAAAACTCGCGCAGAGACGTTTTGGGGCACATTTGACAATTTGGGGGAAAATTTGCTAGCTCGTAAAAATCGCCCTGTTCACGTCCGGAAATGGCAACCATGCGCCAATCATATGCAGACGCGCTCGGAAGTCCGATTGCCCAATCGGACGCGTATGAAAAAAACTATGGCGACAGGAAACCCAAGAAAGAAGGGCTTCTCCAACCTCCCCTTGTTTCTCTTTTCACTGATTGAGAGCGGACCGTGCACTTAGCGGCCGGCCAATCGACATGAGGTGGGAAAAAGCAACCTTGGTGTGAGCGCAAGGCCGCCGAGGGGTGGGCCCGCGGAAAAGAGAAGAACTCGGGTGAAGAGAAGATCCTTCTCTAACACAAATTGCAAGCAAAAGAAGAACCTCAAGAACGCAAGAACCTCAAGATCCTCAAGAGCCCCAAGAACTCAAAACCCACAAGAACCCAAGTTCCTCGTGAACTTAAGAACCCATGACTTCAGTGGATGGTCATCACCCGAAGCGGAATGGATACTTCGCATGAAGGTGGTGAGCATGGGAGTGGCGAAGAAGAGTTTTCCCTCGGAGGAAGCTTTTCCGACTCTCCCCCTTCCCCATCTACGCCAAGGATTGCACTAACTCCTATGGAGGCTTTCGACAAGATGATGATGGACAAGAAGTTAGAACGCGAAGCAAGAAAAGCAGAAAGAAAGGTAGAACACGAAGAAAAGAATGACATCCGTAGAGCGTGAACACCAAGAAAGAAAAGCAGAACGGGATCGTGAATACGAAGAAAAATGGTTAGTCTTTGAGCGTGAGCGCGAGCACGAGCACGCGCGCTTGGCGGCCGAAGACAGAAGGCTAGCCTTGGAGCGTGAGCATGAGCAAGAGCGCTTGGCGGCCGAACAGAGAGCCCAACGCATGCAAGAGTTGTTGCGACTCTTTTTTAGTATGCAGGCACAGATGGCAAGAAATCCGGAAACGGAGACTCTCAATCTCTTCTTTTCCAAAGCATGATACACATGATTTGCATGATAAGGATAAGCATGATGATTTGCATGATCAAGATGTGATAATTCACGAGCATGATGATTTGCAGGAAGAAGATGTGATTGTTCACAAGGATGATGGTTTAGTTGATACTTTTTCTAGTGAAGCTAACCTCATTGCAGATTCGATCAATCACGAAGAACCGATCTTGGCTCTCGAGTCGAGGGCCAACAAACCCCTACAGGAAGATTCGATTGATCATGAAGAACCGATCTTGGCTCTCGAGTCGAGGTCCAAAGAACCCCCATAGGAAGTACTATGTGTTCGTATGATTAGTCAGCACACATTGTTTGAGTGTTGCATTCGTGATGCTTTTCTGTATTTTAGTCATCGTCCTTATGTGATCCCTTTTCACAGGCATGACATATTGTATGCTGAACTCGATTCAGTCATGAATGAGCACGGATGTATGCAGATTACTCATGAAAAGATGAAATGTTTGCACCCAAGGAATCGCATTCCATGTCTCTTCCTTGGCATGACACAGTATCAGAAAGAGCACAAGAAGGATTAAGCATCAAGCATGGGCATTTCCATTGTGTTTTGCCACAATTGATTGATTTAGATCAGAAAGTCGAGATTCGACCCCATTGTTTGCGTGTGTTTGATGAACGGTTTGACACTCCTTCACTTTGTTCATCTGCATTGCATGCACGGTTTTTTCGAAGGAATAGTATTTTTCCAGTCACTTTACATGGAATGGGTATGTTCATATTTTTGTGTTGGAAGTGGTTTCAGGAATTTTCATCCTCAAAGATTCTTGAAGAAGGTAGACGCATGACTATCGACGAAGTTAAAGCATTGAAGGAGCCACAGGTGACTTTGTGTCGCTTTCGGTGCGGCCCAAAGAAGCAAGCATTGCAGACCTTTATGAAATTCAAGTATCGCAGGACCCATGCATCAGAGTAGGCGGGCGAAGAGTCCTTTCTAGGATTCCGGATGTTGTTGGCGATCTCCTTCGATGCCATACAGTTTGGTACCAGTACCTCACTTTGAAAAGGAGGGGATATCACGTGACACATCTAACCCTATGTGCATGTGGACAAGCTACTTCAAGACAAGGGTTCAATTCAGTTCAGTTAGCCTAGCTTAGGAAGTGTTTTGACATTTTGTGAGTCTGTTCGCAGACCGTGCATGTCCCGACACTTATATTAGATGTATATCCTCTGGTTGCACACAACATGATCATCAGATTTCCATCAGAACCCATCAGGTGCATTTTTACAGTGCATAGACCTATTTTCCCTATTTTTGACATTTTTCACTTATTATTTTTAAGTGACTTTTGTTGGAAACTAGGTAGGGCAATTTTGCTAAGGCAGTATGTATAGAAACCTAGCGCTAGCACTTTCTGGCAGAAGAGGCAACAGGAACTTCGGTTCAACAGGCAACTTCTCAGCAGGAACCCCCTAACAGACCTAACGTTTTTGCACCAGCTGCAAAGCCTAGTGTTTTTGCACCAAGACCAAGATCAGCCCAGCGTTTTTGCATTGCAGCAACCTGGCGACAGCAAGACCACAAAACAACCCTAGCGTTAGCAGATTCCCCACAGCAGAACAATTTTCAGCCCTAGCGGTTTTGGTTTGAAGCTCAGCCTCGGCGTTTTGCAGATTTATCACGACAGAACACCAAGAAGCATCAGCATTTTCAGTTTTCAGCAGTCGGACATCGTAGAAGAACCCCCAAGCCTCGCAGGTCTCACCTTCCCCGCAGCAGATCCTTGCCGCACGGTCAGATCTAGCGCAGTTTGCAGTTTCATCACGGAAAACACAGATTTCAGCATCTGCGTTTTCAGCGCGTCGTTGTTGCATCGTCGCCATCGACATCGTCACCAACATAGAGTCAGAATTCAGCAGATAAAGATTTGCAGATTTCAGCCCTTAGCATTTTCAGATTTCAGCCCGTCTCGTCGTCGTCCTCATCATCGTCGGCAAGTCCAAAGCATTGTAGAGATTTGTGCAGTCAATAGTAGACCGCTCTCGCCATAGAAAGTGGGGCCTGTGGAGGAGGGTTTTGACAACATTCTGGTGTCGTATTCTTCTCTCTCTATCTCTCAGTCTCAGCACCTTCATTCACATTGTTTATCCACTTTGTTTGTATCCATTGCACCCTCTCACTAAAGGAACGGAAGGCTCTCCCTTCCGTAGCTAAAAGTAACCCTTGAACACAGTTCGGGGCACTCATCTTGAGCAAAGTTCAACATTCACTTCCGCTGCACCTTACATCACCATATCTTGCGTTTGTGTTTCTGTCTCTCTCTCTCTCTCTCTTTCTCTGTCTCCTCTCTCACGCTTCCGCACACGCGCACTCTCACATGGTATCAATCGCCAACGTTGAGGCGCTTCTTCCGCATCATGTCCTCCCTCCCAAGAAGAAGAAGAAGAAGACCAGCGAGTGTTTTCCTTCAACATCAGTGTATTTGCAATTTGCCTGCAAGAGGGGGTGGCGCCACCTTCTAGACAGCTTCCATCGCGACGGAATGCTTTGCCATCTGTGTTTTTGCAAGAAACCTTCATATCTGCTGTTCCCTTTGCTAGCGGTAGGGCTTGGACCCCTTTTCCTTGCCGGAAATGCCCCTTCTCCCTTTGTGCTTTTGATCCAAATCTGCATTTTTGGACAGCTGCTGTGGTTTTGCAGCAGGAGGGCAGCATTCGGTGCCTTGCCGGTCTTGTTCCTCTTCAGATCGACAGACTTCAGCCATATGCACTTGCTGTTTTTTCTCTGTTTTCAGTCCTGCGACGGTTGTGCACACAGCGATAAATCCTTTCCAAACCCTCTGCACCGATCCGGACCTTGCCGGGAGCGTACGAGCACACTGAAATCACTGGACAGCAGCGTTTTCATCACCTCGTAGTTGTGTTTTTGGGTGGACAGCAGCCTCTTGGCTTGCGTTTTTTACAGAGGATGAAATTACCTCCTGCCAGGACACCATCTGATGATGGTCCATGCGGTGACTACTGCAGTACACGGTATTTTCGACATTGGCTTGATCATCAACGGGCGTATGATCCTTGGGAGATTCATTCATTCCAGCCATCATTTGGTGGTTGCGCACTCTAGAGGGGGTGGTGACTTGTGGTTTGCTACGGACACACCTATGCACTCATCAGAGGAGTTCACACGAGATATGGCCATGCTCATGGCATATTGGATTCCAACATTCCTAGAGAAGACACCACCATCTTTTGGTGGACAGCCACTTACCACTTGACCTCGATACGTTAGATCACTTGCTTATAAGGAGCATCTACATGGATTTAGGAAGAGGATCATGTATCTTTTCTTGGACAGGTTCATTGTTTGGATCTACAGACTGGCGTGGGACTTAAGTGCTTTGGACTCTCTTGGAGAGTTTACCCGCGAAAGGCATCACGCGACTACATCCGGAGTCACCCGAAGCTTGGCTTGGATGGTAGTGCAGTTGCTCGTCTACACTCGTGATCACTTGGATTGCTACCTTCAGAGTTGCTTACACTCACCCTCTGTAACCTTAGAGCAGACTTATCCCCCGACCTGGGCAGTAGGCCACTCCCAACTCATTCACATTGAGAGCCACACCGAGACATCAAGTTTGGTGGCGACGTTGGCGCGGATTTTGTTTTGGTTGACACCGGAGGATTGGAGGCAGGAGATACATGCAAGATGGCGCAGACAGATTGGTGTGGCCTTTCTTCTTAGAGGATCGTCACAACGTAGACTGCTCAGTCCGGCTTCTCTTATTCGTACATGATGATCATGGTGCAGATAGCTTGATCTAACCACACCTCTTCTCAGAGGCCTTTCACAGCGCAGACCGTTGAGTTTGGCTTTCCTCTCATCTTGGATTACCCTACCTATTTACAGGACACCATTCGGTGGTGGTTCGTGCGGTCTCTTGGTGACTGCTGCAGCCAACGGTAGCTTCTACAGTGCAGACTGTTTAGTCTGGCTTTCCTTGATTCGAAGGACGTTTACGGCACAGATTGCTACATCTGGCCTTTGGAGTTTTACACAGCTTAGCCACTTGGCCACCCTAGGTTACAGGTTCATGTATTGACAGATTTTGGGTCATTCTCATGACGGTTCTTGGGCTTCTCCATTTTTTGCAAACGGTTTGACTACAGACACAATAGATCCTATTGGGTAGGACACTTGTAGGTTTATTGGCACTTCTTTCACGACAAGGAGTTGTTTTCACACTCAGTTTGAGACCTTCATGCAGTATCTTCACCTTGTATCGATGGAGTATAGCAGATTACTATGGAGATTTCTTGGAGGTTGTGACACCCCAGACTGCTGCCACACTTGCGGATCTCGCCGGATTATTGTCCTTCTATGGACATTGGAGCAGAGATTTTCATCATTTGCCTCACATCTTCGGCTTCATGCTGTTTGTTCAGCATTCGGTGCCGAGAGGGGGTGTTAGACTTACACCACTCTAGGGCATACATGTACGGCTACTATGTCTTCGGACTGGCCACCCACTGCACTGTCCCGCCGCCCACTCCGGGCCGGCCACCTACCTTTGTCCGGGCGCCCATCCTATATATTTCTTTCTTGTTTGGTCGTGGGGGATTTTATCTGGCATTGCTCTACCTCCCCTCGGGCACCTCTTTATGGGGTCAGGGGGGTACCCACTTCCATCATTTGGTTATTGTGTATTGGGTCTTCTGCTCATGGTAGTCATAGGGGACTGATGGACCCCTCTTCACCATATCTTGCGTTTCTCTCTCTTTCTCTCTCTCTCTCTCTCTCTCTCTCTCTCTCTCTCTCTCTCTCTCTCCATACTCTCGATATCCAGAGTGCAGATGAGGATGGATTCTAGTAGTAGTATCTAGTTCTTTTGTATCCAGACATGGTATTAGATTCACCATTTTGTAACAGATTGGTCTCATAAGTCATTTTGGCCTTTTGAAGACGTTAATATAACATTCCATTTCATCTCTCTCTCTCTCTCTCTCTCTCTCTCTCTCTCTCTCTCTCTCTCTCTCTCTCGCACACGTGCACTCTCTCATGGTATCAGTCGCCAGCGTTGAGGCGCTTCTCCCGCATCAGGTCCTCCCTCCCAAGAAGAAGAAGACTAGCCAGCGTTTTCCTTAAACAGCTGCGTTTCTGCAATTTACCTGCAAGAGGGGGTGGCGCCACCTTCTGGATAGCTTCCATCATGACGGAATGCTGTTAGACTTACACCACTCTGCTGCTTCACAGGTCTAGGGCATGCATGTACGGCTAGTGTGCCTCCGGGCTGGCCCACCCTTTGCATATGCATATAGGCTGCATTGTCCGGCCGCCCAGAAGTGGGTGGCCGGACAATGCAGTTTCTGCAATTTACCTGCAAGAGGGGGTGGCGCCACCTTCTGGATAGCTTCCATCACGACGGAATGCTGTTAGACTTACACCACTCTGCTGCTTCACAGGTCTAGGGCATGCATGTACGGTTAGTGTGTCTCCGGGCTGGCCACCCTTTGCATATGCATATAGGCTGCATTGTCCGGCCGGCCCCAAACTCGGGTCCCCTCTTCACCATATCTTGCGTTTGTGGTCTCTCTCTCTCTCTCTCTCTCTCTCTCTCTCACGCTTCCGCACACGCGCACTCACAAATAGGATCACACCCCTCTAGAGGCATGATGTAAAAGTCCTTGTGCCCTAAATACCCTTGGCAATGCAACCAAAGTTTGCCTATGACAGGTGTAATGGCAACATCTCGCTGTGGTGCCTCTAGAACTACCTCCAAGGGTGGTCCCATTTCTGCTGGTTGATTTAAAGCCAAGCTGCCAATTCAGTCGAAATAAAGTTGGCCTTAAATCCTTCATCGAAGAAGATAAGGACTTCACGTACTTTGCCCCTCGCTCTGTAGAGCTTTGCACCCTCGTCTGTCAATTTTGGGTTTGTCCCCATGAAATCCGGAACCAATCTTTTTTGCTTGCTGCTTCCCTCTCCCGCTTCCCCTGCGCACGCACTGCACCCCCCCCTCTCTCGCCATCGCTGCCCCCTCCCCCCCCCCAGCCTCTCTCGTGCTGCCTTGCCCTGCCTTGCTTGCTGCCTGCAGTCAGCCCCAACCCGCCCGCCCTAGCCTTGCATTTCCACTCCTTCCGCATCGCGAACCCCCCTCCCTCCCCCGCCCCCTGTTTTTGCTTGGCTAAATTCGTCGGCACTTTCGACTTGCTCAGTCCAGCAGAGGGCCACCTTCCGTCAACGACACTTTGCCCCTTCTCCACAGCAGTAGACACTGATGGAGGCTCATGCTCCACCTCAGAGGGACTCTAGGAAGCCCTCTCGCCCGACCCTGCAGAGCCCACGTTTCGACTTGCTCTTACGCTGACAGAGCAAGCGGGCTTCACAGCAGAGGTGGAACGCCTTGAGGCGACTTCCGTCATCTGCAAGATTCTCGGCACCAGACCCAGCAGAGGAGAGGTGCGTGATCTTCTCCAGGCTCGCCTAATAGCAGAGGTGGGCAAGATCTTGGATGTTCAGTTCCTTGGACGCGGCTACTATCAGATAGAGTTCGAGACGTCCGAGATGGCGTCTAAGGTCATCGCGATGAGCCCGTTGGCCGTTCGAGCAGTTCGAGCCCACTTTCGATAGTGGAGGCATGGTTTCGATCTAGCTACAGATGTTTTGGTAGAGGAGGCAGACCTTCCCATCTCCGTTTGCTTTCCCGGTTTGAGGAGGGAGTACCTGCCACTCTTGTCCAGGATAGGCTCAGAGATTGGGACTGCTATGGAGACACCTCGCATGGCAGCCTCTGTAGGTGCGAAGGCGGCCAACATTCCCAAAGTACGTGTTCTAGTTCGGACATCCACTCTCTCCCGAAGGTCATCCTACTACCTCGGGTGAGTGGAGGTTGGTTCCTTAGAGCGTGGAGTATTCGGGGCGCCCGAATCAGTGTTTCATTTGCAGACAGATGGGCCATATGGCAAAGGCATGTCCGTGTAGGAGACCTCGACCCACAGTGCATGCGCAGCCTCCCAAGGCTGAGCATGCCCAACAGCCAGACACACACGACGCACAGGTTGGTACCTCGACTGAGACCAGCAATCAGACAGCTGACGGTTGGCAACAGGTGCCTGGCCGCCGCCGACAGGGGCGGGCTCGCCCCATTGCTCCCCCTGGTGGTCGACCTCTTGCAGCTCAACAGCACTGGGTTCCGATTGGGAACCGATTTGACCCCCTACAGCAAGACCCGCCCGAGGAGTCACCGTCCACTTCAGTTCCTCCACCTCCACCTCCTTCTCCCTTAGACGCTGCTGCTCCGCCTCCCCCGCCTCCTCCCCCTCCCCCACCGCCACCTTCGCCTCCCATCCCTCCTCTCTCCCCGGTGGGGCCCACAGCCTCATCTCTCGACCCCTCCTCCACTCCTCCTCAGACGCAGGGGATTGGACACGTGTCTGCCGCGAGGCAGTTTCTTGGTAGTGCTTTCACCATGAGCCGTGTGGCTCGAGAGGGACATCCCCACTTGAGGCTGCCTTTCTTGGTGCGAACTTCTCTTTTGCAGTAGTCCCTAGAGGTTTGACTCGCTTTGACATTCGCAGACACTGGGACTTCTTCGACTACAGCTTCACATGGTTCCTGGGTGACTCTTCTCCTGACTTGGAGGAGGCTTGCTTTCGAGTCCATGTCCTCTTTCTTGCAGCTAGAGGCATTGAGGCTTTGGACATAGTGGTGGATTTCTCCTTTTCGCTGTGCGGTAGGGATTCCACAGAGTGGACCGAGCACACAGTCCTTGACTGGCTCTAGATTCAGGCTACTGAGTTCTCACATCACACAAGGAACATAGGGGTGACAGATTTGGTGCAGACACTTTGGTCTCTTGCCAAGTTCAGTGTGACGCCTCCGGATGCAGCGGGCTGCAGACACATTGTGGTGCATTTGTTTGTTGACACTTAGTGTGCAGCCCTTCTGGCTGCACACTCGGCTTGGGCCTAGGCGGGACAGTCACTCCTTTTGCACTTGTCTAGAGGTTGTTCGGATGCGGATTACTCCCCAACCAAACCGGCCTCATAGATAGCGAGGTTGGCTGCTGTGGCAACATCTGTTTTCTCTCACTGACTCCATGAGGATCATCTCATGGAATGTGCAGGGATTAGGAGGGCCCCAGTTTCAGTGTTAGAGGGGTCGGCTGCCTCAGGAGCTTTAGAGATGCCTTGTGGTTGGTGACATTGACATTCTTATGCTACAGGAGCATCATCTTTGTGAGAGCCGCATTAGACAGTGTGGTCAGATTTTGCATGGTCGCTATGAGAGGTTTTGGTCAGCTGCATTTGGACCTGGCGGCATATAGGGAGGGGTATGTATGACTATTGTGGATTCTTTGCAGCAGGCCATTGTGGGTAGAGGGAGTTGAGTTGGCAGCTTGGGAGAGGTTTTGTATGACTCTACGGGTTTCAGATGTGTGGCAGCATTCTAGCTTTGTGAGGCCCCCGGATAGCTTGGCCGGGTTGGCCCTCTCTCATTTGGATCGCAGAGTGGGAGGAGTGAATCTATCTCGAATAGATCGCTTCTACACTAGTGACCACTTCTGTGACTTGGGTGTGACAATTTGCATTGTGGCTAGGACTTCTTTTTTGGACCATGCACGAGTGATCCTCACAGTGATAGATAGACAGACGAGGGGAGCACGGTGCTCCGTATCCCTTAGAGGGTTTTGCTAGACTCTGCGCACAGGGAGAGAGTGGTGGCTCTTTGGACAGATGGCTTAGCCATGTAGGACTCTCCTGCTCACAAGGTGGCTACTATACTTGCTCAGCTTAGTCGGTTTTTTCTTCAAGTGTCCATGGCCCGCTTGGCTGTAGCGAGAGAGGAGGAGCTGCGTCTTCGACGGGGTGTTGCTTCCTGGCAGAGGACGTAGGAGCAGCATCCAGACAGTCCTTGGTTGGAGGAGCAGTTGCAGCAGGCTCGCCAGGAGCTTGCCAACACAAAAAAGAGGCGCCATGAGCTTGCTTTCCATCGACAGGCATCTCAGTGGACCCAGGTGGGAGACAGAGTGACGGGGGACTTTTTTTGAGGCAGTGGGACCCTGACATACGCATGCCAAGGTCAGCCAGTTGAGGAGGCCCGACGGGTTAGTTGCTTCAGAGCCTCAGGACATGTGAGTAGTTGCTAGTGACTTTTACCGTGACTTGCTATCAGCAGAGCCTCAGTCAGAGCGTCAGGATGCATGCAAAGAGCAGGTTTGGGCACAGATGCCTTGTCTTGTGACTGAGGAGATGCACTAGAGGCTTGAGCTGCCTCTTCAGCTAGAGGAGCTCCATGTGGCCCTCAGAGCACTTCCCCGTGGTAGCTTTCCAGGTGAGAATGGTTTGACTCCCAGTTTTTCTTAGAGTACCGGAGTCGACTGGGACTTTTTGGAGGGCACTCTACGCAGGATGGGCTTCTCAGATGCTTGGATTAGAGGTGTGTTAGCTCTTTACAGACGGGCACACAGTCAGGTACTGTTGGTGGGTGGTAGAGGAGATCTCTTCATGCTCACACGTTCAGTCAGAAAGGGCTGCCCTCTTGCCCCCTTTCTCTTTCTGTTCTATGCTGAGGCGATGAGCAGATTTTTAGTTTCACAGCACGTTGGTCTGTGTGGCTTAGCGCTACCTATTCGAGGCGACGGGTTGTTGGATGCTGAGTTTGCAGACGACTCAGCTTTGTACTTGGAGGGCCAGGAGGCCAACCTTCGCAGGTGCAAGCAGGCTCTCGAGGCCTTTTGTTGTGTAGCAGGCGCAGGGATCACCTGGAGAAAGTCCGTGGCTTTCTCGGTTGGTAGTGCTTCTATGCTTGATTGGCTGCGAGGTGAGGGTTTTAGATGGATTCCCCTCGGGACTGTAGTTCGATACTTGGGCTGTCAAGTTGGTTTGGACTTGTTTTCTGTGCAGCAAGTTGCTCCCCTCCTCCTGTCCATCAGGAGGAGCGCTGCACGTCTTTCCTTGGCTGGCAAAGTTGTAGTGGCCAACTAGGTGTTGTTGGCTACTATGTGGTACATCACTTCTTGTTGGATCTTTTGGAGTCCTTGCATCAGCTAGGTAGAGAGGTTGATCAGGAACTTCCTTTGGTCTGAGTGCGACACTTAGGTAGCCCGGGCCAAAGTGGCTTGGCAGGTCATCACTCTTCCTTGTTCTCAGGGAGGGTTGGGGATCATAGACCCAGCACAACAGAGCAGAGCCCTTCTTGGGAAGTCTGTTGTCAGAGAATTGCTTCCAGTGGAGGAGCCTTAGAAGGAGTTTTTGCTTCAACGGCTTAGTGCTAGGGTGCCCCAGGCTGGAGGCCCTTGGCGACCTTCGAGCAGATGGATCTTCACAGAGACGCGCAGAGTTGGCCTGAGCAGGAGATTGGAGGACCATTTTGCTGTGAGTTTGCTCCGCTCCTAGGAGCAGCTTCGAAGAGGCCTGGAGCAGCATCAACCTACTTGCACGGAGGAGCACGTGAGACAACCCCTTGTTTGGAACCCCATGGTTAGCATTCAGAGAGGCCACTTGGTTGGTAGTAGGCCTCATGTTTATTGGGGTCCCATGGCAGAGGGTCCAACACGCACTCTAGGTGACTGGCTATAGTTCTGAGGCTTGTCAGAGGAGCTTCAGAGCATCCAGCTACATGGCATGAGAGGGGTGCAGAGCATGTGTCGGGACATCAGAGAGGCAGTACTAGCTGAGTGGCTCACACCTCTCGAGTCAGGGTGGTCCAGATGGATGGGGCCTTCACGCGACTGGAGGTTCTCATCGCAGTTAGGGCTTGCTCAGAGACCATACCCTCCCTGTTTTTTGAGCTACAGGGTGAGGGTTGCTTACATCGAGTCTCAGTAGAGGCCCCATAGGTGGCAAAGTGCTGCTTTCAGAGGATCCGAGTTGTGGGCATCTATGGGAGGACTTGTGTCAGAGACCCTGACCCAACAACTCTTGAGACTGGCCATTGGAGGCTGTGGGCTTGGGAGAGCTGTCCACTAGTACGAGTGCATTGGGATCCTGGAGAGTGGTTTTGGAGGGACCCTTTCTCTTCAGCCGACCATCCAAGTATCCCTTTCTTTTAGTACACTGCTTGACTGGGACGTCACATACTGGCAGCACAAAGAGAGGCTCGTCGTGCTGCAGAACCTCACTGGCAGGAGGAGGGTCTCACAACTGAGTTCTTGTTAGCTTTTTGGGCGAAGTTGTGGGACTCTAGACGGCCACAGTGAGTCACTTTGTTCCACTGGGCTGGTTGCACATTGAGCTACAGCAGTTGGGAGCTGGCTTGTACATAGTGGTCTCTCAGCAGCATGCGCAACTTGTGACCATCCTGTGGAGAGTCAACGTCATTGTCTTTGGAACTGTCCTTTTGCACAACAAGTTTGGCTTCGTGTCCTTCGGTTGATGCCTAGTCTTTCCTTAGCACAATAGTACACTTGGGGGGCAGTTGCTTGGTCTACTTTCACAGGCCCGGCACTTTAGTTTGAGCTATCCTCCACCAGTAGGATGATAGTGATGCAGGGGGGTTGACCTACACTTCAGCCTGCTACAGAGCTTACTCTACAGGAGTGGCACAGTGAGAAAGAGGAGTGTTGGGAGCTCATCTGCGGCCTGACGCCCTGGTTCATTTGGTGGGTCCGCTGCTTCCGCATCTTTGAGGCTTGCCCTGTACCACCAACAGAGACAATTCGAGATCTTTGGCTAGAGCTGATCCATACTCTCAGAGGAGAGTTCGAGAGACTCCAGGGCAGCTCTTGTCACAAACTGCTGACGTGTCAAAGCCCTAAAGAATGGAGCCAACTTACAGATGCCGGCCGAGGGGCCTAAACCCTAAGAAGAACAAGTAAAAAAGGAAGAAGTCCTACCAACTTATGGGGACCCCGTTTGATGGGCCCCAAGTGACATAAAGGATTAAAATAAAGTAGGACCCACACACACACAAAAATTGATGAGTGACAGCTCTACGGACGTTCCGCGTTTTGCGCTGATTGCTAACGTGGCAGTTGTTCGGAATTCCGCAAAACGTGCTGGCAGCTTTTTGGCATTGCTTTTGGACCAAAAGCTTTTTAGTTTTGAAGGCTTTTCATGTAAACTGCTTTTGGGGCCTAGGGCCTTTAAATATGAGGCCATAGGCTCATTCTCTGGCATGCTTCTTGGAGAAGGTGCAGAGTCTGGAGTACCGGCTTCTTCTGAGTTGATGCAATATAAAGAAATATTGAAAGGGTCACCAAGGTTTGGGGCCAATACTCTGTGGGGTGGAATTTTGTCACTCCGTGTCGCGTGTAGTCTCTCTCTCTCTCTCTCTCTCTCTCTCTCTCTCTCTCTCTCTCTCAATTCAGTTGTTATTGAAGTGCTAAATGTCTGTTCAGTCTGTTCTTTTCTATTGGCACGTGGTACCCGTCTTGTGACAGTGGTATCAGAGCATTAGGTGTGTGCTTTTCTGAAAGCATACCGGTCCTACAAAAGAGCAGACAGGGCTATTGGAATTTTACTTGAAGTATCTTCGGGTCCAGACCCCGGATTTATTAGCAGCTCCCACCCTTACTTCATCGCGCACCGGGCGCGCTCCCGTCTTCATCGCTCTTTCTTACAGGGCATAAGCCATAAAGATTCCAAGACATGGATTCAACAGAATATTTGAAGTTTCTTCTCAACGAACTCCACGGCATTCTTTCGTGGCATCCTCAGCAGAATCTTCCGATGTTGCAAAGTTTTCAACAATTTTTGGACTACATGTTACCCTTTCTGATGCCCTAGGTGGTACCTCCTCCTTCGGCATCAGAAAGTACGAGAGCTTCCAATTGGCAACCTTCTCAGCCGTCTTTTCCGATCGGGGGAGTTTTTAGGAATATGGTGCAGCCATTTGACCGTGATCCAGTGCAACCGCCTTTGCCGTCGTCATTGCCTCCACCTCCACCACCACCACCACCACCACCACCACCGCCACCACCACCAGGCTACAATGGTTGGAGCCCATATGGATACCTTTATTATCCATAACCGGGATATGTGCCTAACCAACCCAAAGATTTCAAAGATGGCGGCACGACAATCAAATTTTTCACTTTTTTCGGGGTGAAAGATCGCAAGAAAGCATGGCAATTGCTACAGCAATTCGACAACATCTATGCTTTAGGGAACTATACAGAAGAATCCAAGATTTCTCGAGCAGCGGAATTTCTTAAAGATAATGCTATGCAATGGTGGAGTTCAATCGCGACACAATCGCATGCTCCAAGGACCTTGCAAGCTTTCAAAACAGTTTTTGCACATAGTTACATGACTTCTATGTTTGAAGTCCGGATTTTGGCAAAGTGGGGCAACTTGAAAATGCTTGCCACCGAAACCATGGACGAATATAACCAAAGGTTTCTTGATGTGTACCTTCCGGTGTCCTTCTTTAGATCTGTTCCCTTGGAGGCCCAATGCGAGCGATATACCATTGGACTACCATCACCATTGTAGGAATATTGTCTATCCAAGCAAGTCTCCACCATGCAAGAACTTATGGACCATGCCGTGGTTGGCTACAAATTGATGAAGGGAAAGCTAGAGTTTACCACGGAAGAATCTCCGGCCACTAACCACAACTCTGGGCAACAATTAACAAATTCTCGAGTCTCGTGAAAATCAACCGCAAAGGCCTCGTTTGACGCCTCAACAATGAGACACCTTACTACAAGAAGGTCGATGCTTTGGATGCTTTCAAACAGGGCATAATCATTCTAGTTGTTCCAAACGCGCACTAATAGACCAGAGGAGCCGACGCCCGACAGAACCCCAGTGCCACCTCCTGCTAAGAGAGCTAGACCCGCTATTGGACTAGTTCCTGATATTTATGGCATACGCCTTGAGAGTACAAATGAATTTTGTCGAGCATATGGCAAAGTCAATGGCTTCAAAGCCCTTATTTTCTTTGACCTCGGAGCTACAAAGAACTTCATCCATCTAAAATTCTTAAAGCAGATGCACTTTGATTATGATGCAGAGGGTGGAGAAATTGAAGCTGAGCTAGCCACAAGGCAAACTCAGAAAGTGGTACCGCTCATTGGTGCTCTTCCAGTGACTATTCAAGATTATCATGGAAAAGCTGATTTCCACATCATGAAGTTGGGCAATTGCGACGTTCTCTTGGGCATGCCTTGGCACGACTGAACCATTACCATGATGCAGAAGGACAAGCTAGTCGTCCTCAAAGTTCGGTTGTCCGAACAATACCTCTAATGAACTCTCTACTTGTTTTTCTTTATAGCTAGAAAGTATTGTTCGAAAATTTGTTTGAAATGGATGGTATCTATTTTGAACTTGTTTTGGTGCCGATTTGAAATGTTTTGACTCTGGTTTTAATACTGGTTTCAATGGTTGGTGATTTTACTGCCGGGTGGAGTAGTGAGAAATGTTGTTTTGCTATTGTTTGAACCTCCGAACGACGCAGACGGGATCTCTGTGGAGTGTTTGGTTGTATGCTTGAAAAATATTGTTGTTACTCTCGGCCCGGACCTGGATGGTTATGCGGGAGGAGTATTAAGAAGTCTGAGCAGTGGCTACTCTCAGCACCTCCAAACGACGCAGGCTGCGATCTGGGGGGCGTTTGGTTGTAACATGCCTCTATATCTCCCGGCCTGGACCTTTTTTAGGTTATGCGGGAGGAGTGATGAGGGAGTCGTTGAGTATCTCCCGGCCCGGACCTTGTTAGGTTATGCGGGAGGAGTGTTCATCGACGGCTGTATGTTTCTATGTTTTGTAACATACATATGTGAGCATTTGTGTTGCATTGTGATGTGTCAACCACTGAATATTCCTAATTGGATGAGATTGCCTGGGTATGTAATTTTAGTGCATGAAGACACTCGTGGAAGATCAGTGCGGTCTGGGTGTGATGGCTAATTTTACTACGTCGGAATATCAAGAGTTTCGATCTGGACGAAAGGAGAAGCCAACTCCTTGATCAAAAGAGCCGAAAGGAGAAGCTAAGTCCTTAACAAAAAGAGCAAACTGATTGTCCCTCGGAATGACCCTCGGAAATTTTTGAGCGAACTTGAGTTGTTTTGCAAATATGTTCTAATCACGGACGATTACTCTCTTTCAAGAAGGGGAGATGTCACAATCTGCTGACGTGTCAAAACCCTATAGAATGGAGCCAACTTACAGATGCCGGCCGAGGGGCCTAAACCCTAAGAAGAACAAGTAAAAAAGGAAGAAGTCCTACCAACTTATGGGGACCCCGTCCGATGGGGTCCCAAGTGACATAAAGGATTAAAATAAAGCAGGACCCACACACACAGACACAAAAAAAAAAAAATTGATGATGCGGTAGCTCTACGGACGCTCCACGTTTTGCACTGATTGCTAACGTGGCAGTTGTTCGGAATTCCACAAAACGTGCTGACAGCTTTTTGGCATTGCTGTTGGACGAGAAGCTTTTTAGTTTTGAAGGCTTTTCATGTAAACTACTTTTGGGGCCTAGGGCCTTTAAATATGAGGCCATGGGCTCATTCTTTGGCATGCTTCTTGGAGAAGGTGCAGAGCTTGGAGTACCGGCTTGTATTGAGTTGATGCAATATAAAGAAATACTGAAAGAGGCGCCAAGGGGGCCAATACTCTCTGGGGTGGAATTCCGTCGCGTGTCGTCTCTCTCTCAGTTCAGTTGTTATTGAAGTGCTAAATGTCTGTTCAGTCTGTTCTTTTCTATTAGCACGTGCGCCCATCTTGTGACAGCTCCAACCGCATGCGAGAGCGTAGAGAAGCTTTCCTTTGACTTTGGCGCCCTGGGCCTTTCTTCACCATGGTCCAAGGTGTGCTCAGATGGCACTACCGTCCACCTGTGTGGCTTTTCCCTCCTCCCATCTCCTGATTTAGCCTCATTGTACATATGCTGTTTTTTCATTGGGAGAGTCTCCCCTTATGATTGCTGTAGACCTCTCTAGTAGAGGTGGTTGTAGCCCTATGGGCAGTTTCATTAACTAATAGAAGGATCTTTTTCTCAGAAAAATAAGATAAAATCCGAAACCAATCGTACCTTCGTCTTTCCTTTTATTGCATGCTCGACTGTCGCTTTGGAACCCTCTGAGTTTGTCATCTGCCTTATCGTTTGACGCTTTGTTAAGGACATTTTGCAAGAACGTGCTCTTGCTCTCTACAAATGTAGCACTTGCCTTGTTTGTAGTACTTAGCATGCTGCTCGACTGACATTCTCGGGCTTGTTGGCTTCTTCTTCTTCTTCTTGTTACCTTTGAACAAACCTTTCAGCGGACACCACTGGCCTGCCCAAAGGGTACGTTAGTGTGCCGGCATGCATACCAAATCCTTGCTTCATAAGTCTCTGGATGGAGTCCGACTTCTTCTGCAAACAATATCGCCGTATCTCCCTAGGTAAACCGCAACAAAACCGCTAACTTGTTGCTTGAAGGTAATTTTCTTAAAAGAAGAGGTTGGTAGAAAAGTATCTCAAAACCTGTGGGAATAGTCGTTGAAGGTACCTTCCTTGGTTATCCTCATATGATTCCAAGCTGTGATGACATCCTCTTCATATTCTTATCTGAGACAGGCAGAAGTGAAGACAAGTTTGCATTTTAACCACTTTGTAGGCGTTTCTTTGCACAATAGTAGGGTCAACCACCATGTCTAGGCATTCCCTTTCAGGCAAGATGACGCTCTTCGCACTTTAGAATGTTCGGAAAAAGGTCCATCTGAAAAGACAATGTCAAACTGCTGTATACATGCAAGAGCTCTGTGGGTGTCCCTATAGCCTGAAAACGCGTCAAATTTAAATGCTTGCCCACCCTCCTTAAAATCCTTGGGCTTCCCACCTTTCTTCTTGAGATGGTCATACTGGTTCAAATGGTAACGGTGTCTTCGCTTCTTTGCAAAATTGACTTATTTGAATCAAAACTGTTTGAGGACGAGGTGTCTTGTTCAGAACTGTCAAAATGTTTTCGATACTTTCAAGACCTCTTATGGAATCTGCTCTTCTTGGTTTGCTTGTCCTTCTTGCTCTTCTTGCTCTTTTGAGTCTTTCTCTGCTTCTGGTTCCTCCTCGCTGGAGTCAGAGGAAGAGGAACTCTCCGAGCTATCGGAAGGTGAAGATGAACTAGGGTCATCCGCAAAACGTACATGCTACTTGGATTTGCTGGCTGCCTCGAAAGTAGATTTCTGATCCACATAGCTGGGATATGATTACAGTTTTTGCTTGTTTGCACTCGACTTTTCTTTTTGTTTCATGGCCGACTTGAGAGGTGAGTGAATGGCAGCCTTCCATCTCGAATGAATCTTGTCAAGTGGGTGATTCTTCAAAAACTTTGCATAATATGGATCCTTGGAGTACTTAAGCATCTGATTAGCGTAAGTGTCAACCTTAGTTGACGTTGAAACTCCATCCTATCGAGGTCAATTGGTGGAGTTGGGCCATACTCTACTCCCGATTCCACGAAAACATGCTGACTCTTGCTAGGACCTCTCCGTTGATCTCTTCACATGTAGTAGATGTAATAGTTTCCTCCTTGCCCAATTCATTGCCAAAATTCATGTGTGCTGTTGAAAAGGGATTGGATCCTTTGTAGAAGAAGAATCGTCAAAGCTGTGATACCACTGTAATAGACTTGGACACTTCAAGCCAAAGATATATTGCAACATACGTGAGAAGCTGCAAATAACTGAGCAAAACTTGGTGGAGAGAGAGAGAGAGAGAGAGAGAGAGAGAGAGAGAGAGAGAGAGAGAGAGAGAGAGAGAGAGAGAGAGTCGACAAGGCACGGCGGAGTTCCGCACCTAGACGCACTGCCTCCAAAGACTGGCGCCCCTTCTCGATATTTCTTTATTATTATGCTTTAGTCTAAAAGCAAGGGGACCAAAAGTTAGTACCTCAAAAGCCTCAACGCAAATTATCGAAATCCGTACGATTGCCACGTCAACACCCGCTATGCAATTTTTGTAGGCTCTTCTTTATTTTAAGGGTTTTTGAACCCCTCGCCAAACTCTGATAAGTTGGTACGGTTAGGATTTTCAAACCTAACCCTATTTATCTTTTGGCCACTCGGCCATAATCTGTAAGTTGGTGAAAAGTTCTTCTTCTTCTTCCATTAGGGTTTAGGTCCCTCGCCTGCCCATTAGGCCATGCCACATCATCGATGTGTGACATTTACCTTGTTGAGGCAAAGCCAAAAAGTCCTCTTACTATCTCTTCAGGTACTGTGGAGGGCAAGAAGTGGGCCTAAAGATCCTCCTAGAACTTCTCCCAGCTAAGCTTGAGAGGCGTGTCCACGAGAGACACTTCAATGGCCCCTTTATGAGCGTCTGACTTCTTTTCCATCCACTCATTGTTGGAGTAGGCATGACCTTCATTTGATGAGTATGGAAAACACCTCTACACCTATGTAGCATTGTATTGCCTATGAGCTGTAAGCTCTCTATCATGGCTGTGTAAGCCATGTAGAAAGAATGCCTGCCGTATATCTCCTCTAGCTCTATAAATAAAACCTATCATTTACATATACTTCATGCTAGTGAAATAAGTTTTTGAGTCTTGAAATGTGTGTACTTACCACTCTCTCTCTCTCTCTCTCTCTCTCTCTCTCTCTCACAGCAAAGCTATGGTTGACATCTTCAAGCCTCCTCGAGTTCTCACACGCACTAACCATTACAACTGGTATGAAAGCCAATGGTACCACCGCTACCTTAGCAATCTCGAGGGAATCACCAAGAACCCCTACTTGCCCAAATTCAATCAACTTCATAGGAAGATTAGCACTACTCAAGGCCACTAATTGGCTTGCTTGAAGCCCTGCTTTAAAACACGCCAATCAGGTTTCATGGATGCTCCTACCACACTAGGGTGACCCCTCTCTCATACTCTGCTTGTGCAACAACTGAAGATCGATGTTCTTTTGTTGTGAACGGCACCTGTTGCTCAGAGTTTTTTGGCATCTCTCATTTTTCGCCATTCCTCAGTTTCGACCTTTTAGATCATAAGGAGCGCTCTCTTTTAGAAGAAACAACTCTTCACTTGGTGGTTAATTTGAGTCTCTAGTCATATGGGCGGCCGATTCAAAGATCTCAAGTTCTCATATTGATGCTCACACCCGAACATAGCTCTTAAGTGCTTCGACTTTCAAGGCAGCACTTGGTGAGCCTCTGCTAGCAAGCGGAGCTCCACACCACAGCCAAGCCCAACATTTTCAAGGCTGTTTACTTTGGCCGATTTATTTGGACAGCCCTTCACTTCAAGAGGCCAAGCTTTTGAACTTCAAAATATCAAGGCATTATTTTTCGATCAAGCAACTTTAAGCTTCATCACATGAAGCACGAGCTTTATTTAGCGGTCAATTGGGTGGTTCTTGCAAGCGCTTCACCTTCACGGCTTAACACTAGCTTAAGTGGACAACCAACCTCAAGCCATGTATTGAGCGGCCGTCTTAAAGCTTTGAAAATTCTTTAATTTCAAGGTGAGCTTCCAAGGCTTGTGGCGAATCAAAGCTCTTAAGTGGAGCTTCAAATTGGGACTGACCTCCAAATTGTTCAAGGCGGGGTTAAATAACTACTTGCTTTTTTTAAATTTTCTCTTGTGAAGGTGCTTCACAAGCTATTTGTGAAGAGTAGCTTCACATTTGGCCAATTTTTTGCATCTACTTGTTCGTGCATTTGTGCAGTGCCTTGTAAAGAGGCTGACACTGGCCTTGGCACACCCCTCTATTTGCATTATGGGGGATAAGGGAATCAAGTAATTCAATGGCAAGGGTTTTTACGCGGCAAACCAATATGCGAGGTTACCTTATGCACAAACAATTGATCTACTATCAAACCACGGACAGCTGAACCATCCACAATTGAAGGCACACTCACCAAAGCCCAAATAGCACAAGTTCAAGCCATAGACGCAGAGACTCTTGGCATAATTATCACTTCACTACGCGATAATTATGTGTACTTCACTGATAATTGCACCACGGCCATCCAAGCATGGACCACCTTATAGGAGAATTTTGGTGCCAAACAGAAAATAAGCAAGATAAGCCTTAAAAAGAAACTTTACAAACTAACAATGAATAAAGAGGAGGATATTTTAAACTTCGCAAATAGGTGAATGAGTATCATTACTCAATTAACTTACATCGAGTGTCAAATTTCTGAGGAAGATAAGGTTGCTGTGCTCTTAAGTGCTTTTCCCAAAAATTTTGACAACCTTGTCACAATGCTAGAACAAAAGGACCCAACACCTTTTTGGCAACATGTCATCAATGCATTAATTGAAGAAGAGCAAAAACAAACAAAGAAAACTTGGGCCAATGGAGGAGCTTTCATCGCATCATTATCTAGGACTGCATCTTCATCAACTAGGGTCACCTAACAAGGTTGTAAGACAGACGACAAAACACCACGAACTGAAGTGAATTTGAAAGAGAACTGAACAATGAATACCAGGGAAGAGACACAGTGGGGTGGAGTTCCCCACTTGGATGCAATGGCCCCTGAGGTAGGCATCCCTTGGCAATACCTCTTTTGGCTCCCCCAAGGCCCCATATTTAAAGGGACCGAGGCCCCGCTTTCACAAGACACCCAAAAGCATATGCTATCAAAGACTGGCATCAAAAAGCACAAGTCCATTGGGCTCCCCCAGGCCCCATATTGAAAGGCACCGAGGCCCAGTTCACTGCACAAGTCCGTTTGGCTCCGCTTTCACAAGACACCCAAAAGCATCCGCTATCAAGAACTGGCGCCAAAAAGCACAAGTCCATTTGGCTTCCCCAGGGCCCCATATTTAAAGGCACTGAGGTTGTCACGTGACACATCCAACCCTATGTGTCCGTGGACAAGTTACTTCAATAACAAGGGTTCCGTCAGTCCAGTCAGTCTAGATTAGAAGTGTTCTGGCACTTTTGTGAGTCTGTTCGCAGGCCGTGCATGCCCAGGCACTTAGTGTAGATGCATATTCTTTGGTTGCACACAACATGATCATAAGCATTCCCATCAAAATCCATCAGAATCCTTCAGGGGAATTTTCCAGTGCATTTAGCCTATTTTACCTATTTTTGATATTTTTCGCTTATTATTTTTAAGTGACTTTTGTTGGAGAGTAGGTAGGGCAAATTGAGTAAGTTTGTATATAAGCAAACCTAGGCTAGCACTAATTGGCAGAAGAGGCAGCAGGAGAACTCGTTCAACAGGCAACTTCTGAGCAGAACCCCAAACCCTAGCGTTTTTTGCTCCACAGCAACCACCTAGCGTTTTTGGACCAGATCAGCCAACGTTTTTGCTCTTGCAGATCCCTGGCAACAGAAGACTCAACAAGAAGCTTAGCGTTTTGCATTTGCAGAACAACCGGCGACAGATTGCAGATTTTCAGCCCTAGCGTTTTTGCATATGCATCATCACCCAGCGTTTTGCAGATTCACCGGGACGGAACATCAAGAAACCTCAGCGTTTTCAGTTTTCAGCCTTTAGACATTGCAGAACAAGTCCCAAACCTCGCAGAACTCACCTTCCCGCAACAGTTCCTCGCCGCACGGTCAGTTTCCACAAGGTTTACAGTTTCAGGCCGGAAAACACAGATGTCAGCATCTGCGTTTCAGCGCGTCGTCGTCGCATCGTCGCCATCGACATCGTCACCGGCATAGAGTCAGAATTCAGCAGATGAAGATTTGCAGATTTCAGCCATTAGCATTTTCAGATTTCAGCCCGCGTCTCGTCGTCGTCCTCATCGTCATCGACATCATCGGCAAGTCCAAGCATTGTAGAGATTTGTGCAATCATAAGTAGACCGCTCTCGCCATAGAGAGTGGGGCCTTCGAAGGAGGGTTTTACAACTTCTCTGGTGTCGTATTCTCTTCTCTCTCTATCTCTCAGTCTCATACACTTTCACGCACAATGTCCAGTCACTTTGTTTGTGATCATTGCACTCTATCATTAAGAACGGAAGGCTCTCCCTTCCATAAGAACAAAAGGAACCTTGAGCACAGTTCGGAGCACTCATCTTGAGCAAAGTTCAAACATTCATTCCGCTGCACCTAACATTGGTATCAGAGCTTTGGCAGTGTTCTGTATCACTCAAGGAAAGAACCACAAGAATTTTTTTTGCTTGTTGAGGTTGCATGAGGGGCGTGTCGATTCCTAATCGTGTTTTTGAAGAGTGATAGGAATCCCAGGAAAGGACTTGTCCAACCTCCCCTTGTGCCTCTTTTCACTCATTGAGAGCGGATTGTGCACTTAGCAGCTGGTCAATCGACGTGAGGTGGGAAAAAGCAACTTTGGTGTGAGTGCAAGGCCGTGAAGAGGTGTGCCCACGGAGAAGAGCAGAACTCGGGTGAAGAGAAGATCCTTCTCAAATATAGATTGCAAGTGAAAGAAGAACCTTGAGATCCTCAAGAACCCCAAGAACCAAGACCCCCAAGAACCCAAGTTCCTCGAGAAGTTAAGAACCCAAGACCACAAGAACGCACAAGAACCCAAGACATCAGTGGATGGTCATCACTCGAAGCGGACTGGATATTTCGCTTGGAGGTGATGAGCATGAGAGAGGCGAAGAAGAATTTTCCCCACCAGGAGGTTTTTCCGACCCTCCCCCTTCCCCATCTATGCCAAAGATTGCACCAGATCCTATGACACTTTTGGACAAGAGGATGATGGACAAGAAGTTAGACCGAAAAACAGAAATAGAGCGTGAATACGAAGAAAAGATGGCAGTCATAGAGCGTCAATACACAGAAAGAGTGGCAGCCATAAATCGTGAGAACAAAGCAAGACAAGGAGAATATGACCGCGAGACCAAAGCACGACAAGAGAAGAGCAATCAACACATGGAAGAGTTCTTGCGACTCTTTTCTATTGTGCAGACGCAGTTCGCACAAGATCAGGAAAAGGAGACTCTCTCAGCCTCTTCTTCTCCCAAGCATGACACACAGGATTTGCAAGATTGTGAGAAGCATGATGAATTGAATGATAATGATGAGCATGATGATTTGAATGCCAATGATTTCCATGATGAATTGAATGATAATGATGAGCATGATGATTTGAATGCCAATGATTTGCATGATGGTGTGGTTGACAATGACAAGCATGATGATCAAGATGTGATTTCTCACAAGCATGAGGATTTTTATGAAGATGATGTGATTGTTCAGAAGGATGATGGGTTAGTTGACACTTTCTCTAGTGAAGCTAACCTCATTGCAGACTCGATCAGTCACAAAAAACCGATCTTGGCTCTCGCGCCTAGGTCCAAAGCACCCCCTCAGGAAGAACCGATCTTGGCTCTCGAGCTTAGGTCCAAAGAACCCTCACAGGAAGTATTATGTGTTCGCATGATTCATACGCACGCATTGGTCGTGTGTTTCATTCGTGATCGTTTCCTGTTTTTTAGTCAGCGTCTCTATGTGATCCCTTTTCCTAGGCATGACATATTGTACGTTGAGCACGTTTCGCTCATGAATGAGCACGGATGTATGCGGATGTTTCATGAAAAGCTGAAAAGTATGCGATCCAGGAAGTCACATTCTATGTCTCTTTCTTGGCATGACACATTTGTAGAAAGAGCATATGAAAGTCTGAGCACCAAGCATGGGCATTTCCGTTGTGAATTGGCACAATTGATTGTTTTAGATCAGAAGAGAAAGATTCGATCTCATTGTTTGCGTGTGTGTGGTGAACGGTTTGGCACTCCGTCTCTTTGTTCATCTACATTGCATGCACAGTCTTTTGAGGAAGACAAGATTTTTTCCACTCACTTTACATGGAATAGGTATGTTCTGGGTTTTTTGTTGAAAGTGGTTTCAGGAATTTTCAGCCATGGAGATTCTTGAAGAAGAAAGAAGCATGACTCTAGACAAAGTTGAAGCATCGAAGGAGCCACAAAAGACTTAGTCGCTTTCGGCGCGGCCCAAAGAAGCAAGCGTTGTAGACCTTTATGAAGTTCAAGTAGTGCACGACCCACACATCAAATTGGGCCGGCGAAGAGTCGCTTCCAGGATTCCGGATGCTATTGGCAATCTCCCTCGACGCCATACAGTTCGGTACCAGTACCTCACTTTGAAAAGGAGGGGATGTCACGTGACACATCCAACCCTATGTGTCCGTGGACAAGCTACTTCAATAACAAGGGTTCCGTCAGTCCAGTCAGTCTAGATTAGAAGTGTTCTAGCACTTTTGTGAGTCTGTTCGCAGGCCGTGCATGCCCAGGCACTTAGTGTAGATGCATATCCTTTGGTTGCACACAGCATGATCATAAGCATTCCCATCAGAATCCATCAGAATCCTTCAGGGGAATTTTCGAGTGCATTTAGCCTACTTTACCTATTTTTGACATTTTTCACTTATTATTTTTAAGTGACTTTTGTTGGAAAGTAGGTAGGACAAATTGAGTAAGTTTGTATATAAGCAAACCTAGGCTAGCACTAATTGGCAGAAGAGGTAGCAGGAGAACTCGTTCAACAGGCAACTTCTGAGCAGAACCCCAAACCCTAGCGTTTTTTGCTCCACAGCAACCACCTAGCGTTTTTGGACGAGATCAGCCAGCGTTTTTGCTCTTGCAAATCCCTGGCGACAGAAGACTCAACAAGAAGCCTAGCGTTTTGCATTTGCAGAACAACCGGCGAGACATTGCAGATAATCAGCCCTAGCGTTTTGCATCTGTATCATCACCCAGCGTTTTGCAGATTCATCGTGACGGAACATCAAGAAACCTCAGCGTTTTGAGTTTTCAGCCTTTCAACATTGCAGAACAAGTCCTGAACCTCGCAGCTCTCACCTTCCCGCAACAGTTCCTCGCCGCACGGTCAGTTTCTGCAAGGTTTACAGTTTCAGCCCGGAAAACGCAGATTTCAGCATCTGCGTTTTCAGCGCGTCGTCGTCGCATCGTCGCCATCGACATCGTCACCGGCATAGAGTCAGAATTCAGCAGATAAAGATTTGCAGATTTCAGTAATTAGCATTTTCAGATTTCAGCCCGTCTCGTCGTCGTCGTCGTCCTCATCGTCATCGACATCGTCGGCAAGTCAGGGCATTGTAGAGATTTGTGCAATCATAAGTAGACCGCTCTCGCCATAGAGAGTGGGGCCTTCGGAGGAGGGTTTTACAACGTCTCTGGTGTCGTATTCCCTTCTCTCTCTATCTCTCAGTCTCATACACTTTCACGCACAGTGTCCATTCGCTTTGTTTGTGATCATTGCACTCTATCATTAAGAATGGAAGGCTCTCCCTTCCATAAGAACAAAAGGAACCTTGAGCACAGTTCGGAGCACTCATCTTGAGCAAAGTTCAAACATTCATTCCGCTGCACCTAACATTGGTATCAGAGCTTTGGCAATGTTCTGTATCACTCAAGGAAAGAACCACAAGAATCACAAGAATTTTTTTTGCTTGTTGCGGTCACGCAAGCTCACTTGGGCGTGTCGATTCCTAATCGTGTTTTGAAGAGTGACAAGAATCCCAAGAAAGAAGGGCTTGTCCAGCCTCCCCTTGTGTCACGAGGACGTGGCAGTTATTAACCATGTCACAAAGATGTGGCAACTGCTAACCTTGGTTGTTGGTTTCTTTCCAATGGGGTTTATTTTATTTGTTTTGAGACCCTCTTTTCGAAGTAGCAAATGATCGGACATTGTATGGCCAATGTGAATGGTAGATTCACCCGCAGACGGGAAGTGGTCGGCACTGGAATTTGTATGGTAAGAGGATGTCTAGGCTCAGAGCAAGATCAGATAGGTCCCCCCGTCGCACTTAGCAAGTTGGTGGATACTAGGAAGTGAACTCAATTAAGGCGTAAAGTCAAGGTGGGACTACCAACAAAAAGTATCGGACAGTTGGGCACATTGCACTTTTGGATGCGGTCCCAATGAGGATAGATGGTCAGACGACCAGTGGGAGCCCAACGGAAGCATCTCCTAAAATTTAGGGAACTACTATTTTGGGCCGTGAAATGTGTTCGTGTCATTACCTCCGGTATGACTAGGGGAACATTTTATAACTCGGCTGCGAAGTCAACTGGGCAACCGGTTAGAATATTTTTAAGCGGCGAACCCGAAACGGGAAAATGCTTGTAAATGCGCCAAGTGTCACATTTTCACGGACTTTCCTCTTGCAGAAGAATTGGGGCTGAATTTTGAGAAGGGAGAGGCTTCATTTGCAATTTGTCACAGGTTAAGAGCTATGGAGTGCTTCCTTTCCCTCTCATGTACAGTGTGGTGCTAGGAGTGATGCCCTGCACACTACACACTGCTCTCTCTCCCCCCTACGTGCAGTTATGTGATGCCCCACAAGAGGGCTACTCATTTGACTCATGTACAGCTGTGTGGGTTCATGCTTTTGTGCTGAGGCAAGAGCCTCCTTGAGGAGGAACAGGGGTAGCTAGCTGCTGCTCCAAAGCAGGCACTGGTGAGGGTCATAAGCTCACCGTACAGGTGAAAAATCAGCGCTGTGTATGCGCTGTAATTTTACTGGTTTTCAGCCATACGGACGCCAAGACCATTGGGAATCGTGCCCCACTGGCAGAGGACAGTTAGGGGACTGTTTGGGGCTGAAAACAGGGCAAAAACCAGTAAATACAGCGTGCTGAATTTACTGTTTTTGGGCAGGAATCAGAGGGTATACGCCAGTAGAAGCGAGTTCGATCTGGGGAATTGGTTTCACGCAAGTTTTGGGGTTGTTATGCTACCGAAATTTGGCCAAAACAGGCGGTACCTAGTGGGATACAGTCAAAGGATTCCCAGGACTCTTCTTTGTACTTTACCCTCCTAAGGAATAAAGAAATACCGAAAGGGGCGCCAATCTTGGGACCTACAGGTTGTCGGTGTTTGCTCGGAGCATTCTAGCTTCCGAGCTGTGTGTATTCAAGTGTTAATTCCCGTCGCATGTTCTCTTTGCAAAGTGCTGTGTGTGTGTGTGTCTAAAGTAAAGAATTTCGGGTGAAAGCCAACGCCTACCGCCATACGGGCCGGTTTCATGGTTCCATCGTTGGGATATCAATCACTTTTTCCTTAAAGAGTGAGCCTGGATTGTTTTGGGATAAAGACACAGAGTGCAGGAACGCGGGGATTACATTATGGCCGACAAGGCGAAGGGAATTATGGAAGAGGGTTCCTCTTCAAAGGACAAGCAGGAGATTCCTATGGTTTTTGAGATTGGCGAGAGCTCATGGCCACGTCAGTATGTACCTCCTGTCAACGTGAATGTCCCTCCAGTAGTACAGGGTTTGATGACTGGGCAACTTGAGGATGATGCGTTCAAGACTCAGTTAGTTGCTGCGGTGAATTTCTTTTCGCAGCTGGTGGAGAATCCGAGGTTTATGGAGTTCTTGCAAGCGCCACGAGTGCAACAGCAAAATAGGCAACCTATGCTGCGTACGGAGCTTGTTGATGCTCAAGCCCAGGTACTTCATGTGGCGCAGGAGGAAAGGGAACACTCACATGTTGCGGAGTCGGGGGCTCCAAAGCAGGTTCCTCCCGTGCTTGAACAGGTGGCTAGAACGCCTATTCCACAGGTTATGCCAGTTCAGCCCGCCACCTTTCAGAGCTAGCATGCTGTCTTGAATGGACAGGGAGCTGGATACCCGGCTATGCACTCAGTTTTTCCACCACCCACGGTATATCCTGGGTATTTCGGGGGTGGATCAGTGTTTCAAAGTATGGCTGGTTATGCGCTTGGAAGTCAGCCGTACATGCCAGGAACAGTGTTCGGGGGTATGCAAGGCATCATGCCAAACCCCATGTATGGTAGTATCGACATGCAACAAGGTTTCCACTGCAACCAGGGCCAGTTTGGGGTGCCATAGGGTCATTTTGGCATGGCTGGTTTTTCTGGACAGCAGCCAGATATCGCACCTCTGACGCAAAATGTGAATGGCCAAGACGTGCCGATCATGCCTACGACAGTGCCCATGTTGCAGACCATTCCCTATGACAACTTGGGGGCACTAGAGAAGCCGAAGGCTTACAAAGAAGATGGTGCAGCGGTAAAGTTCAGTACCTTCAGTGGTTTCGAGGATAAGACAAAGGCCCTTACTTTCCTCCAGCAGTTTGATACAGCTTATGCGGGAGGGAATTTTACAGAGGCCTCGAAGGTCAAGAAAGCTGCCACTTTCTTAAAGGACAATGCGCTTACATGGTGGACGACATTGTTAATGCAAGGACAGGCACCCGCCACTTGGGTTTACTTCAAGCAAATGTTTGCATCTGCTTGGCTGTCAAATGAATTTGAAGCCGACGTCATGACAGATTGGCACCAGCTTACTTGAGCTTCGTGCAAGAGCTTGCTGGAGTACAATAGGAGGTTTTGTAAAGCGTTACTCTTAGTGACCTCCTACAGATTTGTGCCATTGACAGAGCAGATAGAGAAGTACTGTTGTGGGCTGCCTAAAGGGCTTCGCGATTACTGTACAAAGAACATAGTGGCTACCCTTACTCAGCTTATGGAAGTTGCGAACACTGGTCTTGCCTTGTTGAAAGGAGAGGACAGTGGATTTCCGAGCTGTGACAAAGGAGAGCAGCAAAAGAAAAATTCAGCGAAGAAGCCCTTTGTGAAAACGGCTCCTGATGCGTCACAGGGGTCAGAAAAGGCCACCAAAGACAAGGATTCAGCCGGGACTTCTGGAGCGCAGGCAAAGAAACAGAAAAGGAAGCCTTTTGTGCGCAAGTCGCTCGAGGAAAAGAAGGTCCTAATGGTTTAGAACAAATGCTTTTTATGCGAGCAGCCTGGTCACTTTTCTATCAGTTGTCGGCGTCTGCTCGGAGCATTCTAGCTTCCGAGCCGTGTGTTGATTCAAGTGTTAACTCCTGTCATAGGTTCTCTTTGCAAAGTGCTCTGTGTGTGTGTATAAAGTAAAGAATTTCGGGTGAAAGCCAACGCCTACCGCCCTACGGGCCCATTTCAAGGTTCCATTGCCGGGATATCAATCACTTTTTCCTCAAAGAGTGAGCCTGGATTGTTCAGGGTAAAGACACACAGTGCAAGAACGCGGGGATTACACTATGGCCGACAAGGGGAAGGGAATTATGGAAGAGTGTTCCTCTCCAAAGGACAGGCAAGAGATTCCTATGGTTTTTGAGATTGGCGAGAGCTCACGGCCACGTCAGTCTGTACCTCCTGTCAACGTGAATGTCCCTCTAGTAGTACATGGCTTTATGACAGGGCAACTTGAGGATGATGCGTTTAAGACTCAGTTAGTTGCCGCGGTGAATGTCTTTTCGCAGCTGGTGCAGAATCCGAGGTTTATGGAATTCTTGCAAGCGCCACCAGTGCAACAGCAAAATAGGCAACCTACGCCGCGTACAGAGCTTGTTGAAGCTCAAGCCCAGGTACTTCATGAGGCGCAGGAGGAAAGGGAACACTCGCATGTTGCGGAGTCGGGGGCTCCAAAGCAGGTTCCTCCCATGCTTGAACAGGTGGCTAGAACCCCTATTCCACAGGTTATGCCAGTTCAGCCCGCCACCTTTCAGAGCCAGCATGCTGTCTTGAATGGACAGGGAGCTGGATACCAGGCTATGCACTCAGTTTTTCCACCACCCACGGTACATCCTGGGTATTTCGGGGGTGGATCAGTGTTCCAAAGTATGGCTGGTTATGCGTCTGGAAGTCAGCCGAACATGCCAGGAACAATGTTCGGGGGTATGCAAGGCATTATGCCAAACCCCATGTATGGTACTATCGGCATGCAGCAAGGTTTCCACGGCAACCACGGCCAGTTTGGGGTGCCACAGGGTCATTTTGGCATGGCTAGTTTTTCTGGACAGCAGGCGGATATCGCACCTCTTACGCAAAATGTAAATGGCCAAGGCGTGCCGATCATGCCTAGTACAGTGCCCATGTTGCAGACCATTCCGTATGACAACTTGGGGGCACTAGAGAAGCCGAAGGCTTACAAAGAAGGTGGTGCAACGGTAAAGTTCAGTACCTTCAGTGGTTTCGAGGACGAGACAAAGGCACTCACTTTCCTCCAGCAGTTTGATACAGCTTATGCGAGAGGGAATTTTACAGAGGCCTCGAAGGTCAGGAAAGCTGCCACTTTCTTAAAGGACAATGCGCTTACATGGTGGACGACATTGTTAATGCAAGGACAGGCACCCGCCACTTGGGTTTACTTCAAGCAAATGTTTGCATCTGCTTGGCTATCAAATGAATTTGAAGCCGATGTCCTGACAGATATGCACCAGCTTACGGCAGCTTCGTGCAAGAGCTTGCTGGAGTACAATAGGAGGTTTTGTAAAGCATTACTCTCGGTGACCTCCTACAGATTTGTGCCATTGACAGAGCAGATAGAGAAGTATTGTTGTGGGCTGCCTAAAGGGCTTCGCGATTACTGTACAAAGAACAGAGTGGCTACTCTTACTCAGCTTATGGAAGTTGCGAACACTGGTCTTGCCTTGTTGAAAGGAGAGGACAGTGGATTTCCGAGCAGTGATAAAGGAGGGCAGCAAAAGAAAAATTCAGCGAAGAAGCCCTTTGTGAAAACGGCTCCGAATGCGTCACAGGGGTCAGAACAGGCCACCAAAGATGAGGATTCAGCTGGGACTTCTGGAGCGCAGGCAAAGAAACAGAAAAGGAAGCCTTTTGTGCGCAAGTCGCTCGAGGAAAAGAAGGTCCTAATGGCTGAGAACAAATGCTTTATATGCGAGCAGCCTCGTCATATTTCTATCAATTGTCCACAAAGGAAAAGGCCAGCTGACTCAGAGGATAAAGAAGATCAAAAAGGCAAGAAGCCTAAACCCACGGCAGGTTTAGTGCCAGACATGGTGGGTGACAGGCCCAGCACAGATGCCAGTGAGTTATGCAGGGCATGGGGTAAAGTTAGGGATCAGACGGCACTCATCTTCTTTGATCCAGGTGCCAAAGCCAACTTTATCTTACCAGAGTTAGCTATGAAGCTGGGCATCAGAGCTGAAGAGATGGGGTACACAGCAGAGGCAGGGTTGGCATGTTTTGGCCACTCAGAGTGTGTTACTCCCATCATTGGAAAGCTGCGTCTGCATATTCAGTCGTATGTGGACACTGAAGAGTTTTACCTCATGCCGCTGGAAGGTTGTGACGCCTTCTTGGGGATCCCGTGGATGTTCCGAGTGCATGGAGTCTTGGATGCCTACAACAAAAAGATCGCTGTACAGCATAGGGGCAAAACTCACATCTTGGATGTAAAGATTAAAGGAGAGTCAGTCCCTATTGTATCTGCTTCTGCTATCACTTCTGTAATAAAGCATCATCTTTCTGTGTACTTGATTTTGCACGTGATGTCTCAGATAGTGATCAGTCAAATTTATCTGTGCTAGATAAAGAAAGGTCAGCATTTTTGCAAAAGTTTAGTGACTGTTTTTCTGATTCATTATCGTCGCCATTGCCGCCAGGAGAGACCTGAGGACCATCGGATAGATTTGGTGCCAGGGTGTAGCCCACCAAATAGACCTCCCTACAGGGTTAGTGCGGCGCAACAGAAAGAGATTATGGCCAGGTTGAGGAGTTATTAGAGAAGGGGCTGATTCAGCCTAGTTCTTCACCCTTTTGCTCCCCAGTGCTCCTAGTGCAGAAGAAGGATGGCTCATGGCGCATGTGTATTGATTACCGTGCGTTGAATAAGAATACCATCAAGAATAGGTTCCCTATTCCTAGAATTGATGATATTCTCGATCGTTTAGAGGGTGCTGCAATTTTCAGCAGTATAGACCTTAAGAGTGGGTACCATCAGATTTGTATAAGGCCAGAGGATGTGCACAAGACTGCGTTTAGAACGACATATGGTCTTTATGAGTTTCTAGTAATGCCGTTTGGGCTAACAAATGCTCCTGCCACCTTCAACAGAATGATGGACCGGATTTTCCGCTCGCATCAACAGTTTGTTGGAACATTCTTCGATGACATGAGTGTGTATTCGAAGAATGAAGAGGAGCATAGGCGTCACTTGACCATTGTGTTGGAAGAGCTGCGCAGTCACAGGTTACTTGTCAATCCTAAGAAAAGTGAATTCTTCCTTGAAGAGATCCACTTTCTGGGCCACATAGTCTCAAAGGATGGTGTTAGAATGGATCCCGCATAGGTCGAAGCTATCAAGACATGGCCAGACTTGAAGACTGTGCACGATATCAGAAGCTTCTTGGGATTGTGTTCCTACTATAGAAGGTTTATCAGAAATTTTGCAGAGATAGCATCGCCTCTTCACGCTTTGCAAAAGAAAGAGGTCACTTTGAGATGGACCCAAAAAGAGATTTCAGCTTTTAGTCTCTTAAAGGAAAAGTTGACTTCAGATCCAGTTATTGTTTTGCCAGATCTCAGGAAGTCATTTGTGGTCCAGTGTGACGCGTGTGGCAGTAGCATCGGAGCAGTGCTAATGCAAGACGGACGGGTAGTAGCTTATGAAAGCCGAATTTTGCAAGGGCCAGAGACGACTATGCTGATGCATGGCAGACTTTGTGTCACTAGGCCATTGCGACATAATGTCATGGAAGAGAGTCATGTCCCACCGTATGCAGGGCATCGTGGCATTGATGCAACAGTTAAAGCGGTAGAGACATTCTTCTATTGGCCTACCTTGAGGAGAGATGTGAATGCCTTTGTGCGAGCATGCATAGTTTGCCAAAAGGTCAAGTTTGACAGGCAAAAGGCACCAGGGTTGTTACAACCACTACCGATTCCGGATAAGCCATGGGAAAGCATTGCTATGAACTTTATCTTTGATCTTCCAAGCACGCCAACAGGGAATGATGGTATATGGACCATTATCTGCAGGTTCAGCAAGCAAGCCCATTTTATCCCTGTCAGGAAGAAGATAAGATCTGATAAGATGGCACGCTTGTTCATGTACAATGTGTTTAAGTACCATGTTATGCCACAATCGATTATCAGTGATCGTGATCCTCGCATGACCAGTTTGTTCTGGAGAGGATTGTTTGAGAACATGGGCACTATGCTCAAGTTTTCGTCTTCGTTTCATCCACAAACTGATGGACAGTCAGAAGAGGCTAATTCTACTCTCTTAGATCTGCTGAAATGCTACGTGTCAGATAATAAGGGCAAGTGGGAACAGTATTTGCCTATGCTTGAGTATGCGTACGATAATACGGTGCATTCGTCTATTGGCAAAGCACCTTTTGAGATTGTTGAAGGCGGCAAAAAGGTTCCTCCCATTTTGCATACAAAGGACAAGATCTTTGAGGCAGATCGATATGTTGAGAACATGGATGAGATGTATAAGAAGATTAAAGTTGCCTTGGAGAAGACTCAGGCAAAGCAGAAAAAGGCTGCTGATCGTCACCGTCGTGAATTGCTACTATCACCTGGTGATTGGGTTTTGTTAAGGTTCGAAAAGGCAAGGTTAAAGAAGATGAAGGGCAAGGAACGACTGTTTCCTAAGCTCAGTATGCGTTACTATGGGCCTTTTCAAGTGCTTGGCAAGATTAGCGATGTGGCTTACAGGCTGAAATTGCCTGATGCATGGAAGATTCATAATGCGTTTCACGTGAGTCTTCTAAGACCCTTCGTGGGTAATGTGCCAGAAGATATGCCAGTTGAGGATCAGCCAGAAGTTGAGGAACTTGATGAGATTCTGATACCTGAGCAAGTTTTGGCACATAAGGACAGAAAAGTTAAAGGAGAAGTTGCAAGACGCTATTTGGTGAAGTTCAAGAACTATCCGCCTATGGATGCAAAGTGGATGGAAGAGCATGAACTGTCAGAGTCACCAAATGTATTGCAGCTTTACCTTGAAGCCTTTGGGTTACAGCCCACTTATGCCCCAACCCAACGTGTGCAAAGGAGGGGTAATGATAGAGCTAGTACATCAAATGTACATATCAATTCAGTGCCATAGCTGAAAATGGCAAGAGTATGAAGGTCTCATTAAGTCATTTGTATCTATGTATGTTACGACCTTTCTTGCGGATACATGCGATGAGAAAAGAGTGTTAATAGCACAAGATCATCAGTGGCGTGTATTTATGTTATGCAATCGATGACGTTGGCGATTTCAAGAGGGGGGTATGTCACGAGGACGTGGCAGTTATTAACCATGTCACAAAGATGTGGCAACTGCTAACCTTGGTTGTTGGTTTCTTTCCAATGGGGTTTATTTTATTTGTTTTGAGACCCTCTTTTTGAAGTAGCAAACGGTCAGACATTGTATGGCCAATGTGAATGGTAGATTCACCCGCAGACGGGAAGTGGTTGGCACTGGAATTTGTATGGTAAGAGGATGTCTAGGCTCAGAGCAAGATCAGATAGGTCCCCCCGTCGCACTTAGCAAGTTGGTGGATACTAGGAAGTGAACTCAATTAAGGCGTAAAGTCAAGGTGGGACTACCAACAAAAAGTATCGGACAGTTGGGCACATTGCACTTTTGGATGCGGTCCCAATGAGGATAGATGGTCAGACGACCAGTGGGAGCCCAACGGAAGCATCTCCTAAAATTTAGGGAACTACTATTTTGGGCCGTGAAATGTGTTCGTGTCATTACCTCCGGTATGACTAGGGGAACATTTTATAACTCGGCCGCGAAGTCAACTGGGAAACCGGTTAGAATATTTTTAAGCGGCGAACCCGAAACGGGAAAATGCTTGTAAATGCGCCAAGTGTCACATTTTCACGGACTTTCCTCTTGCAGAAGAATTGGGGCTGAATTTTGAGAAGGGAGAGGCTTCATTTGCAATTTGTCACAGGTTAAGAGCTATGGAGTGCTTCCTTTCCCTCTCATGTACAGTGTGGTGCTAGGAGTGATGCCCTGCACACTACACACTGCTCTCTCTCCCCCCTACGTGCAGTTATGTGATGCCCCACAAGAGGGCTACTCATTTGACTCATGTACAGCTGTGTGGGTTCATGCTTTTGTGCTGAGGCAAGAGCCTCCTTGAGGAGGAACAGGGGTAGCTAGCTGCTGCTCCAAAGCAGGCACTGGTGAGGGTCATAAGCTCACCGTACAGGTGAAAAATCAGCGCTGTGTATGCGCTGTAATTTTACTGTTTTTCAGCCATACGGACACGAAGACCATTGGGAATCGTGCCCCACTGGCAGAGGACAATTAGGGGACTGTTTGGGGCTGAAAACAGGGCAAAAACCAGTAAATACAGCGTGCTGAATTTACTGTTTTTGGGCAGGAATCAGAGGGTATACGCCAGTAGAAGCGAGTTCGAGCTGGGGAATTGGTTTCACGCATGTTTTGGGGTTGTTATGCTGCCGAAATTTGGCCAAAACAGGCGGTATCTAGTGGGATACAGTCAAAGGATTCCCAGGACTCTTCTTTGTACTTTACCCTCCTAAGGAATAAAGAAATACCGAAAGGGGCTCCAATCTTGGGACCTACAGGTTGTCCGTGTCTGCTCGGAGCATTCTAGCTTCCGAGCTGTGTGTATTCAAGTGTTAATTCCCGTCGTAGGTTCTCTTTGCAAATTGCTCTGTGTGTGTGTGTGTCTGAAGTAAAGAATGTCGGGTGAAAGCCAACGCCTACCGCCCTACAGGCCGGTTTCGCCTTGTGCCTCTCTTCAGGACCGTGCACTTAGCGGCCGGCCAATCGACGTGAGGTGGGAAAAAGCAACCTTGGTGTGAGCGGAAGGCCGCCAAGGGGTGCGCCCGCGGAAAATAGCAGAACTCGGGTGAAGAGAAGATCCTTCTTTAACACAGATTGCAAGCGAAAGAAAACCCTCAAGACCCGCAAGAACCTCAAGAACTCAAGAATCCCAAGAACCAAGACCACAAGAACCCAAGACCACAAGAACCCACAAGAACCAAAGACTTTAGTGGACAATCATCACACGAAGCGGAATGGCTACTTCGCTTGGAGGGAATGAGCATGAGAGAGGCGAAGAAGAATTATCTCACTAGGAGGTTTTTCCGACCCTCCCCCTTCCCCATCTACGTCAAGGATTGCACTAACTCCTATGGAGGCTTTCGACAAGATGGTGATGGACATGAAGTTATACCGCGAAGCACGAAAAGCAGAAAGAGAAGCAGACAGAAAGGCCTACGAAGAAGAAATGGCAGCCATAGAGCGTCAGTACAACTTGGAAGAAAAAGATAGTCAAGCCAAATTGGATCGCGAGAACAAAGAAAGAGAAGCAGAATTTGATCGCGAAAACAACGAAAGACAAGCAACATTTGATCGTGAGAACAAAGCAAGACAAGCAATGAACGACAGACACATGAAAGAGATGTTGCGACTCTTTTCTCAAGTGCAGGCACAGACGCAAGAGATTCGGGAAACAGAGACTCTCTCCTTCTCTTCTTCTCCAAAGCATGACACACAGGATTTGCATAATGATTTGAATGACAATGATAAACATAATGATTTGGATGATAATGATAAGCATGATGATTTGCATGATCAAGATGTGATTTTTCACAAGCATGATGATTCGCATGATCGAGATGTGATTTCTCACAAGCATGATGATTTGCATGAAGATAATGTGATTGTTGACAAGGATGATGTGTTAGTGGATACTTTCTCTAGTGAAGCTAACCTCATTGCAGATTCGATCGATCACGAAGAATCAATCTTGGCTCTCTAGTCGAGGTCCAAAGAACCTCCACAGGAAGATTCGATCAATCATGAAGAACCGATCTTGGCTCTCGAGCCTAGGTCCAAAGAACCCTTACGGGAAGTATTATGTGTTCGCATGAATAGTACGCACGCATTGCACGAATGTTTCCTTCGTGATCGTTTCCTGTATTTTAGTCAGCGTCTTTATGTGATCCCTTTTTCTAGGCATGACATATTGTACGTTGAGCACGTTTCACTCATGAATGAGCACGAATGTATGCGGATTGTTCATGAAAAGCTGAAAAGTATGTATGTAAGGAAGTCACATTCCATGTCTTTTCCTTGGCATGACACATTTGTAGAAAGAGCACATGAAAGTATGAGCACCAAACATGGGCATTTCCGTTGTGAATTGCCACAGTTGATTGCTTTAGATCAGAAGAGAAAGATTCGAGCTCATTGTTTGCGTGTGTGTGGTGAACGGTTTGGCACTCCGTCTCTTTGTTCATCTACATTGCATGCACAGTCTATTAGGATGACATGATTTTTTCCACTCACTTTACATGGAATAGGTATGTTCATGGTTTTGTGTTGGAAATGGTTTCATGAATTTTCAGCCATAGATTCTTGAAGAAGAAAGAAGCATGACTCTCGACGAAGTTGAAGCATTGAAGGAGCCACAGAAGACTTTGTGTCGCTTTCGGCGCGGCCCAAAGAAGCAAGCGTTGTAGACCTTTATGAAGTTCAAGTACCGCGACCCACACATCAGAGTGGGCGGTGAAGAGTCCTTTCCAGGATTCCGGATGCTATTGGCGATCTCCCTTGACGCCATACAGCTCAGTACCAGTACCTCACTTTGAAAAGGAGGGGATGTCATGTGAGACATCCAACCCTGTGTCCGTGGACAAGCTACAACATGGGCAGGGTTCAGTTCAGTCAAGTCAGTCTAGAATAGGAAGTGGTCTGGCACTTTTGTAGTCTGTTCGCAGACCGTGCATGTCCAAACACTTAGTATAGATGCATATCCTCTGGTTGCACACAGCATGATCATAAGCATCCCATCAGAATCTAGCAGAATCCTTCAGGGGAATTTTCCAGTGCATTTAGTCTATTTTCCCTATTTTTGACATTTTTCACTTATTATTTTTAAGTGACTTTTGTTGGAAAGTAGGTAGGGCAAACCTAGACTAGCACTAATTGGCAGAAGAGGCAGCAGGAGCACTCGCTCAACATGCAACTTCTCAGCAGAACCCCAAGCCTAGCGTTTTTTGCTCCATAGCAACCACCTAGCGTTTTTGGACCAGATCAGCCAACAATTTTCACTTGCAGATTCTGGTGATAGCAGAACATCAGATCAGCCTAGCATTTTGCATTTGCAGAACAACCGGCGACAGATTTGCAAACTTTCAGCCCGACCGTTTTTGCATCTGCATCATCACCCAACGTTTTGCAGATTCACCGTGATGGAACATCAAGGAACCTCAGCGTTTTCAGTTTTCAGCCCTTAGAGACCGCAGATCAAGTCCGGAACCTCACAGATCTCACCTTCCCGCAGCAGTTCCTCGCCGCACGGCCACTTTCCGCAAGGTTTATAGTTTCAGCCCGGAAAACGCAGATTTCAGTATCTGCTTTTTCAGCGCGTCGTCGTCGCATCATTGCTATCGACATAAAGTCAGAATGCAGCAGATACAAGATTTGAGGAAGACGAGATTTTTTCCACTCACTTTACATGGAATAGGTATGTTCATGTTTTTGTGTGGAAGTGGTTTCAGGAATTTTCAGCCTCGGAGATTCTTGAAGAAGGAAGAAGCATGACTTTAGACGAAGTTGAAGCATTGAAAGGACCACATACGATTTTGTGTCGCTTTCGGCGCGGCCCAAAGAAGCAAGCGTTGCATAACTTCATGAAGCTCAAGTATCGCACGACCTACACCTCAGAGTGGGCCGGCGAAGAGTCCTTTCGAGGATTCCGGATGTTGTTGGCAATCTCCTTCGACGCCATACAGTTCGGAATCAGTACCTCACTTTGAAAAGGAGGGGATGTCACGTGACACATCCAACCCTATGTGTCCGTGGACAAGCTACATCATGACGAGGGTTCAGTTCCGTAAAGTCAGTCTAGAATAGGAAGTGATCTGGCACTTTTGTGAGTCTGTTCGTAGACCGTGCATGACCAATCACTTAGATTAGATGCATATCCTTTGGTTACACACATCATGATCATCAGCATTCCCATCAGAATCCATCAGAATCCATCAAAGGAATTTTCCAGTGCATTTAAACCTATTTTTCCTATTTTTGACATTTTTCACTTATTTAGTTAGTGACTTGTTGGAAAGTAGGTTGGGCAATTTTGCTAAGTTTGTATAAGTAGAAACCTAGCGCTAGCACTTTCTGGCAGAATAGGCAGCAGGAGCACACGCTCAACATGCAACTTCTCAGCAGAACCCCCAAGAGGCCTAGCGTTTTTGCATCACAGCCGAAGGCTTGCGTTTTTGGACCAGATCAGCCAACGTTTTTCCATTGGCAATAGCTTGGCGACAGCAAGAAGGAGAAGACTCCTAGCGTTAGCAGATTATCCACAGCCAAACCATTTTCAGCCCTAGCGTTTTTGCATCTGCCAAGCATTTCAGTGTTTTGTAGATCTACCGTGACGGAACCAACACAAGCACCATCGTTTTCAGTTTTCAGCACTTAGACATCATAGAACAAGTCCCGAACCTCGCAGATCTCACCTTCCCGCAGCAGATCCTCGTTGCACGGTCAGATCTCGCAAAGTTCACAGTTTCAGCCCAAAAAATGCAAATTTCAGCATCTGCGTTTTCAGAGCGTCGTCGTCGTACCGTCGTCATCGACAGCGTCACCGACATAGAGTCAGAATTCAACAGATAAAGATTTGCAGATTTCAGCCCTTAGCATTTTCAGTTTTCAGCCCGTCTCGTCGTTGTCCTCATCGTCGGCAAGTCCAAGCATTGTAGAGATTTGTGCAATCATAAGTAGACCGCTCTCGCCATAGAGAGTGGGGCCTTCGGAGGAGGGTTTGACCACATTCTGGTGTCGTATTCTTCTCTCTCTATCTCTTAGTCTTCCAAAAGTCACTTTTAATAAAATGACTTACAAGAGGTGGTTCACGCATAAAATGCTTGCATGATGAAATGATTGTTCATGTGCAAGAGAGGGTATGCAAGTGTGACTGTCCTGGACATGCACGTCCTGTTAGAGGCTCACAGAGGTGCCAGGCTCAGTCCTAAGTTAAGACTGATGCTAGACTATGGCAGAAGCGTGTCCACGTGGCGCAAGTGAAGTGCGCACGTGACATCCCCCCCTGTTAAAAGTGAGGCACAACTGCCGAACTTCTATCTATACTTCTTATGTTGATTGATGAATGCTTTTGATGTTGTGGATGCACAAACCAATGCAGATTCCTCGAAAACCAGGGACTGATGGTACTGCGGGTGCTGTGGGTACTGTTGGCGATGCAAACACTGAGGAAGGGTCATTGTCCAACCTTACTACGATTGCCGAATATCAGCCTGGGCTCTATACCAGGTAGTGCTGACTCTGCCTGCTGTAGCAAGAGATGTTCCCCAAACACCGACTGTGGTGAAAACATTACCGGTGCTGATGGACTGAGGTTTGGTTGCGGAGTCCTTTCCAAAGGTTCAATGACGAGGGAAATGGATGCACGCTACATGTGAATGCGAATGCAGAAGAGGTTAGGGATCCTGTCTCCAACTCCTTCCATATCCGCATACAAGGCGAGTAGATCCTGGAACTCAAGATCTGGGTTTTCGTGTATCCGATGTCGATCTTCCTTCAAAGACATGGCAATTAAGATGGGAACTGGTAAGTCCATGGTCGAGACTCAAAGATTCTTCAGGAGAAAAAAAAAATGGGAGAGGTTCTTTGGGTTCTTGATGGTTCTTTGGTACTTGGGTTCTTGGGTTCATCTTTAGGTTCTTTGGTTCTTCTTGGGTTCTTGGGGTTCTTGGTTCTTCTTGAGGTTCTTCCCTTGAGTTCGGGAAGCCGAAGCACACACAGAGCTCTAATACCAATGTCAGGTGCATCGGAATGAATGTTTGAACTTTGCTCAAGATGAGTGCTCCGATCTGTGCTCAAGGTTCCTTTTATTCTTATGGAAGGGAGAGCCTTCCGTTCCTTTAGTGAGAGAGTGCAATGGACAGAAACAAAGTGAAGACACTGTGCATGAATGTGCTAAGACTGAGAGATAGAGAGAGAAGAACATGACACCAGAATGTTGTCAAACCCTCCTCCGAAGGCCCCACTCTCTATGGCGAGAGCGGTCTACTATTGATTGCACAAATCTCTACAATGCTTGGACTTGCCGACGATGTCGACGACGATGAGGACGACAACGAGACGACTCAAATCTGAAAATGCTAAGGGCTGAAATCTGCAAATCTTTATCTGTTGAAATTTTGACTCTATGTCGATGACGATGTCGATGGCGACGTTGCGACGATGACGCGCTGAAAACGCAGATGCTGAAATCTGCGTTTACCGGGCTGAATCTATTAACTTCGTTGGATCTGGCTGTGCGGCGAGGATCTGCTGCGGGAAGGTGAGGTCTGCGAGGTTCGGGAGTTCTACTGCGGAGTCTGAGTGCTGAAAACTGAAAACGTTGGTGTTCTTGATGTCCTTGTCACGAAGGTTTGCAAAAACGCTGCGGTTGATCTGCAAACCAAAAATGCTAGGGGCTGAAATCTGTCCTTGTTGATGGAACTGCTAACGCTAGGGCTGATCTGTTGTTTCGGGGAAATCTGCTAACGCAATGGCTGATCTGCTGTCTACTGTCGCCGGGAATGTGCAAGTGCAAAAACGATGGCTGATCTGGTGCAAAAATGCTAGGCCTTCTGGTGAAAGAAAACGCCAGAGTTGTTTCGAGGGGTTGGTCTTGCTGAGAAGTTGCTTGTTGAGCAAGGTGCTCCTGCTGCCTCTTTTTTTTTTTCTCGTTCCTTGGCCGCCAAGCGATCGCGATCTTGTTTGTCTTGGCGGTCACACTCCTTGGCAATGCGAGTCGCCGCTTGCTTTGCCATCATGTCCATCATCAACTTGGTGCAATTCTTGGCGTAGATGGCGAAGGGGGAGGGTCAGGAAAACCTCCCTGTTTGATGAAATTCTTCTTCACTACTTTCTTGCCCATCACTCTCATGCCCGGTATCCATTCCACTTTGGGTGATGACCATGCACTGAAGTTGTGGGTTCTTAAGTTCACGAGGAACTTGGGTTCTTGTGGGTCTTGGGTTCTTGGTTTCTTGAGGGTCTTGAGGTTCTTCTTTTGCTTGCAATTTGTGTTAGAGAAGTATCTTCTCTTCACTGGAGTTCTGCTCTTTTCCGCGGGCGCACCCCTTGGCGGCCTTGCGCTCACACCAAGGTTGCTTTTTCCCACCTCATGTCGATTGGCCGGACCGCTTATTGCACGGTCTGCTCTCAATGAGTGAAAAGAGGCACAAGGGGAGGCCGGACAAGCCCTTCTTTCCTGGGATTCCTATCACTCTTCAAAAACACGATTAGGAATCGACACGCCCAAGCGAACTCGAGTTCGTGCGACCACAACAAGCAAAAGAATTCTGTGGTTCTTGTGGTTCTTTCCTTACATTGGTATCAGAGCCTTTCACAAGACACCCAAAAGCATCTGCTATCAAAAACTGGCACCAAAAAGCCCTAAAAGTCAATGCTTTCCATAACTCTCCCCTCATTCAACCGTGCCACGTCAGCATGCGTCCGTATTGTTCCACGTTACCCTGGCTGTACATGCCACATCAGCAGCCGTGCCACAAAATGTGCCACGTTTCATGCTGTCTCATATCTGGGTTGGCTCTTCCGGTCGGCGGGCTCAAGCTCTTGTTCTTCCTTCTTCGGTACAGTTGGGTAATGCCACGCCATTTTGTTGTTCTATGTATTAGTTTATGGAATTTCCCCTTTGAGCACAATGCATGTGAGTAGACGTCAAAGCTCTCTCTTTTTGTTGTTATGTGTATGCGTTTATGGGATTTTCCTTTTTGAACACAATGCGTGTGCGTAGACTGTCAAATTGTGATCTCTCGTTTGAGTTTTTCAGTCAAGTATATGTTGATATTGATGGTGTTTCATCATGTAGAAACATCAAGTGTGCAAATATACTTGTGGATCAAGACGGAACAGTAAAGCTGGCAGATTTTGGCATGGCGAAGCAAGTAAGATTACTCTTCGCAAGTAATAAATTGAAAAACTTGCCAGAGGACATGTACAAGTTATTGGAGTGATCTCTTCAAGCATTCTTTATGGTGATGTTTGGTTCTTTGCACATCTGTGCATAGGTTGTCAACGGGCTCCACAGTTTCAACAGTTCTCATTTGTTCTTCTGTACCTTCGTTTTCAACCTCAGTAGTATGTAATTAATTTGTCATTTCAGGATTGTATTTGTTATTGGCACAAGGTTTGCGTTTATAGAAAGGCACAAGAGTGACAGTACTTACATTTTTGAGTCATCTTGTGAAGTATGTCTTGGTTAGGAATACGAAATCTTATTTCAAACCTTACATGTGAGCTGTGTGAACATTTAACACGAGTCCCAGGTATTTTGCCCATGTGCACATTCAAATTTCAAATTTAGCAACTACTGGAAGCCAGGGGTTATGTGAACATAAGCTACTGTACAACCTTTGAGAGCTTTTTTGTGATCCCTCACAGACTTCTAGCTCATAGCTGAATACATTGCTTGGATTATACTTAATCGCTACCTGGCTGATACACAACACTGAAGCTTAACCCTTTGTGCATGTGACAAGCTCTAACTCCTACTTCTAGGGTTTAGGAGAGCTTAGGAAGCTGGCACCTTTGTGAGCGTGTATGTAGGATGTGCATGTCCAGGCACTTTGAACGTAGTTGCATACCCTTTGATTGCACATGAGCAGCACCAATGTCTGCAGGGTGTAGACAATGGGGAGTGTTCCCACAGTCTAGTATTAGTACCGGCCTAGGTGGTTAACTTCATACGAAGCACCTCTTATGAGTGAGTTAATAACTTCTTTATAATTGAGATTTTAGCCAACGTAAAAAAACTGGTGGGTAGTTCACACAAAGAAGACAAAGCGGGCCAAACACGGTCTTATCTACCCAACAGCCTTGGCATCTACGTGCATTAACATGAAAATTTTTTGAATTAGAAAAAGACAAAGTACCTGGTTTATCGATGCTGTTTACTAAAGTCTTTGCCAATGTGAAGGTCGTTGGATGACAAAGATGGTGTTATGTGTAGCGGAAGTGATTTATGGTGAATGTTGAGAATGAGTGCTCAGGGCATACTCAAGGTTCCTTTTACTGCATGAGAGAGTTTCTTTTACTTCATGTGAGAGATGTGCAATAGACCAGACAGAGGAGAGAGAATGATACTATGAGTGAAGGTTTTGTGAGTGATAGAGAGAAGAAGACTAACACCGGATGGGGAATCATCTTCTTCATGGGTCACTCAGGAATACGAACAAGATGTAAGCACCGCTTGGAATCATCTGAGGATGACCAAGGAAGATACATTGGGATGTCTACTGTCAGAGGTTTTGGATATTTTTCTACCATCCTCTTCTTTTAAGAAATTCACCTTCAAGCAACAAGTGAGCGATTTTGCTATGGACTCCCCAAAGAGATACAGAGTTTTGTGTGCAGAAGAAGTCCCAGTTCATGCAACGGCACATGAAACATACAAAGCAAGGGTTTACAATGCACACATGTATTATTACTTACCCTACAGACAGGCTCATGGGCAGTCCAGATTGGACAAGAATCGAACAACGGTAACAAAAAGAAGGGTAAGCAACAGAAAAAGAAACCGTCGAGCCCTCGGTTGTCAGTAGAGCAACGCGTCAAGTACTACAAAGAGGGGAAATGTTACGGATGCGGGGAACAACGGCACGTGCTTGCCAAGTGTCCCAACAAAGCTTCTAATGATCACGCAGAGGACAAGCCAGAGAGTCCAAAGCGGCGAAGGAGCGAGCATAGAAAGGCAAGCCAAAAGAAGGACTAGTACCGGATTTTGTGGGGATAGATCTAGAACAAATGGATGAAAGTACATAGCTCTTTCGAGCGTGGGGCAAAGTACGAGATCAAGAAGCCCTAATCTTCTTTGACAGAGGAGCCAAGGCCAAACTTCATCTGGACTAAATTGGCGACTTGACTTGGAATTACGCCAGAGGAAATGGGACCACCGGTTGAGGCAGTTCTAACAACACCAGGACGGGATGTTGCCATTACACCTGACATAGGCAAAATTCAATTGCATTGTCAGGGTATTTAGGGCACGGGGACTTTTACATTATGCCTTTGGAAGGGTATGATGTCCTTTGGGAATCCCTTGGTTCCCTAAGTACGGCGCTGTGGTCGACTACAGGGCGAGAAAAGTGACATTGAAGAATTAGAAGGGTAGAAATATAGTTCTTGACGTAAAATTAAAGGGCGAGTCCGTCCCACTTGTATCGGCTTTGGCCATTTCGAAATTAATGAAATCTAGTCTGTTTGTTTACTCGATCTACTTGAATGAGTTAAATGACAATAAAACATCAAATTTGTCTGACCTTGAGAAGGAACAATAAGATTTTTTGCAAGCTCAAGACAATTGTTTCTTTGAAGGCTTATCGGGAGAGCTACCTCCTCAACGCCTTGAAGATCACACCATTGATTTAATTCCTGGCAGCACGCCACAGAACTGGCCACCTTACTGAGTTAGCACAACCCAAAACGAGGAAATTATGAACCAAGTGAAAGAACTGTTAGAGAAGGGTCTAATTCAGCCCAATAAATCACGTAATTGTTTGCCAGTGTTGTTATTATTGAAGAAAGATGGATCTTGGAGAATGTGCATTGACTATAGCAGGGTTCTACTTGTTTAAGAAAATTGACCTGAAAAGTGGCTATGATCAGATTACGATCGCTCCCGGAGATGTATACAAGTCAGAGTTTAGGACGTCCTTTGGATTGTACGAGTATTTGGTGATGCCTTTTGGTCCCACGAATGCTTCTGCAGCATACAATAGGATGATGGACATGATTTTTAGAAGGTATAGGCCATTTGTGGGCACCTTTTTGGATGACATTATCGTATTCTCCAAGAGTGAGGCATAGCACAGACACCATCTGCTACACGATTTCCAGGCACTACGACAACATCAACTGGTGGTGGATGGTAAAAAGGAGTTTTTCTTGCGAGAGATACACTTTTTGGGACACATTGTCTCTGCTGAGGTTGTAAAAATGGGCCCGGCCAAAGTTGAAACTATTTGAGACTGGCAAGATTTGAGGAATGTACATGAAGTTCGAAGCTTTTTGGGTTTGTGCTCGTATTACCAGCGGTTCATTTGAAAGTTTGCGGAGATTGCTTATCCGTTACCCATTCTGATGCAAAAAGGGGTTTCCTTTTCTTGGGGACCATCAGAGATTGCAGCATTTAAGACTCCAAAAGAGAAGTTGACAACTGGTCTAGTGTTGGTACTACCAGGTTTGCAGAAGCCATTTGAGGTTTATTGTGATGTGTGTGGTCGCAATCTGGGAGTATCTCTACTCTGTTAGAACTATCCTATATCTTGTCATAATGGTCATTTGAGTGTGTGTATCAACTCCAACCGGAAGGCACACACTGTCACCGTTGGGGGCTCAGGTCTGCCCTGAAAAACTTTGAAGTAGCGGGCCCACCATACAAACCATAGGCCTAAGCTACTAATCTGCTCCCATAGGGGGTTTCTCTCTTGAAATCAGACTGCTCAGGTTGTCTCTCTCTTAGAGCCTAATTCATAAGCTGAGCTAGGCGTCGAGCTCCGAAGGCCCATAGGTGGCAGTCCCTTCTGATTGCCTCCCCTTGATGTGGGTCAAGAAAGTACTGTATATTGATGAGGCAAGCACTCTAATCCTCTGAAAGTTGCTCTCCGAGACCGCAACCGCCCCGTACTGTTGCACCTCAAAGAAGAAGCACTCCTCCTCTTTGCAAGCTCAGACTGCAATGAAAATCTCCAGCTGCATGAAAGGTGCATGCTAGTTAGTATATATTTTGGCGTATAGCCAATTCCCCCTGTATGAGGCTCAATTTGTTTGTCTGCATTTTCTTAGACATGTTGCAAAACTGTATCCACTCTCCAAAACTCTGAGCCGAACCAGGTTCCATGGGACCCCAAGCTACAGTCGATCTGGTACTCAACATATGTCCATGCTCTTTGCATAGCAAGGGGTTCAATGTTGAAGGCTGGCAAATATGTTCCTCTGTACAAGCTGGTCGACTCTGACTCGTGTACGCACAACATCTCCGAGAGCGTGAGAAAACTCATGGAAAATCTATCCACCCACTGTCTACTCAATAAGTCTGTGCACGTCTTTCCAAAATCTAGCGACTCTCTAGGCGCCATAGGCGAGGCCACGGCCCACCTTCTAAGGGAGCTTAAGCCTGAATCCTTGAAAGAAGAAACTCCTTTCAGGATGTTAAGGTGTGAGTTTTGTTGCACCTTGTGTGTGTGTGTGTGTGTGTGTGTGTGACAGAGAGCACCCTCTCCTTTGCATCACCTTATGTGGACAAAGCCCATGTGCATATCATGTGTGTGGCTTGTGTGGCAAGCCTAGTCACTTGTTTACCCCATATACACCTTGTCACCTTACTTGTGATTTCACCCAATGTGTCCTAGATGCCTAGCTGAGCTTCCCTAGGAGGGCCCCACTCTGCGAGGCAGGATCAATGAGGCCAAGGCCACCTTGTGCGAGTAGGGAGTAGAAGACCAACCAAGCAACTTTGGTGGGTGTGGGCTGTCCATTTGTCACGTGCACATCTAACCGTTTGTGCATGTGGACAAGCTGTAACTCCCATTTCTAGGGTTTAGGAGAGCCTAGGAAGTGTTCTGGCACCCTTTTGAGTGTGTACGTAGGACGTGCATGTCTAGGCACTTTAACGTAGTTGCATACCCTTTGATTGCACATGAGCACCGCTGATGTTTGCAGGGTGTAGACACTGGGGAGTGTTCCCACAGTTTAGTATTAGTACTGGTCTAGGTGGTTAACTTCATATGAAGCACCTCTTATGAGTGAGTTAATAACTTATTTATAATTGACGTTTTAGCCAGCATAAAAGAACTGGTGGGTAGCTCACATAGAGAAGATCAAGCGAGCCAAACACGGTCTTATTTGACCCAACAGTCTTGGCATCTACGTGCATTAACATGAAAAATCTTTGAATAAAAAAAAGACAAACTCGATGGTATTTACTGAAGTCTTGGCCAATGTGAATGTCGTTGGATGGCAGAGATGGTGTTATGTGCAACGGAAGTATTTATGCTGAATGCTGAGAATGAGTGCTCAGTGCACACTCAAGGTTCCTTTTACTGCGTGAGAGAGTTCCTTTTACTTCATGTGAGAGATGTGGAATAGACTAGAGAGAGGGGGGAGAACGATACTATGAGTGAAGGTTCTGTGAGTGATAGAGAGAGAAGAAGACTAACACCGGTAGATGAGGAATCATCTTCTTCCTGGGTCACTCAGGAATACGAACAAGATGTAATCACCGCTTGGAATCATCCAAGAGGACCAAGGAAGACACACTTGATGTCTAATGTCAGAGATTTTTGGATACTTTTCTACCATCCTCTTCTTTTAAGAAATTCACCTTCAAGCAACAAGTTAAGTGATTTTGTTGTGGGACTCTCCAAAGAGATATGGAGTTATTGTCTGCAAAAGAAGTCTGAGTCCATGCAGTGGCTCATGGGACATGCCACGCAAGGGTTTGCAATGCACACAAGCACTCTTACTTACCCTACGGACAAGCTTGTGGCAGTCCGGACTGGACAAGAACCGAACAACAATAACAGGAAGAAGGGTAAGCAACAGAAAAAGAAACCTTCGGACCCTTGGTTGTCAGTAGAGAAGGGCACCTAGTACTACAAAGAGGACAAATGTTACGGATGCGGGGAACAAGGGCTTGCCAAGTGCCCCAGCAAAGTGTCTAATGATCAGGCAAAGGACAAGCTAGAGAGTTCCAAAGTGGTGGAGGAGTGAGCATAGAAAGGCAAGCCAAAAGAAAGACTGGTACCGGATTTTGTGGGGTAAGAACAAATGGAAGAAAGTACGGAACTCTACCGAGTGTGGGGCAAAGTACAAGATCAAGAAGCCCTCATCTTCTTTGATGGAGGAGCCAAGGCCAACTTCATCTCGACTGAATTGGTGGCTGGACAGATGTGTTTTGGCTTGACTACTCTGAGCGTTTTGAGATGTTCTCCGACTAGCTGCAGACAACAGCGTTTTGAAATGCTCTTCTTCACCGCCTAGGCTATACAACAGTGTTTTGATATGCTCCAAGCTGCCGGCTGCTGCTTAGTGCACCGCTTGGGTTCTGGAATTGAACCTGTGAACACATCCTCTCCAAGGGAGGCTGCATAAAATCTAGTCAGTCTAGTCTCTGCTGCTCTTCCCAAAGAAAGCCTCGGCCCAGTGAAGACAACCCCAAGGTAAGTGTATGCATCTGTATACTCTATTATCTCCTGACCATATGTGAAAATCGGTGCTGATCTCCTGATCCACTGTGGTGTGGTGTTAAACACCATAACCTTGGTTTTACCAAGGTTTACCGACAATCCACTATCCTTTGCAAAACTGTGTAATGCATCCAACTGTCGTTGCATACCCTTTGGTGAGTCAGATATCAACACAATATCATTAGCATATAACAACAATGGGATCCACGTCCCTGCCAACTGGGCACCTCTATCACCCTCTCTGTCAATGCAATCAGACACCTCATCAACATACATACCAAATAGAGTAGGAAACAATGGGCAACCTTGTTTCACCCCAATGGTGGAGTGAACTAAATCAGATATCCCCTCTAAGGTGCGTACATGTCCCATCACTGATTTGAATAGAACCATAATCCCCCATATCAACACTATGGGCACCCCCATCTCCTGCAATCTGTGCATCAATCGAGCTCTCGGTACCATGTCAAATGCTTTGCGGAAATCCAAAAAGCTACAATAAGTTCGTCTCCCTTGTGACCTGCCCTCCTCAATGATGGCTCTAAGTGTCAGAATATGATCTAGAGTGGAGAAACCCCTCCTAAAACCGGTTTGGCCCTTTGCCCGTACACCCTCACCCTTGGCCCAATTACTCAACTGCTGCTCAAGAATGGATGCATACAACTGTTCCAATGTGTGCCCAACCATAATAATGCGGTAATTCCCAGGCTCTATAGGATCACCTGCCTTGAAGATAGGCACAATAGTAGACAACCTCCACGTTTCAGGTAACCCCTCACACATGGCACGATTGAACAACACTGCAAGAACCTCTACCAACATATCTCTAGCATGTATAAAGTGCTCTGCTACTAGACCATCATGATCATATGCCCTGTTCGTCCTCATCCTGTCAATGGATCTCTTTACCATCTCAGCGGTAAAGAAGGTGCTGGTAGGTGGACAAGGCTATGTAGGATCTGGAACGGGGTCCTGTTCAGGAACTGTATATAACGATGTCGCATACTGGCCCCACACATGAGGAGAAGTAATCACTGGGGGAGGGGAGTGCTCATGAAAGAATCGCCATGCCTCTCCTAAGTCTCTACTCAAGAACAACTGATACAAGTCTCGCTCCATCTGGGCCAAGTAAGCTCGGTTCTTCCGTCGCACAATGCACCGGGAAGCAATCCAAAACTGTCTGTAAGTGATGACTCCTAAAAGAAGATCTCTCTGGAGTTGGGCTCTCATCTCTCTGCACTCCTCTTCATACCAACTATTCTGTGGCATGCTCCTAGAATGTCGCCTCCAACTCAGCTGAGTGTGTGGGTATGCCTTTGATGCTGCACCATGTAGTGTCTCACTCAGTAAAGTGGTGCATTCCTCCACTGAGAGGCCAGGATCAGCTGTGCATAGACAACTATAGATCTCCTCTGTATAAACCGAGTCAATCTCTGGTGTAAATGTATAACGAGTATATGACCAGATGTCTGGGCTGTACTATACTAAAATGAAACGGACAATGTCAAAAGAGAAATCCTGAATATAAGGAATAAAGCTCGGCTGTGCCATAACATAGTCCATTGTACTGGCCCCGTGTCTGTGTGGAAAGCATGTGAAACCGGCTGCTCCAAGAAATCGCTGTAAGCCATTAAGTATGGCTAACCCATGTGTGGTCGTAATCTCTGTGAGGTATTTCCCATACTTTGTCTGCTCTTGGTCATGTGAGCATCTGTCAAGCCCCCAGTCACCCACGTCCAGCTCTCTAAGCATCTCATTTGAGGTGTCGTAGAAGACTGTCTGAGAGTTGCCTGTTCGGACATTGAAGTCCCCTAGGAGGATGATATCACCATCCCTAAACTCCCATATATCATCATCTAGTATAGAGAAATGCGACTGTGCTCTGGATGCAGTATATACCGACGTTCTGGGGGGAAAGTAAAATATGGCAATGTATAGAAATCGGCATGTGTCAGCGCTCAGCCTCACCGACATGTATCTAACATGATCATCTCTACGTACAATATGTAAATAGCATTGCTACTCCTCTTGAACCTCTACTTCCATGCTCAGATCTCGCGACTGTCCTGTGGGTTGTCTCCCATGTGTATCCCACCACATGTGGCATAAGCTGTCCAGGGGCCTGATGAGTCTCTGATAAGAAAAACATGTCCATCTTTGAAACTATCCTCAAAGGCACCAATGTCCAACCTCATAGATCCATTACATTTCCAAGTAGCCATCTTTAGTGTGGGTTGGTCCCATAGGTCTGACACCATCATGTAGAGTGCCGCTCTACAATCACCACTCGACCATCTCTGTAAAAGGCCGTCTTTCCCTTCTTCCTTGCCGTCGTAATCTCTTGCATTACCTCTCTCATATGTGCAAGCTGTGAGAGAGTGAGATCATCACCGAGGAAAATACCTCTCTTCTTGAGAGTACGCCTCTTTTTCAGGAATTTCTTCTTCTCTTCCAAGGAGGGGAAACGTAGTATGAGAGCTCTCTCTTTTGAAGATTCTCCTGAGCCATCACTCTTGCCCACACCCATGCCTTTGTGTGTGAAGACGGATGTGAGGATTGTGACCTCTTTTTCCACATTGTTTATGTCCTTGAGGCCGGTTACCCTCACATGTAGAGCCCGCATCCTCCTCCTTTGTTCCTTTTCGAGGGTCATGTTAATAAGAGTGGGTGTACAAGGAGCTGTAACAGACTTGGGCACTCCAAGTCAAGAATCAACCGCGGCAGCACCAAATAACCACTTCAATACAGTTCACATTTCACAAAAGATTTGCACTGCCCCGACGGAGTTCCGTGCCTAGAGATATCGGCCCCAGAGATTGGCGCCCCTTTCGGTAATTCTTTTTGTATTAATCTGAGTTCAAAGTACACGAGTGGTTGGGTCTCACTCTCAGACTTTGCGTCCAGATGCCCTGAGAAGTGAGGGACCAACTTCACTTATAAAGAGTTACAAGGGTTGCCAAAAGCAGAGCCCCAAAAGCTGAAAATTGAAAAGCCTAAAAATAAAGCAAAGGCTCTTTCTCTCTCTCTTGCTTGTAAACATAAAGCAAAAGGGTCTTCTCTCTCTCTCCAATTGCCTAGGGAAAACAACCAACTTTTGCGTAGCATAAAAAAAAACAAAAGCTGCCCAGACCCGGAATTTCCGACGCGAATCACGGACTGCCACGTCAGCAATCTACTCGCATTTTCCGGGATCTGCCACGTTGCCTTTAGGGTTAGGGTTAGGGTTAGGTTAGGGCAGAATTAGGGTTTGACATAAATTAGGGTTAGGGTTTTTGCAGATTAGGGTTTCTGGCCATTAGGGTTAGGGTTTCAGCTGTACAGCCATGTCATTTGAACCCTAGGCAGCCACGTCATCACTTTTTGGCAGGAGCTTCCTTACCTTTCCCTTTCTTGGTGACCTCAATTCATTTTTTGGCCTCCTCTACTTTCTTTTGTGTTGCGGAGATGACCACGGCCCATGAAGACTTCTCCTCATCTTCCTTGATAACCCGTATTTCTTCTCTCATGGTATTCAATTCTTCCATCATGGATGGTTGAGTTTCGCCTTCTTCGAGCCGCCCACTTTTTGCCGCAAGAAGGAGTGTTCGGATTGTGGCTTCTTGTGAAGCGGCTTGCTCTTCGACGCGAGAAATCCTTTCGCATAGGTTCTTCTTCTTCTCTTTCCATTCCTCCATCTTTTGAAGAAAGGTTGCCTCCATCTCTTTCTTCCACTCCTTCACTTCAACTTCAAGTGTTGATATCCGCTTGTTGGTGATCGAGAACTTCATGTTGAGAGGGAGGCGGGCTATAGCCACTCGGAAGGCCATGTGAATGGGGTCAATGATTAGCCCAATGGAGGGAGACCATGAGAGAGAGACTAAAACATTCCCCCAAAAAAAAAAAAACAAGAAACTCTAGAAAGTAACAAGAAACGCTCGTGAAACCCTAAAAAACAGAGAAAATCAGCTTCGAAACTTTAAAAAACAGCAAAACACATGTTTGAAACCCTATAAAGCAGCATAAAACAGTGGCGAAAAATTAGCAAGAAATAGTGACGAAACCCTAAAAAACAGGGAAAAAAACAGCTTCGAAACTGTATAAACAGCAAAAAAGAGGTGACGAATCCCTAAAAACAGTGAGAGAGAGTCCAAACCCATGGGGGGAAGAGAGAGAGAGAAATGTAATGTATTGAAATATTAACGTCTTCAAAAGGCCAAAATGACCTATGAGACCAAAAGGTTACATGTGGTGAATCTAATACCAGGTCTGGGCAAAAAAGTACAAAGAACTGAAAAGAAAATAGTGGGTAGGGGTGGGGTGAAAGCTGATACAAAGGGAATACAAAGGGGTTGAGCTTATACAATGGAGCTCTCTGACTGTAGAGGCATCAAGTACATATACAAGAGTATCCAAAACGCTATAGCGGTTCAATGTCATCCAAGGTAAGCACTCTGTCAGCTGCTATGTCGTGCCAGTATGGTATGGATCCTCTGTCGCAATCTGCGTCGATGTAGATAGATAGATAGATAGATAGAGAGAGAGAGAAAGAAAGAAAGAAAGATTTTTAACGTCTATGTCAGGCCGAAATCGGCCTATGAGACAAATCAAATGTACATGGTGTGTATGTCATCCGTCTATCGGAAAGACAAATGAAACAAAAACTGATACAAAACTGAACTGAGTGTAGGTAGTGGGGTATCTGAGGAGGGATGGAGCTCTATCTCTAGGGGTATATGCATGTCTATATGCTCAAGGTAGTACAATCATGAGAATGCATCAAGCTATCTAGCTCCATCCTGTACTAATGGGGGGATGTAAGATGTGGTACATGGGCGGGTCTGGTGCCAAGGCTGCCCGGATGAAAGCTGTCGGGTCGGCCCTCATCCGGGCCACTCGCTCCTCAGTGGCACGGCGCTCCCGGGCTCGGATCTCCTCGATCTGTCGGTGGTGGGAGCTCGCGCCCCTGTAGCCTGTGACTCGTGGTCGTCGTCTAGCTCGGCTCACCTCCGCCTGTGGGAGTGTCACTCCCCTCTGAGTGTCTGGTGGGGGAGGGGCGGTAATCCTCTGAAAGAAGTCTGTGAGCTGCGACTGTCTCCCCTCTGTCTGTGTAGCTGTGTGTGGCTGTAGTAGTGTGTCCCGATGGCTCTGTATCTCTAGTAAGAACCGTCCGAGCTGTCTCTGATCTCGAGAGTCCATGATCTCTCGGAGAGTGGGCTGTCCTCTGAATAGGGCCTCATACCTGCCTCTGATCTCAGTGTATGCTCTGCATCTACATACAAAGTGCTCCTCACTCTCCACCTCCTCTGTGCAGGCTCTGCAGACGCCCTCCTCCCTGGGAACACCAGTATGTCTCCCGATCTCAATCTCTAACCTGTGTGAAGCCACTCTCAGCTGACCAATCGCCACCCGTGAGCTATGTGGCATATGTGTCCATGTAGCGTGGTCTCTGTATGAACCCCCCGGACAATATGGTGAGAAACTGGTCTCTGTAATCTGACATCCTCGTCCCCAAGCCAGGTGACTCCCAGACTCTCCTAGTGTATAGCTGCCACAGATCCTGTCTCAGTACCAAGTTCCTCTCACTGCGAGAGAGGTGAACATATGGTGAGTGGGGGTCGTACTGGAATGGTGGTAGGCTCTCCATGTCAAGACCGTGTCCCTCAAACCATGCTCTGACCTGTGAGTACCATGCTCTCTCATGCCCACTCTCTGATAGCTGTATAGCTGCCTCAAATGCTCTACGAGTAAGTCTGTCAGGAGGTAGCTCTCTCATCCTCTGGATGAAGCAGACTGTCTGGAATAGTGCCTCTACCACCATGGGTGGTGTGGCGAGCTCGGCTCTAATAATGTCATGTGGCACTGTCTTCTTGCTGCGGAGCAAGCGTGAGATCATACATACCTGTGGCCTCTCAAGCTGTGTCCACTTGTTAGCTGTCAATCCTGGTGCCCATACTGCCGCCGAGTACATCAAGGCCGGGGTGACTAAGGTGTCGAAAAGCCACCCCTTCGTGCGGGGTTCCTGAAAGTGTGCCTGGTGGCATCTCCGCTCTAGCATGGCCAGAGCTGCATATCCTCGGGTGAGCCTGTCAGCAGCAGCCTGCCTCATAGTGAAGGGTCCTGGTAGGCTGGTGAATGTGATGCCAAGGTAGACATAGGAGGTGACTACATCAACCTTTCCTCCTGCTGCTGTGAAGGTGGCAGCGCTCCTCACTGCACTGGATGTGTGAAAGATCATAACCTTGGTTTTGCCAAGGTTCACAGTCAACCCCCTGTGTGTGCTGAATTCGTCCAAGGCCTCAAGATGGCGTTGCAAGCCCTCGGGTGACTCTGAAATCAACACAATATCATCAGCATATAACATGATGTGGACCGGAGTACCTGCCAAGTCGCTCCCCTCTCCCCCTGCTCGCAGTATGTAGTCGGAGATCTCGTCGATGTAGAGCCCAAAGAGTGTCGGGGAGAGTGGGCATCCTTGCTTAACACCAATGGTGCTAGCAATGGTCTCTGAAAAACCGCCTGGGCAACGAACTCGACCCGTCACCTTCTCGTAGAGAGCATATATGGCCCAAATCATCTCTGTTGGTACCCCAATGCTGTGAAGGCGCTGGAAGAGTCTCTCGCGTGGGACTGTGTCAAAGGCCTTGCGGAAATCCACAAAGCAGCAGTAAAGCCTCTTCTTCCGCGCCTTTGCCCCATCAATGAGGCAGCGCAGAACGAAGATGTGATCAGTGGTGGAGAAAGCTCGTCTGAAACCTGCCTGGCCTGGAGCTCGTAAACCCTCGATCTCTGCGTAGCAGCTGAGCTGTGCCTCAAGTACTGCTCCATATAGCTTGGCCATCGTGTGGCCAATCATGATAGTCCTGTAGTTCCCTGGATCCAGGGTGTCGCCAGATTTGTGGATAGGCACTATGGTGTGCTGTGTCCACTCCTCTGGGAAGCCCTCCCCTATAGCCCGGTTGAAGACATGTGCAATCAACGGGGCTATAGTGGAGGCCGCATAAATGATGTGCTCACTCTGTAATCCAGTATGGTCAGCTGATCGTCTGTGCTGCATGCGGCGTATGGCCCTCTCTACCATCTGTGCTGTAAAGAAGGAGGAGCACGTGGGGCGTGGCTCGTGTGGCTGTGGGATAGGAGGCTGTCCTGGCACCTCGTAAAGTCGCTCTGCATAATCATGCCATATCTGTGGATCCTCAATAGCTGTAGTCGGACGTGGCTCGCGCAGGGTGCGCCATGCTGTCGCGCTATCCATGCTCATGAATAGGCGGTATAGCTCAAGCTCCTGTGCCTCTTCGAATGCTCGCCGCTTTTGGCGTGTCAGCGTCTTCATATGCCGTCTGGCCTCTCTCTCTGTGATCTCTCCTAAGGCTCGCTGTGCGCGGAGGCGTCGGTATAGCTCTCTGCACTCATCATCATACCAGCGGTTCTGAGGCATAGTCCCGGGGGGGGGGGGAGTGCGTCCTGTGTGAGTGGTGTGTGGAAAGGAGCTAATAGCTGAAGTGTGGAGAACGGAAGAGATATGTGATGTGAGAACTGAGAGTGGTGTGGATGGGTGGAGGAGGCATAGGCCATGCTCGACCTCGGCCGAGTAAAGAGAGGCTAGCTCATGTGTGAAATGGATGGTGGTGTGTGGAGTGTGTGCTGTGGAGCGGTGTGGGATGGTATCTCCGGTGATGGAGAAAGAGAGGTATGTGTGGTCGGCTCCGATGGGTATGGGTGGAATGGTGAAGGATGTGATAAGGTGTGTAGCCTCCCTGGGTCCCAGAATTTAGTCGACTGTACTCCCCCCTCCCTCTGCAACTCCATGTGGCATACAAGTCAGGCCCCCTGAGGTGGGCCACTGGACCATCCCGTTATAAATAACGAGACGGTGCTGGGAGCCAAGTCGAAGTAGATGTCGTCCGTAGGCTGTGACTGGAGCTCTGTCTGCTGTATCTCTCATAATAGCCTCCTCATCTAGAGTGTGTAGTGCCTCTGGGTCCTCGTGGTCATATGCCTCACACTGCTCACTGCGCGTACGAGCATTGAAGTCTCCCATAAGGAAGACTTCACCCAGTGTGGAGTACTCCATAATCTCCTCCGTGAGGCATGTGTACGGTGACTCCTGCTCAATAGGGGCGAATCTGGAGCCTGTGGGAGCAAAGTAGCAAAGGGCAATGTAGACGATCCTGTCTCGTGAGAGCTCGAGGCGAATCCACATGTAGCGGGCCTGTGGGTCCCGGGCAACAATCTGTAGTCTACTGTGAAGCCCCTGTCTAAAGAGTATGGCCACTCCTCCTGAGCCACGAGTGGTGTGCTGGCGCATACACCCCCGATGTAGAGACTCCCACTGGAATCCATGTATCCGTGGTAGCCCTCTCTCTGGGCTCTCGTGTGTCTCTGTAAGTAGAATGATGTCTCGACCTCTCATCACCTCCTCAAGTCTCTCTGGGTGTGTCCATAGGTCTCCATTGCAATTCCAAACCGTGACATGAATCTCCTCGTGTGTCCCACAGGCCGCGAGTCCCTATGCGATGGTCTTGCCATCAATGATAACCCTACCATCTCGATATACTGCCTTCTTCCCTTCTTTGCGGGCTTGGTGGACTCTAGGCATGCACGCGCGACGGTGATCTTGTTGCATCTTTGTGAGGTCATCATCAAGATAAATCGGGGGGCCTTCTAGCCCTCTCAAGATGACCCTCTTTCGGAGGAAAGAAGTTCGAGACTCCTCGGAGGCGAATTGGAGGATGAGAGCTCTCTTCTTTGGATCTTTTTCGGCTCTCCAAACTTTGGAGAAAGGGATCTCTTCTTCCTTGTATCCCACTTTCTTGCATAAAGCTTTCCCATCGCTCTCGGGTGTAGACCCTTCTTCTTCTTTGATGCCGGTCACTCGCACATTGAGACGGCGAGCTTGTCGCATCTTCTCCTCCTCGATGGTTGTGTGTACGATGAGTACCTCATCTTTTTGGGCTTCCTCTCTTGCAACCTTCTTGATGTTCTTTTTGACCACTTCGACCCATCCTTCTTTGGTGGCCTCTAATTTGTCCTCAATGCTTGCGGTGAGGGCTTTGGTGATCTCCTCCTTGAGGGCTTCCTTAGCCTCCTCTTTAATCTCTCCTTCTTCGGGGGTGAGGGATGTGATGGAAGCATGAAGGAGATCGATTTGTGCCTTCATCTCTTCTTGCTCTTTCCTCCATCTCTCCCTCTCCTTCCCGTTCTCCCGTTCCCTTCTCTCCTTCTCCTCTTTGAGATTTTGGATTCCCGCTCTCATGTCCTCCTTCTCTTCGTTCCATAGCTTGATGAGGGTGGCTTTCTCCTCCTCCCATCTCTCTCTCTCCATCCGCCATTCTTTCATGTCCTTCTCCAATTGTGCAAGCCTCTTGTTCGTGAGCATGAACGTTGTCTTCATTGTCGATGCCGGCGTCTTGATGATGGGGGAAGACATGGCTGTCTTCGTAACTACCCTCTCTTCATATTGTGAAGAAGAGGGGAGAAGGGGAAGAGAGGGAGTACTTGTGTGTATGCGTGTATGTGTGTAGTGTGTGTGTGGGTATGTATCCGTGTGTGAGAGATTGGGGGCAGCGGGCCTGGTGCACTTGGTAATGCTGCCACAGTGAGGCAGCGGCAAGTGCTACAGCCTTGGCAGCGTGCAGTCGCAACAGGTCAGCTACAACGGGTTCAGCAGTAGCAGCTGTGGCGCGCGCAGGGGGTGAAACAGCAGCAGCAGTGGCGCGCACAGGGGGCAGCAGCAGTGGCGCGCGCGCGAGAGAGAGAGAGAGAGAGAGAGAGAGAGAGAGAGAGAGAGAGAGAGAGAGAGAGAGAGAGAGAGAGAGAGAGAGAGAGAGAGAGAGAGAGAGAGAGAGAGAGAGAGATGAAATGAAATGAAATGTTATATTAACGTCTTCAAAAGGCCATAGTGACCTATGAGACCAGAAAGTTACAAGGTGGTAGAAAGTTACAAGGTGGTGGATCTGATACAAAGTCAGAGTAACAAAATAACCTAACAACAGTACAAAACAAAGATATATATTATGGGATTCTAGATTGGTCGATGTGAGCTAAGCTGAAAACTAAGCAAAAATGGGTGGCTAGTTGGGATAGCTGAATCACAAAAGATCTAGCATCGGTCATTGGCGAATCTCATCAATTTCCTCCATGGTTAGTAGTCCGACCGAGCGTCGTGCATGTCTGGCCAGCGTGCTCTGAATCTTTTGACGTAGCCTCTGTCGATGCTGTGTAGTCCTTCGCAGTCGTGGGCGCCTGGATTTCCCCAGTTCAATCGCTCGGTCGATCAGTGTGCCTCTGGCGTGAGACGAGGGGGAGCTCTGCTGTGGGAGTGGCTCTTGCGGCTGTCCCGTGTCTGCTCTGAAGAAGTCTGTAATCCCTCTTTGAGACTGGTTAGCCTCGCCATTCATCAGGCTCTCTCTGTGTCTGCGCAGCTCGAGCAAGAACAAACCCAGGCATCTTTGATCTTCGTATCCCATTACTCTTGAGAGTGGTCCAAAACCCTCTCTGAACAAGCAATGGAAGTGGCCTCGTATCTCGTAGTACACGGGGCATCGGCATGTATAATGCAGCTCTGTCTCAGGTTCCATGTCACACAAGGGGCATGTCCTGGCCTCTGCTGGTACTCCGCTGTATCTCCCAGTTTCAATCCGCAGCTGGTGAGACGATGTGCGTAACTGGCCAATAGCACATCGTATCCCATGAGACAAGTGGGTATCCATGTATTTGGGTCTCGTCACAAAACCATCTTCCGTAAGCTGGAGAAGGTGGTCTCTGTAGAAAGCCATCTTCGTGCCCAGTTCTTGTGCTGGTTGTATACATGTCCTCCTTGTGTCTAGCTGGGTCAGGTCTTGGCGGATGAGCTTGGTGATCCCCGACTGTGTAAGAATGAGAGATGGTGCATCCAATGAGTACTGGAATGGTGGCAGCCTGTCTATGCTGAACCCATGCGCCTGAAACCGTTATGTCATCTCCCCATACCAACATGTTGTATCCCCTTGTATGGCTAACTGTCGAGAGGACTCAAGTGCTATGTGAGCATATTTGTCTCTGGGAAGTTCCCATGTGCGGTTTATGAAGGAGACTGATCTGGTGAGTGCCTCCACCACTAGTGGGGGACCGCTAGCTCTGCTCGGATAATGGCCCGTGGTACTGATGCCTTGGCTCTAATGAGCCGCGAGATCATAGAGACGAGAGGTTTCTCCATGTTCCCCCATCCGTCTGTGCGACCCGGCCTCCCGTGGTGATCCAATGAAGGTCCCCATATCTCAGCTCCATAGAGCAATGCTGAGGCCACCAAGGTGTCAAAGAGCCAGAGCTTTGTCCGGGGCTCCTGAAACTGAACCTGCGAACACATCCTCTCCAATCTACCCAGTGCTGCGTGGGCTCTAGTCAGTCTGGTCTCTGCTGCTCTTGTGAGTGAGAATGTGGGTCCGCTAAAAACCACTCCAAGGTAAGTGTAAGCGTCTGTGTACTCCACAATCTCCTGGCCGTATGTGAATGTAGGTGCTGATCTCCTGATCCACTGTGGGGTGGTATTAAACACCATAACCTTGGTTTTACCAAGGTTGACAGACAAACCACTTTCGTGGGCAAACGTATGCAAAGCGTCCAATTGACGTTGCATTCCCTTTGGGGATTCAGAGATCAACACAATATCATCCGCATATAACAAAAGTGGAATCCATGTCCCTGCCAGCTGTGCACCTTTGTCCCCATCGGTGTCAATGTAGTCAGAAACCTCATCCACATACATACCAAAAAGAGTAGGAGAGAACGGGCAGCCCTGCTTCACCCCAATAGTGGAGTGAACCGGTGTTGAGAGTCCCTCCGGGGTGCGTACATGCCCTACTACTGATCTGTACAATGCCATGATCCCCCAAATGAGCTCTGTGGGTACTCCCATTTCCTGTAATCTGCGCATCAATCTAGCTCTGGGTACTGTGTCAAAAGCTTTGCGGAATTCTACAAAGCTACAATAGATCCGTCTCCCATGAGATCTGGCTTCCTCGATGATGGCCCTGAGTGTCAAGATGTGGTCAAGAGTAGAGAAGCCTCTCCTGAACCCTGCCTGCGCAGTTGCACACATTCCTTCCCTCTCTGCCCATCTACTCAGCTGTTGCTCAAGAATGGATGCATACAATCGTGCCAGTGTGTGGCCAATCATAATAGTGCGATAATTTCAGGCTCCATGGGGTCTCCTGACTTGAAGATAGGTATGATCGGAGATAGGCTCCAAGTGTCCGGTAGGCCCTCACACATGGCACGGTTAAACATAACTGCTAGAAGCTCTGCTAGTAGGTCTTTGGCATGCATGAAATGCTCAACGACTAAGCCATCATGATCATATGCTCTCCCAGTCCTCATCCTGTAAATAGCTTTCTTCACCATCTCAGCGGATGTGTGTGGGCATGGGTCGGGGGGGTTGGGGAGGGGCGGCTGTCCAGGTACTGTGTACAAAGATGATGCGTACTGACCCCAGGTCTCTGTGGAGGAAATAGCAAGGGGGGGGGGGGGGGGGGGGGGGGGGGGGGGGCCCTGCTCATGAAAGAGCCGCCACGCCTCACGCGAGTCTTGATTCAAGAATAGTTGATATAGATCCTGTTCGAGTCGAGCCAAAAAAGCCCTCTTCTTCCGCCGTACCATGCGTCGGAAGTCAATCTGTGACTGTCTATGAGTGACGTCCCCCAAAAGCACCTCCCTCTGAAGTCTGGCTCTAGTATGGCGGCACTCCTCATCATACCAGCTGTTCTGAGGCATGCTCCCTGATCGGCGGCTCTGCTCAGGATGGGTGTGTGGGTATGCTTCTGCTGCTGCCTCATGTAATGTCTGTGTCAGTATAGTAGTTAGCTCCTCCAGAGGTTGCCCCGGGTCCTCAGTGCATAGGCGTCTGTAGATCCCGTCCATGTATACAGAATCCGTCTCCCGTGTGAATGTGTAGCGAGTAGGGGCTGCTACCCGTGGCCTGTGTGCTACACTGAACTGGAAAGAGATGGTCATCGACACCAGAGTATGATCTACTGCTACCTCGACCGGTCTGGGCCTAACTGTGAGATCCTGGATAGATGAGATTTGGTTGTGCCATGACAGTCCACTGTGCTGGCTCCATGCTTGTGAGGGAAACATGTAAAACCTCCCGCAGCAGGAAATCTCTGTAGGCCATTCAAGATGGCCAATCCATGTGCAATGCCCATGTCTATCAGGTGTCGCCCATACTCGGTATATTACAGATCGTGTGATAGTTTGGACAGGCCCGTCTCCACAACATCTAGCTCTCTTAGCATCTCTTCTGAAGTATCATAAAACACTGCCTGGTGATGGGCAGTCCTAGCATTGAAGTCCCCTAGGATGATAATGTCACCATCCCTAGAGAACTCCCATATGTCATCATCCAGAATAGAGAAAGGGGACTGTCCTCTGGGTGATGCATAAACTGATGTACTCGGGGGAAAGTAGCAAATAGCTAGGTAGGGATATCTGCCTGTCTCTGGTTTCAATCTCACCCACATGTACCTAGCCTGCTCATCCCTGCGGGCTATATGTATCAGTGGCTGCAGATCCTCTCTAAATAACACTGCCACTCCCCCCGAGCCCCGCCCTCTGTGTTCTGAACGTGTCTCCTGTCTGTAAGCTGTCTCCCACCTGTATCCACTGATGTGAGGCATGGATTGCCCAGGGGCCTGGTGTGTCTTAGAGTAAAAGATGATGTCTCTTCCAGTAAAGCTATCCTCAAAAGCACCACATCAAGACGCATAGATCCATTACAGTTCCAGGCAGCCAGTTTGAGTGTGGTCCCATAAGTCTCGCACCGTCATGTGGAGCGTCGCTCTAGTATTACCACTTTTCCATCTTGATAGAAGGCAATCTTGCCTTTCCCCCTTGCCGCTCTAATCTTCGGCATTACTTCCTGCATATGAGCGATCTGCGAGAGGGTGAGATCATCCCCGAGAAAGATGCCAGTCTCTTGAAGAGTTGGTCTTTTCTTCAAGAAGGACTTCTTCGCTTCCATGGAGGGAAACCGGAGGATGAGTGCTCTTTCTTTTGAGGTTTCTCCACTGCTTCCATTTTTCTTTATGTTGCCCACTCTCCATGCCCTTGTGTGTGTCGGCTCATGAACCCCCATCAAGGCTGTGAGTTCTTTTACTTCTTCTTCCACATTGCCTTTGTCTTTAAGACCACAAATTCTCACATGCAAAGCACGCACCCGTCTCCTTTGCTCCTCCTCTAGTGTCTGATTAATGATAGTGGGTGTGGACGTGTGTGTTATCTCCTTGCCTTTTCCTTTCTTGGCCACCTTGATCCATTTCTCGGCTTTATTCGCCTTCTGTTGAGTTTTGGTAAGAACATCCACCCAAGAAGTCGTCATTTCTTTGTGTTGCTCTTCTCCCTCTTTGATGGCCCGTACTTGCTCCTTGGTTGTGTTGATTTCTTCGATTATTGAGGGGGGGGGGGGAGAGAGAGAGAGAGAGAGAGAGAGAGAGAGAGAGAGAGAGAGAGAGAGAGAGAGGAAGAAGAAGAAGAAGAAGAGAATTTTTAATGTCGTAGGAAACTATCCCAAGAGACCTGAGAGAGAGAGAGAGAGAGAGAGAGAGAGAGAGAGAGAGAGAGAGAGAGAGTCTTGATCGACCAAAAATTTTCACGAACCTCTTACATATATAGGAAAACTTGATTGATTGTAGCCACCCTTTTTACCATGCAGAACTCCACTATAAAGAGTGGTGTGAATTAGTTCAACAATAGGGTGTTCTCCCAAATGGGTTGACACATTAACTAGGGCTTGAACCCAACAATACAAAACGAAAGAAAATAGATGACCTACCAGAGACTCCCACCACCCGCTTGCATGTACCTCCCCTTGCTCCCCTCTCTAGCTAGTAGCATCCCATACTGCGCTGGGTAAGGGTTTAGAGAGCCTATCAGGCTAGGCCATCACGGCCTCATGAGGAAGAAGCTTTGATTCCAATGTCATTCCCATCCATCCATCCTGCACACATGACATGAGTCTTGACACAAGCCAAACTCACACATATACAAGCATAGTGAGCACACATGAGGATCTCCTCTCAACTATAGAGCCAATATGAACTCACCCCCTAGCCTAGGACCTAAGATACCGAAGGATTTTGAAACAATTTGTACCGGTCAATGTCAATGCGATATATTGTGGGCCTTTTTAAATTAAGTTTAGTGATGTCTACCCTCCGACATTACTGTCTCCATATTGATCCCTTGCAAGAGTGGTTTGGTTTACATGAAATGGTCATTCCTTTGGAGGAAATCTCCTAGTTTGGACCATAGCACTCGTTACATTCCACTTGAACCCGAATCGATTCTTGATCAAAGGTCAGATGGTCTTGGAAGACTTCTTACCCCGAGTATTTGATCAAGTGGAAGCCCGACTTGAGTCTAGTGCTGTTGGGAATCGGAAAGATTGTTGAAGAGTCATTTCCCGGTTTTATAATCTAGGACATTGTTGAGGACAACTATTAATAATAAGGGGGAAAGTGTTACATGCCTAGACATCAAGATGGGCGTTTGAGATATATCTAGCCAAGTGTGAGCATGGCCGCTTCTTAAGTGAGTTTGATAAATAGGATTGAGGTCTCATTTATCCCCAAACATTAGGATGGGCGCCTGAGCCATGGTCAGTTCTTAAGTGAGTCCAACCACTTGTATTGGTGTGGGCTTCATGGTATGGGGCACCAACCCTTGTGGTTAAGGCTAGATTGTTGGCTGTAGGTTCCCGGGCTTGAGGGTGAACTCGTATTGGCTCTATGGTTGGGAGGTGAGCTTGATGTTTGCTCACTATGCTTGTATAAATGTGAGTTTGGCTTGTGTCGTGTCATGAGTGTAGGATGGATCCATTGTCTCTATCAAATGCGGATGAAACTATGGCAATAAACCCCGAAATCTTATTGTAATTACAAGACATTCCCGGAGGCTAGCTAGATCCATCCTTGCCACCTTGTACAAGTAACAATGAGCTCCGCTGAACTAAGGGGAGTTTGGACCAATGCTAGGCTAGTGTCATCCAATGTCTCAAACTGAACCCTATAACATCCTCTCCCAAATAGAGTGACCACCACAATCGTGGAAATAGCATGTGAGTAAGGTAGCTATATGATGAAGTCTAGAAGCTGACTCGTTGACAGCCTTTCTCCAACCACTTTGCATGCCAAACAGCATGCCTCAAGTGTAGCCACTGAACTTCAAACGAAACTGAGTGGATCTTGATGGGTAATCCATCCGAATCCATAATGAAGAAGTGAACCACATCCGATGCGGATTTGAGCAGGCTGTGGGCACTGGGCAGCAAGTAGCTTGCACGAACTGCAGGCAACTGAGTAGCTTGAGCAAGCACGCAAGTCGTCGTTAGTGTGTAGCAGGTCAGCCCATAGAGGGGACGGGATTGCGAGGTGCAGAGCATGAACGCGACACAGGTATACTTAGGGTTCATGGTGGTGTGCAGGTTAGGGTTAGGGTTTGCATCGGTACTAGGGTTTTAGCAGGCTGGCTCCTTCTCTCTCGCTCTCTCTCATACCACCATCACTTGTGCTGCACTTGCAGAGCTTGAGGATTCCGGCCTTGTGATTGAGAGCGCATGAAGGGGCTGATTGGGCTGCTGCCAGTAGGATGGTGACTTGTGGCTGCATTTTCATGGTGGAGATCTTTCTCTATTTTACGTTTTACATTGAGGGGGGTGTCGACAGTACTCCACTAAGATTTTGTCGCGAAGAACCCTTGAGAACCTACATTATTCAGCCGGTAGACAATGGGGCGGTACTTCTGTGTTTACAGCGAGTTGGATGAGTTTGCGACTCCGTTTTGGAGGCAAGAAAGGGCTCGTGTGCGGTGGTTTATGCTTGTTTAAAGACCTAATTGTTTGCTGATTTTCTGCCAGCCATCAAGAGCGTTTAGCTGCAGAGGTGGAGTCAGTGGACTGATTTTGGACCTATTTCAGCCGAGTGTATCTGTCCCTTGTAGAGGAGGTTGGTGGTCTTCTCACATGAGAGGTTGTTTGCAGCGACAATGCAGCCTTGAGCCTTGTTTGCACCTGTCTATAATGGATATTCTCTTGTGTCTTCGCATTGACGTGATATGTCAGAGAAGGGAAATGGAGAGTTTATGTTTGGGACGCAGATGGAGACACATTGTTTGTATCTTGCATTGAGTGTGCATGGTCTATACATGAGGATGTGGTGCAGGGAATGGTCTGATGTAGTCTATATCTTTGTGCTTGTTCTGTTTGGAACGTGATGAGTGATGTCCTATCAAGCCTTATATGGCCTCTTGGTGTCAGAGGTGTTCCCTTGGACAGAGGTGGTGATGTGCCATGGATTTGTGGCAGGAACTTTTCGTCTATCACAGGTTTTCTACATACCCCTTGGGTGATGATCCTAGATTCTTGCTTAAAAGGGAGGATCATCTTGTTAACCTGTGCTTAGATGGAACACGGATTCTACTGGATGGGAGGTATTGCAACTACCTCATGACCTGTGTTTGAAAGGAAGAGGGAGTTTCTACCTCTTGCACATACACCATGTCTAGATACAGGAGTAGGCTTTCTACTCTTAGAGGATTGTTGATTCTTCTTATATGCTGAAATGGCAAGACTATAGGTTCTTTTCCCTATATGTGGTATGGAAAGTTCTGTTTGGAAGCATTACCCAAACTGGTTTGATGCAGATGGTCTTGAGTCTATGAGCCTTACTACTTTTTACTTCACCCCACATGTACTTTTTCCAAATGGTATTGGAGTACCAAACTGGGATTCCAAACTTGCACTCAGAGACTTGGATGTGGATAGGCCTCTTGTATTCTCTTTGCAGCTGTGTCGGATGCATCTGTAACATGGGGGCCGGCTGCTGAAAGTTGAAACCCCTGAGGATAGTATGGGAACTGCTGAGGCTGAGCATATCCTACAGGAGTCTGTGTAGAGGGTCCCCTGAAATGTGTAGAAGTACCCGGCGGTGCATACCCAACAGGATTCTGTACCTGTGTCCCCGGCCCTGTCCATCCATACCCCATACCCATTGGAGCCTGAACCCCCATATCGCCATGGAGTAGCATCTCCCGAAACCTTTGCACCTGAGCTCGGAGGTCATCAATGATTTTAGACTTCTCTTTTAATGTGTGGCGCAAAGCAAAAATCTGAGCTAGGTAGAGGCGTGAAGATGGGAGAAGTAGGGAGGGGAGCACAAGATGGAGAAGCCACGGCTGGAACATGAAAAATGTGATCTGAAAGATCAAGCAGAGCACTTGCTTAGTAGAACAAGGAGCGGAAGTAGACGAGGAGCGGCGTGCATGTGTAGGGTGAGTCACCCTAGTCCTTTGGCTCTCTGGCAATGCCAGTAATGACTCTACTGTGTCCTTCACCACTTTGGCCCTCTTCTTCTTTTTCTTCTCAAGTACTGGATCAGCCGCATTGGCAAGAGATTTACCTTTTGCTTTTGAGTGCATTCTTTGCGTATCTGCATCCACGTCCAGAGGGCTAACATGGATATTGATTACCCAAGCCAACATCGGCACTGGAAAACACTGAAAGCTCGATTGTACAAATTGCACCTGTCCTCGAAATCGTTTGGCCTTGGTCTGTAGAGATGTGTAAAGAATCTGGTGAAAACCACATGGGATAGTGTGGATGAGGCAGTAGAGGCCATCGCAGTGAGAGAACATCATAGGCACATCACATCTTCCCTTACATTCTTTAGCATCTCTGACCAGAAAGTAATACTTGAAAATGGCCAAAAACTTTTTATTCCTTGCATAGTCGGCGTGATCAGCACTAAGTAGCTCCTGACATACCTGAATGGTCGCATCTTTCGAGAGTTGTCAATAGGTTCTAATAGCTGGTTTTAAGGAGGGAAAGATTGACATCCCAAGGCATGACCAATGCGGGTCCTGCAACCTCAAAAAGTCCAGCTAAATTCACCTTGAATTTTGACCTTCATCGGCCTCATCCATCCCTTCGGGAAGTTCTATCCAGAGATCACTTACAAACGTTAGGTCTTACGGCATTGGCAGATGCAGATCTAGCTCTTGATGTTCCTGTGGATATGGTCCTTGAGGTTCTTAAGCTTTTCCCTGAGGTACGGGGTCATACACTTACTGCTCCTGCTGATTTGATGGCATAGCACCTGAGTGTTGGCCTTCTTTGTGTCTTTAGGACGTTCATCCTAGTTAGAAGGGTTGGATTCAGAGCTAGAGTCTGAATCCAAATCCGAGGCTTCTGGAGATGCTCGATAACTTTCATCACCTGTGATCACTTGAAGACGGATCTGTGAGGCCACGGCTACGGTGTTCTATGGTTTGTAATGGGTTCACGAAGGCCGATTTCCATCAAGTGGGCAACTGCAGTGTAATCCTTAGTGACTGTCAGGCTTGCTTCTGGATGATGTGGCTCACTGGTCGCAGCTGGAGGAGCAGGGAAGAGGGTGTATCCTCAGGCAAGGGTTGAATAGAGGCCACATAGCATGGCAGCGATGTGGTAGCCTCCAACCACTGCAGTAGATTGTCGTCGGACCCGTCAGTTAGGGTAGGCTGCTCCAGGTCAGGGTTGGACTCCATTGACAAAGAACTATGATAAACTACTAGATCCATGCCTCCTTCGAGTTAAATTGGTTGCATTGGGGAGCTAGGAGTATGTATCCTCATGGTGTCGTTTCCCCAATTGCTTTAGTGTGCCGCAGCCATGGTCTACTAATGAGCAAAGGAAATCCTCCCTCAACCTGGGGGAGACGAACCTCAAAAAAATCCAAGCTAAAGGTGAAGTCTTGTACTTGCAGAGGCACCTTCTCCACTGCAGCAAAACCTAGCACCAGTACTGGCCTGCGCGTCCCACCTGCAGCGAGCTGCGAACAGCTCTTGAATGTGTCTGCTGTGCGTTACCCCTGCCCGTAAGTGCTTCTGCTGAGTGTCCAGCTGCCTGCCACCCACCTGCTGAGTGTTGCCCCCTCTTGTGTGATGCCCCCTGCTGTCTGTTGAGTCTGTGCACCTGCTGTTGCCTGCCGTCTACAGCAGCCTCCACCAGAGTGCTACCCGTTGCCTACAGAGAGACATTGTGTTGTTGCTTGCACGTCCCACCTGTAATTGATTTGCAAAGCAAATCAAGGCAACACGATTAGCTCATAGCAAGCTCTGTTCACGCAAGCAGGGCAACAGGCGTAACCTCTGTTTGTGCATGCTCGACAACAGTCGATTAGGATTTGCAGAGTCTGCTGCCTGCCGTCTAGAGAGAGAGAGAAATGAAATGATGTATTAACGTCTACAGAAGGCCAAAGTGACCTATGAGACCAATGTGTGTGTGTGTGTGTGTGAGAGAGAGAGAGAGAGAGAGAGAGAGAGAGAGAGAGAGAGATGGGAGAGAGATTTGCTGCGCGACCTGCTGCTACCCTGCCGCGCGACCTGCTGGACTGCCTGCCGCGACGTGAGACCTGCTGCACTGCCTGCGCGCGCAACACCAGCCCCCCTGTTGCGCGCACTGTTGCCTGTCACAGTTCGCGCGAAACCTGCTGCTGTCTGCTGCGTGCCAATTTCTGCTATGCTGCCTGTGCGAGCCCTACCCTGTCAGCCTCGCGAACCTAATTGCCTCTGCAAACCCTAATTCCGCTGCAAACCCTAATTGCCTTTGCAAACCCTAATTCCGTTGCAAACCCTAATTCCTCTGCAAACCCTAATCCCGTTAACCCTAATTCCCTGAAACCCTAATCCCGTACACCATACCTGCCTCAGCCTCAAACCCTGACTACCACCTGCAAGAGAAAGAGAGAAAGCGAGAGAGAGAGAAAGCGTCCAAGATTCCTTTCTGGTCTTTCTTTTCCCGTTCGACAGTCTAGCCCATTCTTCATGGCGGCTTTGCCGGTCTCGAGTGCTATGCACGGCGCTCCATCACCACTTGCCTATCGCGTGGACTGTACTGGCGACCTGTTGACATGCATTGACTCCAAAATACAACACTTGGCACAGCATGCCTTGGTTGGTCGGATGATTGGACAGTCTCCACCTCGCTCTTCCATACGTGATTGGTGTCAGTCTACATTGGGCACTACTCAGTGACGGGTCTCGGAGCTTACGTTTCTTGGCAGAGGCATATTCATGGTACGTCTTTCAGATCCCGTCACTGCCTCAGCTCTCCTGGCTCGGTCTCCGATACTCTCTGATCGCAGGATGATATACTTGACAAGGTGGTATCCCGAGTTTACTACTGAGGAGTTTGACAGTCGACACCTTATTCCCAGATTCCCTCTGACGCTCTCCTTCCCGGATATGCCTCTCCATTTTATTGATGAGCATCTCCTTCAGATGATTGCTGCTCATTTTGGCATAGTAGTTCCAGGATCCTGCATCTTCTCCTCTGGTCCACCTCGCATTCAGGTCCTGGTGTTTGGGGATACTTCATTACCAGATACAGTTACTGTGGCTGTGCGCGATCGAGACTACTCTTGCCGAATGGTAGTCACTGGTCGCCCAGGGCAGTGCTTACGTTGTCACGAGATCGGACACTTGGCACGAGATTGCCCCACCCTGCCCCGCCATCGGCGACAACAACAACCAGCTCCTGGCACTCATGCTCAGTCACGTGGTCAACGTCAACAACCGGTTCCTCCTACTACTACTCGAGCACCTCGACAGCCTGCAGGTGCTCCTCGAGCTTCGACCCTCCATGTCCCTCCCTCCGCTTCTGTTCCTACTGAGAATGCATGGTAGACAGTGGGTCGTAACCATTCATTCCGTCCTCGTTAGCAACCTACACCGCATGCAGCCCCCACTGTTACCTCTCCTGCTCCCTCTCAAGTTTCCACCACCCCATTACCCCCTGCTTCTCCTCGCCATTCTTCCTCTTCAGCACAGGATCACTTACCTCTGCTACCAACTCCTCCTTCTCTTGCCGTTCTCCCGCCCGCTCCTTCTCCTCTGCCCGAGATCCCTATTCCCATGCAGATGGATCATTCCCCGCTATTACCTCTCCCTTTTCCTCCTCTCCCTCTCGCCCTTGCTCCCCCCCCTCCACCTTCTTGTCCTCCCCCTCCTTCAACCGCTCATACTTACGTCCCTCGCAGTTTTCTCAGCTCCTGTCCTCTTTCCTGGGCACTCATCGAGCTGAAATGTGTGGTGACTCAGAAGGACCACTGTGGGTACAGCTCTACCTTATGCATCACAAGCCAGGTTGTGTTCCCTGTTTAATAGGCAGTCGCTCTTAGCCCACCCATTCCTTTTTCCTTCCATTCCTCGCAGCTCAGGAATGGTCTGAGGATCAGGTTCTACATTTTGTGCATGCTCAATCTATGGCTCAGCTTCATTCATGGTTGTCTACTTCCGCTCCGGATGTACTGTCTCCACACTTCCCTTCCTGTATTGGTGCTATAGAATGGAGTGATGTTTATGCTTGCTATTCATTGCCTATGGTCATTCATGTATCCTCAGATGTGGTGCTTTCTATGTCTATGCGCATTTGGGGTGTCAAAGCTGCAGCATCAGTAATGCAATGTAAACAAGCTGAGGTCCGCAGTTGGTGCAATGAGACGCCATATTTTGCGGGTTGCTTTCCTACCGCCCGAAGCTCACCCCTTGGATGGCCCAGCTGCCTCCAAGAAGATGCGCAGTTAGTCAGATGCTTTACCAATTCTTTCATGCAGACTATGGATTTACATGTAGTTTCTTGGAATGCTAATGGTTTACAGACTTCTCGGGTAAGAGGTTCCCGCAAGCTTTTACTTCGCAGAGATTTACACGTTCATGTAGTAGGCACTGTGGATATATTACTAGTACAGGAGCATAAGATTGCCACCCCCTTTGGTAATCTCATGCCCTCCGACACTCACACTTTTTTGGAGCCTGCTCTAGGCATTCATGGACAGAGTTGCGGTGTATGCATTTCAGTGGGGCCACGTTACTTGGCCTCAGTTCAGGCCTCAGTTCAGCAGCATGGCACCCTTGTCGCTGGCAGAGCAATCTATGTGTCTCTTCGGATTCATGACTCTATCATTGGTTTTATGTCAGTCTACGCACCCACTACTCCTCGGGAGAGGGCTACCTTTTGGGCCTCTTTGGCTACTGTTCTACCTGCTGTAGACTCTTGGGTTGTAGGAGGCGACTTCAACAATGTCGAAAGCGACTCTGATTGGCGATCCATCACTCCTGCTGTTCTATCATCCATCTCTCCCGATGAGCAGTCAGATTGGGATCGATTTCTTCTAGCTATTCAAGGTGTTGATGCATGGCACATACCCTCTTTTGGTCATCACCGTGCTACACATCATTACTCGTGGGGGTTTCAGAGACAGCAGGGGAGATTATTAGAGCGACTTGATCGTTTTTACATTGGCCCTTGGGCAGCAGCTCTAGGTGGATTTACGACTATTTGGAGAGGGACCAGCCTCTCAGATGACTTACCCATCTCATTGTTTATCTCCTTCACTAGATCCTCTGCATAGAGACGGGGCTGCCGCATACCTGACAGTGTTCTCACCATTGAAGTTTTGCAGCAACAGATTCGTGACTTATGGTCCACGGGTGCTTCTTATTGTGGTCCCCCTGGAGAGTTCCTTGCTCATTGCATTACTCAGTCTAGTATTTACTGCCGTGATCAGACTGCTATTATTCATCGAGAGTTGAGAGTACGTGAGTCTGATCTTCACATTCCTCTTGGTTCCACACAGCGCTTGCTTGAGGAGTGGCCTCAGGATGCTTATCTCGCTGCTAGACAGACAAAGCTCACAGAGGAAATTCATCGCGTACAGGAGGCTAGGTCTGAGTTCACTCATCATGCTTTAGTATCTCATTGGATAGCTAAAGCTGATCGAATGAATAAAGCCTTCTTCGCTGCGCATAAAGAGCGCCCTCCTAGCACCACCCTTCGGACTTTGTGCGATGCTCAGGGGACACTTCATATGCATCCTGATGTTATTCTTGATATGTCTGCAGATTATTTTGAGGCATTGTTCACTGTTGATGTATGCACTACTGAGGTTTTACTTGCCCGTGAGCAGATCTGGCATCACACTCGACGCCGTTGTACAGATACTATGGCTGAGATCTTGTTGGCACCCTTCACACTTGCAGAGCTTCATGCTGCTATTGAGAGTCTAGATCCATCCTCCTGCCCAGGAGAGGATGGCCTCACTAGAGCTTTCTTTTTGACTTATTGGGATGTATTGCATATACCACTGCTTCGCGGTTGTCAGGACATCTTTGCATCAGGATATATGCATCCGGATCTTTGCTCAGGTCTCATATCTCTTATTCCGAAAGGGGGTGACACAACTCAGCTCCGCCAGTGGAGACCTATTACCCTACTCCCTTCGGTCTATAAGATATTAGCGTTATTGATCAGCCATCGCTTGCGACCGTTCTTACCAGATTATTCATACTTCTCAGACAGGCTTTGTCATGGATCGATGCATACTTGATAATATCTTCACTTTTTATGAGGCAGTAGAGTGGGCCAGATCATCTTCTGAACCTCTCGCTTTTTTCATTCTTGACTTTGAGAAAGCATACGACCGTGTTGAGTGGGACTTTCTCGAAGGATCATTAGCCAGGATGGGTTTCCCCTCGTGATGGATCGCAGGCATTTCCGCTCTCTTCAGGACTGCCAGCAGTGCTATTACTATTGGTGGTCGTGTTAGTTGCAGTTTTGAGCTCTCTCGATCTGTCTGACAGGGATGTCCTTTAGCAGCATATCTGTATCTGTTTGTTGGAGAGACTATGTCAGATTTTCTTCGTGCTCAGAGTCATGCATTTCGTGGCTTGACCATGCCAGTACATTCGGCTCCGGACCTTATCGATCAGGAGTTCGTTGATGACACTATGCTGATGTTGCACTATTTGCTAGCAGCTCTTGAGAGATTGAGCGCCAGCCTCTCATTTGGAATGATGCAGTTCTTGATTCTTCGGTTAACCCACCCCGTCATCTTGGAGAGAGGACTCACATTGATTGGGCTGCTTGGGACACTGGCCCTGCTGCCTCTATGCGGTTGTTTCATGAGACGCGTATGCTGGATGCAGATTTTGTAGCAGAACATTATGACATTGGTCGCGGGGTGACAGACAAACTTCTTGAGATTGACTCCGCCATTCCTTCACAGTGGGACGCAGTCATGTGAGGCACGGTTCAGATGCCTCCAGATAGTGGCTGGGAAGGTCTCTTTGCTCAGAGCACTCTCTTATTAGTTCGTTTAGACACCATGCTATTCACAGTTGATTCAGACTCCTCTCAGGGGATTCATGCTAGATTGACATTTGCTACCACCTCTCCGCACCTTGTCTACCCTGGCGCTCGATGGGAGGCCATACGAGTAGTTGGCTCTCGCGGAAAGCGTTGTTGTGTTGACCCCCGTTTCGCATCCGCTGATGCCGCCCTTTGGAGGCTTTGGGTGTGGGAGGGTCGTGCCTTATCTCAGCTTTATTGGGACCCAGGAGACTGGCATTGGCCTCACTCTAACCCCACTGGTGCACATGTATCATTTTTTGAGTACACTGTCAGACTTGGAAGATTAGCATTGATGAGACAACACCCAGAGCAGCCCACTCGTATGCGTTTCTGGTTACATTCAGGTCTCTCCCATGCCTATCTACAGCAGTTTTGGTCAGCCATCTGGGATTTACATGCGGCTCGTCGTATTTCTTTTTTCATGTGGATGATTGCACATGCAGGACTTCCAGTTGGGACTTGGCTAGCTACTATGGGTCATGATCCGTTATGCACTCGATGTCCTTCGCGACTACATGAGTCACCAGCCCACTGTCTTTGGTCATGCTCCTCTTCTCATATAGTGTGGCTACCAGTTTGCTTTTTACTTAGCAGAGCAGGTGTTTAGGATGGATTTGTCACTTGGGGCTCTGTCTCATGGTTGATGCCGATGCCCGGACCGCATCTTTTCTATGAGGGCTGAGACACAGATCCAGCTCTTATGCTTACCTCGACTGGTTATCGGCGAGGAACTTTGGCTATGTTACCACAGATCGCATGGCAGGGGGATCCTCAGACACGTGATGAAGTTTTTTCAGTCATCACTAGTATTACACTATGGAATATTTGGAGAGCTCGTTGTCTTCACATTCTCAGTGCGGCTCCACAGCTCCTTCAGGATATCGTTACTACCATTTGGTTGGACATCATTCACACCCTGATTTGGCAGTGGGATTCTTCCTCAGGTACATCTAGAGCAGCCGAGGCTCGATGATTTGCCTTTCTTCGGCGTTGGGCCCGAGCTCCACTCTTTTTCACACTTACAGGTGGTCAGATTATATGGCATTATGCCCCCCCCCTCAGTGGTTTCTACTCCACTCATCACACAGACCACCATTAGATTGTACTAGCCGAGTTGTCACTATAGTGGCTCTGACCCTTACATTCAGTTTGTACACCCCACATGACAGGCTATTTTGGCATCCGTTGGGGATCATATTGTACTCAGTAATATATAGCCCTGATTTTTCCAAAAAAAAAAGAGAGAGAGATGGGGCCCTGTGTTTTTGGGTCCCGAGGGGTCGCCGATGCTAGACAATGTATGACCACCTTTGGACAAAGTTAGCAGTCGTTGATGCACTGATAGAGCAGACTCAGATGGAGGCACATAGCTTTATGGGCTTTGAGTTCATCTCATGTATGATCTTGATGATTCCTTGGGGAGGCTAGCATGGTTAGAGGCTCCTGTTTCTTGGTGCTTCCTTTGTTGTTCATTATGGAGGATGACTAGATACATCCTCCAAGCTTTGCCAGTTGGCTGTGTAGGACTGCAGCGTATTTTGGGATTCAGCTTAGAGATTTAATGAGATGGATGCAGGACATGCTTTAGGCACAACGTAGGAAGGGGACATTTGGTCCCATGGAGTATATGAGATGCTACAAGATGATGCTTTATATATGCAGGATACTTTAGGTCATTGCAATGAAGGCTGGACTATGCAATTTGTAGCAGGGCTACAGTGTCACGGGCACAGGACAGACAGTTAGTTACAGTCGGGCTGGAGTTCACACTGGACGGACTTTTGCATGGGCAGTGACACGTGGCAGGGATACGGGTGGTAGTCTAGCCAGATCACCACGACCACATTTTGGAGATAGACTTAGCTGGATTCGATATTTGTGAGGTGTTGGTGGCTCTTTATGGTTGTATATATTCATAGCTGTTTGGAGTCATTATTATCATCATCTACGTTGTATGGTCGGCCGTCTTGAGTCTAGCGACCTTGAGTTCATGCATAGCACTCTACACCATCCCTGCACATTTTGAGCCTCGACATCCCCATTGTACCCGTGGGTTTTGGGCTTGGAGCTGAGTGTGTTGCCATGCCAGAGTCTATACTAGTTTATTTGTGTTAGTTGAGTCCCATGTTGTTCAGATTCTACTGTTGAGTCGTTGTGTTTGCTTTGTTGTTCATTGTCTGCAGTGTTTTTAGTGTTTTCATGCTGTTGGATGAGGTTTCATGCACATTGCACTGAAGAGCACCCACTGTAGAGAGCACAACACATTTTCTCTGCTACAGGTGCTCTCATTTTTGGCATGCCCGGTGGGACCTCAACTGAAGGCTCACTCCGTCGAAGTCGAGCCGAGGAGCTACTTGGTTTAAGCTCTCCTATACTAGTCTGTTGGTTTGGTCTGGGCCTGCTTCAGCTTGGTCTCATCCAGTTTCCCCTCGACCCGCTTAGTCCTTGACCTGCTTGTTTAGTCTCTCATCCTGGTCTAGTCGTCTCTCGGTCTAGCCAAGTCGTCTAGTCACTCGCCTTGGTCTAGTGGAGTCTAGACCAGTGCCCAAAGCTTGCATAGGCTTCTGGTTACTGCATGACACATACAAGGCCGTCAAAAGAGCGACAAAGCCCACTATTAAGTCCTCTGAAGTACTACCACAAAAAGCGTCAACCCTTCGTGCCAAGTAGCAGTCTACCAGCCCCATTACCCCTACCTTCCCAGGCGGCTACCTCCATTCCCTCAATCAGTTCTACACCTCCCTGGTCACCTTCCCCAGTAAAGTTCTCGTCCACTCTGTTACAGCAAGCTCTTGAGCAACAGGCTCCTCTGCAGATTGCCATGGAGGAGCTCAGGTGAATATCAAGTTTCCGACTTTCAAAGGTCTCTCTACAAAGGATGCCGACGACCATGCTCGGAGATTTGTTTCTCTCTGCAGGGGTCGTGGTCTCAACCGAGAAGACACCTAGTACTCTTTCCATCCACCTTGGATGGCTTAGCAGATAAATGGTACAGTCAGTTTGTAGAGAACCACTTTACGACTTGGGCCACCTTACGAAAGCAGTCCTTTCAGACCAAGGGACTTCCAAGAGAAGGTTCTGGATGAGTTGGCCAACCTCATGCTCCAGCCCAAGGAGACTTTTGCAGAACTCATGACTAGAACAAAGTCTATGGTCGCTAAGCTTCCCCAGCAACCAGGTGAATTATGGTCAAGAAGTGGGTAGAGAAGGCTCTTCCTAAGACTTCTCAACAAAAACTCAGAGAGTCTCTGACCTGAAGCAACTCTAGAGGAGTTTGTTGCTGTTGTTACTAGGATAGAGGGGGCAAGGAAGCTGTTCAACGACTCTCCTCAGGCAGAGCATGCCTCTGTCCTCTTGGAAAGTCCATCTGACCCCTTGACTTCTTTACGTAGAGAACTAGAAGCCCTAAAGTTGCAATGAGCTCTTCAAGAGGAGAGATTCTAACTCCTCTTTAATTTCACTTTTGACTTTGTTAGGAACACATGCATCTCTCTTAGACTCCTTGAAAAAAATCATGTAGCAAGAAAAAGAACTTTATTTTGTTTAAAACTTGAGTCTGTACAAGTGGTATAGTGTTGCCCGCACTATTTACTCAAGTGCAACACCCTTGCCTCTAGGAAAAGAGGACTTTTCTCTCAAGATACTTCATAGTGACATCCGTGCAATCAAACCATGGTGCCCCTAGTATAACATATTCTTTGTCGATATAGCTTTGCACCTCTCAGACACGAGAAGCCACCACATCACGAGGCTTTGGACCAGATCAAGCGCGAGCTAGAAGAGCTCAGGTCTCAGCAGGAGACTAAGGCTATGGTCTGGTGTTGCTCATGCCGCTCTCCAGGGAACCCTCCACATGAATGCCCCCTTTAGACTTATTGCCACTTCTGTAAAATGTCTGGACATGAGGACAAGGATTGTTACTACCTAAAGGGATTGCGAAAAATACAACAAAGTCTTGGTCCTACTCTCCAACAAGGGTTAAACACCTGCATCCAACATGGTTTCCCACTATGGCCATTCACACTACATGCCACCCTTGCTGAATACCCCTCTGCAAGGTATGCCAAGCACTTTTCCGTCTCAAAGTTTATATCGTGCCAATGCTCCCTCAGCCCCTCAGAGCTTCTAGACTTCAGCCTCCACCTCCATGCAACAAGAGCAGAGACCACCTCGTTCCCCGTTTCGTCCATCCAATCGCCCGAAGAAGATGGGCATTACCAAAGCGAATGTCCTTCACTTGAAGGGTCTCCTCCTTGCCATCATTGCCCTAAGGCTAAGGACCATACTACAGTAAGGATTGTCCCAAGCAAAGGGCATCCACATCTTCACATTTCGGAATCTCAACCTGATAGCAGTGAGCACCATCCCTCAGCAGTCCCTTGCTACTCATGTGGTTACCCCTAAAGATACGCCACAACAAGTGGAGGAGCCTGTTGGCATCCTCACTTGGGCACAAAGAGCAGTTCTTGGTCTCATCCTTCCAAAAGGTCCACCTCATCCATCTTCACTTCCACAACCTAGTATACCTGGCCCAACTGACAAGCAATTCACTGGTGCTAAGAGCTGATCAACCTCCATGCTATCTGATATCGATGTGGCTTTCTTAGAAGCAGTGGTGGCTGACTTGCAACAGATCTAAGTACCAGAGGAAGCCCAGATCAAAGGAGCCAAGCCTATAGTAGAAGCCATCTTGAAGAACACCTTTCAACAAGTGTCACTTTATGACATGCTCTGGCTCAATGCAAATCTAAGAAGTGACACCCTTGCAGTCATTTAGTCTCTGTACCTGGGTGCAGGGCATGCTGGCAGGCACCTCCCCATACAGCCCTCAAGAGTCTTACATGATTTCCTATCATGCCGCTCCCCTCACCGATTACAGGAGTCCTGGTCTCACTGTATCTATTCTTGGGCGCCAATTCTCCAGTCTCATAATTGATGGTGGATCTGGCATCAATCTGATGGCAAAGTTCACTATGTTGGCTTTAGGTCTGCAACCTACCCGCCCTCCTCCCTTCACAGTTACATTGGCCGACCAGAGGATAGTCTACCCAGTGGGCACAGGCAGCACTCGAAGCCAGGTCCAACGCGAAGGTGCCGTACAGGTCGCAAGAGTTCTGTTGTTGGCCGTGCTGGTTCGCGCAGGCCTGTACAAGCACCAAAAGGAAGAAGCTCTCTCTCATTGTGGTTCTCGAACATGAAGAAGCAAGTTGACAAGGATGACCCTCTAGAGCAAGCCATTCAATAATTGAAAGAAGAAATATGCGAGACCATCAACAAGATCAACCACAATCTCCTAGGCATAATAAAGACGCATGAAGAATGCGTGTCGGCTCAGGAAAGCAATATAAACTTACATGAATGTCGTGTCCCTGCCAACGATGAGGAGATTGCATCACTGAAGAAGGAGCTTGCAGAGGTGTGATCACGAAACACACTTGAAGAGGGAGAGCTTCAACCCTCAATAATTGAAGAACTCAACACGATTAAAGAGCAAGTGCGGGCCATCAAAGAGGGGGAGGAGCAACACAAAGAAATGACGACTTCTTGGGTGGATGTTATTACAAAGACTCAAGAGAAAGTGAACGAGGCCGAGAAAAGGATCGAGGTTGCCCAGAAGGGAAAAGGCAAGGAAACAACGTCCACACCCACCATTATTAACTTGACACTAGAAGAGGAGCAAAGGAGACGTGTGCATGCCTAACATGTGAGGATTTGTAGCCTTAAAGGCAAAGATAATGTGGACGAAGAGGTAAAAGAACTCATGACTATGATGGGGGCTAATGAGCCGACGCATATGAGAGCTTGGATAGTGGGCAATAAGAAAAATGGAAGCAATGGGGAAACCTCGAAGGAAAGGGCACTTATCCTTCGTTTCCCCTCCATGGAAGCGAAGGACTTTTTGAAGAAGAGACCAACTCTTAAGAAGACAGGCATCTTTCTCGGAGATGACCTCACATATAGCCCGCAGGGATGAGCAGGCTAGGTACATGTGGGTGAGATTGAGGGCAAAGACAGACAGATATCTCTACATTGCTATTTGCTACTTTCCTCCGAGTACGTCAGTATATGTACCACCTAGAGGAGAGTCCCCCTTTTCTATTTTAGATGATGACGTATGGGAGTTCTCTAAGGATGGTGATATTATCATCTTGGGAGACTTCAATGCTAGGACTGCCCATCACCAGGTAGTATTTTATGATACTTCAGAGATGCCGAGGGAATTGGATGTTGCATAGATGGGCCTATCTAGATTACCACAAGATGTGGAGCATACTGAGTATGGACGGCACTTGGATTGGCCATTTTGAATGGCGTATAGAGATTTCTCGCTGCGGGAGGATGACATGGCAACTGTACGGACAGCTCGCAAAAGTCGCTGACTGCTGGTGAGGCAACTTGTACGGATTTTCGATTTCTGAGCTGACTTGTTGACGTGGCAGCCTGTACGGATTTCCTGATTTACGTTGGCTGATTTTTGAGCACTTTTTTTTGGGCCAGTTGCTTTTGAGTTTGAAATTCATGTAATTTCTTTTTATGGCCAAGGGCCTTCAAATATGAGCCAAGGGCTCATTCTCTGGCATACTTTGGTACGTAGGTGCAGAGGGTGGAGTATCGGCATTGTATTGAGTTCAAGTAATGTAAAGAAATTCCAAAAGGGGCGCCAAGGATTGGGGCCAATACTCTCTGGGGTGGAACTTCCGCCACTCCGTGTCGCGTGTGCTCTCTCTCTCTCTCTCTTTTTCAGTTCAGTTGTTATTGAAGTGCTAAAAGTCTGTTTAGTCTGCTCTTTTCCGTTGGCATGTGGTGTCCGTCTTGTGACAGTGGTATCAGAGCTATAGGCGTGTGCTTTTCTGAAAGCATATCGGTGCAACCAAAGAGCAGACAGAGCAAGGTGGCCCTTCTAGAGTTCATTGGAAATTTTATTAAAGAATCTTTGTGTCCCGACCCCGGACTTATTAGCCATTCCCACTCTTACTTCATTGGGCATCGTGCACGCTCCCGTCTTCATCGCTCATGTCTTACAAGGCATAAGCCATAAAGATCTATTGCAAGAGAAGGATCAAGATTTGTTTTGAGCTGCTGTTTTTTTCAGATGCAGTGGTGGATGTATATAGCTACCAAGCCGCTCACTCCAAGGACTTGGTAAGCTTTCAATTTTTTTTTTTGCCCGAAGATATATGGTTTCTGGCAGCTTTTGGCAGAGTGGATATCCTGAAATGCTTGCCGCGGAAACCCTAACAGAATACGAATTGAAGTTTCTTGACATCTCTAATCAGGTGTCTCTCCGAGCTAAAAACCTTGGAGGTTCAGTGTGATTGCCAAGTCTTAGGACTACGATCACGGCCATAGGAACATTGCTTGTCGAGGCTTGTTTCGACTATTCAAGAGTTTGTAGATCATGCTGCGGTCGGCTACGACCTAATGGAAGGAATCTAACCCCAATTTTTGGTGCAGGTTTCAAGATAAAAAGTCAGTCGACTTTTTGAGCTCGGCTAATGTTGAGATTGCTTTTTAAATTTGAATTTTGTTTGAGAACTTGTTTGGTGATCCTGTTTGGAATTTTTTTGAAATGGATGGTATTTGTTTTGAACGTGTCTTGGTGCCAATTTGAACTGTTTGACTTTGGTTTGAATACTGGTTTCAATGCTTGGTGATTTACTCCCGGGTGGAGTGGTGAGACTGATGTTTGAGAATGCTTGCACATACTCATGGTCCGGATTCTTGTGGTTATTTGCTGGGGGAGTATTGAATGCTTGAAAAAAAATATTGTCGGTTATGTGGGAGGAGTATTAAGAAGTCTGAGCAGTGGTTACTCTCAGCATGTCCAAACGACGCAAGCTGCGGTTTGCGGGGTGTTTGGTTGTAAAAGGCCTCTATATCTCCTGGCTTGGACCTTTTTAGGTTATGCGGGAAGAGTGATGAGGGAGTTGTTGCTAATTGGACTATTTTCTTATTTTTTATGATTAAATCTCTTTTTTAGGATATTTTATTATGTGCACTAAGAACTGTTAAAAAGATTGTAGCTACAGGAACTGCCATCAGGAACAGACAACTCTGATGTGTCATTTGATGGGTGACGGTAAACATCGCGAAGGAGTTTCCGTAAGTTCTGTGGAAAGGGCCGGGTTACGAGTGCCTCTGATGCGTCACATGATGGGTGACGGGTGCATCAGTAAGGGGGCATCCCGTAGGCTAAGGAGGAAATCCGAACTGAGTAAGAAAATACGCGTAAGAACGCAAGCACAAGAATAAAGATGGCTTCAATGAAGCTTTTTACGAAAAGCAGCAACAGTCGCGGGAGGACAGATGTTTTCCCGCGAGGAGTCTGTGTCTGCATTGCATCTGTGTCGTGTCCTGCACCCGGGGATGCCTGGAATGTGTCCATGTAGCATTGTTTTGACTAACTGAGTGAGTTTTTAAAGTTTGAACAGTTCACACTTTATTTTATTAAAGTGGCCGGTCACTTTTAAGTGACCAGGCTTTTATCAATAAAATAAAGCAAGCAAGGCCCTTAAAAAAAAACCACTGCTAAAACCTACGTAGGGGGGCTGAATTGCGATCTCTCTCTCTCTCCTCTCTCTAAAAAACGTGATTTTCTCTCTCCTCTGTAGAAAACGCGATTTTCTCTCTCCTCTCTCTAGGAGCGCCAAGCTCTGCTTTTGGACCCCTATTCCTGTCGGGTGTCAGACCCTATAAAAGGGTAGCCAGCGTTTCAGTTTGGAGGAGCCGGAAGCAGCAGGAAGTGCAAGCGCTGGGATTCTGGAGCAGAGTGGCGACGGAATTTGCAAGTGCTCGCGTGACGACTGAGTACGGAGGTTGATTCTCCGAGCAAGGAGGGACAGGTATAAGGTGTTGATACGCATTGAGAATTGCTGCTTTGTGTGGTTTGTTTTGCAGGAATCTCCCGTCTCACGGGAAGGCCCTTCGCGGGAAGTACGGCTTCACACCTAAGTCCCTTACGGGAAAGAACGGCTTCGCGCCTAAGTCCCTCACGGGAAGGAGCAGCCTTGTGCCCAAGCCCTTTACGGGAAAGCAGGACCTTCGGGTCTAAGACTACAGAACGGAGGGGTTTCCTCGGGTTCTCGTGCTTGTATAAGAATTCTCCCTGAATAAGAGAATACTCTTAACGGGGGGGGGACCAGCCCATCTTCTGGTCCCCAATACTGTGTCGATCTTCTCCCTTCTCTCATGTTTTCAAAGAATTATAATTTTCAGATTTTCTAAGTGCTCGTGTACGCTTCCGTTTTGTGACAGTGGTATTAGAGCTCGGACTCCTCTCTTTCTCTGCAAAGGACGATTCCAGGAAGAACGGGAAGCACCATGTCGAGCCAAGGGAGAAGCGTTGAAGAAGAGCTTCAACAAGTGCAAGCTCAGCTTGCGGAGTTGCAACAAATCTTACTGTTGCCAGACGTCCAAAAGCTTTTGGGCGGAATGAAGAAAACGAATGGAATTGATGCAGCCAAGCATCCAGACAACACTGTTGGCGTGAGACCACAGGAGGCAAGAGAAGAAGAACGTGCCGAGGTGTACAAAGGATCTACGGATCGGAATGAACGGCCTACTTCAAGGAAAGGCCAAGAAAAAGCGCTCTCTTTGCTAGACGAGAGCAAGGACATCTCTATCTCATCTCCATCTTACTCTCGAGATTATACTTCTACTTCTCTATCATCTCGTCAGAAGAAGGAAGCCGCTACTACTGCCACTACCCTACATCAACCTAAAGATAAACCTCGATTCAAGAAGCATGGTCGCAAGTCTCAACATTGCATGAGAGTCTTCAAATCGGGCGACAAGGACATCAAGTTCGAAACCTACAACGGACGGAGAGACATCTCCAAAGCACTGTTCTTCATCAGACAGTTTGAAGTCGCCTTTACCAATGGGCACTTCACAGAAAAATCCAAATTACGCCATGTGGGGATGCACCTCAAGGAAACGGCAAGTAATTGGTGGTTAGCCAAGATTCTGGAAGGTTCTCAGGCCAGAACTGGAAAGAGCTTCAAATCTGAATTTTATGAACAATTTCTTCCGCCTGACTTCGAGCAGGACATACGAAAGGAATGGGACTGGCTTGCCCAGAAGGAACATGAAAGAGTAAGGACCTATGTGGACAAGTATTGGTCGGTTCTTCTGAAGGTCACTCCCTTCATGAAGATTGCCGACAAGGAAAAGAAACGAAAGTTCGAAGCGGGTCTCCAACCGCAGCTTCGAAAGAGTATGAAGGTGTCTCCGCATGATACTCTTTAGAGGATGATGGAGTCAGCAATCATTGCTGAGGATTTGCACTCAATTGGGATGCCCAGAAAGATGGAGCATAGCACTTACCGTGCAAGACAAAGAGAGGTCTACGATGACCAAGGGGGCCAAGGAAGAAAACGTCCTCCATCTAGAGACGATGATCATTCTAAGAAGCCAGAGGGCACTGGCAAGCGAAGTAAGTACTTTTGTCCTACTCAACTTCAAACTTTCAGACAGGAAGGAAGATGCTTCTACTGTGGCGAGAAATGACATATGAAACCGGACTGCCTGCTAAAGCAGCAACGGCAAGAGCAAGCCTCTACGAGGCAAGAGAAAGCAAGGAAGGAACCCGCACCACCAAGCTCGAACTCAATTCCAGATGTTCAAGGAAACACATAAATGGAGAAAGGGAAGCGTCAACTTCTGAAGGGCTGGGGGTCTTTGAACAACCAGCGAGTACTGATTCTTTATGATCCAGGATCCACGGATAACTTCATCTCCCTGGATACTGCGGAACGTTTGTGCCTCACACCGGCTCAACTTGGCACACCGGTTACATCCGAATCGGCATTCGAGGGGTTGACAACCAATGCAACTCCCGTGCAAGGACAGCTCAATCTTCGGATTGGCGAGTACAATGACCGCGGATCATTTTTGATGGCACCTATCAAGGGATGTGATATCATCTTGGGTATGCCATGGCACTTTCACATGACACCTATTCCCGATTATGTGGAAAAGACCCTCACTTTTGATCATGGGGGTAAGAAAATAAAGATTCAAGCTGATGCAGGAGATTGGCAGTTCCCAATTGTAAGCCATATCTCCATTAAGAAAGAAATGAAGAAGTGTGTTTCTGCTTACTTGATTTTTGCAAAGGATAAAACTAGTAGGGACTCTCTCTCTAGTCTGGAAATTAAGCGTCTTCAATTTATGGAAAAGTACAAGGATTGTTTCACGGAAACACTTCCTGATGAACTCCCCTCCGGTACGCCCGGAAGATCACCGCATAGATCTCATACCGGGTAGCTCGCCTCCCAATCAACCCCCTTATCGGGTAAGTCTTGCTCAGCAAGAGGAAATTTTGAAGCAAGTCAACGAGCTTCTAGAGAAAGGGTTAGTACGGCCAAGTGCTTCACCCTACTGCTCTCCAGTTCTACTGGTGCAGAAGAAAGATGGCACGTTTCGAATGTGCATAGACTATCGGTCTTTAAACAAGATCACAATCAAGAATCGCTTTCCGATCCCTCGGATTGATGATATACTTGATAAGTTGCAGGGTGCAAGTGTCTTTAGTCGCATAGACTTAAAGAGTGGGTACCACCAGATACGGATCGCCCCTGAGGATGTCCATAAGACTGCTTTCCGCACAACCTTTGGACTATATGAATTCTTGGTAATGCCTTTCGGCTTGACCAATGCTCCTGCGACGTTCAATCGCATGATGGACCGCATTTTCAGCCCGTATCGAGCTTTTACGGGAGTATTCTTTGACGACATACTCATCTTCTCTAAGTCAGAAGAGGAACATCGGAAGCACTTGGACTTAGTGTTTCAAGAATTGCGAAAGCATGAGTTGCATGTGAATGCAAAGAAGAGCGAGTTCTTTCTCTCTGAGATACACTATCTCGGCCATATAGTCTCCCACAATAAAGTGAGTATGGATCCTGCCAAGATCCGAGTGGTAGAAGATTGGCCTATTCCCACTACGGTACATGATGTACGTAGCTTTTTGGGATTATGTTCATATTATCGAAGGTTTGTCCGAGGATTTGCTCATGTAGCAGGACCACTTCATGATTTGACAAAGAAGAAGATTCCTTTCAGATGGGGATCGAGACAACAAGGAGCTTTTGATCGGCTCAAGTACTTGCTAAGCCATGGACCTATTTTGATAGTGCCTGACTTAAGGAAACCATTTGAGGTTCACTGGATGCTTCAGGTGATTGCATCGGAGCAGTGTTAAACCAAGAAGGCCATGCAGTGGCTTATGAAAGCAGACGGCTTAAGGATGCAAAGTTGCATGCATCAATCTACGAAAAGGAACTCACGGCTGTGATTCACGCCTTATCCAACTGGAAGCACTATCTTCTAGGAGCGGATTTTGTGATCAAGACTGATCACCAGAGTTTGCGGTATTTTCTTACGCAAAGGAAACTATCTGAGAAGCAGATGAGGTGGGCAAACTTTTTGTCTATGTTTCACTTCCAGATCCTTCACATGGCTGGGAGTAAGAATGTAGTCGCAGACGCACTATCTAGGCGGCCAAGGGTGAACGCTATCACTTCGGTGTATCACCAAGAATTAGAAGCACTATCGGATTTATATCCGAATGATCCAGACTTCTCCACCATCTGGGGAAAGCTACATCGTGGAGAGAATGAGTTTCCCTATTCCATTCGGGACGGTTATCTCTACCACCATCAGGCCATATGTGTGGCGGAACCATTAAGAAAGAAGATCATGGATGAAGCACACGCTTCGCCTTATGCAGGTCATCGGGGTATTCTCCTTACAACCTTAGTAATGGAAAGATATTTCTTTTGGCCTAGCCTTAAAGCAGACATTGATAAGTATGTCAGGGAATGTTTGGTTTGCCAAAAAGTGAAGTATGATTGGCATAAGACGCCTGGGTTGCTACAACCTTTGCCTGTGCCTAATGAACCTTGGGAAAGTATTGCCATGGACTTCATCATGGACCTCCCTAGAACTCAGACTGGAAATGACGCGATCTGGACCATTGTGGACAGGTTGAGCAAGCAAGCACACTTTATACCAGTCAAGAAAACGATCAAAGCAGATCATATGGCTAGGGTCTTCCTGGCACAGATCTTTAAGCATCATGGAATGCCTAAGTCAATTGTGAGTGATCGAGATCCTCGCATGACAGGAAATTTTTGGCGTGCCTTGATGGATAATCTTGGTACAAAGCTGAATTTTTGATCTGCCTACCATCCTCAAACGGACGGGCAAAGTGAGATAGCCAATTCCACAGTATTGGATATGTAAAAAGCTTATGTGTCAGACCGGCAATCGGACTGGGAGAAATATTTGCCTCTTGTCGAGTATGCGTATAACAATACCATACACTCATTGACGGGGAAAGCACCTTTTGAGATTCTTTATGGTAAGCCCATCCTTTCAACTAAGGATAAGATCTTTGCAGCAGATGAATTTGTCTGGGATTTGGACACCGCCTACGGGCAAGTTAGGAGAGCTATTCTACGCTCTCAGGAAAAGCATAAGAAAGCTGCAGACAAGCAGAGAAGGAATCTAGACTTAACAGTCGGACAATTAGTCTTACTCAAGTTTGAGAAGGCAAGACTTAAGAAACAAGCGTCTCATAAGGGGAAAGTGGTAAAACTTTCTACCCGTTATTATGGGCCGTTTAAGATCATTGAGCGAGTGAATGATGTCGCTTTCCTATTAGAGCTACCGCCTAATTGGAAGATCCATAATGCTTTCCATGTCAGTTTACTCCGGCCGTATGTAGGACCGCCTCCGAGCCAGCCTAGCGCTGAAGAACCTCCTGAGGTCGAGGAAACAGAAGAAATACTCCAACCGGAGCAGATAGTAAGTCATCAGGAGCGGTCTCTCAAATCCGGAAAGATAACACGGAACTATTTGGTTAAGTTTAAGAACTATTCGAATCTAGATGCTCAGTGGATGACGCAGGAGGAATTAGCAGCTTATCCCGAGATATTGGAGGTATATGTCCAAGCACTACAGTTGAGGTCAACTGTTTAGAAGCCAGAGGGATGTTGCTAATTGGACTATTTTCTTATATTTTTCTTATTTTCTTATTATGTGCACTAAGAACTGTTAAAAAGATTGTAGCTACAGGAACTGCCATCAGGAACGGACAACTCTGATGTGTCATTTGATGGTTGACGGTACACATCGTGAAGGAGTTTCCGTAAGTTCGGTGGAAAGGGCCGGGTTACGAGTGCCTCTGATGCGTGACATGATGGGTGACGGGTGCATCAGTAAGGGGGCATCCCGTAGGCTAAGGAGGAAATCCGAACTGAGTAAGAAAATACGCGTAAGAACGCAAGCACAAGAATAAAGATGGGTTCAATGAAGCTTTTTACGAAAAGCAGGAACAGTCGCGGGAGGACAGATGGTTTCCCGCGAGGAGTCTGTGTCTACATTATATCTGTGTCGTGTCTTGCACCCGGGGACGCTTGGAATGTGTCCGTGTAGCATTGTTTTCACTAACTGAGTGAGTTTTTAAAGTTTGAACAGGTTCACACTTTATTTTATTAAAGTGGCCGGTCACTTTTAAGTGACCAGGCTTTTATTAATAAAATAAAGCAAGCAAGGCCCTTAAAAAAAAAGCCAGCGCTAAAACCTACGCAGGGGGGCTGAATTGCGATCTCTCTCTCTCTCTCTCTCTCTCTCTCTCTCTCTCTCTCTCTCTCCTCTCTCTAAAAAACGTGATTTTCTCTCTCCTCTCTGTAGAAAACGCGGTTTTCTCTCTCCTCTCTCTAGGAGCGCCAAGCTATGCTTTTGGACCCCTATTCCTGCCGGGTGTCAGACCCTATAAAAGGGTAGCCAGCGTTTCAGTTTGGAGGAGCCGGAAGCAGCAGGAAGTGCAAGCGCTGGGATTCTGGAGCAGAGAGTGGCGACAGAATTTGCAAGTGCTCGCGTGACGACTGAGTACGGAGGTCGATTCTCCGAGCAAGGAGCGACAGGTATAAGGTGTTGATACGCATTGAGAATTGCTACTTTGTGTGGTTTGTTTTGCAGGAATCTCCCGTCTCACGACAAGGCCCTTCGCGGGAAGTACGGCTTCACGCCTAAGTCCCTTACGGGAAAGAACGGCTTCGCGCCTAAGTCCCTCACGGGAAGGAGCGGCCTTGTGCCCAAGCCCTTTACAGGAAAGCAGGACCTTCGGGTCTAAGACTACAGAACGGAGGGGTTTCCTCGGGTTCTCGTGCTTGTATAAGAATTCTCCCTGAATAAAAGAATACTCTTAACGGGGGGGACCAGCCCATCTTCTGGTCCCCAATATTGTGTCGATCTTCTCCCTTCTCTCATGTTTTCAAAGAATTATAATTTTCAGATTTTCTAAGTGCTCGTGTACGCTCACATGTGTAGAATATGATGACGTTGCAGCTGTACGAACAACTCGCAAAATGTGCTAACTGTTGATGTGGCAACTTGTACGGATTTTTGATTTTTGCGCTGACTTATTGACGTGGCATCGTGTACGGATATCCGTGATTTACGTTGGCTGATTTTTGAGCACTTGCTTTTTTGGGCCAGTTGCTTTTGAGTTTGAAAGATTTTCATGTAATTGCTTTTTATGGCCTAGGCCCTTTAAATATGAGCCAAGGGCTCATTCTCTGGCATGCTTCAGTACGAAGGTGCAGAGGGTGGAGTACCGGCATTGTGCTAAGTTCAAGTAATATAAAGAAATATTGAAAGGGGCGCCAAGGATTGGGGCCAATACTCTCTGGAGTGGAACTTCGCCACTCCCCGTGTCGTCTCTCTTTCAGTTTAGTTGTTATTGAAGTGCTTAAAGTTGTTCAGTCTGTTCTTTTCCGTTGGCACATGGTGCCCGTCTTATGACAGAGATGATGTTCTCGGAGCGTGCCCCACAACAATTGGTATGATGAGGAGTACCGCGAGACGAGAGCCAGACCTCACAGGGAGGTGCTTTTAGGGGACATCACTCATAGACAGTCACGGATTGCCTTGCGATGCCTAGTGCGGCGGAATAAGAGGGCATATTTGGCTCGACTAGAGCAGGATCTATACCAGCTATTCTTGAGTCAGGACTCAGGTTTGGCATGGCGACTCTTTCATGAGCACTTCCCCCCTCCTGCCATTACTTCTACAGAGGCCCGGGCCGGTATGCATCATCTCTGTACACTGTTACTGGACAGTCGTCTCTTCCCGACTCCCCCGAGCCATGCCCACACACATGTGCTTTTTTTACCGCCGAGATGGTGAAGAAGGCCATTGATAGGATGAGGACTGGGAGAGCATATGATCATGATGGCTTAGTGGCTGAGCATTTTATACATGCCATGGATCTGCTCGCAGAGCTTCTAGCAGTGATGTTCAACCGTGCCATGTGTGAGGGCCTACCTGATCCTTGGAGTTTATCTACTATTGTATCTATCTTCAAGTCAAGAGACCCTATGGAGCTTGGGAAGTATCGCACTATCATGATTGGACACACATTGGCACGGTTGTACGCATCCATTCTTGAGTAGTAGCTGAGCAGATGGGAAGAGAGGGAGGGTATACACACAGCCGGGCAGGCAGGGTTTAGGAGAGGTTTTTCTACTCTTGACCACATTCTGACACTAAGAGCCATTATTGAGTAGGGCAGATCATATGGGAGATGGATCTATTGTAGCTTTGTGGACTTTCGCAAAGCATTTGACAGAGTGCCTAAAGCTAGATTGATGTGCAGACTACAGGAGATGGGAGTACCCACAGAGCTGATTTGGGGGATTATGGCATTATACAGGTGGGTATTGGGGCATGTACGCACTCCAAAGGGGCTATCTACATAAGTTCACTCCACTATCGGGGTGAAGCAAGGCTGCCCGCTCTCTGGGAGGGACATGGATTCCACTATTGTTATATGCTGATGATATTGTGTTGATCTCCGACTCTCTGAAGGGGATGCAACGTCACTTGGATGCTTTGCATAGGTTTGTGGTTTGTCTGTCAACAATGGTAAACCAAGGTTATGATGTTTAACACCACACCACAGTGGATCGAGAGATTAGCACATGCATTTACATATGGCCATGAGATAGTGGAGTATACGGATGCTTACAGGTACCTACCTTGAGGTGGTCATAGTGGACCAGCATTTTCATTGAAGAGAGCAGCAGAGACTAGATTGGCCAAAGCCTATGCAGCATTGGGTGGATTGGAGAGGATGTGTTCATAGAATCAGTTTCAAGAGCCTCAGACGAAGCTCTGGCTTTCTGGCATGCTGGTGGCCTACGGCATTGCTCTATGGAGTTCAGATATGGGGGCCTTCATTGGACCATCATGGGAGGTCGGGTCGTACTGATGGATGGGGAGACATGGAGAAGCCTCTGGTCTCTATGATCTCGTGGATTATTAGATCCAAGGCTTCAGTACCACATGACATTATTCGAGCAGAGCTAGCTTTCCCCCCACTAGTGGTTGAGGCACTAACCAAATCAGTCTCCTTTATACACCGCTTATGGGACCTCCCCAGAGATAGATATGCCTGCCTAGCACTTGAGTCCTCTCGACGGTTAGCTATGCAGGGACAACATGCTGGTATGGGGAGATGACATCATGGTTTCAGGTACATGGGTCAGCATGGGCAGATTGCCCCCCTTCCAATACTCATTGGATGCACCCTCTCTGACTCTTACACAGTCCGAGATCACCAGGATCATCCGCCAGGACCCGACTTAGCCAGATACCAGGAGGACTTGGATACAGCTGGCACCGGAGCTGGGCACGAAGATGGCTTTCTATAGAGAGCATCTTCTCCAGCTTACTGAGGATGGTTTTGTGACGAATGGATACCCACTTATGATATGCTATTGACCAGATACGCACATCTTCACACCAGCTTCGGGTCGAGATTGGTAGATACAGCGGAGTATCGGCAGAGGCCAGGACATCTTCCCTGTGTCACATGGAGCCTGCGACAGAGTACACCACACATGCCACTGCCCAGTTTACTATGAGAAACGAGTCAGCTTTCATTGCCTGTACAGAGAGGGCATTGGACCACTCTCTAGAGTCATGGGGTATGAGGACCAAAGATGTCTGGGACTGTTTTTGTTGGAGTTGTGTAGACAGAGTGAGCCTGATGAGAGAAGAGACTAGCCTGTCTCACAAACGGATCACAGACTTCTTCAGAGCGGACACTGGGCAGCCGGAGGAGCAGCTACCACAACAGAGCTCACATTCTCCTCACACCAGAGGCACGCTGATCGAGTGACCGAGCTAGGGAGATCCAGACGCCCACGACCACGGTGGGCTACACAACATCGACGGAGGGTGCATCGAGGATTCGGATCACTTTGGCCCGGCATGCATGCGCCTGGTCAGACTACTGACCATGGAGGAGATTGATCAGATCCGCCAGCGATCGATGATGGAGTTGCTGTGATTTAGCTCTTTTGAGGATTGTACACCCTGCTCATCTTGTACCAACCTTTGTATCAACTCTCACATTGTGTTGTATTAGCCCTCATTCACTACTTTCACCCCCCTACTCATATCCTACACAGTTCCAGCTAGCTGCTTAGTTCACATCTAGGAGTTTAGGATTCTATAGTACCTCTTTTCTCAGTACCTTTTTCATCTTTGGTACTCAGACATTGTATCAGATTCACCGTGTTGTGGTCTCATAGGTCATTTTGGCCTTTTGAAAATGTTAATATAGCATTTCATTTCATTTCTCTCTCTCTCTCTCTCTCTCTCTCTCTCTCTCTCTCTCTCAAAGAAACCAAGCTTTGGATTGCAGAAGAATTGACCATGAATCAACTCAAGAGTAAAGCGAGTGAGCTTAAGAAGGTGCATGAAGCGCGTAAGCAAGGAAAATGGGCAATCTATCGAGGTGGCAAAGCGATCATCCAGGAATTCCGAAATCCCAAACCAGCTCTCCCCCCAGCCGACCCTTAGGTTTTTGTTTGTTTTCTCCTACCCTACCCTCTTGATGGACCCTCAGTCCTTAACTGATATGTATCAGCACACACTGAGAATGAATCGTTGTAATGTTGTGTTCTTGGTCCCATAGGTCATATATGACCTCCGTGGACGATAATCCAATCTATCTATCTATCTATCTATCTCACTCTCTCACCCAAGTGTGGTAGATTGGTTATGCCATTTCCCTCTTGAATAACAGGTCTTGAGTTCAACTCCTCGTCGGCTAGATCTTTTAGGTCTCTTGGGATAGTTTCCTACGACATTAAAATTCTCTTCTTCTCGTGTGTGTGTGTGTGTGCGCGCGCTAATAAAAAGAGGAAAATGGTATAACCTTTCTATCACCCAAGTGTGGTAGATTGTTTATGCCATTTCCCTCTTGAATAACAGGTCTTGAGTTCAACTCCTCGTCGGCTAGATCTTTAAGGTCTCTTGGGATAGTTTCCTATGACGTTAAAACTCTCTTTTTCTCAGGGGTGTGTGTGTGTGTGGGTGTGTGTGCTAATAAAAAGAGGAAAATGGTATAACCTTTCTATCACCCAAGTGTGGTAGATTGGTTATGCCATTTCCCTCTTGAATAACAGGTCTTGAGTTCAACTCCTCGTCGGCTAGATCTTTAAGGTCTCTTGGATTAGTTTCCTACAACGTTAAAACTCTCTTCTTCTCTGGTGTGTGTGTGTGTGTGTGTGCTAATAAAAAGAGGAAAATGGTATAACCTTTCTATCACCCAAGTGTGGTAGATTGGTTATGTCATTTCCCTCTTGAATAACAGGTCTTGAGTTCAACTCCTTGTTGGCTAGATCTTTAATGTCTCTTGGGATAGTTTCCTACGACGTTGAAACTCTCTTCTTCTTCTTCCTCTCTCTCTCTCTCTCTCTCTCTCTCTCTCTCTCTCTCTCTCTCTCTCGTACCTCAGCCCCAGCTTCCACATTACCTTTCCTCTAGCGGAAATCAGGCAAATGCATCTTCAAGCAATCGTAAAGAGTGAGAGTTTATCAATAAAGATATCAGGAAAAACTGTAATGTAGTAGCTCTAGCACTTCGTACTTTGATTCTCTTTGTAAAGCTGTTAGCTGAATTGTTTTATACAGCTAACTGCAATTTGAAAGTTTTTCAAACGGTTACTCTTGAATAAGTTTTCATAGCTGTGGCAATGATGAGAACTAGGAATTCATGGAAAGAAATAAGGTAAAGGAGTTTTATAAGTTCTATGGTGACTTCAAGGTTATCATGCAAAGAAACACTGGTTTTGCTCATGCTGTCGATATATGGAGTCTAGGATGCACAGTTTTGGAGATGGTTACTGGAAAGCCTCCATGGAGTGAGTATGAAGGTGTAAGTGGCATGAATTGAAATGCGCTTTCATGCTTATGCACATGTTGTTCTTCGAAGTTGAGTGAGGGTTGCATCTATTGTTAGGTAGCAGCAATGTTCAAGGTTTCCAGGGCAGAGATCCCTCCTATTCCAGATAACCTCTCTGTAGAAGGGCAATCCTTCATCAAACTTTGCTTGCAACGGGATCCGGCACATCGTCCTTCTGCTGCAGCACTCTTGCATCATCCTTTCGTTCAAGTTCCAAATGGGAGCCTAGACTTTAAGGTAAAACCTTGCATACCCGATCGTGTGCCGGGATTTCATGATAAAACAGCCTATTGTAGTGTACCAAATCTTGTGTTTCAAGCAGATCTCTGATGCTCAAATCAGAAGCGCACATCTACAGAATGTGAAAAGGGCAATTGGGTTATCAAGAGGTGGTAGTCAGCCATTGGACAACAGGTAATCCTTTATAAGTATGAAGAACTCCTTTCCAAACGTTTAACAAGGTGGGGTTGGGTAAACTGTAGGGAGTATATGCATCTTAGTTCGCAGCCTGGTAGATGTCCATCTCGAAGTGCCCGTCTCACCAAGGTCTTCACAAACAGATAGCAACAAATTTTCCACACTATCTTCAGTTGAAGGATTCTCTACACCAGCAGCAGCAGGTAGTCCAAGAAAGGCAGCATTTTAAAAGAGTCTGAATGGATATGGTAGAAGAGCAACCCTTGGTTATGACATGAGCAAACCAGGAGGATATTGGTTTAACAAGTCCGGGACAGGGGAGCCAGATAATCTAAATTCACAATTCAACCCCAACACATGGGGTTGCTGGCCTCAACAGGAACTTAAGCTTTCATAACCAAGTCCTGAAACTTAGTAGCAGCGTGGATATATCTTGGAGAGTCGACAAGCGTCCATTGGTTTATTTGCCGAAGGTTTACTGCCTCCAAGTCTACATTCATTCTCTGCAGCTGCTCTTTCCTCTCATGAACCCTCTCACTGAAGGTGCTAACCATTTTCTTTGCTGCCAATATATCCACATTTGCAGTGGCCATTTGCTCTACCTCATGCTTCCCTTCAAGCTTCACATTGAGTAGAGGTGATGCCGCAGCTCGTGTGGCCCCATTGGCCTCTCTCTACCTGTCAATTTTTTGGGCATAAGTGCCCTTTTTTATGACATTGGCCACAACTTCTTCAACGAACACGGCCCAAGCAATAGGTTTTCTTTTACATTCTTTTTTCTTTATTGGGCTCTTCCGAGTTGTGCTACCAGTTGTGCAATTTTCTAGAACAAAAGCACGGACATAAGCAATAGAAACAGTGTAATTTATGGGAGGCTCTTGGTATACCTTATGGTTCGGTTATCACTTGTATGTCTCTCTGAGCTCTCTCTATAATTATTATATGCATACAGAGTGCATAGTGAAGTGGGCAGCTATGCTTTTGTACACGTCAGCCACTAGATGCCTGAGCCCTAGCTTCCACAGCGAAAGCGCATTCTCCAGCCCACTGTTGTTGATAAACACACACTGGCTTTTCCTTTTCCGGCTTTTGTACATACTTAGCTGGTTTTAAAACCCCACAACAAATGTCAATACCATCTGAAATCCTAGTTCTACCATCTTCTATTGAGGGAGAACCAGTCTTCTTATGAAGAGTTGCAGAAAATTTTGTATTTGGAGATCTTTGCAAGGGGAATTTTGGAAAATTTGAAGGGCAGTTTGGAAAATTTTGGCCAATTATGAGGGGCATATTGGGATTTTTTTAAATTTGAGGGGTAGTTTAAGAATTTCCACAAATTTCGGGGTGTTTTAGTAGTTATCCCTTACAAGAAAGTTTGTGGTACGTAGGTGTGTACTTCTAGTAAGGATTCTGTCTAATTCCAAACTTACAACAAGTATTGTTTCTAGGGCTTATGTCTGGGACCTAAGTTTGGTCACAACCCTGGCCTTCCGAGAGGCTCCTTGTAAAGACTCTTGGCATATCGATTTTTCCACAAACAAATCTAAAAATAAATTAGACAAGACATGGGGCACTTGAGCATTTGTAAGAGGTCAACTTTTACTGAGGTCAACTGAGGTCAAGCACTCGAAATTTGTGGATGGAGTTATTTAATTATTTAAGTCAGGTTTGGGCTTAATGCCCCATAGTTTTGTTCATTGTAATTCATTGATAGTGTTATTAAGCATCAATGACCATTGGATTCATTTCGTTGGAATTTTCATTGATTTTATAGATCATTAATATTAAACGATTGCTTTTTAATGCATTTAAAGCTACCAATGGAGATGTCTTCAGTGAAAAATTATGGAGAATCAGAGAGAGTCATTCATAATGAGAAGAGCATCATGTAATTCCATTGGACAATGAGTGTGTACAACAATCCTTATATAGGAGAAGGTAGAGACTTCAAGACGGACTTTTGATGATCTCATAGGCTTTTGCATCATGCAAACATAGGGAATATTTTTCTACTTAGAAAGGGATGCCTTTTGGCACTTGGGAGATATAAAGATGATTCTTTGACCTTTCACATGTGATTCATGGACATAGGGTAGGCATCCATGCCCTATGTATGCAATAGGGTATGTATGCATATAAAGATGATTCTTTGACCTTTCACATGTGATTCATGGACATAGGGTATGCATCATACATGATGGATATGCTAGCCACAAATAGAACTTTCGTGCATAGGCCATAGCCCGTTCCCTAAATTCAAGTAGAACTTTGAGTTGACAATCACATGATTGTATAAAGCACACCGCTTAAAATATTGCAATATTGGGTTTGCACAGGCGGGTCGCCTCCCTCAATATAAATCATACGCCTAGAGAGGACAAATGGGAGAGGCACTGAAAGAGGTAAAATTGATTGTTTATTGCTACTAAGTGGACTTCATTCACCTAAATATGTTCTACAGAGGCATCAATCCTTTTGGATTGGGCAAGAGGTTGGCTTGATTCTTGCACATAAAGATAGGAAGAGATGCACCCGTTGACTGCTAACATTTACGATGTTTTTGCATCACAATCATGCGGCACACTCAATTTAAATAGAAAGAGATGCCCTGCGAAGGTTTAAGATGCTTTGCACAGTAACCTTGCAAAGTATATATATAACACATTACTATAGAAAACCATGCAAGAAATCCAAGGCTACAAACTTCCCAGGAGATCACCCATCCAGGTCTTGTTGTTGCACATGTGCACTTAATTGAGATATTTCCCAAACTAAGCTTGCGATTTAAACCTAAAAACCTTAAGGTGATGGGACCTTCGGTCTATCCAATTTGAGTTGCACGTTGGCAACATTTGGCCAGCTTCGCCCTTAGTGCCAACTTGTCCAAGGGCACAATGCATGTAGCCACTTTCCTAGTCAACAAGTCTTAGAACTCACAAATGCTAGGCACTTTGCCTTTTAAGTGCAAGGCACATCACTTGCTCTGATAGCATGTAGAAAACCGTGCAAGAAATCCAAGGGTACAAACTTCCCGAGAGGTCATCCATCCTAGTATTGTTGTCACATAAGTGTGATTAATTGAGAGCTTTTCCAAATTGTGCTAGCCATCTAGTCCTCAAAACCTTAAGGTGATGGAGGCCTCTTGTCTATTCAATTTGAGTCCTCTTAACATGTGGGCAACATTTACCTAGCAATTACGATCATTCAGCACATTCAAGACTAAAATCATGTAATGAATTATCAGAAATTGCTAGACGTTATGGTGGTTGATGGTGAATATTAGAAGATATGTAGCAAACAATGCATCCATCCAAATTAGAATTCAAGTTTGAGTCTTTTAGCTCTAGAGAAATGAGGATGCTCACCAATGAGGAAAGAGAAATTGTAACAAAGGATTAATTTTTTTATTAAAAAAAATCTTGTTTTTGGCATTGTTAAAAAATACTTCAAAGGTAGTCAATTTTTAAAAAAAATTGGAGAAGAGGAGTATCTTCAACTTCTCAACACCAAAAGAAGGCATCAAGTTCTCATAACTCACACTAAATGTGATTGTAGCTTTTGTTGATGCCAAAGGTCTGTTTTGGCTTCCCTTGATGCACAGATTGGTAGAGGCAATTCTCATAGATTGTTTTGGCTTTGCTCTTTTTTTCCTCTAGGATCTCTTGTGGCACTTTGGACTCTCCTATTATGCTCCTTGTATGCATCTTATTGCAACTTACAAATGTGGAAGTCTGATCCTCTTGCCACCCTTTCTTCGCAATGAAAAGATAGATTTTTTCATCTGCTTTGATTTGGACAAAGGATGTTGGATCCTAGTATTCTATATTGCCTTACATACAAGAAAGGGAAAGCAAACCAATAACAAGTTTATTAACAACTAAAAGTGTTTTTTTTTTTGCAATACAAGGAAGACATGAAAGTTTTGAAATAGCTCACTTACGTGCACTTTGAGCTACATTTTCAAGCACCAAGGTTCTTGGAAATCGGCTCAACTATGAGCCCCTTGGGTTCCAAAAAAAGGGTGTCTAGTTGTCTTTGTCCTAGTTTCAACACTTTCATGTGATTTTCCTTGGTAGACAGGCACTGAACAGATAACAAAGACTAGCAATCGTTAATGTATCGGTGGAAATTTTTGTGATTCCACTGTTTTATTGGTGATCTTCCTTACAACACAATTGCTGGCAAAATGTGTGTTTTCTCCCATGACCAATTTTATGGTGCCTCTTGTGTTGTGCTAGGCTAAGGCACATTGCTCCTTCTTTTCCTTGCTACCTTGACTTGAGCCTCTTCAAAAAGACCTACATGCTTTTTAGGTGATAGCCACTGCGTTCATCATTCCAGTAGACATTCTCATGTTGAGGATGCTAGGATGATATCAATAATGTTCATTTACAAGTTTCTAAAGTACTTAATTTCTTAGGCAACATTTTGGGTGTTGAAGGAGACATATTTCTTATTCCACTCGGTGTGGACAAAGTCTAGGTGTGTCTCAAAACTCATTGACACAATCTACTACATGAGATTGCCTTACCACCGCAAATTTTTTCCCTTCTTATTTCTTATGAGAGAGGCAATGTCTAAGCATTGTCTTTTGTATATGTATGCCAATGTGGGAGATAGTTGACATTTGTTTTCCTATTTCTATAAAGAGGGACATTGGGCAATAGACACTTCCCCTTGAAGTGCCACGGGGTGCAAACCATGGGATCGACGACCCATATTCAAATCGAGGCCATTGCTGAATCTCAATCATGGATCTGTGAGAACTAATCTTGGGATTAGTGGGGGCAAAACTAATAGCGGGATGTGGGGCTTAATTTCAAAATGCCCCACCCCTTTGCACCCATGATTTGAACCCTCGTTATCGAGGTGACAACTCATTGTCCTAACCATCAAGCCCAACGCCATATCCATCACGTCGGTGTGCATACCTTGCTTTAGATGCGGGACCGTGTAGTTATAATTTCAAAAACATCATTATTGAGATATAAAAAAACTGATCTCAGAATCTCGAGATTAGTTTTTAGATCCCGAAATTAGTTTTTACAGATCAACGACCAAGATTCGATAATAGTCCCGATTTGAATATGAGCCAGTGGTTTGCACCCTGTGACCCATATAGACGAGGGCAATGGACACATCCTCTAATGTAGGAAATTGTGTCTTTTCATTGTTATTAGTGTGCTGGTTCCTACATTAATCCGTTCAAAGATTCTCACACCCTCAGTCACAACCTTGCCACTTGGAACTCACGATCGTTCTCATGAATCGCTTGTGTGTCTCACTGTCACTGGCTGTCTGCATCGTTGCCTCCCATGCCTTGTAAGAAACTCCCACGACACTATGCCATTTGTCCCCCTCCCTCACCCTCCTCTTCTTGTTCCCCTCCCTCACCCTCCTCTTTCTTGGTGGTAGCGCTCTTCAATGACCTCTCAGACCTTGCATCAAGACCTTGTGACTTTACCTCCTTGGAATACCTTTTTTCATTCGTTGCAGCTCCCATTCGCTATTTGTCTTACTAAGGTTTTGAGGGCTCAATGTATTGGCATCTTAGAAAGGTTTTGAGGGCTTAGTATTGGCAAGGGCATTCTAGGCCCAGAGTTATTTTGGGTGCCAATAGGATTCATAAAAACACCCTATGTAAATAGACCTTAAATACATGACTCCTCTTTCCTTCAATGTTAAAATGAAGACAATGGTAATCTTAACTTTCTCTGCATTAAATTTTAGTGTGCAAGAAGAAGCAAAAATAGCAAAGATTTAGTATGAACTATGCTGGTCAATAAAAGCAATAAGATACAAAGTTGCAAAAATTGGCTGGCATAGTTTATAATGAATAATGGCAAGAATTGACAAGCATAGTTCATACTGAATAATGGAAGAGGGAGGCAAGAACTTTGCTAGTAATTCTCGCAGAAGAGACATAGCTGGGAAGATGAGGCAATGGTCAAAGATGTCGTCAACCATTTTTGCAAGTTTCTATGTATGTTGGCAAAGTTGAATGGTGCTTTTGTACATGATGAAAACACAAATGAAGCAATCATTTCAAGAGTATGGTGAAGCTTAAGCATAACAAAGTAGCTCTTGTGGTTTTTGTAGGTATTCATGAAAAGATCCAGCATGGGCATGTTGATATCATAGTGGATGATGATGCGCACACAAGCCCCTCACTAAGCCTTATCTCAAGCTTCAAAAATATATTACATGAACCTTTTTTAATGGAGCTCAATCCAAATTATTGGAGGTTGGTTGTGCACAATGGGATGAATATATGTAAAAGAAGATCACAATCAAATGTCATCCATGGACATAAGAATAGTCACAACTGACAAGTATTCCAAACAAGAAAGTTGTATGCAGACACCACATTCAAAAGAACTTGTATGAAATGCATGCTATTGACCATCTTGAGGTTTCATCATGAGGAGGATTATCTAGGTCCCTCTACATCTTGAGGTATCATCATGAGGAGGATTATCTAGGTCCCTCTATAAGTCTCATCAGAAGAAAATCTTTTTGCTAGAGATTATCTCTAGTCATGGAAGTAGTATGTGCATGGTATATATTGCATGTTTCCAAAAGTAGCACGGAACTAGCTAGTGACACTGTCACAATTATGTATAGATCCCGGTATCGTCACGTCAATTTATTTATCTACATAGTAATGCTCTTGATGTGTTTTGCAGGTGGGACTCTCTACACAATTCAAGAGAGAGCATCCACTCATCACCACACAACAATGGTGCTCTGAAAAGTTGGAACTCGATTTTGTGAAGAAGGTCAATGATCAAAACACATGATGTTGAATTTAGCACATTCAAATGATATTCTGGAGGAATGCACTTTATCAATTTGTCATGTGAGGATAGGCGTTCATGGAGCGGTATGCCCTTGTCATTGCCAAGTTTGTCAAGGTTATAGAGATTCGGGTGATAGTGCACTCACCTTGATAAATATGGGTGTCACATACGCTTGGGAGAGTGTACTATGCCCCAAAGCTACATAGTCCTACTCGCTTTGCTTTGAAGCCTTTGGAGGGCTCATATCCGAAATGAGGTAGTCAATTTTTTTCTTCTTGTTCTCTTGAGATAACAGAGGACAATAAGATTATTACAATGAAGATGTTGATGCAATTCTTAGTATGAAATTCAGAAGAAGAGAAGAAAAGTCCTTTCATATGAAGATATGAGCTATATTGCCTTAATAAGAATGCTTAAATTATAGAAGTCTGTTTTCCACAACTTCATGGAAAAAGATGGAAAAAGTAGACCATTTTAACTAGAGTTTTCTAGCATATGTGGTTATGTTCTTCATTGACTTTGCTAAAAATTACACCTTTTAGAAGCAAAATGAGATACAAAATGCATTGGCAGTTTGATCAAGCTACCATACTCTTGTTGATCACATGTGTTTGTTTAATGATAAAATGAGGAAGAATTTTGATTTGTAATCTCCAATGATAAAACCCATGATACTCTTTTGGTTTGGTGTTTTTTATGCTTCAAAATTGTTGGTTGAGGAGCAAGGGCTAGAACTTAAAGAGTATTGGGTTTGGTTAAGTAACCACATCATGTAGTAGCTTGCTCACTAGTTGTAGTTCATAAACCATCTTGCAAACCAACTTAGCTACATATTAAGAATCCAATTGGCGAAGCTAGCAAGCTATCTCATTAGCTAGATGGACTAGCTAGGTGGCTATGTAGCTATCACGGTCTTCGAGTAAATATACCATAGTTTAGCATTCTATCTAGATGACTTGAAAAATAGAAGTCAACTAATTTACTAGTTAGCTAGCTACTTAATACTACAAGGCCTACAAAGAACCAAGCCTAGGTATGTATGTAGGTATACTATTACTAGTTTACCAATTAATCTAGATGGCTTGTAAAGTATCCAAGTGGGTTGGATTGCTAAATAGCTAGCAATGTAATCAGCTAGCTAGCTACGACATAATATAAGGACAATAATGTAATCAACTAGCTAGCTATGACATAATATAAGGCCAATAATGTACTAAGCATAGCTACATATGTTTGCAACAACCTAGCTAGCTAGGAAGATATCTACCTAGTTGGGTAGGTATACCACACTTTACCATTTGATCTAGATATCTTTTAGAGTAACCAACTCAATTTGGTAGCTAGGTAGCTAGCCATCATACTTCACTAAAATTTCTACAAGGGCTGGATCAGAGTAGCCAACATGGCTACTTTACTACAATAATACTTTGCTACAACATGGCTACTTTACTACAATACTAGACACTTCAAAACATATCAATGCTCAATGTTCGATGATCATGGGTCATTGAGCGGTATCGGTATAAGCATTAGTATGAGGTTATACCTTAGAGTTTAGAGTTTTTTTAATGCTGATTGAGTTTAGAGTTTTGTTAATTTTGCTAGGGTCTAATGTAAGATTAGGTTTACGGTTTATTATTCTAAGGATACTTTAGGGTTTAACTTTTATGTTACTTTAGAATTATTTTTATGATTAGTTTTAAGGTTGGTTTTAAGTTTTATGGCTAGTTTATGGTTATTTTAGAATTATTTTATGGTTAGTTTAGGGCTAAATTTTAGATTTATAGTACAATTACTTTAGGATCTGTTTAAGGTTAATTTTAGGGCTAGTTTAAGGTTTAGGTTTTTTGGCTAGTTTAGGGTTTACTATTTATGGTTAATTTAGTTCTACTTCTACAATTCGATTAGAGTTAGTTAGTTGTGTTACTTTAGGATTAGTTTAAGATGTACCATTTTAAAACTAGCTTAAGGTTAATTTAAGATTCAACTTTAAGGGTTAGCTTTGGATACTTAAGGATTAGTTTAGGTCTATTTTTAGTTTAGGTTCATGGAGGGTTACTTTGAGGCTAATTCAAGCTTAGGATTATTTTAGCATTTTAAGTTACCCAAAACAATCTATCCCCAATTCGAAACGATAAAACCTAATACCAAACAGTTATTTCAAATGATAAACTTAAGACTAACGTTAAAATGAAATTTCAAATACCAAACTTAATCCCAAATCTCTTCCCATGTGGCCAAGAGTACACTACATTTATAGTTTGTTGAGGATTTTGTGTAGTATATGTGGGCAATTTAAGGGTTTTTCGTTTTTGCTTTACTTTGTCTTTTGAATTTAGGATTTGCACTTTAAGCTTGTGTTTTCATTTTCATTGTAGGTTTGCATTTGTGTTTTAGGTTTAGGGTTTGTGTTGCAAATTGAGGATTTACGTTTTGAGTTTGCATTTTCATTTGAGGTTAGGTTTATTTTTGTTTAAAGTCAATTTTAAGTTTGCTTGGTAAATTTACATTGCATTTTAAATTTATAGTCTGCATTGTAAGTTTAGGGTTTGAGTATATGTTTGTGTTCTAAGTGTAGGGTTTGAGTTTAAATTTGCATTGTAAGTTTAAGGTTTGTGTTTTAAGTTTACTTTTTGGGTTTAGGACTTGTGTTGTAGATTTAGGGTTTGAGTTTATGCTTGCATTTTAACTTCAATGTTTAAGTTTAAGTTTATGTTTTAAATTTAGGGGTTGCATAATCTCAGATAATCTAATCTTATCCCATTAGTAATCCTAATCCCAAACATGTTCCAAAATATAAACTTAATCCCAAATAGTAAACTTAAACCAAAATGCTAGAACTTAAATTCCAAGTAGTCATAGTTTGTTTTGGATTTTGTGTAGAGTGGACACCTTATGGGTTACCTTTCGGTTTGCTTAATTTTTGGCCACTTTAACAATACATGTGTATAGGTGTCATGAGCAATGATGGCAATATGGGTTTGTTTGATCAAGATGCCTTTCTCTCGGCCAGGGTGTCATGTCTTTGTAATCAATGCAAATGGCTTGTGCGTTAGACGATGTGTTGCAATGCAACACGTCTATACTTATGGCGGAAATGATCCATCTAGTATAGATCAAGTTGTTTCCATGGACTTGTGTTGTAGATTTAGGGTTTGAGTTTATGCTTGCCTTTTAAGTTCAATTTTCAAGTTTAAGTTTATGTTTTAAATTTAGGGGTTGCATAATCCCAAATACTCTAATCTTATCCCAATTAGTAATCCTAATCCCAAACATGTTCCAAAATATAAACTTAATCCCAAATAGTAAACTTAACCCAAAATGCTAGAACTTAAATTCCAAGTAGTTATAGTTTGTTTGGATTTTGTGTAGAGTGGACACTTTATGGGTTACCTTTTGGCTTGCTTAATTTCTGGCAACTTTAACAATACGTGTCTATATGTGCCATGAGCAACGATGACAATACGGGTTTTTTTAATCAAGACGCTTTTCACTCGGTCAGGGTGTCATGTCTTTGTAATCAATCCAAATGGGTTGTGCGGTAGATGATGTGTTGCAATGCAACACGTCTATACTTATGGCATATTTGATCCATCCAGTATATCTCAAGTTGTTCCCATGGACTTGTGTTGTAGATTTGGGGTTTGAGTTTATGCTTGCATTTTAAGTTCAATGTTTAAGTTTAAGTTTATGTTTTAAATTTAGGGGTTGCATAATCCCATATACTCTAATCTTATTCCAATTAGTAATCCTAATCCCAAACAATTCCAAAAAATAAACTTAGTCCCAAATAGAAACTTAACCCACTAGAACTTAAATTCCAAGTAGTTATAATTTGTTTAGGATTTTGTGTAGAGTGGACACTTTAAGGGTTACCTTTTGGTTTTCTTAATTATTATTCACTTTAACAATATCTGTGTATAGGTGTTATGAGCAGTGATGAAGATATGGGTTTGTTTGATCAAGATGCCTTTCTCTCGGCCAAGGTGTCATGCCTTTGTAATCAATGCAAATGAGTTGTGCGTTAGATGATGTGTTGCAATGCAACACGTCTATACTTATGGTGGATTTAATCTATGCAGTATAGATGAAGTTGTTTCCGACTACTATTTGGAGATATGCATGGACAAAAGCACTATGACATGCCTTAATTATTGGCCACTTTAACAATATGTGTGTATAGGTGTTATGAGCAGTGATGACGATGTGGTTTGCTTTGACCAAGATTCCTTTCTCTCGGACAAGGTGTCGTGTCTTTGTAATCAATACCAATGGGTTGTGCATCAAACAATGCATTGTAATGTAGCACGTCTTTGTAATCAATGCAAATAGGTTGTGCGTCAAACGATGCATTGTAATGTAGCACATCTATACTTATGGAAAATTTGAACCATCTAGTATAGATCAGGTTGTTGTCGAGGCGATATGCATGGATGAAAGCGCTATGGCATGCCTTATACATTTTGTGTACTATACATACCACCTACTTCCAATTCTTTAGGACTCTCATGGTCGACATTGCATAGAAATTTTCCAACCTGCAAATCATGTTTGCAGGAGATTCACCCCAATAGAGGATAGGGTACCTATGCCTGAAATGCCTTCGAGCTTGGAGGGTAACGGAGGTGATTACCATCCCCTTGCCTAAAAGATGTTTGAGCCAAAGAATGATGATATGATTGCCACAATCATAGACACATAGAGGCTTTCTTTCAATGACATGAAGCGTGAGGTTCGTATCAATTATCGTGGATTGAATCAGGTAATAGTCAAGAATAAGTATGCAATACCAAGGATTGATGAGCTAGAGTGTTCAGATTGAAGTGATCTTGGTCTTACTAAATATGCAAGCCAAGTTTGGACAGGGCGACATTAGCATCACATGAATTTTTAGGTGACTCTCTAAGATTTTTTCACTTCATTTATACAATGATCATTTTTGAAAGGTGCATTATTTCTTTTCTTTATGCAGATTGTTGAAACAACACATATTGCCAATGAACAATGCAATGCCATGCTTGAGAGATTATGCAAGAAAGGTTCTATGACAATTGGGATGGGTTATAATTCCATTTATGATTTCCCTAATGATTGATTTTTTAATGAAAGGATTATATAGACATGGAGATATACTCAAAATGTGGAGGTGATCATTATCAGAACAATCTCCAAGGACAAAACGTTCCGTAAAAGGTTATGAGACATTTGTTGCTCGTGTCTCATATCAAGCACTTCTTCCAAAGCAAATCAATGGTGGCACCTCTAGCATCGTGGCACATAGAGAATCAATCTTCACATGAAGTGCTAAGGATTCCTAGGAATAGTTTGACGTGGAAGCACATGAATGACAAGTGGCTGGATTTAGCGCACAATCCACAAATTTTTTGACTCAACTTGGCTATGGACGGTATTGATCTATTTAGGCAATGTTGTGAGTTTTCATTGCCAATTACAATATTTAGAACATGGATACAAACAAATGTGCTAAAATTTAATTGTGCCAAGTCGATACAAAGTAAAGAATACGGCAGGTTCAAGTAATATCACCAATACACCCCAAATGCTATATGTTAAGAGATAGTGAAGGAGAGAGATTGACCTCTTGCGTGCATGCATGCACGCGCACGCGTGCACACAAACACACACACACACACACACACACACACACACACACACACACACACACACTTTGGTATTATAACTACTTTGGTTCTTTTTCCCTCCTTGTATATATCCCCCCCCCCCCCCCCCCCCCAACACTCATTAAACTTGTTGAACAGCAATGGGATACTGCTTACAAAAAGCCACTAATGGGCTACGGGACTATGCCCTTGCATAAAAAATCATAAAGTATGTCTCTCTTGGAATAACGAGCGTGAGTAAACCGCCGGGCTCTCATTACACTTGGTAGGCGGCCTACGCTTCCTGGCTAGGGATCTCGCCTTGCAATTATTTATGTGCACCGCTTGATGACACCACACAACAAGGCAGCTCGCCTCTCTCATCGTTCACGCTCGGGAACAAGCAGTCCAACCTCTATAAATAAGGTGAGGGTGCACTTGCCCCTCACTTAGCCTGTGTGTATTTTCTGTTGTTTTGACTAAGGTGATTTACCGCTTGCTTCACGGTTCGAGCTATCGAGCTCACTACTCAAACTTCTCAGGTTTTCTTCTAGCCTTTTTCACCTCACGCCTGTGTTTGAGTAAAAATCTTTAAGGAAAGGAAGAACTGCTTAATGGTTCAACAGGCATTTACTTTGTTTATTAGTTGTTTCTAGTAGCATAACATTTGGTTGCTAATGCTTGCATTGCTCTAATAGCATGCAGTAGCGTTGAACTGTATACAGACAATCTTTTTCAACTAGGGGTTCTACTTGACTGGTTTTTTTCGGCAGTATTCTACCTGACTGGTTTTTTTTTACAGTTATCCACTATGGCCCTTAGATCTTGTAGCAAGGCATTTGATTGCTAAATGCTCACCTAAATTGGATTTGTTAGAGAGGTTGGGGATTTCTGTCAACTGGTTTTTTGAAAAAAACCTGTGCATCATTTGGCATCTCTCTGGTTTTCTTGGCTTTGTTAAAGCCGCTGCAGGTCTTGACGACTACCGACTTACCTAGGTTTTTTTTCTTAAAAAAAGGAGGGAGGAGTTTATTCTCTGAAGTAAGGCACATTCAAAATCCTTTTTTTTTTTGGCTCTGTTTTAGCTGCTACAGGACTTTGCAGGTTTAGCATTAGCCGGACACTACAGTTTTTTTGTGTGATGACTAATCACTTGGGATTCTGAAGGTAAGTATATAGCTAATACATTTGGCTTTGGCAAGAAGCTATGGCTGGTGATTTATAAGTGCACTTGATATAAATGGAACCTTGGGTATTGAAACCTCGTTTTCTCATAAAAAATGGTGATGATCTCTGTCGGACACTTGCACGCATATGTCTGGTTTTTTCTTTGATGAACTATGGCAACAATTGGACTTGTGTATAATACTTTCCCTCATGATTTCATATGAGGAGAAGGTGTTGGGGATTTCTTAGCCCATCTAGTACCCATGGCGGTGGAAACTTGAAGGTATCTTAACACAAACAGGGCCGAACACTACCGTACTGTATGGGATGCTAAGGACTTAATAGAAATCTTGGAAGTTTGAAGGTAAATAAATGGTGGTTTCTCTCAGTTTTGGCATAAATACTGGCCTATGGCTCGTGACATGAGGTTCCACTTGGTAAAAATGGAGTTTTTTTGATACTCTATTTGATTGGTAAGTATATGGTTGCTACTGTGGGCTTAAGCATAGCTATCAAGCTATGGCTAAACAAGTAAACCTCACTATATAAAAAAAACTTTTTTTGATTCTTGGTGGACTTCACCACTCAGATTAAAAGGTAGATGATACCACTCATTTTGGAAGAAATATGTAAAGACTGCTAAACATACAAATTCTAATAAAAGACCTAGCTTGTCTAAAGTAATTAAATTCTGTAAGATGGAGATGTATAACAACTGATATGGTCCCACTGAAAACCTGTAAAACACATCCAAGGCTAACTGAATTGTTGTCTTGTTTGGATGGATGAAGGTAAGGACTCTATCTTATCTTGGAGGGTTTTCTTTTCTTTGGCAACAAGCAACCTTGCTTTAATGATGTACTCACTGAGGAACGGGGAAGTTCTTTTACTACTTGTCTTACTGAAAGAGGATCTCTTTCCTACAATCATTGTACCTAAATAATTTTGATACTGAGTTATTTTTGTACATATCAGTTTATTATTTCTTGGCCAGCTGTCTTTTGAATGTAAAAATTCAATTATGTCTTATTAGTTAAGATTTAAACAGCTACTCACACATCCTATACATAAGGTTTTTCCTTTTTGGGGGAAACCGAGATGCTGGCCTAGGAAATTATCTTAAAATTGGAGCTCTAATTTGGGCCCACAATCTATAAATCCTTTATTGGTAGACTGGTGTTAGGTGGCCCTTTTTAGACTCTTTTTCTAGTTCCCTGCTCACGGCTACCATAGTCTCAGACTTTGCCGGTTGAAGGTTTGCAGGACCAAGTATACATTACTATCTAGATACTTTGCTAATTTTTATGTCACCTCTGTTTCAGGATTGCTCACGTTATAGAATGATAGATCGCATGAGTACTAATCACAACCCTGAGAATCATGCAAAGATTCTTGATCAGATTAAGCTTTTCCTTAAAGACCATACACCAAAGAATGCCTTGGCTACTAGAACTAGACCTTTCCTTGCTAGGAAAGCCAAATTATGTATTACATACTATGGCAAGAAAAAGTAAACCTTACCTCACTGTTTTTGCAGACTCTTGCTCTCTCTCAAGGACTGGAACTAACCTCGGAGCCCCTCTCTGTGGCCTCCTCTCTTGTCCTCAGATGTATCAACAGCTTGGATGCTTCACAACTTATTTATGATTCGGCACTTGTCTCAGATAAAAAACTATCTGTCTTGCATATGTTGTCATTTAATGACTGGGTAAAAATTCTGGTTACATTGGACAAAGACCCCCTAGAAGGTGTTAATTTGTTGTCCCAATATATTTCCCAACTTCCTGTCCTTGCTTCACAATATCAGCAAGAGCTTGCCCTTTTCTCCTCATATGGAGCTGAGTTGTCAAATTTCCTTAGAAAACTATGTGGGCTTAACCCCTCATTTGTCTGCACTCCAAATACCCCCTCCATCCCTCTAACTGGTGGCATATTCTGTCAAGATAGTGCAGCTCTGGAAGCAGTTAAAGAGTTTCAGAATAACCTTTGCTCCCTCAATGATGTTAACCTCCTTGAGATGATACCAAAAATCTCTAAAGTTTTTCCTGTCTTACCAATAAGATAAATAGAAATTGAACCTCTTGGAGTTGACCATCAACTGTGGGTTCTGTCAAACAAAGCCTTCCTGGCTCCTATTCTTAGTGAAACTTGGGTGTACTTGGCCAACCTTCCTGCCTCAACTGTAGAAGACTGTAAACTCAAAATTCTCAAAGGTGGACAATTCTTGGACAAAGGAGAACTGATTAAAGCACCCTTTAACCTTCATCTCATTGACCACTCCAAATGCCCCTCAAATGCTTGATTGTACATACGTACTAAGGGTAGCATGGAATTTGCTAGATGTAACCCAGATTTCTACACTGAGTCCATATGGAATATCTTCCACCCCTATGTGAAATGTGCTTGCAGATTTCTTGACTCCAAAGCTACCTGTGAATCAAGCATCATGTGGTTTGATCATGCAATATGGTTTATCCTCAACCATCTGGATCTATTATTCCCACAGAAACCGATCGACTTCCATCTATCCCTCATCTGCTCATGGCTAGGAGGGCAAGCTAAGCAGATTGTGATTGCACAAATTGCCTTTAATATCTTCCGTGGTCTTATGCATGATATTCTGAAAGAGCTTAAAGCAGATGAGCCCAGTCTATACCTCACCACTTATGCTAACTTTAAAGGGTTCAAGTTCATGACTAATCTGCTTAAACCTTGTATTGAAGATGATGATTCTCCTGCCCTGAAAAGAGATAACTCTTTGGCTACTCCCAACTCTTTCACCTCGTTTTTTACACCTAGATCCTCGTCTAATCGAGGAAAAACTCGTAGTTTTACAAGAGAGAGAGGCAGGTTCCCTGCTATCAGAAACTTTCCCGAAATCTAACCCATGAATATATTGCAGGTCTCTACAAACCCGTGTGGAAGAAGAGTTCTCAGCAGAGAAGATTTGAAATGTGGTGCTATCTACATATAGTGTCTCTATCACAATATACTTCTCGATTGGATCTTACCAAAAAATCTTTTTTGTGAGTGCTTTGACTTACTTTTTGGGAATCATAAATTGCTTGAAAATATTCTCATAGGATGGAAATATCATCATCCTATAAAAGGATTAGTTTTAAATAATGACTTTCTTAGACAAGAAACAATCCCTTGTTGTACATGCATTCAATTTACCTCATTCTACAGGAATTTTGAAGGAATTGGTAACCATGTCTGTACTCAAGATCTCAGCATTATCGATAATGTCACAATACATAAGTTATTGGCCAAAGGGGTGAATCACATACCTAACTATCCAAAAAACCCTTACCTTGCCCTATCAGCTTTACTTAGCTGCCTCACTGACCTTGTCAGTGCTCTCCGACTGGAGATGACAGTCCTACCGGACTTAAAGGAATTAGTGAAGGAAGGCTTCCTTCATAAAATTTCTCTACTTCCTAGGAAGTGGCTTTCTTCTGATAGCTCTTGGCTTACACCTCAACTAGCTCTTGATATTTTCAACTAATCTCAGATAAATGGTTAGTGGTTGGGCTTGACAAAAGCTCCAACTGCCCTACTATTATGTGCAAATACCTTGCTTGGAAAGAAGCTCGGGATTGAGTATCAGGTAAAGAATTCTGTCATACTAACAATACGCCACAAAATATCTCTAACAAGATCTCTAAACATTTAGGACAACTTGGATACTCAATTAGTAACACCAGATTACCAGTACTATTTCCTACATATAAATTCCACAAACATAAGTTCAGATGGATATCTAATGCCTCTAACTGTATCTTCACAGATGTCACCAAAGATATTACTCTTTGCCTTGATATTATTCTTATAGAATTTGAGCTCATTTGTGCAGAGAAGCAGAGAATCTGCAAGGATTTCCTAAATATATAATATAATCCCTTCTGGCTAACAAAAAACGCTACAGAAGTCACACTTAGCCTTCCTCAACATATCTTCCACATCTTTACAGCTGATATTACATAAAGCTACGAAAACATCCCACTTAGTGGGGATCTCGGCCTTAAGACTGTTTTAGCCAAGGTTATTAATTTAGCCTTTACCAATGCTAAAAAGAGAAAGTATCGTTTTATCTCCCTATCCAAGAAACCTAGATGGATTCAAGCATCTCACTCCGTACACCCTCTACACTTCAATGAAACAAAACTTTGCTCCTATATTTTTTGGCTGTTGAATAACTGCAATATTATTTCAGGCGGCTACTGCTTTAATCAATGCCTTGGCATCCCTGTGGGCTTCTCTTGCTCACCACTTATGGGCGATATTTACCTGGCTTTTTTTGAATACAGATGGTGTCTTAAGAACATGGAAACTAACCATAAAATACTTCCACTATTCAATCATACTTCTAGATATATGGATGACCTGCTTAGTATTAACAACAGATTGTTCTCTACTGAGATTGATCTAATCTACCCCCACTGCCTAAAAATTGAGACTACTTCCCTCCCAGATAATTCGACTCTTGGGGACTTTTGCAAATCAGCCCAATTTATTAACCTTTCAATATCCCTTCACTCCCCATCTACAGGTGGATATGACCTTAGATTTATCTGGAGAAAGGATCTTCTCAAGCTTCCTCACATAGAATTCATTAAAAGGAATAGCAATAGGCCATACAAAGCCTCTATCTGCTCGTGTATTGGCCTTCTTTACTTAATTTGCTACTCTTCATCTACCCCCTCTTTGGCCTGGGAAGAGATTTCTGTACTAGTTAAAAAATACTACCATAACGGATTTAATCACAATCAGATCCATAACACCATCATACAAGCTCTCATTCGGCATAACTGGCCTGGACTATTATTTCAAAAAGAGAGTCTCATCTCTCTCATAAGGTAGTAGGCCCATACACAATGGGCCTACTACCGACCCATTGTGTGTGGTGCCTGGGTTAGGGCGGGTACACACACACACACACACACACACACACACACACGCAAACTTTGGTACTATAACTACTTTGGTTATTTTTCCCTCCTATATATTCCCCCCCTCCCTAACACTCATTAAACTTGTTGAATAGCAATGGGATACTGCTTACAAAAAGCCACTAATGGGCTACGGGACTATGCCCTTGCATAACAAATCATAAAGTATGTCTCTCCTGGAATAATGAGCGTGAGTAAAACACCGGGCTCTCATTACACTTGGTAGGCGGCCTGCGCTTCTTGGCTATGGATCCCCCCTTGCAATGCTTTCTGTGCATCGCTTGATGACACCACACAGCATGGCGGCTCACCTCTCTCATCGTTCATGCTCGGGAACAGGCAGTCCAACCTCTATAAATAAGGTGAGGGCGCACCTTGCCCCTCACTTAGCCTGTGTGTATTTTCTGTTGTTTTGACTAAGGTGATTTACCACTTGCTTCACGGTTCAAGCTATGAAGCTCACTACTCAAGCTTCTCAGGTTTTCTTCTAGGCTTTTTTACCTCACGCCTATGTTTGAGTAAAAATCTTTAAGGAAAGGAAAAACTGCTTAATGGTTCAACAAGCATTTACTTTGATTATTAGTTGTTTCTAGTAGCATAACATTTGGTTGATAATGCTTGCATTGGCTCTCATAGTATGCAGTAGTGTTGAACTGTATATACAGACAATCTTTTTCAACTAGGGGTTCTACTTGACTGGTTTTTTTCGGTAGTATTCTACTTGACTGGTTTTTTTCGACAGTTATCCAGTGTGGCTCTTAGATCTTGTAGCAAGGCATTTGATTGCTAAATGCTCACCTAAATTGGATTTGTTAGAGAGGTTGGGGATTTCTGTCAATTGATTTTTTGAAAAAAACCTGTGCATCATTTGGCATCTCTCGAGTTCTCTTGGCTTTGTTCAAGCCACTGTAGGTCTTGACGACAACCGACTTAACTAGGTTTTTTTTTCTTAAAAAAAGGAGGGAGGAGTTTATTCTCTGAAGTAAGGCACATTCAATTTTTTTTTCTTTTTTTGGCTCTGTTTTAGCCGCTACAGGACTTTGCATGGTTAGCATTAGCCGGACACTACAGTTTTTTTGTGTGATGACTAATCACTTGGGATTCTGAAGGTAAGTATATAGCTAAACATTTGGCTTTGGCAAGAAGCTATGGCTGGTGATTCATAAGTGCACTTGATATAAATGGAACCTTGGGTATTGAAACCTTGTTTTTTCATCAAAAATGGTGATGATCTCTGTCGGACACTTGCACGCATATGTCTGGTTTTTTCTTTGATGAACTATGAAAACACTTGGACTTGTGTACAATACTTTCCCTCATGATTTCATATGAGGAGAAGGTGTTGGTGATTTCTTAGCCCATCTAGTACCCATGGCGGTGGAAACTTGAAGGTATCTTAACACAAACAGGGCCGAACACTACCGTACTGTATGGGATGCTAAGGACTTAATAGAAATCTTAGAAGTTTGAAGGTAAGTATATGGTGGTTACTCTCAGCTTTGGCATAAATACTGGCCTATGGCTTGTGACATGAGGTTCCACTTGGTAAAAATGGAGTTTTTTTGATACTCTATTTGATTTGTAAGTATATGGTTGCTACTGTGGGCTTAAGCATAGCTACCGAGCTATGGCTAAACAAGTAAACCTCACTATATAAAAAAAACTTTTTTTGATTCCTGGTGGACTTCACCACTCAGATTAAAAGGTAGATTGTACCACTCATTTTGGAAGAAATATGTAAAGACTGCTAAACATACTGTGGGCTTAAGCATAGCTACCGAGCTATGGCTAAACAAGTAAACCTCACTATATAAAAAAAACTTTTTTTGATTCCTAGTGGACTTCACCACTCAGATTAAAAGGTAGATTGTACCACTCATTTTGGAAGAAGTATGTAAAGACTGCTAAACATACAAATTCTAATAAAAGACCTAGCTTGTTTAAAGTAATTAAATTCTGTAAGATGGACATGGATAACAACTGATATGGTCCATTGATACCTGTAAAACACATCCAATGCTAAGTGAATTGTTGTCTTGTTTGGATGGATGAAGGTAAGGACTCTATCTTTTCTTGGAGGGTTTTCTTTTCTTTGGCAACAAGCAACCTTGCTTTAATGATGTACTCACTGAGGAACGGGGAAGTTCTTTTACTACTTGTTTTACTGAAAGAGGATCTCTTTCCTACAATCATTGTACCTAAATAATTCTGATACTGAGTTATTTTTGTACATATCAGTTTATTATTTCTTGGCCAGCTGTCTTTTGAATGTAAAAATTCAATTATGTCTTATTAGTTAAGATTTAAACAGCTACACACCACACACACACACACACACACACACACACACACACACACACACACACACACACACACACACAAAGGAGAGAGCACACAAAGATGGAGTTTGAACCTTCTTCTCCTTCTTCACTAATATGGGTGAAGAAGTATACAATGCATAAAAGGGATAATACAACATAATGAAAAACTAGTACAACGATCTAGTGTGAACCTCTAGTGAGTGCGTTGGCTAGATAATTTTTCCATCACTCTAATAGGTAGACCAACCCAGTTATAGCATCACCAAGGTGCATCAGTGGATGATGATGATTTTCAATGATAGTTATCCAATAGTAGCACATCTTGAGCTTGACATGCCTGTTAAGAGATAAAGAAGGGGAGAGCTTAAGCTCTTGCAAGCGTATACATACACATAGGAAGAACACACAAAGATGGAGGTTGAACCTTCTTCTTCTTTACCTTCACTAATACAAGATAAGAATTTTACAATGCATAAAAGAGATCATACAACATAAGGGGAAACTAGTATAACAGCCTAGTGTGAGATGATATTGTGTAAGCTGGCTGGATAAGTGTACTATCACACCGGTAGGTAGACAAAGTCAATGTAGTTCAAATGTAGTATCACTAGAAAAGATACGGGTATCCATCAAGGCACCCCAATGATGACTGTCAATGATAGTCAGCCACAAGAGTAGCAGATGTTGAACTTGTCATCTCAACACTCCCCCTCAAGCTCAATGCCATCTTTCATACTCTGTGAATCACTCAAAAACACCATAGTTTTTCTACTTCAAGGGCTTTCATAAAGATATTTGTAACCTGGTCATTTGTCCTCACATACTCAAGGTGAATGTTGCCAAGGCTCTCTCTCTGATAAAGTGGTAATGTATCTCAATGTACTTTTTCCTCACATGAAACTTTGGGTTTCACGCCAAGTTTATGCTACCAAAGTTGTCATAATAGATGACAATCGGCATTTGTACATGTACTCCAAAGTATTGTAGTAACAATTGCAACACTGCAACACCCCTATACTCTACCTTTTCCTCACATGAAACTTTGGGTTTCAGGCCAAGTTTATGCTACCAAAGTTGTCATAATAGATGACAATCGGCATTTTTACATGTACTCCAAAGTATTGAAGTAACAATTGCAACATTGCAACACCCCTATACTCTACCTTTGTACTTGGTAGAGAAACCGTCGATTTCTTCTTGCTACTCCATGTGATAGTAGCACTCCCAAGTAAAAGCATAAATCTGCTGGTAGACTTGCAATCATATGTGCTACCAACCCAATCTACATCTCTGTAACCATAGAGCTGCAGGTTTGAATCAGCCCTATAAAAGAGTGGATGATCCAAAAGAGCATTCATATAGCGCAATGTGTGTATCATTGCATCCAAGTGTGACTTCGTAGGAGACTACATAAAATAACTAACCAATCCAGCTATATAACTCAAGTTTGGACATGAAATAGTTAAGTAGATCAATGTAGAGTTATGGCAAAAACACAAGTGATCCGTTCATAGTTAAAATGTGCATAATGTAGTTTCTTAATTCATCATCAAATGAATACAAATGAGCTCCTTATATAAGAGAAGGAGGAGGTATCTTTCTTACATCATTAGTGAGGTGTGAGAGGTTCTTCAAATCATCCCAAATGGAGAGGATCATGGGCAAAACTCGTATGCATCTATGTAGGGACTATTTTGAACCTCCAAATGGACTCATGTGCAAATGAACTAGGTTTAGAAACCTTTATGGGACATATATGTATGGATGGGCATCATTTAGGATGTTTAGGCATGCATAACTTGTTAGGGAAGGGCTCCATAAGTGGTCCAAAATATGTCACACACCCTAACAAGCCTCCCCTTAAGTGTCATACGTAGCACCCAAATACAAAGTATCCTCCCCTAAAGAATTTAATAGTAGAATGTAGGAATCAAATATCTCTCCTACAGAATTTAACAATAGGAATAGACCAAAATGCCTTCCCTTGAAGAATGTGTGCTGTCAAGCTGTGTAAACTAAAAAAAAAGATGGTGCTTTCAAAGCATGTATGGCTTCGATATTAGAGTGTCAAATTATTGTTGATGCCATCTTCAAATTTGTAGATTGTTTGTGTACGTTGTCACCAAATTTTTATTGTCTTCATGTCATCCAAAATCTTTGTGTTGATTGTTGTGTTGTCTTTGTCTCTCATTTTGATTGAATTTTTTATCGATGTTATTTGATGCTTGTTGGTGATGCCTCTCCTTGCTTGAAGTATGAAGGAGCTCAAAATGTATTTGTGTGTGTAGCTCTGTGCAAATACCTTGAAAGGCATTACATACATTCCATGTAGAGATTTAGAGCACGTGCACCTAACATTCATGAGGAAGGTCTTACCAACATTGGAGGAGGCACTGTCTAATCCATCATGTATGATGAGTATAAAATCATCCAACGAGAGTGAAAGAATTCATTGCAAAAGTTGTGATTGGTCCAAAAAATAAATTTCTTTTGCTCATGTGTGAAGAACTGGAGTTTTGTTTGCTCTGACCAATGTGGGACTGTGCTCTTAACTATGGGCAGCATGGCTACATTTGCAGCGTTGGAAAGATTAATGGGGTTCAAAGGCCTTTGGGCAAGGCCTCATGAGGAGGCAACTATGGGAAAACACCCTTGGGAAGGCGAGGCCTTGTGAGGATCCGTCTGTGGAAAATCGCACTTGGGTGCAACTGATGGAGGCAAGGGATTCCACAGGTGACCATTCACTTGCTAGCTTGTCAGTGACAACAACTGGCCAGAATTGGCTCTATCGTGTCTCTTGCAAATAGCCTGTTATGCGTCCATTCATAGACGTGACTGCACTATATAAGCTAGATTTGAATCTTTTTTGGGTCCGCCCAGATTGCCTCACTAAAAATGGCAGTCAAGGTTGGAACATACAACCTCCCCACAAATAGATAATCTATTTTGAGCTAGCCACCAAGTCAGAGCTCATGTGTGCTTCATTCCTAGAAATAATGTGTGGGATCCTCCGCTTAAATTATGGAGCTTAGGCAAAAAATCACCCAAACTTGATCCAAGAAATAGTGACATCAAATGAGGTCCAAAAGCATGGCTTAGGGTCTCAAAAGGAAGGTCTTGATATAGCTTCCTCCAGCAAGAAGATCCATGCAAGATGATTATGAAATAACACACTTTTAATGCACCGAAGTTAGCTAAAAATTGAGCTTTACTAACACAAGAAGAGACTTAATTAAGGATCCTAATTGGAAATTAATTAAGCCTAGAACTAATTAGGCTACTAATGATTAAAGAGTAGTGGTCCAAGAGCTCAAAGGCTCAAAGACTTGATCAAACTAATTATTATAGCTCTAACTAGGCATAAGGCATGTAGAGTAGAGAGTATAGTCTAATACTAAGGATCTAATTAGATAATTAGAAAGAACTAATCATGCTAAAATCTTTGATACCAGCTATAGAGCTATGGCAAAAACACAAGCAATCCATTCATAGTTGAAATGTGCATAATGAAGCTTCTTACTTCATCATCAAATGAGTAGAAATGAGCTCCTTATAAAGGAGAAACAGGAGATATCTTGCTTACATCATCTGTGAGGTGTGAGAGGTTCTTCAAATCAGCCCAAATAAAGAGAATTTGATGACTCTTTGTAGTCTTTGGCCAAAATTCTTTATATTCACCGATGTGTTTGTTGGTTAGTTGTTCAAGCTCACTAATTATGTTTTGCCATTAAATAATAATTGGTCCCATGTATTTCATAGTATCATGGGCCTTTCCCTTTAATAGAGAACATCTTTTCCAAAATTCAAGATATGCCTCAATCCCTTGAATAAGCAGCGGACTGTCCCTCGCATAGTCTGCTATAGGTACCACATCTGGACAACCTATCGGCAATTTTGGTTTCCCTTAATCATCTTTTTTCAGAAACTTAATTCCTCACTCCCTTGGCATCCAATCGGGTGATTTGGGGTGAATTTTGTACCACATTAGTAAAATTTCACCTTGCATAGAGAAATGAAATTGGAGTGGCTTAGAGTGTTCAACTAGAGCATCTTGTCCATCACACATGTACCCTTTAACAAAGGATTTGAAGTCAGAAACTTGTGCCATCAGAAATGGTGCTGGAGCTGAGCTTTCACATTTTTTGAAAATGTTCCATTAAATGTGGAAAATTGAATGTCATGCTTGTTTGCAATCTCTTTGAGAACCTACTAAACGTTGCATCTATGTCCTGGTATGTATGCCCAACCATTAAGAATCCCAAATACACAATTTTGAAAACACTTTTTACTACTAGCAAGGATAAGTATGTAAATAAATATCGATTCTTATCCTCTCTTGCACAATGATCTAGCTTTAGCAAAATATTATCATGCAATTTTTGAGATATCTTGCTTACATCATTTGTGAGGTGTGAGAGGTTCTTCAAATCAACTCAAATTGAGAGGTTCTTCAAATCAAATGGAGAGGATCATGGGCAAAAGTTGTATGCACTTTTTTAGGGGCTATTCTGGCCCTCTAAATGGACTCATATGCAAGTATACTAGGTATAGAAACCTCTATGGGACATATATGTATGGATGGGCATCATCTAGGATGTCTAGGCATGCATAACTAGTTAGAGAAGGGCTCCATACGTGGTTTGAAATATGTCACACTCCCTAACAATTAAGCTACTTATAATCTTCCTATACAAGGTAGCATTCTCAAGTACTTGACCTACATCATTCCCCAACTTCAAATTCTGATCTATGGGCATTGCAGTATGCTTACAATCACCCATACCATACCTTGCTGACAAGTCCAAAGCATACTACCTTTGTGATAGCCATACACCTTCTTGTGTGCAAATAATCTCAATGCCCAAAAAGTAGCACAAATCTCCCAGACCTTTCATAACATTATTTAATATGAAATGGAGAAATCCCACAATTTTGGGACTGATTTCAATGCCTATGGAGTCCTATTTCTTGTTTGATTTCCATTTTTTTTTGTTTGATTTGGGAATTTTCTAAATAAGGTTTGTTGTTGGCTCCTTGTGCTACATTGTTGTGTGCGTCTTGCAATCGCAGTGTGTGTGATTGGGTTGATTAAAGGTGAAGAGAAGTGGATATGGAGATTGCCCTTCATTGCGGCTTAGCTCGTCCATAGGCCGAGAAGCTCACCTCATAGAGTTAACCATTTGTGTTGCCACGATTAGCTCACTAAGCATGTGAGTGTTTCCATGCCCTAGCTGGGTAGCTCATTCTTCCAAATTGATAGTTTTGTTGGTCATTGGAGCTATTGCAACGATGGGACCCTTAACATTTGGTGCCGCTGCCGGGGACGATGGCCTACGCTAGTGTAATTGTGGCATAATCGAATGCATTCCCTCACTAATTTCACTTGTGTGTTTATGTTTTTGTGGATTTTGGATGTGTGTGCATGAAGCATTGTGTTCATAATTCCCTAACGTGTAACCGTATCTTGCCAATTGTGTGTTTACACACTCTAATTTCTCACTAACTCCTTGCTAATGTGACTAATTTTTGCTAATTTACTAATTTGCTATGAAGGATTGGAGCATTCGACGATTCAATTGATCTTTAACGGAAAGGTAATCAAGGTGGTATTTTCAACCTCCCTAGAATCTAGAGATGTGTAGAATTGTGTAGAGATCCCACCATGATGATGCAATGTAATGCTATGCTATGTTGATGCAATGTAATGTAATGCAATGTGAATTGAAAATTTTACGAATTTTGTTTTCATGTCGTCGTAATGCCGAAATTTTTAAGAATTGGTGGCGTATGATTTGACAAGTTTCAATTGATAATTGGTGATTGTAGGTTGCTGATAATTGGTAATTGGTGATTGTAGGTTGCTAATTGCATGCTTGGATGGTCAATTGTAAGTGTGTGTGCATTTTAATTGAGTGTGTGTATGCTTAATTTTAGCTGTGTGTGCACTATTTTGCCCATGTTTGAGCACCTAGAAATCAATGTGTGCGTTATAATTTTTCAATTGTGATGATTGATGTGTGTTGTGCTTATGCCCAACTAATGATTTGTGAAATCACATTGCAAATTCGACAAGTTTAACCCTTTTGTGTGTACATCTAAAGATTGATAAAAACAACCAATTCTTTAGTGTATGTGCACCTAAAAAAGTGTTTAATTTGCATGATTGAGATTGCAAATTGGATATGTGTAATGATTAAATGCTGCATTTTTGTGCTCAAACAGTGATTTACACACTCCAATTGCGTCGAATTTTGACCTAATTTTATCGGTAATTTTGTTGGTTTAATTGCATAGTCTTGAATTTATTGATTAAATTCTTAGGCAATTGAATTGATGAAATTTTTTCAATTTCATTTGCCTGCACTATTCTTTAATGTGTAAAAAATTTGTAGAATTTATTTGGGTATTTTTTGGATAATTTTTGGTAATTTTTGGTAATTTTTTGGATTTCGGGTGATTTTACACGTTTCGGTTAATTTTCGACCTAAATCGGCTTTTTTCGGTTTTTGAGCGTGTTTTCAGCGCATGGACTTTCCTCATCGGATAGAGCTTTACGTCTCTTGGGATAGTTTCCTACGACGCTAAAATAATCTTCTTTTTCTTCTTCTTCTTCCGCTTCCGTCGCTGTTCTTGTGCTTCGTGACGTGTGAACCCACCCTTACATACACAACACACAAGCTACAAGAAGACATTATAAATTTTGGAAAAAAAAAGGGACCTACTTGTCTTCTTTCTCTCTTTTCTCAACGGCTGTGGAGCCTTTTGTCTTTAGCCTTTTTTTGTGTCATTGACTTTTGTATTGATTCATTTCATTTTATTTCAATTTCATTTTAATTTCATTTCGTTTCGTTTTCTTTCCCTTTAAATTTCATTTCAATTTCATTTTCTTTTTTTTTTCTCACTTTCATTTCATTAATTTGTATATTAGTCCAATTTTTTTTTACAAAAAACCATTAAAAACAAGAAAAATTTTCAAATACCCAATAAAAATTAAAAAAAGAGTTAGAAAATTATAAAAAATTAGAAAACTCATTAAAAAAAGAGTTTTAAAAAAACCATAAAAAAATAAACACATAGAAAAATCACAAAAGTATAAAAAAAAAGAGTTCATAGAAACGTCCCTAAATAAAAAATAAAAACATTTTAAAAAAATCTAAAAAAATATAAAAACTCATAGAAAATTAGATTTTTTTGAAAAAAATCATAAAAAATTCAAAAAAATTCACAAAAATCAAAACTTTCCAAAAAAAAACAATAAGAAAATCATAAAATTACCAAAAGAATTAGAAAATTTAAAATTTCACAAATAATTAGGAAAAATAAAAAGCAAGTATCGAAAGTACCTAGAAAAGCCAAAACGAAGCAAAAAACACATGCATCGCCGAAAAAAGTCACACACCGAGCAAACCGCACAAAAGAAAACAAGTCGAAAAGGCAAAGCCGAAAAGTGTACCGCACATCAAGCTAACACCACAAACCGAGCACACCGCAAAGCAGATCAGATTAGCCATAAAAGAAAGCAAAACGACCAATTCAAAGCAGTGGAGCGGTAGACCGATTTTCAAATTTTGCACGCTAGAAATTGGCCAGTGTGCGTAATTTCATTGCAATTGAGCTTCCACGAACAGAGACACCAACCACAATGGATTGCATATTAATCTGTTAAAGGCCCAGTTTTTCATCGTTTCAAAAGGTTGCAATTAAGTTTGACACTGTCAAGCTAGAGTTAATCAACTCTTGGGAGTTTGAAGAACAGTCAACTGCAAAAGCGCTTTTACTAAAGCAATTTTATCAAGCCGGGAAGGAGAAATTCTGCTAGTCAATACCAAAATCTGCCAATTGAGAGTTTTTGTGGATTAAGCCAATATGGACTCAAATCGAGCTGAGAGTTCAAGTACAGCAGAACAAGCCAATAGCAGTGGCAACACAGAGCAAATTTTGCAGCTATATGGCTACAATGAAGATAAAGTCTTATATGCAAACTCATAAGGCCATAGATATCTAATGAGCAACAAAAGCAACACAGGAGCCAAGATCTTATTGATCAGAGTAAAGCCAGATTCAGAAAACTCCCAGATTTTCACAGACTTCAGTGGAGCCAGGTATTGCAAGCTTAAAGATGAAGTGCAGACAGAGGTTCAAAAAATTGACCCAAGTGGTTATCCAGAAAGCTGCACAAGTCCGCAAAGCATCCATTTAGTGCATATGCAATCAGGGTCATTGTACATAGATTATAATGGTCAAATCTACAGTCGAAAGCCACAATTACAAGATCCAACAGATCGACCAATTGAAGCCAATCTAATTGGGAAACCAAACCAAAGACAGTACAAACGTCAAGACGGAGCAATCTACAGCTTGATGCTCAGTGTTTGAAAGAAGATGCCGACAACTGGGCAAGCATAGAAGCAAAAACTTCTCAAGTAGATCTTGACATGACAGAGCCAATTGAAATACCACTAGTCATGGCGTATTGCTCAGATTGTGGACGATAAGGTGGACATTTTTTTGAAGATTGTCTAAGAAATCCAGACAACAGGGACATATCAACTGCCAAGCAAAGTACATAGCAAATTGGAAATGCGAATCTCGATGTAAGTGCATTTAACTCGACACTTATCATGCAATCGGATGATTGTGCATTACCATTAGAAGCACCAGTAAAAACACTGCAAATTCAAAATGAGCATATAGATGCATAGACACCTGAAAAGCTTAAAATTGATTCTTTGAACAAAAAATTCCTGCATGAATTTAGTAAAGGTGTCGAAATATCACCAAAGGTTGAAAAGACTGTTAATTTTGCAAATGATTTTGCATCCACTGACACAAGTGTGCAATCATTCACGAGTCTAAGGGACACATCAAAGAGAATGATGCTAGCTTTGTATGGTACACATAATTCATATGTACAATATGTAGACCAAAAAGAAAAACTATACAAAAAGGATCAACCATTGTTTGAACGGCCCACATACCAGCTCATAGAAGTGCGTCCAGTGATAGATAAAAAAGGATGGTTCATTTCAGAGGAAAGAATCTATTATAGCCCATCCTCTCTAGAGTTGAAGGATATTACCCGAGTGAGCTCAGAAATTTGTTCAGAGCCAAACTCTCCTCCATTGGAAATCAAGGTTCGATGTTGTGACCAAACGAGCATATACTTTGACCAAAATAGTCGTAGATATAGACGAGAGTCTAGCATCTATGATGCCTTGGGTCCTGAAACCACAGAAGCTTATATCATAGGAGACCCATGGGATAGACAATATCAGGGCAAAGATAATGCTATCTACAGCTTGACTTGGGGAATAATCTGTCATGTTTCAAGAAGATACATAGGAAACTATGCAGAAGGTTTACTTATACCAAATGTCAACAGTGCTAGCCAAAGTGTACCTTCACAGTCCCAAAAGGTGAGACTAAATCAGAGCCAAACAATTTTGAACTCTTACAATGAAGCGGGCTATAGTGATCACCCTAGGAAGGGGGGAGCTGTAGATCCATCAAGCTCAGCTTATGTGCCAGGAAATGCTACAGTTAGAAGCCTTAGAGCTTCTAGCCAACAGACCCCTTCAAGGCAGAAACCATTGAAAGACTATATGGTTGTTGGAAGTTTTTGATTGACCTAGATTCCATCAGAGTCTGCAAACAAATGCTTATATGAAGATCATCAAGGACAAAAGTTTCAGCTGATCTCCACAAGTCAGAGTCAAAAGCCAACAAAGCTCATAGTGTTCAAACAGTTACATGTGATCAAGATCAAGATGCACATGGTAACAAATATTAAGAAGATCATGATCTTGTACAGACCCATACGGATGGCCTGACTGAAGTCAAAGACTATCTAAAGATGGTGCAAATCTTCAAGCTACCAGAACAGGTGACAAAAAAGTCAAAGTCAATGAAAGCTAAAGTCCAAAAGGCTACACAAAGGTCGCCACCAAAATCTCCTCCAAAGAGACAGATTCTGCCAGAAAGTACAGTGGATCTATTCAGGTCAAAGGTTACTTAGATGCAGACAGACAATGCTCAACAATTGCAAAAAAAGTACAGTATCACAGTCATATGAGTCGACATCAACGGAAGCAGGTGGTCAAAGCAAAGAGAATACAGATAAAGCCCAAGCTCAACCAAAGGACGCTACCAAAGTAAAAGCAGTCAATTCAAACATGAGATTGCAACGATCAAGTGCAACATTGTTGATGAAAACAAAGAAAAGTTATAAACATAAATAAAGCTAGATTTTCAACTAGACAAGAACCTTATGTCTTTTCACACTTGGAAAAGATGTGGCCAACCACAGCTAGAAGATGCTCCTGAATTTGTGAGCATATCAAGAAACAAAGGAGCAAAATGTTGGGGAATCATTTCCATCACCATTGAAGTAAGTTCACAGATCACCACAGCTCAATTTCATGTGATCATAGCAAGAGATATGCTAGAAGATATCATAATGGGAATCCCAATGGCTCAAAAGATGTCAGAGATACAAAATACAAACATGACAGAGTCATCACATACAACAAAGAATGAAGACCAAGACTGGTCACCAGTGGATGACAACACAATGTCCGCAAGCACAATTAAAATGGAGACTGAAATCAAAGCAGATCTTATTGAAGATGATTCAGCTCCATCGAATAAAGCTTAAAGCAAATCAGGCAATATCAAGTGCAGATCAAACAGAGCAAAGAGCAACCACGATAGCTATTGAGTAGAGAATTCCACCAAATCCACAAGGTTGCAGACAACCAAGAAACAATAGGAAGTCCAAAGATCCAGACATTGCCAATTGAATCAGCTGATGTAAGCCAAATTGGAAAACAAAGTCTCAAGCTACCTTCCATAGAGACACGGTTAAATCAAGATGAGACCATGGCAAAAGCAGAACAAAGATCTTCAATAGAACCAAAAATGTCAGATTTAGAGTTGCAAAAGTCACAAGAATCAAAGACAAATCTTGCAGACAAAGGCCAGGCTAAAGTGGACCCTCCACAGACTAGCAAAGAAGGTATGACAGCTTATGCCTCTACATCAAAGAACCCTCATGGATCAGCTTCTTCAAGCAAATCAGGCTTTCAAACCTTCAAGTCAACTGCTGACCCAACTGAAACCTCTAAGGAGACACCGAAAAGAGCAAAGATATATCAGCCAAAGTACTCAAGAAAGCAAAGGAAAGTCAAGCAAGTGTTTGTTCAAAGCAGTTTAGTCAAAGTCAATGATCCAATTTGGATTAGAGATAGGAAATCAACACATAAAGACAAACACATGGGATGTATAGCTTCACAATGGAGCTTAAAAGAACAAGAGTACTATGGAGGTAACAGATAGATATGGGTGCCAAAACCGCAGGTTAGAGCATATGAAGTAACATCAAGACCCTCCCAAGAACGAAGGCCCACAAGGTATCAACCTCGACAATATTCTAGGGTACCTAAGAAGCAAGTATAAAACAAAATAACAGCAAAAGATGCTGAAGTCTACCACAACTTTCAAGAGAATACGGAAAAAACAAGGATCTCAAAGAATCTTCCTCTTCAAGAAGGATTCTACACAGGCTATACAAAGATTTGGCTACCAATCAACCACAAACCAACTGCAACTACACCAAACCTGCATGAAGATCTCAAGAAATCAACAAGACCTAGAGCGAAGCAAAGTCAACAATGGAGATACAAAGGTCCTCAAGAGATTTGGATTTCGTAAGTCTTCCAATGCTCCTAGTCAAAATTCAAATGTCAACGATCAACAGAGGCCTATAACAACATCAAAGACTTCTTACAACATGCCTAATTGGAGAATCAAACGGATAATGGAGTGTTCAAAGTCAAAGAAGGACAACCCAACCAACGAGAATGCAGATTCAAAGATGAAAAAACAGGTATTGCAAAAGAAACCTTCAATGCCAACTTGGTCCTTCACTAATCCTCTTTTTGAGGATTCAAGCTTACTATACCTGAAGAAATGTTTGTAGTAAGCACAAGATTGTAAAAAGTCAAGTCGCCAGGGTGCAAAAAACACTCTTTGGCATAGTCAGAGTCAGGCTGCTGAGCCATAAAATGAGCAAAGCATTAGTCCCAAAGCTTCAAGTCATATTAAACTCTATGCTAAGAGTCGTAGTTATTAAGCTTACGCTCAAGTTGGAAGAGTTGAGCATATCTAAAGTCATGTTGCTCATGCTGGATGAGATGAGCATAAGAGTCAAAGTCTATTAACTTACAACTGGTGGAGTGTCGTAGAGTCCAACACTCACGCACAGTGCACAGTAAGATGAGAGCACATATCCTCGTCAACAAAAACCATTCTTAAAGGGGTGCCAGCTTGCAAAGCTATGTCAAATGCTTTTATAGCTACACCATCTTTTTTAATAACCCCTCAAAATATTTCTTGCACAACATATTGTTTTCCATGCATTTCTATGTATGCATAAATAGGATGTCCCACCATTGGACATATGCATTAGACACTCTTTTTTGCTTCCATCGATGCACCTTGAGTGGACTACAATAGGAAAAACCAATGTTCCATCATGCTACCCTCTTACATGTGCTGTCTTTTTATTTCCATATCTATCAGCAAATAATCCCTTGAGTACTCTATTAATATTTCCCATGCTAATAAGTACTCCAATAATGCGCGTATCCCAAAGGCACTTTTTTTCCATTGGATTTTTTCCCTTTGGTCATCGAGGTATTAGATCCTGATTTAGAACCTCGTCACTCTACTTCCCTTGTATATACTTTTCATAAATAAACAGAAGCCTCATCATTATGCTATTACAACAGATAAATGCAACATCATCTCTCACATCAGACATATTCGTATCAATGAAGATGTTGTAACAAATTGAACCTCATCAGCAAATCCAACGACAAATGAGGACAATCAGTCCATCAATAACTAATCAAAACCTTCCCTTGCCTCCACAGACACTTTTTCAACAGTGCCCGAGGACGGACACTAAAACAGGAAGGGGTGAATGTTAACTGAGTCAACGTCAGTTAACAGTAGCTGCTAAAGATCAAAGATGTACGAATGCACATCGAAGATCAAAGTGAAGAAGCAGTAAAGTTTGGAGTTACACATTTTCCATGTTTTCCCAAAGTGGTCACGTATTGTAAATTCCCAATTTATTTCAAGCCATTGTAATATTTCAATGTGTACGGGCTCAATGAGAGTTCCAAGTTGTAAAGAATAGGTCACTTACTGTGCCTAGGTTGCAGATTCGGTAAGTGGTGAGCCCTAAAGGCCTTGGACGCCTAGACATTGCATAGTTTTAACCTAGGTGTGTAATGCAGTGTGTAAAAGAAATTAGGGTTCTCAAGCTCATTTGTTGTGATCACTCTTTGGTGAGAGCTCTTGAGGTGTGTGGCTATGGAGTCCTTGAGCTTCTCCTTGCTTATGAGACTTGATGAACACTAATCAATGATTCATTCTCTCTCACTATGCCTCTCTCTTACTTCTTATGATTGCCTATGATGCTTAGATTAACTAGATCTTAACTAATTAGTGGTTAATCCCTCTCTAATCTTGTGTGATTGCCCTCTTTTGCTTGTGTGTGCATGTAGGTTTGATTGGAGTGTGGTGCTCAATAGATCTATGTGTGTGTGCTTGCGATTAGTGTGTTGCATGATAGGATTAGTGTTGTGTGGCTTGCAATCATAGTGTGTGTGATTGGGTTGATTAGAGGTGAAGAGAAGTGGATATGGAGATTGCCCTTCATTGCGGCTTAGCTTGTCCATAGGCCGAGAAGCTCACCTCATAGAGTTAACCATTTGTGTTGCCACGATTAGCTCACTAACCGTGTGAGTGTTTCCATGCCCTAGCCGGGTAGCTCATCCCTCCGGATTGATAATTTTGTTGGTCATTGGAGCTATTGCAACAATGGGACCCCCAACACCAACAATCCTCATATTGTTCATGGATTGTGGGATTTTGTTTTTGATGTTTTGGTACCCAATATTGAATGAAAACTTTCTTGTAGCTAGGATATGAGCTATCTACATCAACGTCTGACTCTGCAACTCTTAGCTATATTGGATAATCTAGATTTGTGGGTATCACAAGAACATAATTCCCTTTCCTTGCATCAATTTGAGGCCTAAATGCATCCTATGGCCTTGCACTTTGAGAATTAACATAGTGATCATTCAATTCTTCATATCTTGAAACTCATCTTTGTCTTCCTCTATTTGTTGCATTTGATGACTCTTTGTAGTCTTTGGCCAAAATTCTCTATATTCACTAATGTGTTTGTCGGTTAGTTGTTCAAGATTGCTAATTATGTTTTGCCAATAAATAATAATTGGCTCCATGTATTGCGTAGAATCGTGGTCATTTCCCTTTAATAGAGAAGACTGAGATGCCTTAATCCCTTGAATAACTAACGGACTATCCCTTGTATAGTCTTCTATAGGTACCATATCTGGACAGCCTATTGGCAATTTTGGTTTCCCTTTATCATCTTATTTCCACAACTTAATTGTTGACTCCCTTGGAATCTACTCAGGTGATTTGGGGTGAATTCTGTAGTGCATTACTAAGGTTTCACCTTGCATATAGAAATGAAATTGGGGTGGCTTAGAGTGTTCAACTAGAGAGTCTTGTCCATCACACATGTACCCTTTAACAAAGGATTTGAAGACAAAAACTTGTGTCATAAAAAATGGTGCCAGAGCTGAGCTTTCACATTTTTGGAAATGTTCCATCAAATGTGGAAAAGTGAATGTCATGCTTGTTTGCAATCTCTTTGAGAACCTACTAAACATTGCATCTATGTCCTCATGTGTATGACCCAACCATTAAGAATCCCAAATGCACAATTTTAAAAACACATTTTGCTACTAGCAAAGATAAGTATGTAAATAATTATCAATTCTTATTCTCTCCTAAACAATGATCTAGCTGTAGCAAAAGATTATCATGCAATTTTGTGAAATACAGGAGTGGACATGGTATCCACAACACATTGAGAGGAAGCTGATTATAAGTTGACAATCTCTTCATTACATCCTTCAATAGCCAACGGTGGTGTTATTGTTGATGTATTCCTCTCACGCTCTCACTTCATTTTGTGCTCACAAGCTCATGTGTGCTTCATTCCTAGAAATAACGTGTGATCCTCCGCTTAAATTGTAGAGCTTAGGCAAAAAATCACCCAAACGTGATCAAAGTAATAGTGACATCAAATGAAGTCCAAAAACCGGCTTATGGTCTCAAAAGGAAGGTCTTGATGTAGCTTCCTCCAACAAGAAGATCCATGAAAGATGATAATGAGATAACACACTTTTAATGCACCTAAGTTAGCTCAAAATTGAGCTTTATTAACACAAGAAGAGACTTAATTACGGATCCCAATTGGAAATTAATTGATCCTAGAACTAATTAGGCTGCTAATGATTAAAGAGTAGTGATCCAAGAGCTCAAAGGTTCAAAGACTTGCTCAAACTAATCATTAGATCTCTAACTACGCATAACGCATGTAGAGGAAAGAGTATAGCCTTATACTAAGGATCTAATTAGATAATTAGAAACATCTAATCATGCTTAAGGCTCGATACCAGCTGTAGAGCTATGGCAAAAGCATAAGCAATCCATTCATAGTTGAAATGTGCATAATGAAGTTTCTTCCTTCATCATCAAATGAGTACACATATAAAAGGAGCAAGAGATATTTTGCTTACATCATTTGTGAGGTGTGAGAGGTTCTTCAAATCATCCCAAATAGAGAGGATCATGGGCAAAAGTCATATGCACTCTTTTATGGGCTATTTTGGCCCTCTAAATGGACTCATATGCAAGTATACTAGGTATATAAACCTGTATTGGACATATATGTATGGATGGGAATCATCTAGGATGTCTAAGCATGCATAACTAGTTAGGGAAGGGCCCCATAAGAGGTATGGAATATGTTACACGCCCTAACAATCAAGCTACCTACAATATTCCTATACAAGGTAGCATTCTTCAATACTTTACCTACATCATTCTCCAACTCAAATACTTGACCTATATTTTTCCCCAACACCAATTCTTTTTCCAACAATCCTCATAATATTTGGATCTGTGGATTTCACAAGAGAAAAATTCCATTTCCTTGCATCATTTTGAGGCCTAAAAGCATCCTATGGCCTTGCACTTTGAGAGCTAACATAGTGATCATTCAATTCTTCATATCCTTGAAACTCATCTCTGTCTTCCTCTATTTGTTGCATTTGATGACTCTCTGTAGTCTTTGGCCAAAATGCTCTATATTCACCAATGTGTTTGTTGGTTGGTTGTTCAAGCTCACTAATTATGTTTTGCCAATAAATAATAATTGGCCCCATGTATTTCATAGATTCATGGTCCTATCCACAATATTAAGAGGAAGCTGATTATAAGTTAGCAATCTCTTCATTACATCCTTCAATAGCCAAGGGTGGTGTTATTGTTGATGCATTCCTCTTACACTCTCGCTTCATTTTGTGCTCACGAGCTCATGTGTGCTTCATTCCTGGAAACAACGTGTGTGATCCTCCGCTTAAATTGTGGAGCTTAGGCAAAAAATCACCCAAACTTGAACAAAGTAATAGTGACATCAAATGAAGTCCAAAAGCATGGCTTATGATGTAACTTCCTCCAGCAAGAAGATCCATGCATGATAATCATGAGATAACACACTTTTAATGCACCTAAGTTAGCTCAAAATTAAGCTTTATTAACATGAGAAGAGGCATAATTATATATCCTAATTGCTAATTAATTATCCTTATAACTAATTAGGCTGCTAATGATTAAAGAGTAGTGGTCCAAGAGCTCAAAGGCTCAAAGACTTGCTCCAACTAATCATTAGAGCTCTAACTATGCATAAGACATGTAAAGGAGAGAGTATAGCGTAATACTAAGGAGCTAATAATGTTGAAGGCTCTGATACCAGCTGTAGAGCTATGGCAAAAACACAAGAGATTCATCCATAGTTGAAATGTGCATAATGAATCTTCTTACTTCATCATCAAATGAGTATAAATGAGCTCCTTATATAGAAGAAGCAGGAGATGTCTTACTTACATCATCTGTGAGGTGTGAGAGGTTCTTCAAATCAGGCCAAATAGAGAGGATCATTGGCAAATGTGGTATGCATTTTTTAGGGCTATTTTGGTCCTCTAAATGGACTCATATGCAAGTATACTAGGTATAAAAACCTTTGTATGACATATATGTATAGATGGGCATCATCTAGGATGTCTAGGCATGCATAACTAGTCGGGGAAGGGCTCCATAAGTGGTGTGGAGTATGTCACACACCCTACCAATCAAGCTACCTTCATATACAACATACAAGTACTTGACCTGCATCATTCCCCAACTTCAAATTCTGATATATGGCCATTGTAGTATGCTTACAACTACCCATACCATACTTTGTTAACATGTCCAAATTATACTACCTTTGCGATAGCCATGCACCTTCTTGTGTGCAAATAATCTCAATGCCCAAAAAGTAGCACAAATCTCCCATACCTTTCATGACACCATCTTAGATGAAATAGAAAAATCCCACAACTTTGGGATTGATTTCAATGCCTATGGAGTTCTTTTTCTTGTTTGATTTCCAAAAAAAAAAATTCAATTTGGGAAATTTCTAAATAAGGTTTGTTGTTGCATCCTTGTGCTACATTAGACAAAGAGATAGATTCTCAAGGAAATGGTCGTGTTGAAAAACACGATTTCATGTTGATGTTCATAAACACCTCATAAAACCATACATAGATAGGGAAAAAAACACCAAATTATGAATATAAAATGTTATTCATTTTCTCCTATTAAGCTAGCTTGTGCCTTCTCCACAACATTGGATGGGATCATAATTGCTTTTGCAAGTCTTCCACCCCTTGTAGTCCATGATCACACATCTACATCAACACACTCCCAACGCTTTGGGTCAGCAAGTTGGCAACACGAATTCTTTTTCCAACAATCCTCATAAGGTTCATGGATGGATTGTGGGAATTTATTTTTCGATGTTTTGGCTCCCAATATTGAATGAAATCTTTCTTGTTGTTAGGACTTGAGATATCTATATCAACCTTTGAGTCTTGAACCATCAGCTATATTGGATATTATTTGGAGCGTGGTCCACAAAGTGTTGAGGGATTATTTTCAAGGGAAAATAGTCACAATATTTTAACTCCAACTTTGGGATCCATTCAATTTCAAAGAGCAAAGAATCTAGAAGATCATCATTTACTCTAGCAAGGTCCTCACCCGAGGTTAATTAAGGGGGATCATCTACCCATTGATGTTTGATTCCTTTTTTAACCACAGTAAATTGAAGCAGAACTCAAGCAAGATAATGAACCAACATACTGTCATATTTGTATCACATGGTTTATTGACTAAATACAAGAGATTTCGATGATTAGCAAAAACAAAGAACTTATTTGCAATAAAATAATGCCATAATTTTTGGACCAAATAGGCCATAGAAAGCGCCTCCCATTTTGTGGTTATAAAACTTATCCTTGCTAGTAGCAAAAGGTGTTTTTAACACCGTGCATTTGGGATTCTTAATGGTGGGTCATACACATGAGGGCATAGATGCAATGTTTAGTAGGCTCTCAGAGAGATTGCAAACAAGCATGACATTCTCTTTTCCACATTTGATGGAACATTTCCAAAAATGTGAAAGCTCAGCTCCGGCACAATTTTTGATGATACAAGTTTCTGACTTCAAAAAAAGGGTACATGTGTGTTGGACAAGATGCTCTAGTTGGACACTCTAAGCCATTCCAATTTCATTTCTATATGCAAGGTGAAATCTTAGTAATGCAGTACAAAATTCACCCCAAATCACCTGATTAGATGCCAAGGGAGTCAGGAATTAAGTTGTGGCAAAAAGATGATCAAGGGAAACAAAAATTGACAATAGGATGTCCAAATGTGGTACCTATAGCAGACTATGCAATGGATAGTCCGCTAGTTACTCAAGGGATTAAGGGATTTCTTCAATTTTGAAAAAGATGTTCTCTATTAAAGGGAAAGGACCATGACTCTACGAAATACATGGGGCCAATTATTATTTATTGGAAAAACATAATCAGTGAGCTTGAACAACCAACCAACAAACACATTGGTGAATATCTCTAGAGCATTTTGGCCAAAAACTATAGAGAGTCATCAAATGCAACAAATAGAGGAAGCCATAGATGAGTTTCATGGATATGAAGAATTGAATGATCACTATGTTAGCTCTCAAAGTGCAAGGCCATAGGATGCTTTTAGGCCTCAGATTGATGCAAGGAAAGGGAATTTTGTTCTTGTGAGACCCACAGATCTAAAATATCCAATATAGCTAAGAGTTGCAAACTCAGATGTTGATATAGATAGATCATCTCCTAAGTACAAAAAAGCTTTCATTCAATATTGGGCACGAAAACATCAAAAAATAAATCCCACAATCCATGAACAATATGAGGATTGTTGGAAAAAGAATTGGTGTTGAAATTTTGCTGACCCAAAGCATTGGGAGTGTGTTGAGTGTAGTTGTGTGATCATGGACTAAAAAGGGTGGAAGACTTGCACAAGCAATTAAGATCCCATATGATGTCATGGATAAGGCACAAGCTAGCTTAATAGGGAAAAATGAATAACAATTTATAGTCATATCTTGGTGTTTTGCCCCCCTATCTATGTATGATTTTATGAGGTGTTTATGAACACCAACATGAAATTGTGTTTCTCAACACCAACGTTTTCTTGAGACTCTATCTCTTTGTCTAATGTAGCACAAGGACTCATCAACAAACCTTATTTAGAAATTCTCAAATTAAACAATTTTTTTTGAAATCAAAGAAGAAACGGGACTCCATAGGCATTGAAATAAATCCCAAAGTTGTGGGATATTTCCATTTCATCTAAAATGGTGTTATGAAAGGTCTTGGACATTTGTGCTACTTTTTGGGCATTGAGATTATTTGCACACAAGAAGGTGTATGGCTATCACAAAGGTCGTATGCTTTGGATATGTCAATAAAGTATGGTACGGGTGATTGTAAGCCTACTACAATGCCCTTGAATTAGATTTGAAGTTGGGGAATGATGCAAGTCAATTACTTGAGAATGCTACCTTCTATAGGAAGATTGTAGGTAGCTTGATTGTTAGGGTGTGTAACATATTCCACACGACTTATGGAGCCCTTCCCTAAATAGTTATGCATGCTTAGAAATCATAAATGATGCCCATCCATACATATATGTCCCATTGAGGTTTCTATACCTAGTATACTTGCATATGAGTCCATTTATAGGGCCAAAAATAGCCCCTAAAAAAGTGCATACAACTTTTGTCCATGATCCTCTCTATTTGGGCTGATGTGAAGAACCTCTCACACCTCATAGATGATGTAAGCAAGATATCTCATGCTTCTTCTATATAAGGAGGTCATTCGTACTCATTTGATGATGAAGTAAGAAGCTTCATTATGCACATTTCAGCTATGAATGGATCACTTGTGTTGTTGCCATAGCTCTATAGATGGTATCAAAGCTTTAAAGCATGATTAATTCTTCCTAATTATCTAATTAGATCCTTAGTATTAGGCTATACTCTCTCCTCTACATGCCTTATGCCTAGTTAGAGCTCTAATGATTAGTTTGAGCAAGTCCTTGAGCCTTTGAGCTCTTGGATTGTTGGGAGCAAGGGTGGGCTTCCACCCTTGTCCATGAAATTCAACTTTGATCTTGCCTTGATGGAGAAGGGAAAAGAAAGAGATAGTAAGGAAAGATGTTGAGAGAGAAAGGAAAAGATGGAGATCTTGACATGCCTATACACATAATAGTACACAGAGAAGCATAGGAGACAAACTCTTACACACTCTTACATAGGAAGGTGACACAACTAAGCTCCATGCCCAATCCATAGCTTAAGAGAGGGGAAAGAGGAAAATTAAGAGAATCTACACAAGAAAGGCCTAAAGATTGCAACCCCAAACTCCACGGCACCTCTTGTGGAGTTTGGTATTTGATATTTGATATTATTTGTTGGTGCCAAAAATTGGAGGCCCCTCTTTTACACTTTAGTCCCAACTTAGTTATGAGTGGAACACATTACTTATTGCATGACCCTCTTAGGATGAGTTCTGACTGTCCTATTTACAAAGCAGCTATAGTGGCCTATTGATAAAAGATCTAAAATACTGTGCAAGAATCAAATCACCGAGAGGATTATTATTTGCCGGCGCCTCCTTCTCAACTCTGAGAATTCCAATCTACAAATCATCATGTCCTCACTGTTATTAAAATCAAATAGACAACACATAATTAACCATTAAGCTAGCTATCCCAATTGTAGTTAACCACGTGCAACAGGAGGGTGCCCAGTTTCATAACATCCCTCCCATAAGGGATATCAATTGTCCTTAGTTTCTCACTAAAGAATCAACTCAACCGTGAGTGATGGAAAGTGTGGAGAAGATCTAGGAAGTTGCAGAAAAATCAGGCATCCATTTGGAATCCTCTCTAGGGTGGCCTTTGAAGGCTAGTGCATGTGGTGGTGGTCTCATGATCATTTATTTTTGCAAGGATGAGTTGTTCTTCTTGGTCCACAAAAGAAGGTGGATCCCCATAAATGTGATGTGTAGATAGGGGTCCTCTGAAAGGTCTCAAAAGACTAATGTGGAATGCATTGTAAAGGTTTGAATGTGAAGGTAATTGACTATTTTTATACATTACGAGGTTAAGTATCCTACTTAAATATTCTTGGGTATTACATCATAACCCAAAATATAGTGACTATCCAAGCATGAGCTAAGATAACGGAGAATGGAGAAAATCTTAATAGTTCTAATATCCAACATATCCTGCATCAAAACCGTAGAAGGGGCACAAAGAGTGTCCACAAATGGGAATATCTGAAAAGAAAACTTCACCAAAAATTTAGTACCTCATACGCTAGTAAGCCCAATGTTGCAATGTAAGTAATTACAAGATACAATACCCTATCGACTTTGTTGAATTGCATTTCTCAATGAAGTATTGAAATATTATCATTAAGAAAGTGGTGTATTTCATGATACAGATATGTTTCAGTAGTAAATAAAGTAATGATACTATTTTACTAGCAACTAAACAACTTGGCATTCGGCCTTTTCATAGATAGTGCAAACCATGATAAAATGGATACTTATCCGAGTTTGTAGCTCACAATTCTTGAGAGAATGTGTACTAAAGAGTGATGGCCTTGGTGATCTGTCAACATTATAACTAAAAGTGGCCTTTGTGCCTTTATTAGTATCATGAAGATTGAGAAACATATAGCATGAAGTTATCAATAATAAACCACAATTTTCAAGTAATTATTCATCGCTCTAAATAATTAGAAGGGAGACAACTTACAAATGTGAACAATTATACTCACAAACACACACTCAACATGTGATGTGACCAAAACAGCCCTATAATTCCAAGGTTAAGCGAGCATAAAATTGAAGCACAGAGTCCAAGCTTGACAATCGATAATTTGCATGCCATATTAATAGATTTGTGCAAAGCAATGTAGGCTCAAAAGTGGTAGAGGATCAGGATTTCACAAAGTTACGACAAAATTGCGTGCAAGGCAATTGCATGTGACGGTGCAAACCCAAGGTCTTTTAATTTAATGATCATAAAAGAGCAAAAATAAAAATCAATGGTGGGTTTTATGAAGTATAAATAGTAGTCATCAACACCATGATTTACGCATAGGAGGCATAGAATTTAAGAAATGACATGTGCTATCATTTGCACACTGATGTGCCGTCTGATCTATTGCTTATTTAGGGGTCAAATGCCCAGAATCTTTGATGGTTTGCCTTATTACTAGCCTGAACTTGGTGCAATTAAAGAACTAGCAAAGGGATGCCTCTTTTCAGCTAGCCATACCCACAACCTTTACCAAGCTATACAGTGTTCGGGAAAAATCATTTTTCCAAACATACAAAACTCCTTTCCTTGATTTTGTCAAGAGGAAATTTTAGAGAATTAGTTCTAGATTTTTTTCCGGTTTATACACTAATTTTCTCTATTTTGGGGTGGAATTTCTCCTTTTCTCTATGCCCTCAACCAACATTTGTTCAAAATTGAGAACCATAAGTAGATGAGAAATTTGTGAGGGTTATGAGCAAATTGTGAGCTCTTGATGCGTGATGTGTTTTCCAATATGAGATATGGTGCTTGTGTCCATATTTAAATCTCAAGTGATGTAATCAATTGCAACACCCGATGAAGAAAAATAATAAAATAAAACTCTAGCAATTCCAAAAAAATAAAATAAAAATAATATTACTCTCTTCAATGAATCGTTAAGCCGAGCTCAGATGCATAGTTGATAAATTTTCCTCTTCACTACACTTGTTTTGAAAATATCATTGCCAAGTCTCTTGGCCTTCTTGATGTCAGCTTCTTGGTTGCCGAGATTGAGTGGCATGTTCACATAATTACTCCTCATGAAACGAAACCTTTGCTCTAATACCACTGTTGGGAGCAAGGGTGGGCTTCCACCCTTGGCCATGAAATTCAACTTTGATCTTGCCTTGATGGAGAAGGGAAAAGAGAAAGATAGTAGGGGAAGATGCTGACAGAGAAAGGAAAAGATGGAGATGTTGACATGCCTATACACATAATAGAGCACAAAGAAGCATAGGAGACAAACTCTTACACACTCTTACAGAGCCAGGTGACACAATCAAGCTCCATAGCCCAAGACATAGCTTAATAGAGGGGAAAGGAATAATTGAGAGCATCTACACAAGAAAAGGTTGCAGCCCAAACTCCACAGTACCTCTTGTGGAGTTTTGTATTTGATATTTGATGTTATTTGTTGGTGCCAAAAATTGGAGGCCCTCTTTTACACTTTAGTCCCACTTTAGTTATGAGTGGAACACATTACTTATTGCATGACCCTCTTAGGGTGAGTTCTCACTATCCTATTTACAAAGCAGCCGTAGTGGCTTATTGATAAGAGATTTAAAATACTATCCAAGAATAAAATGACCAAGAGGATTATTATTTTTCGGCGCCTCCTTCTCAACTCTTAGGATTCCAATCTACAAATCCTCATGCACTCACTGTTAGTAAAATCAAATAGACAGCACATAATTAACCATAAAGCCAGCTTTTCCAATTGCAGGTAACCACATGCAGCAGGAGGGTACCTTGTCTCATAACATAGACCACTACTCTTTAATCATTAGCAACTTAATTAATTCTAGGATTAATTAATTTCCAATTAGGATCCACAATTAAGTCTTTTTTCAAGCTAATAAAGCTCAATTTTGAGCTAACTTAGGTGCATTAAAAGTGTGTTATTTCATGATCATTTTGCACGGATCTTCTTGCTGAAGGAAGCTACATCAAGACCTACCTTTTAAGACCCTAAGCCATTCTTTTGGACCTCATTTGATGTCACTATTACTTTGATCAACTTTGGGTGATTTTTTGCCTAAGCTCCATAATTTAAGCGGAGGATATAATTTAAGCGGAGGATCACACACGTTATTTCTAGGAATAAAGCACACATGAGCCCATGAGCACAAAATGAAGTGAGAGCCTGAGAGGAATGCATCAACAACAACACCATTGTTGGCTATTTGTGAAGGATGTAATGAAGATATTGCTAACTTATAATCAGATTCCTCTCAATGTGTTTTGGATACCATGTCCACTCTTGTATTTCAAAAATTGTGTGATAATCTTTTGCTACAACTACATAATTGTGCAGGAGGGAATACTTACATACTTATCCTTGCTAGTAGAAAAAGTTGTTTTTAAAATCGTGCATTTGGGATTCTTAATGGTGGGTCTCATACACATGAGGGCATAGATGCAATGTTTAGTAGGTTGTCAGAGAGTTTGCAAACAAGCATGACATTCACTTTTCCACATTTGATGGAACATTTCCAAAAATGTGAAAGTTCAGCTTCGGCACCATTTCTGATGACACAAGTTTCTGACTTCAAGTCCTTTGTTAAAGGGTACATGTGTGCTAGACAAAATGCTCTAGTTGCACACTTTAAGCCACTCCAATTTAACTTCTATATGAACGTGAAATCTTAGTAATGTAGTTCAAAATTGACCCCAAATCAGCTGATTGGATGCCAAGGAAGTCATGAATTAAGTTTTGACAAAAAGATGATCAAGGGAAAACAAAATTGACGATAGGTTGTCCACATGCGGTACCTATAGCAGACTATGAGAGGGATAGTCAGCTAGTTATTCAAGGGATTAAGGCATATCTTGAATTTTTGAAAAGATGTTCTCTATTAAAGGGAAAGGACCATGATTCTACAAAATACATGGGGCCAATTATTATTTATTGGAAAAATATGATTAGTGACCTTGAATAACCAACCAAAAAACACATTGGTGAATATCTCTAGAGCATTTTGGCCAAAGAATATAGAGAGTCATCAACTGCAACAAATAGAGGAAGACAAAGATGAGTTTCAAGGATATGAAGAATTAAATGATCACTATGTTAGCTCTAAAAGTGAAAGGACATAGGATGCTTTTAAGCCTCAAATTGATGCAAGGAAAGGAAATTTTATTCTTGTGAGACCCACAGATCCATAATATCCGATAAAGCTAAGAGTTGCAGAGTCAGATGTTGATGTATATAGTTGATCTCCTAACTACAAGAAGGCGTTCATTCAATATTGGGCACCAAAACATCAAAAAAGAAATCCCACAATCCATCCATGAACAATATGAGGATTGTTGGAAAAAGAATTGGTGCTGCAATCTTGCTGACCCAAAGCATTGGGCGTGTCTTGCTGTAGTTGTGTGATCATGGACTACAAGGGGTGGAAGACTTGCAAAAGTAATTAACATCCCACCCGATGATGTGAAGAAGGCACAAGATAGCTTAATAGGAGAAAATGAAGTTTATTTTTTATTCATATCTTGGTGTTTCTCCCCCTATCTATGTATGATTTTATGAGGTGTTTATGATGTGAGGTCCCCAACCCAGAAAGATTGGGGCGACTTGATAGATGGCCTTCCTTTATTCTCAAGTTCTGTTGACAACACCCTACTCCGTTTCCAAGAAGCAAAGATACAAGCAACAGAACAAACGAATTCCTCTATCCATTGTGATCGTGGTTGTAAGGGTCATATGCCACAGGCCAGGTCGACAAATGAAGGATTCTAATGGAAGCTATTTCCTATAACATAAGATGAAATCTCATTGGCATATTTAGAATCCATAGACAATGCCTTTTTTCCCACATTTAAGAGGCACGGCCTCCATTCATAAACCCTGAATATGATATGAGACATAGTCTAAACTAACTAGTAATCTTGTGAAAAGTACCCGACTAATCGGGTCCACCTATCCTTAGACTTAGATATGTTAGGATACTTGTCTTCCACTTTCCACACCACACTCACCCATTCTTCTTGTTTTCTAATTACTACCACACTGTTTTACATATACAAACAATGTTCCTTAATTAATTTTGGACATAGGTTCTTTTATACAACCCTTCAAACAATACCAAAACAATTCAAACAAGGCCTAATGAAGACAGTCCTTTATTTCAACAAGAATAACTTTTCTAATTTCTTATGAATTTTTGCTACCCGTGGACTTTCTCTGTCTAACCAACAGAGCCTTTGCAAAGGATTTATTTATTCACTAACCGTGAATTGTGTAACCTTCCCATCTTGCTAACCATGAGGCATCCTACTAATCGTCAGGCATCTCGCTAACCGCAAGGCATCTCCGCTAATCGTGAGGCATCCTGCTAACCGCGAGGAACAAAAGAGAGCCAATAACCTCAACTTAATCTCTGCTAACCGCGAGGCATCTGACTATCCACAAGGTATCTTGCTACCCGCAAGGCACAAAGGATATTCTTCCAACAATTCTTCTCTTTAAATGATTCTTCAAACATGATCAACCAACTCTTCATATCAACCAGTAACAACTTACCAAACAATAACAATTTATTAAGCAATAACAATTTAATAAACAGTGGCAATTTATCAAACAATTCTTTCACTAATCTATGAAAACATATGCTTGTTTCTTGTGATAGAATCACGTTTCTTGGACGGTTTAAGGGAATCCTTATGCTTAGCTTCCCAGGTCAACATGAACAGCAATGCAAAATTATACTTGTCTTACCGGATTAGCAACATGTTCGATTACCTCTCGTATTTGAGGTTGGGCGGTTTCAACTTCTTTCAAAGTTGATATCTCCGTCTTGAGTTATGATTGGAGTAGATGATACCTTCTTTTGCACCTTCCTTGGAGGAGGTGGAGCACCATGAGCGTGATTCGAGCTTTGAGTCACTCGTTTTGGGGCCATTGTATCGAGGTAGAGAAGAGGGAAAGAGAACTCAGGAATCCGAAAGGCAACACGACGATGGTAGAGAGGGAGATGGGTTGAGGTGAGAGGTTGAGGGAGACAGGGTAACTCCGATGTTATGGCAAGAGAGCTTCCACTTCTAAGAACTTCTATATGTGTGTATTAAAGTGAGGGAAGAGGAGCCTTTATATAGGCTCTCAAGAGCCAAAAGCACAAGCTAAGAATAGTGAAAAGCAAAAAGATAAGTTCGCGCACATTCGTGGCTGTTTCTTAAAAAATAAAATAAAAAATTTGAGGACACAAATCTTGATGTGCAATTTTGAGTATCTTTTTTTAGAAAAAGCTTGGCTTTCAAGAAAAGAAGCTCTAATCTTGACTCACTACCCTTTCTTCTCTAAAAATACTCCTTCTTTCTTAAAAATACTTTTTCTTTTCTAAAAATACTCCTTCTCTTCTAAAAATACTCTTCCTTTCCTAAAAGTACTCCTTTTTCTTGAGGGTCAACTCTTATCTTTAGAAATAGACTTGAGGATTAAATTTTCCATATTAACCTATTGTTTTGAAGTGAATAAAGGTCATAATTGATAATTCCAGAGTTCAATTTTTGATCCGATCATTCCATTGGAACGCTTTATGATTTAACAAAGTGCAACCCTTAAATATTTGCAAAGTAAATGAAATAGTTTTATTGAAAAATATTGGGTACATTACAATCTCCCCAACTTAGGGATTCGAGATGTCCTCATCTCGAGAAAAAGTGAGGATACTCCTAATCTAATTACTATCTTGACCATCATTACATCCAAACGGGTGGTGTCTTTGCAACAGAGAAGTAATCATCCATACTTTTATCCATACTTCTGCATCTTTATCAATATCAACACCCTCTCCTCTAAAAGAAGGTGGTTGCATTTGTTTGGGCAACAATTTCTTTTCTTGAATTTTTGTGTAAATAGCATCATTCTAAGGGTTTTCCAACGTAGAAGTGATTTGAGGACTCCCGTGAGTGTACATCAATGTTTATAATAACTCAAATCAATAGGGTAGACTTAACAAGCCCAGTAAAAGATCAATCATATGACTTAACCAATCATTACTTATCTGATTCATTAAAAGTCAATCACTTAACTTAACCAATCTTGACTTATCCAGTCTATCAAATCTTAGTCACATGAATTAACTAGTCATTACTTATCCAGTCCATCAAAACTCAATCACATGACTTAACCAATCATGGATTATCCAATCCATCAAAAATTCACTTACATGACTTAACCAGTCGTACAATTTTTTTGAAGAAAAACAAAACCTTTTTATTCATAAAGAAATCAAAATGTCATATAAGTATCTAGAAAAAACTCTCAATAAAATACAATAGAAGTTTCAACCACAATTGTGATACACATCAATTGACATGTTGTAATATCTTTGTGAGTCGGGTAATGGGTATAGAAAACCATACACATGTGGAAGCTTAAAGTAGCCAATTAAATATTTCTAACCTAGGCTCTGATACCAATTGTGAGGTCCCTAATCCTGAAAGATTAGGGCGACTTGATAGATGGACTTCCTTTATTCTCAAGTTCCATTGATGCCACCATACTCCGTTTCCACCAAGCAGAGATACAAGCAACAGAAGAGAGGAAGTCCTCTATCCATCGTGATCGTGGTTGTAAGGGTCATACGCCACAGGCTAGGTCGATAAATCAAGGATTCTAATGGAAGCTATTTCCTATAACATAAAATAAAATCTCATGGACATATTTAGAATCCATAAATGATGCCTTTTTTCCCACATTTAAGAGGCACAGCCACCATTCATAAACTCTAAATATGATACGAGACATAGTCTAAACTAACTAGTAATCTTGTGAAAAGTATCTGACTAATCGGGCCCACCCATCCATAGACCTAGATCCGTTAGGATACTAGTCTCCCACTTTCCACACCACACTCACCCGTTCTTCTTATTTTCTAATTACTACCGCACTGTTTTACATATGGACACAGGTTCTTTTATAGAGCCCTTCAAACAATACCAAACAATTCAAGCAACCCTTAATGAAGATAGTCCTATATTTCAAATAAAATAAATTTTCCAATTTCTTATGAATTGCCTCTACCCGTGGACTAACCAATAGAGCATTTCCAAAGGATTTATTTATTTGCTAACCGCGAATTGCGCAACCTTCCCATCTCGCTAACCGTGAGGCATCCTGCTAACCACGAGACATCTTGCTTACCGCCAGGCATCCGGCTAACTGTGAGGCATCTCGCTAACCGTGAGGCATCCCCCTAACCGCGAGGAACAAAAGAGAGCCGATAACCTCAGCTTAATCTCCGCTAACCACGGAATCATCTCGCTAACCGCGAGGCATCTCGCTACCCGCAAGGCACAAAAGATATTCTTCCAATAATTATTCTCTTTAAATGATTCTTCAAATATGATCAACCAAATCTTCATATCAACTAGTAACAACTTATCAAACAATAAAAATTTATCAAGCAATAACAATGACAATTTATCAAACAATCCTTTTGCTAATCTATGAAAATATATGCTCGTTTCTTGTGATAAAATCACGTGTCTTGGATGGTTTAAGGGAATCCCTATGCTTAGCTTACCAGGTCAATATGAATAGCAATGCAGAATCATAATTTTTCTTAGTGGATTAGCAACATGTTCGATTACCTCCTGTATTTGAGGTTGGGCAGTTTCAACTTCTTTTGCAGTCGAGATCTCCGTCTGAGTTATGATTGGAGTAGATGATACCTTCTTTTATTACACACTCCTTGGAGGTAGAGCACCATGAGTGTGCTTCGAGCTTTGAGTTACTCATTTTGGGGCCATCATATTGAGATAGAGAAGAGAAAAAGAAAGAAGAGAACTCAGGAATCCGAAAGGCAACACCACGATGGTAGAGAGCGAGTTGGAGATAGAGATGGGTTGAGGGAGAGAGAGTAACTCCGACGTTATGGCAAGAGAGCTTTCGCTTCTGAGAACTTCCGTGTGTGTGTCTTAAAGTAAAAAAAGAGAAGCCTTTATATATGCTCTTGCTCTCAAGAGCCAAAAGCACAAGCTAAGAATAGCCAAAAGCAGAAAGATAAGTTTACACATGTTCATGTCTATTATAAAAAATAAAAAATATAAAAATAAAATTTGAGAACAAGAATCCCGATGCGCGATTTAGAGTCTCTTATTTTAGAAAAAGCTTGGCTTTCAAGAAAAGAAACTCTAATCTTGACTCACTACTATTTTTTCTCTAAAAATACTCCTTCTTTCCTAAAAGTACTTTTCCTTTTCTAAAAGTACTCCTCCTCTTCCTTTCCTAGAAGTACTCGTTCTTTCTTGAGGGTCAACTCTTATCTTTACAAATAGACTTGAAGCTTAAGTTTTCCATATCGACCTATTGTTTCAAAGTGAATAAAGGTCATAATTAATAATTCTAGAGTTTGATTTTTGATCCGATCGTTCCATGGGAACACTTTATGACTTAACAAAATATAGCCCTTAAATATTTGCAAAGTAAATGAAATAATTCTATTGAAAAATATTGGGTACATTACATATAAACACCAACATGAAATTGTGTTTCTCAACACTACCATTTTCGTGAGAATCTATCTCTTTGTGTAATGTACACAAGGACTCAACAACAAACCGTATTTAGAAAATTTCCAAATTAAACAAAAAAAGCCCATAGATCACAATTTGATGTTGGGGAATGATGCAGGTCAAGTACTTGAGAATGTTACCCTGTATAGTAAGATTGTAGGTAGCTTGATTGTTAGGGTGTGTGACATATTCCACACCACTTATGGAGCCCTTCCCTAACTAGTTATGCATGCCTAGAAATACTAGATGATGCCCATCCATACATATATGTCCCATAGAGGCTTCTATACCTAGTGTACTTGCATATGAGTCCATTTAGAGGGCCAAAATAGCCCCTAAAAAAGTGCATACCACTTTTTCCCATGATCCTCTCTATTTGGGCCGATTTGAAGAACCTCCCATACCTCACAGATGATGTAAGCAAGATATCTCCTGCTTCTTCTGTATAAGGAGCTCATTTGTACTCATTTGATGATGAAGTAAGAAGCTTCATTATGACATTTCAAGTATGAATGGGTTGCTTGTGTTTTTGTCATAGCTCTACAGCTGGTATTAGAGCCTTAAAGCATGCTTAGTTCTTTTTAATTATCTAATTAGATCCTTAATATTAGGCTATACTCTCTCCTCTACATCTCGTATGTCTAGTTAGAACTCTAATGATTAATTTGAGCAATATTTGAGCCTTTGAGCTCTTGGACCACTACTCTTTAATCATTACCACCCTAATTAGTTCTAAGACTAATTAATTTCCAACTAGGATCCGAAATTAAGTCTTTTCTCATGTTAATAAAGCTCAATTTTGAGCTAACTTAGGTGCATTAAAAGTGTGTTATTTCATGATCATCTTGCATGGATCTTCTTGCTGAAGGAAGCTACGTCAAGACACTTCTTTTAAGCCCCTAAGCCATGCTTTTGGACCTCATTTAATGTGACTATTACTTTGATCAAGTTTGGGTGATTTTTTGCCTAAGCTCCACAATTTAAGCGGAGGATCACACACGTGATTTCTAGGAATGAAGCACACATGATCTTGTGAGCACAAAATGAAGCGAGAGCGTGAGAGGAATGCATCAACAATATCACCCCATTGGCTATTCAAGGATGTACTAAATAAATTGCTAACTTATAATTAGCTTCCTCTTAATGTTTGTGGATACCATGGCCACTCCTATTTTTCAAAAATTGCGTGATAATCTTTTGCTACAGCTACATACTTGTGCAAGAGAGAATAAAAATTGATATTTATCTATATACTTATCCTTGCTAGTAGCAAAAGGTGTTTTTAAAACTGTGCATTTGGGATGCTTAATGGTGGGTCATGCACATGAGGGCATAGATGCAATGTTTAGTAGGTTCTCAGAGAGATTGCAAACAAGCATGACATTAAATTTTCCACATTCAATGGTACATTTCCAAAATGTGAAAGCTTAGCCTTGGCACCATTTATGATGACACAAGTTTCTGACTTCAAATCCTTTGTTAAAGGGAACATGTGTGCTGGACAAGATGCTTTAGTTGGACACTCTAAGCCATTCCAATTTCATTTCTATATGCAAGGTGAAATCTTAGTAATGCAGTATAAAATTCACCCAAAATCACATGATTGGATGCCAATGGAGTCACGAATTAAGTTGTGACAAGAAGATGATCAAGGGAAAGCAAAGTGCCAATAGGATGTCCAAATGTGGTACCTATAGCAGACTATGCGAGAGATAGTCTGCTAGTTACTCAAGGGATTAAGGGATTTATTAAATTTAAAAAAAGATGTAATCTATTAAAGGGAAAGGACCACGATTCTATGAAATACATGGGCCCAATTATTATTTATTGGCAAAATATAATTAATGAGCTTGAACAGCCATCCAACGAACACATTGGTGAATATAGAGCATTTTGGCCAAAGACTACAAAGAGTCATCAAATGAAACGAATAGAGGAAGAGAGAGATGAGTTTCAAGGATATGAAGGATTGAATGATCACTATGTTATCTCTCAAAGTGCAAGGCCATAGGATGATTTTTAGGCCTCAAATTGATGCAAGGAAAGGAAATTTTGTTCTTGTGAGACCCATGGATCCACAATTTCCGATATAGCTAAGAGTTGGAGAGTCAGACGTTGATCTATGTAGATAGCTCATCTCCTAACTACAAGAAAGATTTCATTCAATATTGTGCACCAAAACATCGAAAAAGAAATCCCACAATCCATCCATGAACATTATGAGGATTTTTGGAAAAAGAATTAGTGTTGCAATCTTGTTGATCCAAAGCGTTGGGAGTGTGTTGATGTAGGTGTGTGATCATGGACTACAAGGGGTGGAAGACTTGCTGGAGCAATAAAGATCCCACCAGATGCTGTGGAGAAGGCACAAGATAGCTTAATACGAGAAAATGAATAACATTTTATATTCATACATTTTAGGAGATGTTTATGAACACAAACATGAAATCGTGTTTCTCAACACCACCATTTTCTTGAGAATCTATCTCTTTATCATATGTAACACAAGGACTCAACAACAAACCTTATTAAGAAAATTCTCAAATTAAACAATTTTTTTTTGAAATCAAACAAGAAATAGAACCCATAGGCATTGAAATCAGTCCCAAAAATGTGGAAATTTTCCATTTCATTTAAAATGGTGTTCTGAAAGGTATGGGAGATATGTGCTACTTTTTAGGCATTGAGATTATTTGCACACAAGCAGGTGTATGGCTATCACAAAGGTAGTATGCTTTGGACATGTCAATAATGTATGTTATGGGTGATTGTAAGCATACTACAAAACCCTTATATTAGAATTTGAAGTTGGGGAATGATGCAGGTCAAGTTCTTGAGAATGCTACCTTGTATAGGAAGATTGTAGGTAGCTTGATTGTTAGGGTGTGTAACACATTCCACACCACTTATGGAGCCCTTTTCTAGCTAGTTATGCATGCCTAGACATCCTAGATGATGCCCGTCCATACATATATGTCCCATAGAGGTTTCTATCCCTAGTATACTTGCATATGAGTCCATTTAGAGGGCCAATATAGCCCCTAAAAAAGTGCATACAACTTTTTCCCATGATCCTCTCTATTTTGGCTGATTTGAAGAACCTCTCACACCTCACAAATGATGTAAGCAAGATATCTCCTGCTTCTTCTATATAAGAAGCTCATCTGTACTCATTTGATTATGAAGTAAGAAGCTTCATTATGCACATTACAACTATGAATGGATCGCCTGTGTTTATGACATAGTTGTATAGCTGGTATTAGAGCCTTAAAGCATGATTAGGTCTTTCTGATTATCTAATTAGATCCTTAGTATTAGGCTCCTTTACATGCCTTATGCCTAGTTAGACCTCTAATGATTAGTTTGAGCAAATATTTGAGCCTTTGAACTCTTGGACCACTACTCTTTAATCATTAGTGGCCTAATTAGTTCTAAGATTAATTATTTTCCAATTAGGATCTGTATTTAAGTCTCTTCTCGTGTTAAAACAGCTCAATTTTGAGCTAACTTAGGTGCATTAAAAGTGTGTTATTTCATGATCATCTTGCATGGATCTTCTTGCTGGAGGAAGCTACATCAAGACCTTCATTTTGAGCCCCTAAGCCATGCTTTTGGACCTGTCATAATAACTAATATATAATTTCCCTAAATGATTTTCTCATGTTAAACTGATCATTTAATATGAAGAAGTACCAGGGGAGAAAAAGCTAGAATATTGGTTAAGTTGGCAGACCGACCACAGTAGGGATCCAAAAGAGGGAAAATAGGGATCAAAAGGGGGGACCATCTGTAAAAGAGAAATGTGCAACAATGGGCTTCAAAGACCCTCGGGTTCAGCCCAATAATACTTCCAAAATGCTAAGGTTCCAATTTTCAATGTAAAGTCCAATGGTCAAACCGTAGGGATATTGGATGCTTTGTAAGTGTACAAAAAGTCTTCCTAGATCCCTACATAGGAGGGGGCGAGCCCTTTTAGTAGGGTACGAGAGAGAAACACACACACACACACACACACACACACACACACACACACACACACACACACTCATGTAAGCCCCTTTACACAAAGGGCATAGTGGACACATGTCAGCTCCCTAGCCCAGTTGCCCCCAAGGTGCACTCAAATCCTATTGGATGGCCATAGAGGTGGACCAATGAGAATTAGGCTAGAGTAAATCTAGTTTAATTCATTTAAAAACACTTAATAAAAGAACCAATAAGAATTAAGCTCTCTAGAAAACTATTGGACAGTCTCCCAAGGGGTTCAATGAGCATTCAGCAGCCCAATGGCTTGCCTGATTCCTATTGGCCAGAAGACAAAGGGGTCCAATGAGAGTTTAATTGCATTATTTAATTACCTAAATCTCTCACAAAAGGGGAAAGGGGGACACATGTCACAAGTCTATCACTTATGCTTCTCAATTATGATTGGCTAAACTTTGCAGGGTCCAATGGGGTGCTAGCATGAGTAAATTTCAAGAGGGGTCGACCAAGAGAGAGAGAGGGGCTGATTTTCGCAAGGCATTATCACACACACACTCACACACTCACACAATCTCATGTGTGAAGCAAGAAGACTCTCTCTCTCTCCCTCTCTCTCTCTCTCTCTCTCTCTCTCTCTCTCTCTCTCTCTCTCTCTCTCTCTCTCTCCTTCTCAAGCTTTAATGAAAGCTCATCATCTACTCCAAGCTTGTGAGAAGGGAGGCCTACACCAACAACTCTTGGCTTTGTGATGTAAATCCAACCAAGAGCCAAGCTTCAATGCATGCTCATCTCCTCTACAATGCTAATTACTAAGCTATGCTAAGCTTTTATGAGTGATTATGTGAGGAGATATGCTTTTTTCTCATAAGACTACTCCTTCTTCCTCTCAATCTACTCTCATACCCTGCTAGCTCTCACCATCTTCAAAGGTGTGTGAGGTCTTGGCTGTGAGACCATGAGGGAATTGATGTTGTGTTTTATAAGTGTTTGCTTAGTGCTTGAAGTTTCCATCTTCATTGCACTAGCTAGTTATTGAAGGAACACAAAGAATTGTATTGTAAAATGTCTCCCTTCATGGGGGAAACCTATAATACAAAGCATTTTGGAGGGGGGACTGGCTCCAAGTAAATTCGGTCCTTAATTGTTGTTAATAGCTTAATTTCTCTCTATTTTGAAGTATTGTTCATGCCTATCTAACTAGGTGTTATGCTTTTTGTTGCTCTCTCCATCCAAGCACTCTTGCTATGCTCATTAGGAATCTATTCTAATGAAATGCTCACTATGTTTATGCTATTTTACGCTACACAGAAGTTACTAAGCCATTAAATGTTACAGGACCTCATTTGATGTCACTATTACTTTGATCAAGTTTGGATGATTTTTTGCCTAAGCTCCACAATTTAAGCGGAGAGTCACACACATTGTTTCTAGCAATGAAGCACACATGAGCTTGTGAGCACAAAATGAAACGTGAGAGTGAGAGGAATGCATCAACAATAACACCACCGTTGGCTATATTGAAGGATGTAATGAAGAGATTGCTAACTTATAATCATTTTCCTCTCAATGTGTTGAGGACACCATGTCCACTCCTGTATTTCAAAAATTGCGTGATAATCTTTTACTACAACTAGATCATTGTGCAGGAGAGAATAAGAATCGATATTTATTTACATACTTATCCTTGCTAGTAGCAAAAAGTGTTTTCAAAATTGTGCATATGGAATTATTAATGGTGGGTCATACACATGAGGACATAGATGCAATGTTTAGTAGGCTCTCAGAGAGTTTTCAAACAAGCATGACATTCACTTTTCCACATTTGATGGAACATTTCCAAAAATGTGAAAGCTCAGCTCCGGCATCATTTCTGATGACACCAGTTTCTGACTTCAAATCCTTTGTTAAAAGTTACAGGTGTGTTGGACAAGATGCTCTAGTTGTACACTCTAAGCCACTCCAATTTTTTCATTTCTATATGCAAGGTGAATTCTTAGTAATGCGATAAACTTCAGCTCCGACACCATTTCTGATGACACAAGTTTCTGACTTCAAATCCTTTGTTAAAGGGTATAGGTGTGTTGGACAAGATACTCTAGTTGGACACTCTAAGCCACTCCAATTTCATTTCTACATGCAAGGTGAAATCTTAGTAATGCGGTACAAAATTCACCCCAAATCACCTGATTGGATGCCAAGGAGTTAGAAATAAAGTTGTGCCAAAAAGATGGTCAAGGGAAACCAAAATTGCCAATAGGCTATCTTGATGTGGTACCTATAGGAGACTATGCAAGGGATAGTGCGCTAGTTATTCAAGGGATTAATGCATATCTTGAATTTTGGAAAATGTGTTCTCTATTAAAGGGAAAGGACCACGATTCTATCAAATACATGGGGCCAATTATTATTTTTTGGCAAAACACAATTAGTGAGCTTGAACAACCAACAAACAAACACATTGGTAAATATCTCTAGAGCATTTTCACCAAAGACTATAGAGAGTCGTCAAAGGCAGCAAATAGAGGATGCAAAAGATGAGTTTCAAGGATATGAAGGATTGAATGACCACTATGTTAGCTCTCTGTTGGACGGGAGCGACTCACACACCCATGAAGTGCATGCAAACACTACCTAGATCAACATAATGTCAATCGAGGACACAAATGACACGATAGGCACACGGAGGAAATCTCTTAAGCTTGTCAGGCTGAGACCATCCTACACATACAACACTCAGGAAGGCCAACTAAACCACAATCAAGAACCTCACTGCTCTCAACTACACCACCTAGCCACATACACACATACGGAAGGTAACTCACCAAATCATGCCAGATTCGTACGAAACTTAAGGAACACCATCCCCTCACTAGGATACACCTATCCCTACGCTTCTACACTCTAAACCCTCACTCTAAACCCGTCTGCGGAAAACGCGTAGGATGACATAACAGAATTTTGAAAGCGCCCGAAACTGAAATTTATGAGTACCTATGCGTAGCTTATGTCGCCACGATTCTATAGACTACTAGCACGCAGAAAACAGACATCGTTTGATACACTTACGGCCACAAATAGCTCGTAGATGCGTTGGCGTGTGCGCTTCTTCTCGCGTGGAATGCTTGGCGTTGTCACGTAGCTCTCCTCGAGCCTACAACAATGGTGCAATCGGATCTCCAATGCGTTGAGCGAGCCGGGCGTAGCGAGAGGATGAAGCTCACGCTCACTCTCTTTCTCTCTCACACACAGTAGACGGCAGCGCTAAGTTTGATCATGATAAAAAGTCTCTTTACAAAATGACCTAGGTACCTTATATACTAAGGCTACCTTAGGTTTAACCAAAAATGGGATTGAAAGGGTCAAATGGCTTTGTATTTACAATCTGGAAGTGCCATTGCACCCCGGCTTCTGAAACTAGAATAACCACTCATTACAAATGACGTTTATAGCCATAATCCGCAGCATTTCATAACTCGCAAAAGATAAGACTCTGGTACGAAACTTGAGTTATGTTGTGTTGTTGACCCAGTGGTCAACATTCCCCCCTTCCGCGTTCATGTCGTCCCCGACATGACCTGATTGTCGATGGCGATGTGGTTTTTGCTGTCGTTTTGTTGTTGTAAAGAAAGTATAGACTATAGCCTTTGCAGTAGCTTGTCTTGTTCGTCCAATCCGATGTACATAGTCTTCACATGATTCAGGAAAATCATAATTGATGACGAACTTGATGTCTTTCACATCCACGCTCCGAGCTGCAGCATCTGTTTCTTTCATTATAGGTCTACTGCCAGATCTAAATTCAAAAAGAACCCAATGTCGTTTAACTTGACTCTTATCATCATGGATAGAGAAAGCTCCATCCATCATTTTCTCCAGCAAGTCTGTGAATTCGGAGTATTTGTGATTCTCCATTGTGGGAGGATATTCCTCTATCGTTGGGATCTCCAAGCTTGTGTAAGCTACGTTTGAATCTAGGGTAGACATGATTTCTGGGCTTAAGAGCTTTTGCTTGGTTCAAGTAGACTTAGTCCACTGTGTTCAAGTTCTTTGGTTAGGGAAAAGTCCAAACTATGTCCAACACCGCAACCGTTTCCTCACAATTCTCATAAATTGTCGCTTTTAAACACCCCTGACTTCCGGATGAATTTTGAGGCCTCAAACGACGTTTTTTTCAAAGTTGAACTAAATAGTTTCCGAAGGCATACATTTAGTTCAGGTTTTGCTCTAAGATCTGTAGAGCCGCTCTCAAGCTACGTTTTGATATAAAAACTTTTCCAATCCGATACCGTTTGTGAAAGTTATGGCCAAAACAGTGAAATGCAGTTTAGACTTGTCAAAATGAGTCCAAATTCAATTTTAAAAGAAGATTTGGGATCTCTATGACACTGTGAACACTCCTGTATGGTCAACATTACAGTTGGTCCCTAAAACTGGCTTAGAGACATCCTATGCGTAGTATGTCTATATGCTCAGAATTTAACAAAATTTGGTCCAGAGACTCCCCTTAAGTCCAGTAACACAATGGTATGCTCAGAATTTCATTTGGACCTAAACATGGCCTTGAGACATCCTACGCGTAGGATGTCTTTTTGCTGAGAATGACTTGAAATTTTCACCCCAGCTTCTCCTTGATGTGCTGATCACAGTGGTGTGCTCATAGGTTGGTTTGGAGTCCTAAATCAAGCTGGAGACATCCTACGCGTAGGATGTCTTTTTGCTTTGTTTCAGCTCAAACTTGTACTGTAGCTTCCCCTTGATGTCAGCAACCCAATGATATGCTTAGAACTTGGTTTGGATTTCAAAAGTCCCAAATTTTAGCTGTTCTTTCCTTTTTCAGTCAAAAATACTAAAGTCTGTTCAATCTTCACTTTCACTGACCCAAATGAGATGAAAACTCCCTCAGTCACTCAAGATATCATTTAGAACATGCCTATGGAGTCATCCTATGGTTTGGTCTCAAAATTAGGCCTTGGGCACAATTTGGGTAGGATGTCTGGCAATTTCAGTCTATCTGGCCTTATCCTGTCAAGATATGGTCAAGTTTCCCTTTCCAGATGAAAATAGGGTAAAACCTACCTTCTGAACACACTGATCAACTCAGAATTTCAAAAAAGTGTCCAAATCACCCTATAGACATCCTACGCGTAAGATGTCTACTGCTAATTTTTTGAGACTGAAGTGTCCCTGATGCTTCCTTATGCTCTCAGCAAGTGCAAGTATGCTTCACAATTGCAAAAACATGCAAAAATCACTCAATTAAGCCTTTTTTGAAATTTTACGTTTTCTGACTCCGCCTTTTGGCTTTTGGTCAACAAAAATAGGGAAAAACACCCAAGTCAATATGTTACTAGGGTAAAACCTACCCTCTGAACCCACTGGTGTAGTCAGAATTTTCAAATTTGGTCTCCAGAACCCCCTTGAGACATCCTACGCGTAGGATGTCTATGTTTACAGAATTGCAAGTTTTCTTCACAAAACCCTTGCAAATGCTCTTTTATATGCACAGCATCAGTCAGTCATACAAAAATATCCACAAAAGCTTGTTTAATGCATTTTTACCCTCAAAAGCACACTTTTCCGTGACTTCAAATGCAATCAAGCACTTTAGCAAATAATTCAGTGATGAATAGCTCTAGATCAAAATCGGATCACTTACCTAAAGCTACTCCTACAAATCATATGGGGTTTTGCATCTATGAGTAGAAAAACGCTTCACTGCCACACACGGACTAGTAAACGCTTTTATCACCTCACAAATCACTCGATCACCAACAACTACTCTAATCCACAGATCCTAACTAAACCTATCTAGTCGCAGACCCTCGGCAAGACACACGCTTCCTGGCTATCCACTTGATCGCGGAATATCCTCTTCCGGATCCACTTAAGAAAAACGCTTTCTTTAGCCGAAACTAAATCAAGCAACCATCACACGAGTGTTAGTAGGAAACCTACTTAGGTCCTTGTGTCCCTAGCAACGGCGCCAATGTTGGACGGGAGCGACTCACACACCCATGAAGTGCATGCAAACACTACCTAGATCAACATAATGTCAATCGAGGACACAAATGACACGATAGGCACACGGAGGAAATCTCTTAAGCTTGTCATGCTGAGACCATCCTACACATACAACACTCAGGAAGGCCAACTAAACCACAATCAAGAACCTCACTGCTCTCAACTACACCACCTAGCCACATACACACATACGGAAGGTAACTCACCAAATCATGCCAGATTCGTACGAAACTTAAGGAACACCATCCCCTCACTAGGATACACCTATCTCTACGCTTCTACACTCAAAACCCTCACTCTAAACCCGTCTGCGGAAAACGCGTAGGATGACATAACAGAATTTTGAAAGTGCCCGAAACTGAAATTTATGAGTACCTATGCGTAGCTTATGTCGCCACGATTCTATAGACTACTAGCACGCAGAAAACAGACATCGTTTGATACACTTACGGCCACAAATAGCTTGTAGATGCGTCGGCATGTGCGCTTCTTCTCGCGTGGAATGATTGGCATTGTCGCGTAGCTCTCCTCGAGCCTACAGCAATGGTGCAGTCAGATCTCCAATGCGTTGAGCGAGCCGGGCGTAGTGAGAGGATGAAGCTCACGCTCACTCTCTTTCTCTCTCACACACAGTAGACGGCAGCGCTAAGTTTGATTATGATAAAAAATCTCTTTACAAAATGACCTAGGTACCTTATATACTAAGGCTACCTTAGGTTTAACCAAAAATGGGGTTGAAAGGGTCAAATGGCTTTGTATTTACAATCTGGAAGTGCCATTGTACCCCGGCTTCTGAAACTAGAATAACTACTCATTACAAATGACGTTTATAGCCATAATCCACAGCATTTCATAACTCGCAAAAGATAAGACTTTGGTACAAAACTTGAGTTATGTTGTGTTGTTGACCCAGCGGTCAACACTCTCAAAGTGCAAGGCCATAGGATGCTTTTAGGCCTCAAATTGATGCAAGGAAAAATAATTTTGTTCTTGTGAGACCCACATATCTAGAATATCTGATGTGAGGTCCTTGCTCCCTTTTGAGGAGCAGAGTACCTTTGATAGATCTCCAATCCTGAGAAAACAAAACCAACGGACATTGCCCTAGCTACTATGTAGCCACGAGCATGAACCGTTAATGAAGGATTGGTCCTATCTTGCTATGGTGGAGCATGACCACCATAACCCTAACTAAACACTATCTATTATCAATTATACCTAAGAGTATAAACCTTAGAGCGACAAACCTGTGCGCTTTTTTTCCCATAGTTCATAAGCACAGCCGCCAAGGATCGTCAATTTTAAGATTTATGACTTTAAAAAAAAGAGAAACTCCTAGCATTGGAAAGTTACCCGACTCATCGGGTCCACCCGTCCATAGAATGATACCATCATTCTCCCACTTTCCACACCACACTCACCTCTCTTTTGTTACCTAATTACTTCACATTGTTTAAACATACATGTTTCTTTACCTTATTTATGGTACTCATTCATTAAAACAACCCTTCAAACAATATTACAAACAATAGTCAAACAAGAAGTGGTCCATTTTTTTTAACCAACAACTTTTGGATTAGGTTCACTTAAGAATCTCTATTTGCGCTATTAGGTCCTATCAATATATACATTATTCATAAAAACCCTTTTCATCCTGAGCGATGATGCGTAACTTGAAATTACAGTACTAACCTGTACCATAGTTTCGATTGGTCCGATTGGTGGAGAGATAGCATGTTCTGCAAGAGTTCCCACGTTATTTGTACCATCTTCATGATCATTAGTGCCTTGGGTTCAAGCACGCTTTGGAGCAACTTTTTTGTACTTACTAATCCACTAGAGTTTTTGCTCTCTTAGTGATTTGTGGAAGCTTTCTCTTTAAGAGAAGTGGTAGCACTTTGTGAGCGTTATAGAGGAAATCTCTATATCCAAAGTGTGAGTATGACTGCTCTATTTATAGAAAAAAAGAAAAACTTCAATCTTTTTTTCAAAAAAATATATTTTATTATTATTTTTTTAATAAAAAAACTCTCTAAAAATCATACCCGTGTTTTTGATCCCTTTGTGGTTGTAAAGTGTGAGCTTTGTTCTAAAGTGTGAGTCAAGGAGAGAAGAGTGGAATTATCCCTCATGCTGTGGAGCGAAGGTGTAGAGCTACTTAAAGCTCATTTCACGAATGAATAAATACAACTCTATTTTTGCACTACATGATTGTCTATGGTGAGCATGTGCTAAGCTAAGACAATACTCAAGATTGTGTTTTATGAGTCCAAGCTAACTCTATCTTGGAACCTAATTCACTTGAGTGATAATCTTGCTTACACACACATTCACACACTTGCACTATGTTTCTCTCTCATCCACCCTAGCTAGCACGATCCCATTTCCAACCAGTGGTATCAGAGCCATGGGTATGCTAGCTAGGTTTGCTATTATGCATGTTTGTACAATTAGCATTCATTAATCATCATTAGCTAGATCCATTAGGTTTGCCCTTCTATTGCATAATGCATGCCTAATTAGTATTCCATTGGCTAGCATGAGCATGTTCTTGAGCTGAAGACTCTTGGGCCACTACTCACTAGCTAATTGGAAGATTAATTATAGCATCAGAGTTCATAATTAGAAACTTGCATTTCGCATTCAATAGTTGCTCCTTATTTTTTGCAAAGTTAGCATTTGCAATTGATGTGTGTGCGTAGCTTGTCCGAAGATCTCTCATTTGAGCCTATGCATGCTAAATTTGAGTTAGGTCTCAAGCAGCAATACCCAAATTAAGTTTTGCTTAATCGAACTTGCACTCTAGAATTTTTGCTGCAGAACCTTCAACTTGTGTGTGTGTGTGTGTGTGTGCGCCTAAGGGAAGCATTCAAGGCTCACCAACTCTTGTGGAAAGGAGGTCTCCAAATAAATCAATGTGTTGGACCCCACTTTGGTGGGAACCCTTGCAAAGACTAAAATTCAAAGCTCAAAAGGGGCATTTACACGCGCTGGCATGAGGACGCCCGGGCGGACTCCAAACATGCAAAGCAAGCGCATTTGATCCGTTTTTTGGTCCGGGAGGATGGAAATATCTTGTCTCGCCTCAAAGGCAACCGTTCGGCGCCCTGCTTGGAATTTCTTCTACTGCATCCCTAGTAGATTGGTCCATCCAACCGCAACCTACCTGAAGGCTGCCGGCTCCCTGCCCCTGTCTATCCGCTCATGCCCGACTTGACCCCGCCTACCTGGAGAACCTGCCCGTTGCCCAAGGCCTTACCGTGCTTCCCAAACCTGACCCCGCTCACTCGGCCTGCCCGTTGGCATAAGCACCGCATCACACGGCCCCGAGCACCATAAGGGGGAGTTCGTATAGGCCTTGCAAAAGGTCCTCTTTTGGAGCCCTTTCTCACCTGTAGCAAAAAAAAAAAAACGATGCTCGGCAGCATTTTTTAAAGCCAAATTATCAAAGTTCTAATAAACCTACCCTACCTCCCTTCAAGAAAGATTCAAAAGGATTTCCAAAGCATTCAAAGGCGGTTTTTTAGAAAATTGTAAAACCTCATCGAACTTCAAGACGGACCTTCCAAGCAATCACATAAGACCTTTTTTTTTGTGAAGAGTGACTTCATCCTGCGAAGAGGAGTTTCACAAAATTACAGGAATCTCTCTCTCTCTCTCTCTCTCTCTCTCTCTCTCTCTCTCTCTCTCTCTCTCTCTCTCTCTCTCTCTCTCTCTCTCTCTCTCTGCCTAAAATCTTGCAGCCAAGCACAATAACTTGCAAATAAATTTTCTATCATTCCTAAGGGGTATTTGTGCCCGTGTAAAGAGGTACACACTAGCTAGGAGAGTCTCCTAAGATAAGACCCCTCTATTAGCACAATGGGGGAAAAGCGAATTGAGAAGTACAACAGAGAAGGATTTCACACCTGGCAAACAAAGTTAAGGGGTTACCTAATGAAAAAATGTTTATAGTCTTTCATCAGCACTACCTTAGAGCAACAAGCCGAACCCAATAGAATGCACACTAGGGCATCTACACTCATAGCAAGTGCACAAAATATGGCCAAAGACAAACAAGCATTAGGAATCATCATCACCTCCTTGCATGACAACTATTTGCATTTCATAGACGAATGTAAGCATGCACATGAAGCCTGGCATGTCCTAGAAAGTAATTTTGGCGCCAGGGCCAAAAGAAGGAAAGTTAGTCCCAAAAGACAACTTTACAAAATCATTATGACTGAAGGGGAGGACATTGCTAGCGTAGTAAATAAGCTTAAGAGCATTGAGTTTAACTAGAATTATATAAGGTGAAACAGTGTTCAGGAATGTCTCTTTTATTAAGCAATCGAATATCCTCCTCGCAAAGAAGCAAACCAAAAATACTAGCAATATTTTTGAAATTTGTAGGATTTTTGAACTAAGTTTTGACATCCAGGTCGAAGTATCAAGTGACAACAAAGTGGCCGTACTATTAAGTGCACTTCAACCTTCTTATGACCACTTAGTCACAATTCTTGAAGAAAAAGAACCGGCTCCACCTTTCCAAGATGTCATCAACTCAATCCAAGCAAAAAAAAGAAAGCAAAAAGGTTCATTAACATCATCAGGAGGGGATTATGTCATGACATCCTCAAGGGGAAGCTTCATATTTGCCATCGACATCATCAACTGGAAGAAAGTGTTATGAATGAGGAAGGATGGGACATCTAGCAAAATACTGCTATAGAAACAATCCTTGCAACAAATGCGGTAAGAAGGGACACCCTCCTTCCTGATGCTACTCAAATGGAGGCAGTAGTAGTGGAAAAAGTAGCAGTAGTAGAAGCAACAACAGAAGCTACAAAGGGAAGAGACCTATCAAAGGGTCAGCTCATATGGTAGAAGACGAAGAAGACGAAGGCAAGAACAATTTGTCTCTTCTTCCCAAGTAGCATCTTCTATAGGAAAATCCTTCCATAAGATAACATGTACTCTGATAGATCTATTCCTAAGCTTTATTTCTTGAGTTTCTAGGATAGTATTTTTTTGAAGCTGTAGAACATCTTGAGTAGGTAAACTGATTTTCTCATCATCAAGGACATGGTCAAGGTTATGTACATAAGGTTTTATGAGACTTACATATAATACATCATGCACTTTGAGATGGGAAGGAATTTTTAGTTTATTATCTTGATCACTTACAACCTTGATTATTTTGTAAGGTCCACAATATTGATAGCTAAGCTTCTTATACCTTCCAAGAGATAGATTGCACTTTTTGGGCTTTACTCCTAAGAAAACTTTGTCACCTTCCTCAAAAATCTGATCAAATTCTTTCAAATCTGAGTACTTCTTTTCTCAATGTTGAGCCGCTTGAATGTCCCTTCAAATAGCTTTGGCTTGAGCTTCCATTTCTTCAAGCTTTTTTTTTGAGGCTTCTATCCTTATAGTGGGGTCAAAAAAGTTAAGAGGTGATAAACATTCTTGACCGTAAAGAGCATTAAAAGGTGTCATTCCAATACTTCTATGAGTAGAGGAATTGTATGCATACTCTACTAAGGGTAGGTATTGAATCCACTTGCAAGGTTCTCTATTGCAATAGGCTCTGAGGATGTCTTCAATTACTTGATTAAATCTTGCAGTTTGGCCATCAGTTTGAGGATGATAAGCAATACTAAAACATATCTGAGTTTCAATAGCTTGAAACAAATGATACCCAAAAATTTGAAGTAAACTTGGCATCACAATCGCTGACAATCCTCCTTGTTAAACCATGGATTATGAAAATATCCTTTACAAAGAGATGAGCAATATCTGAAGCTATAAAGGTTGTCTTGACTGGGATTAAGTGAGCCACCTTAGTAAGCAAGTCAACTATGAATAGAAGGAAACCCGTTGATAAAGTCCATGCTAATACATTCCCATTTCATTTGGGGAATATCTAAAGGATGTAGTTTAGCTGGCATCTTTAGTCTCTTCGCCTTAATCCTTCGACAAGACAAACACTACTTGACGTATCAAAGGACATCGCCCTTCATACCTTGACAATAGTAACTTTTAAACTGCATTGAGGGTTTTGGAATAACCTGGGTGTCCTAAAGTTGGGCCATCATGTGCTTCATATAGGATAGCATTCCTTAGGAAACAATCCTTAGGCATGCATAGTCGATTCCTATAGTAAAGTTTCCCATCTTCTAAGGAATAATGTAGAGGTTTAAGTTGATTTTACGATACCCTCTCTTCATGTAGGATACTAGCAAGCATCTGGTAATCTGCATCTCTAACAGCAACATCCGAGACCTTGTCTAAAATATGGTTGTTAGCCATGGAAATTGCCCCTAGAAAATCTTTACGGCTTACGGCTTACGGCATCTGCCACAACATTATCCTTACATGGTCTAAATTCAATAGCAAAATCATATTTGTGCATGAGCTCTATCCATCTCTACTTTGTCTCATGTTAAGGTTAGGCTGGGAAAAAATCCACTTAAGGCTCTTGTGATCTGTTACCAATTGGAATTTGCATCCCAATAGATAACGTCTCCATAGCTTGAAAGCGTGAATAACTACTAGCAATTCTAAATTCATGTGTAACATAATTCACTTCATGAATCCTAAGCTTTCGAGAAGTGTAAGCTACAAGCCTTCCTTCTTGAGCAAGGAATCCTCCTAATGCAAGGTTACTAGCATCTGTGATCACTTCAAATTCTTGGGTGAAGTCTGGAAGTTTTAGAAGAGGTTATGAAGCAAGATACTCCTTAAGTTGTTTGAAGCAAGCTTCATGTTGTTCTTCCCAAAGTATCATAGCTCCTTTCTTTAGCAAGTTGATTAGTGGTGAAGCTTTAAGAGAATAGTCCTTTACAAAGATCCTGTACCACCCTGTGATACCTAAGAACCCTCTGACTTCAATTTGTGAAGTGGGTTGAGGCCATTCCACAATATCCTTGAATTTGTCAGGGTCAACAGTGACTCCTTCAAGTGAAATAAAAAACCCTAAGTAACAGACCTTAGTAGGGGTGAAGAAGGTACATTTACTTTTCTTTGCATACAGCTTATTTTGGTGTAAAATCTATAATACTTTCCTAACATGTCCTTCATGCTCTTCCTTTGATTTAGAATAAATTAAGATATCATCAATGAATACTAGGACAAAATCATCCAAAAATTCTCTAAAGATATTGTGCATCAAACGATTGAAAGTTGCAAGAGCATTCATAAGTCCGAAAGCCATCACTATAAATTTGTAATGACCATAGCGAGCGTTGAAAGTTGTTTTGGAGTTATTCTAGCCTCCTGGATTCGGATTTGATGATAGACATATTGAAGATCAATCTTTGTGAACATTTCAGCTCCATGTAGTCTGTCTAGCATCTTGTCAATACGAGGAATTGGATATTTATTCTTGATGGTAACTTGATTTAAGCCCCTGTAATCTATGCAAAGTCAAACAGATCCATCCTTTTTCTTTTGGAAAAGAATAGGTGCACCCCATGGAGACGTACTTGGTTGGATAAACCCTTGCTCAATCAGCTGGTTGAGCTGCTCCTTGAGCTCTATAGCCTCTGGATGTGACATCTTGTATGGCACTCTTGAGACTGGTTCACTACCTGGAACAATTTTGATTTCATGGTCTACCTCCCTCGGTGGTGGTAGTTCAGAAAATTCTACAGGGAAAACATCTCAAAATTCTTCTAGCCATATTGATTCAGGGTTTAAAGAAGACTTTTCTACTTTGTTTAGTTTGACTACAGAAATTTGTTGTCCCTTGCGTAACCCTTTTAAAAGACGATTAGCTTTGACCAAGTAAGCTTTTGGTCGTCCATTTTGGCCTTAAATAGTGACTTCCTGACCTTGGTTGTCCACAAAGGAAACACTCCCTTGTGCATAATGGATATTGGCATTGTGATTGGCTAACCAGCCCATTCCAAGAATTCCATCGTAGATTCCTATGGGTAAGGTTTGAAAAGTAGCAGAAGTAGAGTATTCTCCCAACTTGAAATCTATTTTTTCCATAGTGTACTGAGATAACACCTCCTTTCCATTGGCTAATTCAACACTCATCTTTCTTACAGGGTGTCGATTAAGTCCTAACCTCCTTAAACATTTAGGTGACAAGAAAGAATGAGTACTGCCACAATCAATAAGAAGCTCAAAATTTTCACCTTGGTGATTTGCAGGTGTTTGAATGACAGCATATTGTTGTCTTGCTCTTGGGTAATCAATTGTAGCATGTAGAGTTGCTCTTTCCTCTTGTTCTTCTCCCACTGTTGGTTCTCCTATAATAGCATTGACTCTGGCAGCCATTCCACACCCTCGACCTCGTCCTCCATTTCTTCCTCCATGATTTATTATTTGACCTCGCAATCTGGCTTGATTAGGTATATTTGTTGCAAAGACTCGCCTAGGACATACATTCTTGAAATGTCTTGACTCGTTTCATTCAAAGCATCTAAGATCTGCATTTTGAGCTACAATTGTTGAAGTTGCAACTATCGGATGGGTTTGGTGAGCTAACCTTTCATTCCACATCATAGGTCGTCCTCTCCTTGCAGCATTCCTTATATTTCCATTTTGTCCCTTTGATAGTTTGACATCTCTTTAGCTAAGGGCTTAGCTCTTAAAAGAGCATCTTGTAAATTTACAGGTCTCATGGCTTCTATATGAGTATTTAAGGGAGAATTTAGCCCTTGGCAAAAATGGGCTACTTATTGATCTGCGGTCATTGGTGGAGCATAGCGCCTAAGAGTTACAAATTTGGAGTAGTAATATTCCACCGTAAGATGAAACTGACATAAGTTGAAGAACTCGTTCATTTTAAGGGATTCGTGTGCAGGTGGAAGATAATGTCCTTTGACAGCAAACTTAATGTATTCCCAAGTTTGAGTGTTTTGAGCTCCTCGATTATCTTTGCAATGTTGTTTCCACCAAATCTTGGCATCCCCCATGAGACAAAACATAGCCAATGATGCTTGGTTATCAGGAGTAGTATCAGTAGCAGCAAAATAATCCTCCATCTCTTCAAGCCACACTTCTGCATCGCTCTCAACTTGAGTTCCTTCCTCCTTGAAAGAGGGAAGTTTAGCTTGCTTGAGAAGTAGCTTTTTTCTCTTGAAGAGATGTGTACACCGCATTGTGTGAAATATAAATTAAGTGAAACTTTATTTGATATAGTACTTTAATATACTTTAAGACAAGACTTGATCAGACAATAGTATAGGCAAGAGTCGATATTGATCCAAACTTTATTCATATACACATTATTTGCTACCAAGGTTGGTAGTATTTGAGTACAATGCTTTGAAACATTCCTATATTTTGAGTTTAGTGAGATTACACAAGGATAGGCTAAAGGATTAAAAAAATAAGTTTCCTTTGACCCTCAAAAGCTAGGAGATACACATATGGGTCAAATCCTACCACCATGGATAACTTTGGTAACTTGGTTATAGACCCACTGAGTCTGAGATTTCTTTTCTCCTCCTAAGGTAATGGTAGCATCTGAATTCTTAGTACCAATGAAAAGATAAACTTTGATAACTTTTAATTCCTCTGTCCATCGAAGTTTCTTGAGGTTGGTGGCCATACACCATATCTTGTTAGAATCAATGGTATAGATCCTCCATATGGACTCCAGCCAATGCCCCATCCTCTATGCACCCTTGGGATAGGTGGTGCAAACACCTCATCCAAAATCTTCATCACGAGTTTTTGAAACTGATAATTTGGTGATTGGCATGCATTTTTGAACATGATGGTGAACACCTTGAATTTTTGGTAGGTCGAATGAACATTTCCCTGTACCAGGAAAGTTCAATCCTCAATACCATATAAACATTCAAAACAATTTTCCTAGGTTTTTCTATTATTTCAAACATTCACATCCTTCAACATCCAAACATCAATCTAAAAATATCTCCAAGCTTTAACCTAGGCTCTGATACCACTGTGAGGTCCTTGCTCCCCTTTCAAGGAGCGGAGTACCTTTGATGGGTCTCCAATCTTGAGAAAACAAAACTAATGGACATTACCTTAGCTACTATGTAGCCACAAGCATGAACCGTTAGTGAAGGATTGGTCCTATCTGACTATGGCGGAGCGTAACCACCATAACCCTAACTAAACATTACCTATTATCAATTATACCTAAGAGTATAAATCTTAGAGTGACCAAACATGTGCGCTTTTTTCTCCATAAATCTTAGAGTGACCAAACGTGTGTGCTTTTTCTCCATATTTCAGAAGCACAATCGCCAAGGTTCATCTCTTTTAAGATTTATGACTCAAAAAAAAAAGAAAAAATCCTAGTGTTGGAAAGTTATCCGACTCATTGGGTCCACCCGTCCATAGAATGATATCATCAGGGTATCATTCTCCCACTTTTCACACCGCATGCACCTATCTTTTGTTACCTAATTACTACCCCTGTTTAAGCATACATGTTCTTTACCTTATTTATGGTACTTGTTCATTAAAGCGTCCCTTCAAACAGTATTACAAATAGGTCAAACAAGAAGTAGTTTATTTTTTAAAACCAACAACTTTTGGATTAGGTTCATTTAAGAATCTCTACTTGCACCATTAGGTCCGATCGGTATTTACATTATTGATAAAAATCCTTGTCATCTTGAGCGTCCCATATTGCTCGACAAGTACTCACTGTGCCAACCTAGGCGTACTCCCGTCACAGCAACAACGGTGCCAACCCGGCCATCATCCTCATGCCATGGCAAAACATAACTGCAGTATCCAGCTGGGCCATCCTTGGTGTACTCCCATTGCAGCATTAGTTGTGCCACCTTGGGCATCATCTCACGCCTCAACAATTGCCACCTAATGCCAACCCTAGTAAGTAGAGATTCTTGAGGGAAACCATATTGAAAGTATTGGACACATATTCTTTCCTATAGCAAACGGCTTAACCAAACATTCTTTCCTACTTGTCATACATATGCCGAGTTTCTTGGGGTTAAGACCCTTGGTTTTGGTCCGTGTTTTCCTTTCTAAGGTGATAAATATACGTCTATGGCCTCGCATGTGCAATGATGCATGACTTGAAATTACAATACAAACCTGAACTATAGTTCCGATTGGTCCAATAGGTGTAGACATAGCATGTTCCGTAGGAGTTCCCATGTTATTTGTACCAGCTTCATGATCATTAGCACCTTGGGTTCGAGCATGCTTTGGAGCCATTTTTTTGTACTTACTAATCCACTATAGTTTTTGCTCTCTTAGTGATTTGTGGAAGCCTTCTCTAATAGAGAAGTGGTAACACTTCGTGAGCGTTATAGAGGCAATCTCTATATCCAAATTGTGAATATGACTGCTCTATTTATAACAGAAAAAAACGTCCAACTTTTATTATTATTATTATTATTAATTTCTTTTTTAACAAAAAATATATATTTTTTTCTCTAAAATTCATACCCGCATTTTTGGCCCCTTGTGGTACCCATCAGCTTCATCAATTTGTCCCTCATTACTCATAAAGAGATAAGGCCACACAACCCCCCCTCATTAAGATTAGTCAAGACTAACCTCTCCTTTCCATGTGATTGTGTGTCCCACTTTGTCCCCTCCTATGTGACTCCAGGTGACTCCATGTGTCTCTATGAACCGTTCATGCGTATCTTTTGACTTTATAATTATTTTATGTATTTTTTTTAATGATAAATTACTTTACATTCTTAAGTTAAACTTTACAGTCTTAGAATAAACTTTATAGTAGTAAGAGAACATTCTACAATCGATAAATAAATCTTGCAATAAATTAGTTAGTGTTTTCTATAGCTAAACATATCACAATTTTGTACCATAAATTTTAAATTCTAGGTTTTCTCAACCTACGGTTCATAATTTGAACTCAAATATCTTAAATAATGAGCGATGGCTAAAAAATTCAAATGAGTAATAGAACTTGTGTGAAATTCAAAAGTAGAGACCTTACATTCGATATAGCTAAGAGTTGCAGAGTCAGACGTTGTTGTAGATAGCTCGTCTCCTAACTACAAGAAAGCTTTCATTCAATATTGGGCACCAAAACATTGAAAAAGAAATCCCACAATCCATCCATGAACAATATGAGGATTGTTGGAAAAAGAATTGGTGTTGCAATCTTGTTGACCTAAAGCATTGGGAGTGTGTTGATGTAGTTGTGTGAACAAAGGGTGGAAGACTTGCACAAGCAATTAAGATCTCACTTGATGTTGTGGAGGAGGCACAAGCTAGCTGAATAGGAGAAAATGAATAACATTTTATATTCATATCTTGGTGTTTTTTTCCCTTTCTATGCATGATTTTATGAGGTGTTTATGACCACCAACATGCAATCGTGTTCCTTAGCACCATCGCTTTCTTGAGAATCTATCTCTTTGTCTTATGTAACACAAAGACTCAACAACAAATCTTCTTTAGAAAAATTCTAGATTAAACCAAAAAAAAAAAGAAAATCAAACAAAACATAGGACTCCATAGACATTGAAATCAATCCCAAAGTTGTGGGATTTTCAATTTCATCTAAAATGGTATTATGAAAGGTCTGGGAGATTTGTGCTACTTTTTGGGCATTGAGATTATTTGCACACAAGAAGGTGTATGGCTATCAAAAAGGTAGTATGCTATAGACTTGTCAACAAAGTATGGTATGGGTGATCGTAAGCCTACTACAATGCCCTTAGATCAAAATTTGAAGTTAGGAAAATGTAAGTCAAGTACTAGGGAATGCTACCTTGTATAGGAAGATTGTAGGTAGCTTGATCGTTAGGGTGTGTGACATATTCCACACCACTTATGGAGCCCTTCCCTAACTAGTTATGCATGCCTAGACATCCTAGAAGATGCCCATCCGTACATATATGTCCCGTAGAGGTTTCTATACCTAGTATACTTGCATATGAGTCCATTTAGAGGGCTAAAATAGCCCCTAAAAAAGTGCATAGCACTTTTGCCCATGATCCTCTCTATTTGGGCCGATTTGAAGAACCTTGCACACCTCACATATGATGTAAGCAAGATATCTCCTGCTTCTTCTATATAAGAAGCTCATTTGTACTCATTTGATGATGAAGTAAGAAGATTCATTATGCACATTTCAAGTATGAATGGATTGCTTGTGTTTTTGCCATAGCTCTATAGCCGGTACTCAGCTGGTATTAGAGCCTTAAAGCATGATTAGGTCTTTTTGATTATCTAATTAGATCCTTAGTATTAGCTATGCTCTGTCATCTACATGCCTTATGCCTAGTTGGAGCTTTGATGATTAGTTTGAGCAAGTCTTTGGGAATTTGAGCTCTTGGACCACTACTCTTTCATCATTAGCAACCCTAATTAGTTTTAGGATTAATTAAGTTCTAATTAGGATATGTAATCAAGTCTCTTCTCGTGTTAATACAGCTCAATTTGAGCTAACTTAGGTGCATTAAAAATGTGTTAATTCATGATCATGTCGCATGGATCTTGTTGCTAGAGGAAGCTACATCAAGACCTTCTTTTAAGCCCCTAAGCCATGCTTCTGGACCTCATTTGATGTCACTACTACTTTGATCAAGTTTGGGTGATTTTTTGCCTAAGCTTCACAATTTAAGAGGAGGATCACACACGTTATTTCTAGGAATGAAGCACACATGAGCTCTTGAGCACAAAATGAAGCGAGAGCATGCAAGGAATGCATCAACAATAACACCACCATTGTCTATTGAAGGATGTAATGAAGAGATTGCTAGCTTAGAATTAGCTTCCTCTCAACGTGTTGTGGATACCATGTCCACTCCTTTATTTCAAAAATTGCGTGATAATCTTTTGCTACAGCTAGATCATTTTGCAGGAGAGAATAAGAATTGTTAGTCATTTACATACTTATCCTTGCTAGTAGCAAAAGGTGTTTTTCAAACCGTGCATTTGGGATTCTTAATGGTGGGTCATACACATGAGGCATAGATGCAATGCTAATTAGGTTCTCAGAGAGATTGCTAACAAGCATGGCATTCAATTTTCCACATTTGATGGAACATTTCCAAAAATGTGAAAGCTCAGCTCCTGCACCATTTCTAATGACACAAGTTTTTTTAATTTGAATCCTCTGTTAAAGGGTATATGTGTGATGGACAAAGATGCTCTAGGCTAAAACTCTAAGCCACTCCAATTTCATTTCTATATGCAACGTGAAATCTTAGTAATGCGGTACAAAAATCATCCCAAATCACCTAATTGGATGCCAAGGGAGTCGGGAATTAAGTTGTGGCAAAAAGATGGTCAAGGAAAACCAAAGTGCTAATAGGCTATCCAGATGTGCTACCCATAGTAGACTATGCGAGGGATAGTCCGCTAGTTATTCAAGGGATTAAGGCATATCTTGAATTTTTGAAAAGATGTTCTCTATTAAAGAGAAAGGACCACAATTTTATGAAATACATGGGGCCAATTATTATTGGTTGGCAAAACATATTTAGTGAGTTTGAACAACCAACCAACAAACACATTCATGAATATAGAGCATTTTGGCCAAAGACTACAACATCAAATGCAACAAATAGAGAAAGACAGAGATGAGTTCAAGGATATGAGGAATTGAATGATGGCTGGTTTTAGGCCTCAAATTGATGCAAGGAAAAGGAATTTTGTTCTTGTGAGACCCAATGCGATAGAGTTTGTCTCCAAGTATGTGGTATTTTTATAACTCTAAAATGGTGTTGTGCTGCTTGTCTTTAGACTGGTTCATGTTGAGTGCATTATCCTTGAGGTATTGGTAAATGTGCATGCCATACCCAAGTAGCCCCATAGGGTGGTAGAATTTAGAGTGCTTGTAGAGCTTAGAGATTCGGCAATGGATGCAAACCTACACAAAGTCCACTACATCTTGCTTTAGGGTAGCTGACCACAACCCTTGGAATTTAAGCAGCATAGTCATTTTATTCAAGGCTACTTGTTGGCTACAAGAAAGCATATGGAAACCATGCAGAAGATGTACATACTCGTTAGGGTTGGGCACCAAAGACCAAATCCTCATCTTGGTAATATAAGCGGCATGCGCTTCTAGGCATAGCTGGCCTAACTCCAACCTTAGTTTGTGTGTCCGTAAAAAGTGCTATCTATAGGTCTTAAAAAATGACAATGGGGATATAGGAACATGTCATTTCCCAGCAAATATTACTACCAAACGGATTTTTCAATCCAAGACATAAAGAAGGAGAGAGATTGATCTCTTGCATAGAGATACCAAGTATAGTAAAGATATGTGTATCCAACAAAAGTATGCTTATGATGATGGCTATTGGTGATAGTCATCTAAGAGTAGTACATTTGAGCTTGACATCTCAAAACTCCTCTTTAATCTCAATGCCACATCCCTTAGGCCAAGAAATGCTCAAAGCTGTCATAGCTTATATGCTCCAAGGGCCTTTGTGAAGATATTACAACTTGCTCACTCATTGTCACGTTTTTGAGGTTGATGTCGCCTTCCAAGACCCACTCTCTTATGAAGTGCCAATGCAACCCAATGTCCTTTGTCCTTGTATGGAACACTAGGTTCCTAGCCAATTGTATGCTGCTAAGGTTGTCACACTAGATGACAATTGGCCTTTGTACCAGCATTCCAAAGTTGTAAAGTAGCAATCCCAAACATACTACTTCACATGCCACCATTTCATCACCCTTGTACTCTACCTTTGTACTTGATAGAGCAATTGTAGGTTGCTTCTTACTGCTCCATGTGATAGCAGCACTCCCAAGTGAAAACATGAATCCATTGGAAAATATGTGATCATATGTGCTACCAGCCCAATCTGCATCTATGTAACTATAGAGCTGCAACTCAACGTTAGCCCTATAAAAGAGTGCATAATCCATATTAGTACTCACATAGCACCAATGTGCACCTCAATGCATCCAAGTGATGCTTCCTAAGACATTGCATTTAGTGACTCACCAATCCAATTGTGTAGCTCAAGTCTGGTAGTTAAGCTAACATCCATCTTCTTGTACATGATAGCATTCTCGAGTACTTGACATGTACATGGTAGATTAAGCTACCAACCATCTTCCTGTACATGGTAACGTTCTTGAGCACTTGAAATGGATCATTCCCCAACTTCAAATTTTGATATAAGGGCATTGCAATTGGCTTACAATCTGGTGTCACATACTTTTTCAACATGTACAAAGCATATTGTTTTTGTGATAGCCATACACCCTCTTCTGTGTGAACAATTCAAATGCCCAAGAAGTACTACAAATCTCCCAAGTCTTTCATCCCAAATTCTTGCATAAGCAGAGCATGTATACCCCCTACTTTAGCCACATTATCACCTCAAACAATCAATTCATTCACATAGATGCATATCATAAAAATTCCTACTTCATTCTTTTATACATACAATGAATGATCTGCATCACACATCTCAAAACCCAAAGACACAAGGATTACCGCAATCTAGTCATACTAAGCTCTAGGTGCTTGCTTCATCCCATATAGTGCTTTCTTTAACCTGCATACAAGGTCATGTAGCCTCATATTCACATAACCCTGTGGCTACACCATATACACAACTTCCTCCAAGTCTTCATTCAAGAAAGAATTATCTACATCCAAATGTTTCAATACCCATCCTAAAGCTACAATCACTACAATAAACACATGAATGGTATCCATCTTGGCTACAAGGCCGAATGTCTCCTCATAATCAATCCCATATGTTTGCATAACCCTTGGCCTCAAGCCTTGCCTTGTCCCTACTCACACTACCATCAACATTCAGAATTGTGCTTTATCTTGTAAACCCATTTGCAACCAAATTACCTTCTTTCCATCTAGTAATGAAAAAACCTCCATGTTCTATTTGCATCAAGGGTAGCTCCTCATCCAAAGCTTGCTGCCATTTCTCATTTTTTATAGCATCTTCAAAATAAGTGGGTTCCACTTCCTTTTTCATCTTTACCATATATGCACAATGACAAGCCACATAACCATCATAAGTCAATCTCTGCACAAGATTTCTTACTCTCTCAAGCTTGCATGGTCCAAGATCACTTCAAGCCTTATTCCATGCCTGCATCCTTTCTGTACCCAGAGTCTTCACAAAGGGTATGCCAAACTTCTCATCTGAACTCTTCTCATCATGACCAACACTCAAATCTAGCAGTTTATGGCATCATCAACTTTTTCCTTCCCTTTTCTTGATACATTTGACGAGCTATCAGGACTCATCCTTTCATGCAACCTACCACTCCATGGCTTCTCACCATAACCTGCACTAGGTGACCCTTATGAGCCACTCAAAACTTGTGACTGTCTACCTGTAATTTTTGTTGCCACATTATCTCTTACATCAGTCCCTAAATCATCTTTCACATCAGCATATCGACTCACCATTTCATAAAAAATAACACCTTTGCTCATGCTAACTTTACCTGTGACCAGATTGTAGCATTTATACCCTTTTTGCTTAAGGGAATCTCCAATGAATAACATTTTTCTACTTTTGGATCAAGCTTACTTCTCAACTCATCCAGCACATGCACATAAGCAACACATCCAATCACTGTAAAATCTGACACATCCAGATTTTCACCACAAAAATTCTATTCTGGTGTCATATCATGTATTGTAGCAGTAGGGATTCTATCCATAATGTAAACACCTAACAACCTCATCCCAATAACAATGATGCATGTTCTTTTCATTCATCAACTCTCTAGCAACTTGTGCTATGTGCCTATTCTTTCACTCATCAAAACCGTTTTGTTGCAGAGTAACCTTGCATGAAAATTGCCTTTGAATTCCATGCTTTTCTAAAAAAACCACTAGATTCATTGGAGAAGTATGCCCCCCCTCTATCTAACCTCAAGTACTTTACATGTTTTGTAGTCCCTTTTTCAATAAACGCCTTGAAATTCTGAAAGTCCATAAACACCTCACTTTTTTGTTTCATGAAATAGACCCATACATTTCTTGTATGGTAATTTCTTGCTTCCCAAAGTGACGAGTCTCACAATTTTTTTTTCATCTAAGTAACTTTAAAGGTTGGCAAGCCTGTAACCATCTCTTTAGTTTGCATGGTCTTTAGGCTTGTAAGTTTACACGACCAATACATTTGTGCCAATTTCAATATCTGCAAGAACTCATGCACCTTGTGAAAACATGGCAACATTCACCTTGGGCACATTTACATTCCAAGTAAATATTATACCCATTTTCTTTCCTTGTGCAACCAACTTTCCATCCTTCTTATGCTCTTTGACGAAGAAACCATTAGATTAGATCTGATCTACAAACCCTACTCAACAATCTGTCTAGCAAAAACCAAATTCTTTGTGATATTAGGTACATATAATACATTAGCAAGGTACTTTACTTTACTATCTTCCATAGATAATGGTACATTTCATGTATGCATAATGGGATGTGCAATATCATCCCCAGTCTCTACATAACCAAGACTCTGTAAATTCTACATTCCTTGAACCACTCACAATGACTGATCATGTGGTTTGACGCACCCAAATTCTCATATCAGACATTATCACCATTTTTTCCCACATTTTAAGACATAGTATTTAATATGTGCTACACCACAAATAGCCTCTCAGGCTCATCTACATTCCTACTAGTGGTTCCATAATTATTTTGTTGTGAATAGTCACATTCAAATTGACCATGTCTTCCACAACCCCAATATACAACATTCCCATGTTGACTTGTATTGTTATGCTGCACATTACCATGACCTCCTACCTTGGAAGTTTTCTCAACCATCTATGTTGTTGTGCTTGGTGGTTGCCTCTTCCTTGACCACCTCCATGATTTGTACCACGTCCTCTTCCTTTTTCTCTCTTGTTAAAGAGGATATGTTCAAAATTATTTTTGCCCCGTGTAGAGGAGTCTTTGTAGATTCCTTCTCTTCCTCAATTAGTAAGGACACCAAATCTATAAACGTCAGAATATTTTCTTGAAGATGAATATCAGCCTTGAACTATTTATATTCTGGACCCAAATATCGTAGACATACTTCCACCTTATCATCATCAAAAAATTGTAGCACGAATGATGCAAGGGACTCACATATATTTTTTCTCTTCAATGAATAGTCATTCATAGATAGGTTTTTCTTCTGCACTATATTTAGCTCAATATTTAACTGCAACTCCTTGCTTTTGTGTTGGTCACATCCAATGATAGTAAAGTGTTCCAAGCCTAGGGGTGTGAGCATCTTGTATGTACCCACTCAATGTCCTTCATACTCACAAAAAGCCAATACATGACCTTTCAAGCTCTCAGATTCCAATCTTTAAACACCTTTATGTGTGCAGTAGTTGCACTGTAATGGAAATGGCCTATGAACTTAGAGAATAGTGGAATTAAAAGAATTAGAGTGAGAAACTTTGAGAGCATAGAGGGTGAACTTAATTGGTAGTAGCAACTTAATCATAGCACTTAATTAACCAGGCATGAGCAATGCTTTTGCAAGAGAGAGAGAGTTTAGAAAATATGACAACACTTGAGGTCCGGATTTATGTGGAGCCGGTCCCCCCTCCAAAAGGCATTTGTATTATAGATTCTCTTATTAAGAGAGACTTGGTACAATACAATCTTTGTGTTCCTTGAGACCTCTTTGGCGGTATGAAGATGGAAGTTTCATACTCCAAGCTTTTGTTTAATAGCAACAATCAATCTTAGCTTGAAAACAATCAAGAACTTGTGAGCATTATCAATCCTTGTGTTCCCTAAATCATTTGGGTTGGTTAGATATTAGTTTTTATGACAGTGCCTCTCTCTTGAAATCATAGTCGTCCTTGACTATGAGGTAGAGATGGTAAAGTCTCACCCATTAGTCCATTGGTCTTAGCGGGTAGAGGATCCATTTTTACCCTACGACATCATTCTGGAGTGGATGACTAATCCACTTGGTGCTTGAGAGACACTGTCTGCCGCAAGCATGTCTGCTCTTTATTCCATATCATACTTCCAAAGTGGAGTGACAAGTTCTACTTGGTGTTTGGGATACGTAGTTATCACAAACATGATCCTAAGTATGCATACTTCTTAAACTTTGTGCACAAAACATAAAAAGAGAGTCTTATAAGACAAAAACATTGATCATTTAAAATGCATTTCTTTAACATTTTCTTACTCTTCTGTGTCATTGTAAGCATCATTAACAAGGTTCGTATTATTCTTAAGCTATGTTCTTTGCATGTAGTTAACATCTTTTAAAGGATAATTCTTAGCTTAAATAAGATACTGTCAGTAATCTTACCATTTCTTAATACCTTGTGTTCTTGTCGAAGGATGAACTTGGGTTGGAGCTCGTTTGCTTCATCCTTGATCTCTGGTGGGTCTTCATTTATGGCCTTTATTGGTGGCTCTCCTTAATAAGGCTCAAATAGGCTCTCATAAAAAATGATATATATGAGCCAGTAGTTGGGAAACTTTAAGTGATAAGCCATCTTATGGATGGGCTTGAAAATTTAGAAGGGGCCATAGTATCTTTGTGCTGACCTAGCATAATACCTTTAATGGCCCATAGGATTCTTGTGTGTAATTTGCCTTAGATGAGCCTTGGGGAAGTTTAGTAAGACCCAACTTTTTTTCTTTTTCTTTAAAGGATAAGTATCTTTTGTGCTTAATAGCAATAGCCCCTTGTTCCTTTACATTGAAGGGTAAGGCTCTTTTGTGCCTAGTGGCAGGAGCCTCTTTTGCCTAGCTAATAGATGGATATAGCCTATTTAATCTTTTAAAAAGATTCGTTTTGATCTCGGCTATACTCCTTTGCAATGAAGATCTTCCCAGGTACCTTAAGCTACAAGGGACTTTTGGATCTTCCGTCTTTAGCCTCGAAAGGTATTTTCGCCTTAGAAGTATGTTCACGTTATTAGAGACATATTGTTGTTAGGGTAAGTACTTCTCCCATTTTGAGCATTGATCTACTTCAAATCACAAGCTTTTAGTAGATCAAGGATCATTAGTTTTGTTATTTTCCTTTTGGCCATTTGTTGGGAATAGTAGGCCGAGAAAAAGAGGGTTAATCTAGTTCTGATAGAGACTCTACCAGAAATTAGTGGTCATTGTAGGATTTCTATCCGACACAATTAGATGTTTGCAAGCCATGGTCCCTCTATCATACTTCATCTTTTGGTATACCATACATTTTGAAACATACCCTTGTATGTTCTCGTTTCTTGGTAAGCCAATACAAGTATGCTTTTACTCCTAGTAGAGTAAATTCGACTTCCTCTTTGCCCCGCATGTGGGAGGAGCATGGGAAGTGAGGAAGATATAGCCTATTGAGGTATGGAAGATAACCATCCTCTATTGTGATGGGTTCTTTTTCTTCCATTTGTAAAGGATATTATCATATCCCTAAAGCCTGGGCTAGAAGCATATTTAACTATCATAAAAGATAGTTCATTGTAAGTTGCTATTGATACCCTATCTACCCTTGGCCATCAAGAAAGTGCATCGGCTACATGATTGTGCTTGCCAGCAATGTGAGCAATGTAAAAATTAAATTGCAAAAAGAAATTTGCCCACCTCATTTGATTGTCGGAGAGCTTGGTTTGCATCATGGATGGAGTCCGCAAGAAGTACTTCCATGTGTCTACGGCATGTAAAACAGCTCGTAGTTCCTTTTGTATATGTCCCAACATTCGCTCATTGGAGTTGAGTCTTTGAATCTCGTATGCTATGGCATTCCCTTCTTGAAGCAAAGTCTTGCTCGAAGGCAATCATCCAGGCATTACATTGGACCTCAAATAGCTTTGAGAGATCCCGTAGTGTAAGCATAAGTTGAGAGATATGTTTCTTTTTGAACTTTTCAAAAGTATTTTTCTCTCTTTGCAGTCCATGTATACTTAACGTTCTTTTTCGTTCAGTCATGTATTGGACCTGCTATAAGCATGATTTTATCCTATGAAGCATCTCTAGTATGTACCCATACCTTTAGAGCTTCGCAACTCATGTATACTCCTTGGATTAGGCCATCTTTTTATTACCTCTACCTTTTGTGGATCCATACAGATACCACCTTTAGAGATAATGTAACCTAATTATTGAATCTCTTGATAAATTCACTTTTCTTTTGGTTAGAAGAAAGCCTAATCTCTCTCAAAACTTATATGTTCATGCTATTGCCTTTTGAACTCCTCTTGTGGATCTTATAAAGCTCAATAAGGAGGCTTATTAGGTAGTGAGCTTCGTGGTAGAAGCTCCATTGCATGGTCATTGTCCCCTCATTGTGGAGATAGCTCACGGGGGTATCATCAATAAAACATTTTGGAATCCATTTAGGAATTTAGACAATTCTCATTCCTCTTGATTCCCGTCTTTTTTATTGTTACTGGTTGAAACATTAAATTCATTTATAGACTTTCTAATAGAAATCATGTATGTGAAAATATAAATTTTCATTAACTTGTGAAAAGCATGCATATTTACAAGGGATAGGATTCTACCCGACTCATAAACATGTATGTACATATCTCCTAGCATAGGAAAAACGAAAGCCTTTTGCTATGAGCATCCTCTTTTGGAGTTTCTAGCATAGAAACTCAAGGCGGCTTGTTGCGTGCATTTCTTTGGGGACAAGCACGATAGACATTCCCTTGCTGTCCACACTTGTAGCATTTGTTATCCTTACAATAACACTCTAGCTCTGTTGGAGAGAGTCTATTCTTACCTTTGTAGACTCCTTTCTCCTTAGCTTTGTTATCGTTTGTTGCTAGAGTTGCCTTTGGAGGAAGTTTGAGCATTATTCCTCCCTCTAGGCTCATTTTGATCCTTCACTTCCATGGGCTTAGAGTTCCTCTTAACCCCTTGTTGGAAATTGATTTGAGAGGCGACCATAGTATGGTGTATAACTGCCGATATGGTACTAGGCCTTTGCGAGTTAATATACTCGGCCATCTCTTCAGAACGACACGCACAGAATTGTTGCTTTTTCTCCCCAAAATCTATCTTTTTGTAGACAGTGTCTTTGAGAAGTAAATCCCAAAACTTATCAACATACTTCTGGATAGACTCGTAGGGAGAGAGTTTCAAGATTTGCCATTTCATGAGGACATTGTCTTAAGCGTTGCTTGCCAGAAACTGTTTCATGATGAAGGCTCTTAAAGCCTTCCATGTCCTTGGAGATTTTCTTTTGGCTCGTAGGCTAGCCCACCATTGACGAGTGGATCTGTGGAAATGCATAGATACCTGACACATTTTAGAGGACTCCGTGAAGCCCTAATCACCAAAGGCCACATCAAACTGTTGGATGAAGGCCAAGATCTTGTCCATAGCACCAAAGGTGCCATCGTAGGTAAGGAAAGTGGTGTGCTTCCCTCCCTCCTTGAACTTCTTCAGCTTCTTGGACCTTCTCCATACCAGATAGGACTTGTGACGGCCTTTCCTCTTGGGCTCTTTGAGAGAAGAGCCGATACCTTCATCGGAATATGAGGAAGGTGATGAAGATGGAGAAGAGGGTGGCCTCTTTCTCTGCTTTTCCTTCTTTTGGTACCCCTCTTCCCTTTTGTGATAACGAGGAGGAGGACTTTGTGGTGATCTTTCCCTCTTTGGGGGGAGTTGGAGATCGTTGAGGCCACCGTCTTCTTGGAGACACATCTTCGGAAGTATTGGGAGACTCACTTATTTCTCCTTCCCTTGGTGAAGGCTCTTTAGTAGAGACTTCCCCTCTGTTCTTGGATGGAGGTAAGCCCGCTAGTAAACCTTTAAGCACTTCATATGGGTTCTCCTCTTCTCTCATCGTAGAGAGCCCTCTCTTGGAAATCTCTTGAAGAGACTTCTCAGGTGCTCTCTCTTTTGGGGGAGTTTGGAGAATCCCATAACAATGAAGTTGTTGGAAAAGTTCACCTTGTAGGGTTGGGTTTCCCATAGCTTGTTGCAGCTTAGAAACAAGACAATTGATAAACATGGGAGCATCATCATTAGCACCTTCATGTGAAAAATCAAAGTTATCAATGTTCATTCTGCTCTCTTGATTATTGTCAGCCATGTTAACAAAATTTATGTATGTACTTAGTGTATGCTTTGGCAATTCAAAACCTTAGTTTCCACTCCTCTTAGCCTTTGAAAATCGGCTCTTAAGTATCTACACCCACGGCTTGAAGTGGTTAGTTATAGAGAGTAGAGGAGTAGGTCTAACATAGCAGAGTTGCCAAGGGCTAGCTCCTTTCGGACTTCTTATGGCTCAATAATGATAAAGCCATAGGCAAGTCTAAAAAGACTCCATTATTAAGTCCAAAGCTCCTGAGGTGTGCACCATATCCCACATAGTGGGCTCAACAAAACCAATAATAGATCCCAGTTCCACTTACCCTTATATAATTAACAACATCAACCATTTATAGGCTACTTAAGGACCTCTCTTCTTAAGCAAGGAAAGAGAAACCAAATGCTCTGATACCAATCTAATGGAAATGGCCTATGAACTTAGAGAATAGCGAAATTAAGAGAATTAGAGTGAGCAACTTTGAGAGCATAGACGGTGAACTTAATTGGTAGTAGCAACTTAATCATAGCACTTAATTAACTAGGCATGAACAATACTTTTGCAAGAGAGGGAGTTTAGAGAATATGACAACAGTTGAGGACCGGATTTATGTGGAGCCGGCCCCCTCTTCAAAAGGCATTTGTATTATAGATTCTCTCATTAAGAGAGACTTGGTACAATACAGGCTTTGTGTTCCTTGAGACCTCTTTGCCGGTATGAAGATGGAAGTTTCATACTCCAAGATTTTGCTTAATAGGAACAATCAAGAACTTGTGAGCATTATCAATCCTTGTGTTCCCTAAATCATTTGGGTGCATGAAGATGTGAACTTTTATGCATCAACTTGTGTTTAAAGAAACAATTAATCTACCTTGCAATACCATTAATCTACTTGCATGAAGTAATTAATCTACTTGCAATAAACCATTAGCCTTCTTGGAATAAGCATAACATAAACTTATGGAAATCATTGACTATCCCAAGCCTCAGTCCCAAGACCTCAAACGCCTTTGAAGGTGGAGAGAGCTAGCAGGGAATGAGGGTAGGGAAGAGGAAGAAGAAGTATTCCATACGAGAAAGAAATAGTTCCTCACTTATCATCACTCTTTTTGCTTAGCATACATAATAGCATAGTAATGAAGATGGAAAGCTTAAGCATTGAAGCATAGCTCTTGGTTGGATTTGCATTCCATAGCCAAGAGTGTTGGTGTAGCCTCTCAACTTCTCAAGGAGCTTGGAGAAGGAGATGGAGCTCTTGCACCTTGCATAGCACACCATGATAGTATTTGTGAGTGTGTGTGGGTGAGTATACCCCCTAAGCAACCCCCTAGCTTGCTTGGGTCGACGCCCCCCCCCCCTCTTGTAGCTCATGCTTGAAGCTCATTGGACCCCTCCAGGCTTAGCCAATCACAAGCAGGAGGCATTACAAGCAGCAAGGGTAGCCTTGGGACAAGTGTCCCCCTTTCCCCTTTGATAGAGAGGACTTGATAAATGCAAAATCAATTCATTAAATCTCCTAAATTATCATTGGACCCCTTGGGTGGCCAATCAATAGGCTTCAGGCACACCATGAGGGCAACATGAGGAGGAACTTGACAAGTGTCTCTTTTGCTTTCTTTGTACCATGTATGTCTTGTGCGAGTGTGTGGGTGTTCTCTGTCATCCCCCCCTCGTGTAGGGCTCACCCCCTCCTTGTAGGGATTGAATATTTGACTTTTTGACACCTCAAGCCCCTCATGCATAGGCCCAGTTCCCACCATAAGCTTGGTCCTTAAGCACTTTAAGCTTGGGCTGGGTTCTCACCTCAAGTACAACCCTAGCATCTCAAGCATGCCAAGCACCTCAAGTATCTCAATCATCAAGCACCTCAAGCATCTCAAGCACCTCAATCATCAAGCACCTCAAGCACCTTAGTCATCAAGCATGACAAGCAGAACAATCGCCTCGAGCTTGGTCGGGTTCCCGCCTCAAGCTCAGCCCTAGCTTACCTAAGTTCAAAGGACTTTTATACACATTATTGGAGGTCTTCAATGAAGCTAACCCTAAGGTCTTATGCTCCATTGGTTAGCCTTGCTCTTTGATAGACCATCTCTCATTTGGGCCCCTTTTCTATTGGACCCATGTTGAGATAGATCTATAAGCACATCTCAATATCTTAACCCTTGTTCCCGTTTATTCTTCCACATTAAGTGATCAATTTAATATGAGAAAATCATTTGGGTTGGTTAGATATTAGTTTTTATGACATGCACCTTCCTCTAGTAACGTTGGTGTTGTCTCATGCTATGCATCAATGTACTCCCAATAACCTTTACCCATAAGGAAATTAGTCATTCTAAACTTTCAAGCATGGAAGTTTTTGTTGTCCAGCTTCTCAATAACAATCTAGTTAAGTCCATCATTATTGGATGACATGTTTCGAACACTTCATCAAGTCTCTTAGTAGCCTACTAAAAATAATTAGTTACCACCTATAACCACAATATGCGTACATACACATGTTTCACAATACTAAACACTATCTATGAATACTAAAGCCAAAAAAATACTCTTTGCACCACCAAATTGTAGATGTATAGAATCCCAAACCTGAGCATTTCTGCATGTGAATGCACACTAACTCCAAAATGGGGGCCAAAATGTGTTAAGAGATGGAGAACGAAAGAGCTTGAGCTCTTGCAAGCATGCACATACATAGAGATGGAGAAAACCTTCTACTTCTTCTTCTTCACTAACTCAAGATAAGAAATCTACAAAGCATTAAATAGGGAAATACAACATAAGAGGAAACCAGTGCAATGGTTTAGTGTGAACTGATAGTGGAATGGATAAGTATGCCATTGCTCTTGAAGGTAGACCAAGTTGGTGTAGTCTAGCAGTAGTATCACTGGCAAAGATATGTGTATCCACCAAGGCACGCTAGTGATGATGACTATTGGTGATAGTCATCCAAGAGTAATACATGTTGAGCTCTACACATAAATTCCAATGTCTATGTAGCTCAATGTGATGATTACCAGAGGGTGTGTGTCATGACCACTTACAGTCATCAATCCTTGTCCTCTATCATCAACACTGGTGTGTTCACAAAATGGGGTATTGATTTTGTTGGACCTCTTCATAGATTCCAAAACACAAGAGAGAAATACATAATTTTCTCTATGGATTATCTTACAAATAGGGCAAAAGCAATGCCAAGTGTCATAATAATCAATATCTAATTCTCCTAAATGATTTTCTCATATTGAACTGATCATTTAATATGGGGAAGTGCTAGGGGAGAAAAAGCTAGAATATTGGTTAAGCTAGCAGACCGGCCACAGTAGGGATCCAAAGGAGGGAAAATAGGGATCCAAAGGGGGGGCCATCTGCAAAAGAGCCATGTGCAACAATGGGCTAAAAAGACCCTAAGGTTCAGCCCATTAAGACTTCCAAAATGCTAAGGTTCCAAAATTCAAAGGTTGTGTCCAAAGGTCAACCTTAAGGGAATTGGATGCTTTGTGTGTGTACAAAAAAGTCTTTGCAATCCCTACTTGGGAGGGGGCGAGCCTTGCATGTAGGGGATGAGAGAGAAATCCACACACACACACACACACACACACACACACACACACACACACACACACACACACACACACACACACACACACACACAAGCTCCCTTTACACAAAGGGAATGAGGGACACATGTCAGCTCCCTAGGCCAGATGCCCACAAGGTGTACCCAATTCCTATTGGATGGCCTTGGAGGTGGACCAATGGGAATTAGGCTAGAGTAAATCTAGTTTAATTAATTTAAAAATACTTAATAAAAGAACCAATGAGAATTAAGTCCTCTAGAAGACTATTGGACAGTCTCCCAAGGGGTCCAATGAGAGTTTAGTTGAATTATTAAATTACCTAAAGCTCTCACAAAAGGGGAAAGGGGGACACATGTCAGAAGGCTATCACTTATGCTGCTTAATAGTCATTGGCTTGACCTGGGGAGGTCCAATGAGGGTAGAGCAAGAGCAAATAGCAAGAGGGCTCGCCCAAGAGAGAGAGGGGGTTGATTTTTGCAAGGCATTATCACACACACACTCTCACACAGTCTATGTGAGAAGTAAAGAAGACTATCTCTTCCCAAGCTTTAATGGAGAGCTCATCACCTACTCCAAGCTTGTGAGATAGAAGCCTACATCGACACACTCTTGGCATGTGGATGCAAATCCAACCAAGAGCCAAGCTTCAATGCATGCTCATCTCCTCTACCAAGCTAATTACTAAGCTAAGCTATGCTAATATGAGTGATTATGTGAGGAGATGTACATCTTTCTCGTAAGATACTCCTTCTTCCTCTCAATCTACTCTCATACCCTGCTAGCTCTCACCATCTTCGAAGGTGTGTGAGGTCTTGGGTCTGAGACCGGGGATAATTGATGTTGTGTTTGCTAAGTGTTTTGCTTAGTGCATGAAGCTTTCATCTTCATTGCACTAGCTAGTCTTGAAGGAACACAAAGAATTGTATTGTACAATGTCTCTCTTGATGGGAGAAACCATAATACAAAGCCTTTTGGAGGGGGGACCGGCTCCATGCAAATCCGGTCCTCAACTGTTGTCAATAGCTTAATTTCTCTCTCTTTTGAAAGTATTGTTCATGCTATCTAACTAGGTGCTATGCTTTTTGTTGCTCTCTCCACCCAAGCACTCTTGTAATTCTTGTTAGGAATCTATTCTAATGAAATGCCCACTATGTTCATGCTAATTTCCGCTACACACAAGTTTTTAGGCCATTAAATGTTACACCAAGCATAAAGGCTGATGCACATACCACAAACAAATTTTTGTTTCAAAACACCTTTGTGCACTTTGGCCTGCCCATCAAAATTGTTAGCAATTAAGATTCTCATTTCCTCAATGAGGTGGTTAGGGTTCTTTTGAAGGTATTTCTAGTGACTCATAACCAATTGGCATCTTACCATCCCCATTCAATGGGCAAGTGGAAGGTACAAACAAGGTGTTGTGTGGTGCTATCACAAAGATTATAGACGAAGATAGAAAAACCTGGGTGACAATTAGGTATAGATATCACTTTGTAAAATCTAGAAGAGCCTTTTGACTTGAACTCTAAGGAAGATCTCGTCTCCTTGGAAAAAAGATCAAGCTTCCATCGTGCAAGGTTGGGTTGTATTCTATGTTGAGGCATTGAAGAGATTTTCTTCTTCTATTGTCTTCTATTTCATTGAGTTTATTTCTCGTATTGCAAGTGTGCCTGTGACACTATGTACATGCTTATGTGTGTAGAGAGACAATTGACCTCTCCAATGCTTGTATGTGTGCTCCCTTTGTGTGCACATGTAACTCTTGCGTATTTCATGCTTGATTGATGAGAACAAATGCTTGCTTTTTTGTTTTTTGATGTAGATCAAGTAGGATTCACCAAGTGACTAGGCTTGAGAAGAGATACCTTCATCACCATAGGTACACTCTTCATGAGTATTGTAGTTAGGGTAAAGTAGAACAAGTATGTTGTTGCACCATATGTGTAGAGAGACTCTTATAGGCAAGTACCATCGCCACCAAGCACTCAACAGGTAAGCTAATTGGATTGATGATCTATCAACTATTGAAGGTATATCATTGCATGTATGCTTGATACTTATGCACAAGATGATGGTTTTAAGGCCACATGGATACATATGATTAAGAATGCGACTCACTGATTTTTGGAGTGCAAATTTCGAGACAATTTTTTTAATTTTAAGCATAAACTATTATTGATCATTTTTCAAGAAAGCATATTTCATCCCTTGCAAGAAAGCTCTCACAGCACATCAAGCTACACGTTTGTTTCTTAAGTTTGTGTTTCCACATCATGGCTTGCCAAATGTAACGATCTTAGATAGAGATTCAAAATTTATAGTGCTTTTTAGAGCACTTTATTTGAAAATCTTGGCACTACACTTTACTCTCTCTTCCTCATTTCATCATGAGTTGAATGGACAAATGAAGTTACTAACCACACTACTATTAACTTACTTAAATCATATGTGCATTATCAACCAAAGAAATGGGATTAATATTTGCATTGCAGTTTACACATAATATCACCCCACTAATTCTACCATTAGTAATTCTCAATTTTGAATTGTATATGGTTATTCTTTCTTACACATGCATCTCATTTTTGTAACATTGTATCTACTACTAATAATTTTTCTATTGACTTTCATGAGATTTATGCTTGTAATGAATAATATGCAATTAAACATTCACAAGAATAATACATTGCATGCTGATAAGTATAGGAAGGCATATCTTTTAAGCATGGTGATTATGTTATATTTTGAAAAGTGTCAAATCAAGAGTGTTGACACTAATGCTTTTGTCAAAGTTGCCCCATATTTTTAATAATCCATTTAAATTTTGACTATCATTTCGATGTCTCTTTTACGCTAGATTTACCATCTCATTACCACATCCACAATGCCTTTCACATCAACCTTTTGAGACCTTTTTGAGGACCCCTACCCTCTCATCCAATTTATAAATATCCACCATGTAGAGATCAAGAAGAGAAATTTGTACTTGCACAAATAGTTGACCATGAGAAAACCACTACATGAATTGGCAAGGTTTACAATAGAAACCTTTTGACTTTTAAGGGTCATCGAAGAAAAGATGTCCAATGGATGCTTGAATTTTTTTATCATGACTTACCATAACTTTTGGCCTTTCTTAAATCAACAGATCGATTGATGTCTCTATTGAGCAACTAAGGACAATTGTTATCCCTAGCGAGAGGGATGTTATGATATTGTGACCCTTTGCACCTTTTGCGTTGCATGTGGTTAGCATCAACATGTTTATGGGATAATTGGGCTTTGTTTTGGTTAATTAGTTTGTTGTTGTTTTGATAGATTAGTGGTTAGCTAATTGTGAAAATATTGATTGTGTAGATTGGAGTTGGTAAAGTTGAGAAGGAGGCTACAAAGATGATTACTTAAGTTGTTTTATTTCAAGTGCAATTATCAAGTCATATCATCTCATTGGTCATTAGTAATTTCATTATGTTCAATTTGCAAGTTGTCTTGTTTCAATTTGTATATATTGTAGGCAAAAAAAGACTTCGATAAGCGAGAACCACCCATTTTGGTTGGTCCTGCAACTTTATATAAAAAGGGGCCTCTATTTGTTAGAGATAATTTATTTTTCCAAATAGATCATACCCAAGGTGTAGAGAGTGGTGTGCACTTGGGGACTAAATTTAAGCCACTACTTGTGTGATTCTCTTCTTTCTTACTCTAAGTTATGCTTATTGTATGCAATTTTATCATGATATATCTTTCTTACACTTCCATGTCAACATCTACTTGTCTGTATTTGTGCGTGTTTGTGTGTGGAAAGAAGATGTCTCAATCATGATATTCTTTCTTACTCTTCCATGTCAACATCTACTTGTCTGTATTTGTGTGTGTGGCAAGAAGATGTCTCAATCATACTTGTTTTATGCTTATAGAGAGAGAGAGAGAGAGAGAGAGAGAGAGAGAGAGAGAGAGATATGGTAATAGTTGTGATGGATGTGTGTGTGTGTGTGTGTGTGTGTGTGTGTGTAGCCAGGAGGAGGTTTTCGACTTTCCCTTCTCCTATTGCCACTCAACATTTTATAGGTATTTGAATGAGGTTTGTTACCATCCTTGAAATTTATTCATTTTTAAATTGCATAAGGTAGCAAATACAAAATAAAGAGAAAAGTTACAATGGCTATGAGAGTCCCTTGAGATCAAGAAGAAGAGTTCACTTCCAATGCTTTGCATATCAAGCCCTTAGTAAATCAACGAGAAAGCACAATGTGTGCATGATATGCCCCCTTTTTACCCCTATATATGAGACTACTAGTTAGAAAATGCACCTTTTCTCCTTTATATAACTACCCCTTGAAGGTTTCGGCTAGGAAGGATGATGATGGTGTGTAGCCATGGCTTGAGGGCATGCTACTGCAGAGAACGAGAGAGACAAAGAGAAGATAGACACGACTTCAAAAATAACACATGCTATATTGAATTGTGTATGTTTTGTAAAAAGCCTTTCAATATATAAAAGAAATCTTGCCATGCAAACTACTAAAAGGAGTGTAGTGCATCTTATACTCCAAGACAATGTTCCCACGCACACAACTTTACCAAAACAACCTTGGGCTTGGAAATTCAACAATCCCCCCTCAAGCCCAAACTAGATATATCACTTCCATGATATCTCGAGACGAAGGGAGTGGATAACACATAGCCAATTGCCATGGAGAAGATAACCATCCTGCAAGGTGAACCGGGTTTTTCTTTCTTTCCCAATGCAAGGGCCGACGTTATTTCTTTAAAGTTAGGGTCAATAGCATACTCCTCTATCATAGAAGATAGATCATTTTGAGTTGCTATAAACACCGCATTAACTTTTGGTCATCGTCAGAGAGATAAACAGAAGATCGACACAACTTCAAAGATAACACACGCCATATTGAATTGTGTATGTTTTGTAAAAAGCCTCACAATATGTAAAAGCAATCTTGCCATGCAGACTGCTAAAAGGAGTGGAGTGCAATTGCATGCTCCAAGACAATGTTCCCACGGGCACAACTTTACCAGACCAACCTTGGGCTTGGAAACCCTACACCCCTCCCTTACACTCACATGCTTCCTTATGGTAACCCCCAATGAATTCCCTAGGGACACCACAATGAAATATTTCTAGGAGAGTGTTGTGACCTTGTTGCACGTCTAACGAAGTTAGAAACATTGGAGATTGACTTGTGGCTCTTGAGTTTGGTGGCGACACTCTCACGATTGGCCTTCTCTTCTATAATGGTGTGAGGAGGATCACATACACCCTCATGATGGTTGAAAATGGAGAATTAAAAGCTCGACCTGGTGGTTGTCCACTTCATGGAAACCTTCACAAATCTTGGGTTAAGTTGATAGATTTCGACTGCTTGAGTGTGCTAAGCTCGAGCTTAGCAACCTTTCAGGAGATGAGCTTGTATCCCATGAGGAGTGAGAAGCACATGAGGAGAAGATACTTATGAGTGGTTTGGAAGAACTCACATTTTCTCGTCCCTTGCAATGTGGATCTTGTCGAGGAGTGCATGGAGAAGAAGGTGCAACTCCCCATTAATAAGTTTTGTAGAGTGTTTGGCAAATTAACTAGAGGTCAAATTGTGATTCCTAAAGCCAATGCGTTTGTGCCATGTGAATGAATGAATCATTGACTCAGTTGAGAATACTGGACATATAATACAATAGGAGTACGGACAACAGCGACCAAGAGCACGGCTGCCTCTTCGTCTTCGTCTTCTTTCCCGCTTTCTTGGATCTGGATTGTGGCAGGAAGCAGTATGGATCGCTACCAGCGAGTGGAGAAGCCCCGCTCCGACACCCCCATCAGCGAGAACGAGATCCGCATCACTACTCTCGGCAAGATGAGGAATTACATCACCTACGCCACCTCCTTGCTCCAGGTTTTCCTCAGCCCTTCCCCCTGCTTCTAAAGATCCTTGCTCTTCTCAATTTGTACGTACAGCGTGGGCATTAGAAATAAAACCCGCACGTTCTTATTAAGGTTTGAGAGTTAGCATTTCCTTGTGTAAGGATTCAAGGAAACTATGTGAAGTGCTGCTTTGCTTTTTGAATATCAATGCTGGTATATCAATATGTGGGACATTTTTAAGTTCCATGAATCTGTAAGCACGTTGTTTGTGCAGATGATTATTTTTATTAGTGAATTGACGCACTGAATGAGTCCCAAATTCAATCAGTCTTTGGTTTCGTAGTTAACTAGGTTATCTGGGAGTTGAGGTTTTGACAGGATAAGTCAACACCAGAGATTGTTCTGAAAGCCATGGGCCGCGCAATCAACAAGAGCGTCACGATTGCAGAAATTATAAAGGTTGGTGATGATAAGTTCTCTGCATTAGACTAGAGCGGCATTTGGTCACCTTCTGTATCCTCCCAATGTTTGCATGTTTTGCGCAGAGAAGAGTAGCAGGACTCCATCAAATCACCACTATTGGATCCACTGATATTACTGACATTTGGGAACCATTAGAAGAGGGATTGCATGCGTGAGTGCCAAAAAGAAAATCTATGAGCTTAGCCGATTTGTTCAGTTTCAGTATTTGTTGGGCATTTTCAAATGCAGGTTGGAACAAGTACGGCATGTATCTATGATATCTATAACACTTTCTGTTAAAGAACTGGATACAACATCCACAGGGTATGATATAGTAGAGTGCGTTCACTTCTTTTCAGTAATCTGCCGTTCACATTATAAGACAAATCATGAGCTTGACGTCTTGATGCAGCTATCAGCCACCACTTCTACCAGAACTTGTGAAGCCTTTAGCTTCAGAATGCGAAGATGAAGGGGGTAATGCATATGCTTAAGCTAAAGTAACATTGGCTTGTTGAAGGTATTTATTGTTCAGTGCTGAAACTTGTAATTCCTTATTTGCATAGAGGGTTCTTCACTCCATGAGGAGGAGATAGTAACTGGAGGAAGAGGAAGAGGAAGAGGAAGAGGAAGAGGAAGGGGCAGAGGAAGAGCAAGAGGTGATTTTTATCACTCTCCTTGAATTTATTTGAGATGGACCTGCTTCTACTTTTGTGAAGCGTGTTTCTATTAGTTGGAAGGCCTGAGTAGGAACTTCGAGTTCAAGTTATTCTGCATGTGCTAAGTAAGTAAGGGCCAGCAGCGGCCAACAATAATGGTCCAGGTGACTTGATTTTGAAAGTGTTCTACTTAAATTACAGACAATTGGCTGGGTTACTGCACAAAGTGAGCTGGCATGTTGAACACTCTACTTAAAATGCTTTTCATGACTAGCAGGAATGGGGTTTGGAGGCAATTGCAATGGTATTGATGGTTACACCCCTGGACGAGGAAGAGGACGAGGATGGGGGAGAGGGTTTGGGCCGCGTGGTCGAGGTAGGGGGTATGCAAGTGGAGCTGAAAATGCACAAGAAACTGGTGGCTATGATGATTCAAAAACTGCTCCAGCAGAAGGATATCCTCGAGGTCCAGCTTGACTTCTCAGTGTTCTTGATTTTAAGCATTTCAATGGGTTACTTGCTGGAGAGAGTTTTTTCTCAACATAGTAGGACTCCTGCGCACTTAATTTTCTCATGACATATGAAAGATGATTGCTCTGAAACATGTTGAGAAGTTTTTGACAGGTCGCGGTCGGGGACGGGGAAGGGGAAGAGGAAGAGGAAGAGGCCGTGGGTTCCAAGAGGGTGGAGCTTGATTGATGATACAGAACGTGAGCTACATGTAATAAATTGGTCAAGTGCTGTTCAGTGTAGTGCAGCAAAATAGAGGTAGCTGATATTTTATCATCCCTTATAGTGAGGGAGATAGCAAATCAAATTTTGTGTCTGGTAGAGAGGAGGCTGTGGTTTGTTTTGTAGGCTGTTCTTTTATTCTTTCTTGTGCAAATTTTTTCATTGAATCAGCTCCACCTAAGCAAATGGAACCCTTCTTGTATTTGTAATCTTCTCAGTAATGCAGGTTAAGACATTTTATTGCAGCCTGAGGAGACTTGAGTGGAATGTCTATTTGAGCTTGGACCCCTTTTCTTCATTGCTTTGCTTTCACAGTGATCATCTTTAGTTAGTCTCTCTATTCAAACGAAGAATATGAACCAAGGAATGAAACAGATGTCCAATTAGTCGCACTCAAATCTATGGCAAGGACTAAGCTTTCATTGTTATGGGAATGAGACATTCAAATCTCTAAAAAACTTGATACTTGTTGTTTAGGAAGCAACATTTGTAAAGTAATTATTGCTAAAGATGCTTAAAGCTATATTGACTAAGGCACACTTGATAAGTTCTCCTTGAAAACCCTATGGCAGTACAAAAGCATGGCTTGGGCAAGCTTTTTTATGGAAATCTTTGAAGGCCATAATTTTATTGGTTTGGCAAGTTGCATCATGAGCTTTGCGAGGTTTTTCTTGGAGAAAGAATAATTGTGTTGACCTTTTATCAAGTTTCTTTCAACTTTTTGTTTAGGGGCAATTATTGGAAAGAGAGGACAAAATACGGACCTTACACTACTCTAATGACTTGTATGTAGGGCTATGGATATTTAAAGGAATGCATCTAGAGTATTCAAGAGGGCTAAGGTAGCCCAACCATGGCAAGAATTAGAGCTATGAGAGCCATGCCCCACCAGTATGTGACGTACTTTGAGAGCGAGAATTCCTATACATAGAAAACATTAGTGGAAGACCCAAGAAAGGTGAATTCATTCCAGTTTAAAAAGTGGATTGAGAAATCAGATAGAAATTAGATTATAGAGAGAATTATCAAATTACCCCTCTAATTTATGGAAATTCCCAAACTACTCCGCAAATTTCAAAATTTCCATAATACCCCAATATTTTGTCATAAATTCCCGAAATGCCTTTCAAATTTTCCAAAGTTCCCAAAATGCCCTTGGTTGTGAGATTAAATTTCTCTAAAGATAAAAAAAGTTTGTAGCTTTTCATAAGAAGATTGAATGTCTATCAATACACGATGCTAGAATTTGAATTTGAGTTGGTTATGTAGGCTTTGGAGATGAATCACTTCATTATTTTTAGACAATCGTCTTTTTTTGTGAGGTAATTTGTGACAAATTACATGCTAAGCACTCCAAAACGGATCTCAATTGTCAAAAAGGAAGGGTATTTTGGGAATTTTTGAAATTTGAGGGGTATTTTGGGAATCTCCACAAATCAGAGGGGTATTTTTGGTCATTTGCCCAATATTTTATTATGCTGTTTAGAATAGGTAAATCATACAGTCACTTCTCACTCTAGCCAAGAATTCTTGGGACCAAATCAAGCGATGGATTTGCAAACACATATGAAACTTTCGAATTGACACTAGAAGGCAAAGCTTTCTAATGTATCCAAAACCCTTTGCATCCGTTAGCTCTCCAGCGGTTTTGAATGGTTGCATGCTTTTCAGAGTCCCAACCAAGAGAATTTAGGGTCAATTCTTTTGGGAAGGTTTTTATAGTTTGCACCTTGAAGTGCATTTAGAAGCAATAGATTTGAACAATTATTGGAAAATAATGGAGATGCTTTGGTAACATAAGTATAAATAAGCAACACAATTCTAACTTGATGTTGATTGGATTACAAGTAATATTGGAAGTCGAAAAAATAAATAAATCTACATAGCGAACTCTTGCTGCTTTATGTTGCCTGGGGTTAGTGAGGTAAAATTTATCATTCAATTAAGTTTATCCTTGAAGCAAGTGTGGATCTGCCTGGTGCAATAATTGTAGAGGGTATGGCACATTGTGGGATGAGGTGAGTATCTTGCCCTTGACTCTCTTTCATTTTATGCGAGGATATCCTCTTGAGCTCCCACAAAAGTGCTACAAATTTGTACATAATAATCTTGAAATCTTTTGGATATTTTTTGTGTGTTTTCTCAAAAATGTTATGAACACATACCTCATGCACAACCATTTTTAGCCCCCCTTTGTAGTTTACCATCCTATACTTATTGTTAAGCTTCTCTAGAAAAACTTTTCTCTTAGAAAAAAAACTAATCTAAGCAAATTAACATCTTCTACTACTTACATTTGTGTGTGTGTGTCATTTCTTAGTTTGTTCCACTTTGCTACATTTATCTTCTCTAATAAAAATAATTGGACCTGGGGTTAATATATATAGGTATTAGGAACGCAACTAGACTTAAGGACGAGAGATGCAAACCTTAGGGCATGTTAAGCATGTTTGAAGGCCCTTTCAGAGCCTCTCTAATCCATTAAACTGGAGAGATCTAGTTTTGTGGTAAGCAACTACAGCTCCTATTTTGAGCTTATTTTTTATTGTGTGATTATATGAGCTTGACATGAATAACACATGATTGAATTAATCATATTGGAGCTCATCAAAGCTCTAATGGATTGAACTATGCATTGAGGCACTTCCCAATTCTCTCTCTCTCTCTCTCTCTCTCTCTCTCTCTCTCTCTCTCTCTCTCTCTCTCTCTCTCTCTCTCTCTCTCTCACACACACGCACGCACGCACGCACGCACGCACGCACGCACGCACACACACACACACACACACACACACACACACACACACACACACACACACACACACACACACACACACACACACACACACACAGAGGTGAAGAGGTTGGTGTGGTCAAGCACAGAGGCGTTCTAAAACGCACGCTATCGAACCTCTTGGCGGTGGCACAACAAGACTCACAAGCATTCTGCATAGCCCAGAGGTCAACGGTAGCTTCAACAACGCTAGGAGTTTCAAAATGCCCTGTAGAGCACCTACTGCAGAGCAGCTAGTGCAATTGGATTGGTTTGCAGTTTAGTGAGCATTTCAATACGCTGTCTGCCCCTCCCCTTTAAGTGCCACGGGGTCCCAAAGCATGGCATCAATGGTCCCAATTGAAAGGGGGGATGGCGATCGATCTAGATCGTTGATCGATTAAATCTAAACTCGGGATCTCGGGATCTCGGGATCCCAAGTTTAGATTTCGAAAACTAATCTCGAGAGGTCAGCCACGTGGACCTGTGGAGATCTAATCTCGGGACGCCTTGCTTCCCCACCCAGGTTTTGAACCCTCGCCATCAACTTGAGGGCCACACGCCTTGACCAACATGTCCGCATGCGCCTCGTTGAAATAGATGTGATTTCACATCTATTTGAAGGTAAACTCGGGATCTCGACATAAAAACTAAACTCGGGATCCCGAATTTAGTTTTTTTGGACCCCACCATAAAAACTGAACTCAGGATCCCGAGTTTAGTTTTTACTCGGCGATGGCCGAGATCTACGCGCGCTTGTGATTTTGCACAAGAGCCATTAATCCCATGGTTGGGACCCCGTGGCACTTAAAGCTGAGGCTGTCTGCCTGGTCTTTCATACGCCGGTGGATGTTTGTTGCATCATCTCAAAACGTTCTCTTGTCAACGGTAGCTTGGCAACAATGCACGAGTCTTTGCAAGTTTTTGCAAAACGTTGTCAGCAACAAAAAACAATCAGTCGAATCAGGAGCATCTTGAAACGCGGCAATGCTTAACTTGTTTTGACAACAATAATTGCAGTCAGCCAAGGAAGCCTTAACAACAACGTCATAGAAAAAAATTATATCAAGCATGGCATCGAAAGTGTATAAATTCAATGGAAGTGTTGGTTACATTTCAGGTTGAGATGTAATTTTTTTTTATAAGCTCTATCCCTAAGGAGGAAAACCAGAACCTCAATATCTAGGTAGTAGGTTGAGATCATACTTCTATTTTTTTTGCTGACTTCAAGATTTTCATGGTTCTAAGGTCAAGAAGATTTTATTAGTCTAGAAGTCCAATTCTCAAAGATAGGGTTAGCATGGTGTCCACTGAGAAGAGTGTAAACCAAGGGGGAATTGAGTAGCTAGAGACCATTTTGGAAAGAAGTCTATTAAATATTTTTTCTAACAAATTCTACCAAATCATGTTGGAGAGATCCACCCATGTGAGCACTAGGAGTGAAGACGAAGTCATTGGAACATCTAGTGCCAAGCTTAAGACAAAACTCATGCAGTTGCAACATTTTTTTGACAATGATCAAGGAACTAAGATCTACAAAGATCCAATGGAGCATTATTACATCAAAGTGGACGATAGATCCACTGAGTTTAGGGACTTAGTGCCTATGGAATTTAATGGAGACATATATTTGTATGAAGATAAAATGGAGTATAGGGTTTTCTTTGATCCATACATTATCGATAAGTGGGGCATCACGGGCACCGAGGCAAAGTTAGACAATGAGCTAGAGGGGAAACCTCCTCTAATCCACAAGCCAAGTGCTAGGAGAGCTGAGACTGACTATGTCTATATGGGCCTTTGTAGGTTCATAAATGGGTATCAAAATAATTCCTACAGGTGTTTGGATCCTAATCCTAGGGAACCGTTAGAGTTTGAGAACCTGTATGCATTCGCATACTCAGAGATCCAAGGAATTCATTTCCTCTTATTAGACAAGTATGGGAGGGAATATAGAATGGTAGACCCAAAAGAGTGAGAAAAATACACGTAAATGGGAGCTTTAGTCTCTTTGTACCACATTTTGGAAGGCATGAACCCACCAAATAGATCAAAGTCTAATCCATGAGGCCTAGGTGGACAAACCATGAGAAGAACTAAGTGCAATGAACCAAGGGAGCACATGCATGTTTTGGTGGCTCAACCTACAGATCAACGGGATCACATGCCAAATAGATCAAAGTCTAATCCACAAGACCTAGGAGGAAAAACCATGAGAAGAACTAGGTGCAATTAGGCAAGGGAGCACATGCATGTTTTGGAAGCTCAACCTACATGATCAATGGGATCACATGCCTCCAGGAGAGCTATCCATGAGAGTCGACACAATAATTCTATGAGCCGCATAGGAGGATATACTACTCCAATGGGAACAAGAGGACCATAGATTGAGAGTAGAGACATAGACTGTGCAATAGGGAGAACTCCACCATGATTCCCTCCACAACACAATAGACAAGAAGAGATGCCCTAATGAGAGATCCTAGAATGATCATAATTATGGTCAAACCACAAAAAATGAGATCATTGCAAGTTTCCAAATGCATGTATCTCTATTTAAGAAAATCCTAAGAGCCCAACAAGTACAAGACCTACACACAATATGAGAGATTTGGATTGACATTGGAAGGAGCTGTTTTGACATGGTTTTAGCCATTGAATCAAGACAACTTTCCTGCAATAGAAAACATGTTGACTAAATTTGTTGAAGAATACCCAAAATGGTGAATTAAGAATGACATGATTTCATAGATATATGTTTTGAAATGAGCTTTCAAATAGAAAGACAATGAGAAAGTGAAATATGCTTCTCTACAATTCAAGCAATATCTTGAGAGATGTCTGATGAAAAAAGTCCCATAGCAAGGCAGTTTTGTAGTGATCTTTAATTTTGGTCTAAAAGAAAAACCATTTAAAAAAGATCTTCATTTGAAGAGGTTCTCTTCTTTGGAAGGGGTAACAAAGGAGGCCTTGTATCTTATGGAAAACTACAAAGTCTATGGTGAAGTTACATAGTGTAAGGTCTCTTGAACTCCTGTACACTACCAAATTGAGGGTCATCTCTCGGTGTATTTTTTGTTCAAAGAACCAAAATAATTTAGTAGCTTTGAACCTTCTAATTCCAAGAAGAAGTGTGGGACCAATTTTCTATGGACTTAGGACAACTTAAAAAAATTGGATTCTATAAAGAGTGAAGTCCACTTTTGAACTTTTTCCCCTAGTGGAAAAATCAATAGAAGTGTGGGACAAACTTCCTATGGACCTGGCACAATTTCAAAATTGGACTCTATAAAGAAGAGAAGTCCACTTTTTGTTTTTGCTCACTAGTGGAAAAATGCTCACTTAATTCACTTTTCACAAGAAAATACTTTTTCTTAAAAGAAAATACCTTTCTTACAAGACCATAAATTCTCTTACAAAAGTACCCTTTTAACTTACTTATCATATAGTAAATATAGTAAGGACTTGTAAGGAGTGTAAGAACATGAAAGAAGGGACATATTTGTAAGAAGAAACTTATAATTTTTAAGGAGCAGTGTAAGGAAATGTAAGAAAGGGCATGTGAATTGGAAGAAGAAGTTTGACACTTGAAAGAAAATCCATGAGTAGTATACGGGAAGCATGTGAAGTGTAAGGATATGTAAAAGAAAGTTTGTGTTACATTAAGAAATATAGCTAACTCAAATTATAATTGAGTGGATTTGTTAGCTTAAACTAGTAAACTAGAATCTATAAGAGCTTTGGAGCCCATTGCTATATAAGGAGCCTCTTTTTGGAAGAAGTTCACACACACACACACACACACACACACACACACACACACACACACACACACACACACACACATACTCCCTTTCACCCTTAAGCTTCTTCCACCACCATAACCTCCCACAAGAAGAACCTCTCCTTCTCTCAAGGCAACTCCAATTCTCTCCTCCCTTCCATGCATGCATAGTTTTTAGCGATGGAACCTTGATCTTCACCTTTCCTTTTGCACTTGCCCTATTTCTCACCAAGGCTCTTGCTTACCTATCATTATCTCCATCCCCTATGTTGATCTCATCCATCTTCCCCATTCCCTCGAGTTCCACTTGATCTACTCTCTCACATCAAGTTCATGCTCTCGAAGTCCATCCCATTTGAAGAAGAAGAAGGAGAGACATATCCTATTTGAAGCACCTCTCCCTCTCCCCTACAACCAAATTTTCCAAGGAAACCAAGAGAGACAAGTTGACAATATCCAACAAGGAGAGTGGAGGCAAGAAGCTATCTACTCTCTCTCTCTCTCTCTCTCTCTCTCTCTCTCTCTCTCTCTCTACCTCTACCTCCACCTCCTCTCCTTTCTTCTACTATAGGTATGCCTAAACTCCTTATGAATTTGTTTAGAAAGGCTTACACCCTCGACCACAAGAGGTGTTACATCATATTTTTTCATGTTGTAAGTTTAGGGATTTCAAAGTCATATCACCCATTCACCTCATCTTTAGGAATTATAGATAAAGTTGCAAGCACTTACATAATTGCACAAAATTTATCATGCATTTCTAGAAAGATTGCATTTTTCTAATTTTCTATGTACCTTGCTTGGCAGTTGATGTATCCCTGTTGTCAGGATTTCTTGGACAATCCGAAGAATGGTAAAAAGTATTATTGCACTCTTACTTTCGTACATGTCATTTTGTAATAAAGTAGTGTATGCCCACAACATATGCTAGGAAAGTTACACATAGACCCATTGTATTCATCATACTCAACCTTAAGTAGGAAATAATGCATTATCACCTCCTCACAAATAGATTACATGGTAAAAACCAAACAAAAAACTTAAGGTAGAGTAGACGATGTTGCACTATGCAAACACACTATAAGTACTTTATTCATTCTTATCTTATTCTCTCAGGTTGCTTTCTTTTGGGGGTTTTGGGGGCATTAAGGTGTGAGAATGCCTCACACCCAAACACACGTAACCTGTCATAATTGGGCTCTTTGTCCATCCACATCTCCGCGGAATCTTGTACTTCACTTGTGTACTAGGTGACCGATTGCTCAAGTAAGCAGCCGTCGTAACAACTTCTGCCCAAAATTCTTGAGGTAGGTTGGCCATAGACAACATAGAAGTGACACGTTCTTGAATGGTTCTATTCATCCTCTCAACCACACCATTTTGGGCAGGTGTTAAGGAGTGGTAAATTGTATTCTAATGCCTTTTTTATTGCAAAAGTCCTTGAACTTGGAGGAGATGTACTTGCATCCATTGTCACTGCACAAAGCTTTTAGCTTTCTATTTGATTGGTTCTCTACCAATGCTAAGAACTTTTGAAAGACAGTAAAGATGTTGCTCTTTTGCTTCAAGAGATAAACCCACACCTTTCTAATAGAGTCGTCTATAAATGTTAGGAAGTATAATGCTCCCCCTAGAGACATGATTGTCATAGGTCCGCACAAGTCGCTATGAACGAAATCTAGAGGACTCCCTAATTCCTTGTCCAATGGTACTGATGTCAACCTAGTTTGTTTGCCATAGTAATCTAACACATGGATATAACGAGAACACTGTAAGACTTTCATTTCCTTTTGATTCATATGTCCTAGACGCCTATGCCACAGTTCTATAGACGACAACTCAGCTACACACATAGAATTCTTTTTCACAAAAGAGACATAAAGTGAGTACAATGAGACAGACTTGTGGCCTTTAAGCACAACTAGATTTCCCTTCTTGATAATCTAAGAACCATGAGCAAATATAATGGTGTAATCCAAGTCATCCAATTGTCCACAGCTCACATTAAACTCTTTATCAATTTGGGTACATGTCTGACATTATGCAGCATCATAAACTCAGTGCCATTACACATAGAAAACTTGATGATGCACACACTACATATATCAAGCTCATAAGAATTGCCTAGCTTCACTGTGCCATGTGTGGTAGTGTATGTGGAAAACCACTCCTTGTGAGGAGTCACATGAAAGCTAGCACCTGAGTCCACAATCCAATTCTGCGCATAACACTCATCAAGAGCTAACAATGCATCATGACTCAAATCCGATGTGAAAATCAACACATCATTTGGCACATCAGAAACTGTCTCAATGGCTGGAGACTCAACCACATTAAGCTCTTCAATTTTCACGTTGCTTTTAGGTTTGTCAGACTTTGCTTCCTTTTTGCCCTTATCACACTGCATTGTGCGAAAATCTTCTTCAAGTGTCCCTTTGTATGGCAGTAGTAATACTCAACATTTTGCATGTCTTTGCTGCGACTCTTGCTATGACTTTTCATGCGATCCTGAGAACAACCACGACTACGACCATGCTGCCTTTGCTTGTCCACCATTGCCACTAGGCACATATGCATCACCATGACCAATCGCATCAAGAGATTGATGCCAAATATCCTCACTGAGCAACACAACAACATCACTGAAAACTAGCTTGCTGTTTGCTTATGGCTGTGTTGAAGGTATCCCATGACACTGGTAGCAAACATAGCAAGAAAATGGCCTTCATGTCGTATCAAAATTGAGACCTTTTGAAGTAAGCTGTGAATACACGTTGTTGAACTCGTTCAAGTGAACTAACATTCATGCGCTAACGCCAAATGACAAAGTTTGAGCCATCAAACTTTTTGATGTAGTACTCTTCTCTTTTAAAAGCACTATTTGTAGCCATGATTAAGACAATGTAGCCAAAAAATTTATGGAAAATTACCTCCTTTTGTAAATCCACTCCCCAATGGAGCCATGCCAAACATCCAAAATGTCCATGACACACTCCATCGGCTATTATTCCTCTATGCTTAAGGGATACAGGTCTGTTAGGAGCATAGTAGTGATGGTGGTTTCAATAGATGTGCTAGGGATGACTAATCCATTTGGTGCTCGAGAGACTTAGCTTCCCATGTACTTTAAGTAGAAAGGGACTTTTGGATCTTCCCTCTTTAACCTCAAAAGGTGCTTTCCCCATAGAAGTATGTATAATGTCATTGTACGCATACTCTATAAGAGGTAGGTACTTCTCTCATTGAAAACGTTAATCTACTTCCATGACATAGGCTTTCAGTAGATTCAAGAATTTTTAGATTAGTTATTTCACTTTGGTCATCTGTTTGTGGATAATAGGCCAAAAAAGAGAAATTTAATATACTTCCTAGATTCTCAAAGAGACTCTTCTTGAAATTACTGGTCATTCTAGGATCTTTGTCCAACACTATGGGTGTTGGCAAGCCATGATACTTGAAAATTTGAGATCTAAAGAGGGTTGCCGTTTGATGTGCCTTGATAGTCTTTTTGACAGGCATAGAGTGTGTTTTCTTGCTAAGCTTGTCGACTGAAACAATCCAAGTTGCTTCCCTCGATCAAATTTCAATTTTTGGTATACCACCCATTTTGAAACATACTCTTGTATGTTTACTTTTCATGGTAGACCAACAAAATTATATTTCTACTCCTCAAAGAGGAGATAATGGAATCCCTCTTTGCCCCGCATAAGGAGAATCATGGGATTCATACATGACTTTCTTATTGTATGGGTGAGTAACACATAGCATATTGCTGTTTGGAAGATAATCATCCTTCAAGGTGAATGGTTCTTTTTTTTTCTTCCCTAATGCAAAGGCTATAATTACCTACTTAAAGTCTTGGTCAGTAGCATACTCATCCATTCACCCGTTCATTGGCATTGATCCTTTGGCTCTCATATGCTATGGCATGTCCTTCTTGAAGCAAAACTGCTCCAAGGCAATCACCACAAGCATCACATTGGACCTCAAATGGATTTGAGAGATCCGGAAGCATAAGGACTGGTTGGGAGGTAAGGTTCTCTTTGAGCTTGTCAAAAGAATTTTGTTCTTTAGCAGTCCATGAGTACTTAACGTTCTTCTTTGTTAAGTCATGCAATGGTCCTGCTATTTGAGAGAATTTTTCTATGAAGCATCTATAGTATGCACACATACCAATAAAGCTTCTTAGCTCATGTAGATTCCTTGGATTAGGCCATGCTTTTATTACCTTCAACTTTGATGGATCCATACGAATACCATCTTGAGAGATAATGTGACCTGAACATTGAATCTCTTGTAGAAAAAAATCACTTTTCCTTTGATTAATGCTATCTCTGACAACTGGAAAGATTACCTGGAGGTGTCACTTGTACTCCTCAAGAGAATTTGAGTGGCATGAAGATTTTTGTCCATCATGAGTTTGAATGCGGCTGAAGAATTTTTCAAGCCAAAACTTGCAACTTATCAAATAGATCTTCTACCCACGGCACGAGATCTTTTTTTTTATAGTGATCCTGTTTAGTGCTCTATAGTCGACACACATGTGATATGTGCCATCTTTCTTTTGCACTAAAATTACTGTGAACAGAATGGAGAGGAGCTAGGCCTCACCATCCCTTTTTTCCACCAATTCATGCACTTGCCTCATGATCTCCTCTTCTTGAGCTTGTGAAACTCAATAAGGAGGTTTTTTAGGTGGTCAGCTTCTTAGTAGAAGCTCTTTTGCATGGTCATCATCCCCTCGTTTTGGAGGTAGCTCACTAGGGATGCCATCAATGAAAACATCTTGGAATCCATTTAGGAAACTAGACAACTCTAATTCCTTTTGATTCCCTTTATTGCTACTTGTGAAAACATTAGAATCATTTACAGATTCTCTAACAAAAATCATATATGCAAAAATAGAGCTTTTCATTGACTTATCAAAAGCAAGCGTATTTACCAGGGATATGGTGTTCCCCGACTCGTTAACATCTATGTACATGCTCTTTTCCCTGTAGGTGAAGTAGATTCTCCTTCTAGGGAACTTCATGTTGACAGCCATGCGGTTGAACCATGGTGCCCCTAGGATAACATCCTCATGTTGGGGAGGAGAGATAAAAAAGTATTCTTTGTTGACGTAGCTTTGGACAAGAAGCCTCAACTTCCCAATCAAGGGAGTAACGGAGGCTTGTTGTCCCTTGAAATCTGTGTCAGCAGTTACAATATCTCCCATCTCACAAGCTTGAATGCCCAACTTGGTGGCCAACTCCGTTGATATGAAGTTGTGAGTAGAGCCAGGGTCAAACAAGATGAAGGCATCATGTTCCCTTACCTTTCCCCATGTTGACCATTTAACAAGGTGTTCAATAATGGTCCGATTTTGTAGAGGCTTAGTTCTACTCTGAAGTATCACTTCCCGGATATACTTCAAAAGTTCCATCGGTAGAGGTAGATAATAGAGAATCATCAAGAATGTGTTGCGAATCAGGTACATACTTCTTGAGTAAGCTGATGTGAAAAACATCATGTACCTTTATGTGTGGTGGTAACAAGAGTCTATAAGTTTGATCATTAATCTTCTCTATGATTACAAAAGGTCCACAATATCAGGCACTTAGCTTCTTACACTTACCCATTGATAAAGAGCTACGTTTGGGTTTTACTCTCAGAAATACCATATCGCCCTCTTCAAAAATTCTGACAGATTGTTTTGGATGAGCATAACTCTTTTGTCTATCTTGAGCAGTCTTAATATCCTACCTTATAAGATCACTTTGTAGTTGCATTTCATCCAACATTTCTTTGAATGCTTGAACTCGTATGAGAGGGTCTGTCCATTTGAGTAGAGTAAGACACTCTTGTCCGTACAATGTTTGAAAAAGAGACATTCCAATTGAGCGTTGGAATGAGGAATTATACGCAAATTCAACCAAATACGAATATCTAGTCCATTTATTGCTCATGCATACAACATGTCTTCAATGATTTGATTTGTTCTTTCTGTCTACCCATTAGTCTGAGGATGATAAGCAGTACTAAAGGCCAACTGGGTTCTTGTGGCTGAGAATAAGGCTTTCCAAAAATTAGAGGTGAACTTTGCATCACGATAAAAAATTATCTATCGAGGTAAACCATGAGACATGAAAACACCTTTCATGAAGACTTGAGCTATGTCCTTAGTCGTAAACGCTATCTTGATTGGAAATAAATGGGTCATTTTTGTAAGCATATCAACAACCATAAAAAAAGAGTCATATCCCAGAGATGTAGGAAGTCCTTTAATAAAATCCATGGATATGCATTCCTATTTCATTTGTGGAGCATCAATAGGTCGAAGCTTACCGGAGTATCGAATTCATTCAGCTTTAATACGTTGACATGTTAAGCATCTTGTAACATAGTTCAACACATCACACTTTAGTCCTGGCCAAAAGAAACTCTTTCTTACAGTAGAGTAAGTCTTAATGTATCCTGGATGTCCTGCTATAGGTATATCATGAGTCCTATAATATCTAAAGTTTGATTCGAGCTTGATTTGGAACACAAAGACGGTTACCGAAGGTCATCACCTTCGACGTGGAAGCCTTTGATTTGCCTCTCTTGCTTCTCTGTGTGATTATTTAAGTTCATCAAGTATTGGATTTTTATGTAATACTGGTCCTGCATCATACCTTCTCGAATAAGGTTAATTAAAGAAGTAGTGGAGGTCATAACAACCGCTACAGTACTCTTCCTGCTTAAGGCATTAGCCACAAGATTTTCCTTCTAGGTTTATATTCAATCCCAAAATCATATTTGCATAGCAACTCCATCCACCTTCGTTGCTACATATTAAGGTCAGGTTGGGTGTAGATCCACTTCAGGCTTTTATGGTTGGCATGTAATTCAAATCTCCTTCCAAGAAGATAATGTTGCCATACTTTAAGAGCATGCACAACGGCCAATAATTCCAAGTCATGTGTAGGATAATTTAACTCATGTTTACGTAACTTACAAGATTCATAAGCTAATGGTTTTCCTTCTTGAGATAGAACGCCACCGATTGCTTGTCCACTTTCATCAATGAGCACAATGAATGTCTTTGAGAAGTTTGGAAGATGTGGTATTGAAGCATTCACCAAATCTTCTTTGAGTCTCTCAAAACTGGCTTGAGCACGTTCATTCCAAGTAAACACTTTAGCCTTCTTAAGCATATTAGTCAATGGAGATGGAATCTTATCGTAGCCTTGAGTAAATGTATGATACTATCCTATTAAACCAAGAAAGCCACGTACTTCTCGTATTGATTTTGGTGTAGGCCAAGCTATAATAGCTTCGATCTTACTTGGGTCAGTAGAAACACCATCCTTGGATACAATAAATTCCAAACCTTCCACCTTGTCAGTGAAGAAGGTGCATTTGCTACGTTTGGCATAAAGTTGATTTTGACAAAGAAGTTTAAGTACTCACCGCACATGTTGTTCGTGTTCTTCTTTGTTTCTTGAAAACAAGGATATCATCAAAGAAGACAAGAACAAAATTATCAAGATGCTCTCGAAACACATCGGTCATGAGATGATTAAAAGTTGCAGGAGCATTGGTAAGTCCAAAAGGCATAACTGTAAATTCATAATGTCCAAAACGAGTATTAAATCCTGTCTTTGGTATGTCCTCCTCCTTGATTCAAATTTGGTAATACCCTGACTTAAGATCAATCTTTGTGAAGATAGAAGCTCCATGTAATCGGTCAAGCAGTTCATCAATCCTTGGTATTGCATACTTATTTTTTATTGTTACCTGGTTCAATCACGATAACCAATACAAAGACATAGAGTACCATCCTTCTTTTGATTAAGAGAATAGGAGTACTCCATGGAGAAATGCTGGGTTGAATGAAGCCTTGTTCAAGGAGTTGAGTTAACTGCTCCTTGACTTTCACAGATTCAGGTAGTACTGACATTTTGTAAGGTCTACGAGCAACTGGTTGAGCTCCTAGAGTAAGCTCTATTGCATGATCAACATCACGCTTAGGTGGTAGCTGTGAAAGTTATTTAAAAAATACATCATCAAATTTGTTATCCATTTGGGCTCAAGTGAATCTATCTTCTTCTCCTTAGGGTTAAGCTTTAATGCGTAAATCCTTTCATTTTTCCTATGACTTCATAAGTTTGGTAAAGTTCACTAGTCTGAGCTTAGGCTTTCCCAGTTTCCCAGTAACTATAACCCTAGAGTTTTGGTCATTTTCAAAAGTCAATGAAGCGTCAATGTATGTGAGCATCATTGGCTTTAAGCCAATCCATTCCTAGGATTCCATCGTAGATTCCTATGGGTAAGACTCTGAAGTTCGCAGAAGTATTGTGACCATGCAAAACAAAATTCAAGTTACCCACACTGAAGTAGAAGATTTAACCTTCCTACCCAATAGCTAATTCTATTGTAAGGTCTATATCAAGGTGTTCAGGCAAAATGAGGTTTCTGATGCACTTAGGAGATATGAAAGAATGTGTACTCCTTGAATCAATCAATAAGGTAAAATGGTTACCCTGATACTGTGTTGGGGTCTGAATCACTGAAAATTATTAATTCACTTCGTGATATTCAATTTCAGCATGAACATACACGTTTTCCTGATTTCCTTCACCTCTAGCCCCTTGAGCTATGTTAACTTGAGGTCTTCCTTGAGGTCTTTGATTTCCTCCTCCTTCTGGACGAGGTTGACCGTTAACATTTTCATTGTTGTAATTGTTGACACACAGTCCATTTCAAACAAAAGGTGGATTGATTGGTCTAAAATTCCCTTGGTTTTGATTTTTTCTCTAGTTTTGGTTAAAGCTTTGATGATTGAAGTTCCTCTAAATCGTCGATGGTCTAGGTATGAAATTTCCAAAACTTTTATTTGGATTGAAGTTTCTATGTTCAAAATTTTCCACCAATCCTGTGAAGCTTGAATTGTTAAATGGACAATCCCTAGATTGATGACCAAGATCAAGACAAGTGTAGCACAAATGATCCTGTCTGGCCTTCATACGTAATTAGCCCTCTCTTCTTTGCTGTGGATTTCTAGACCTTTGTTCCTCCTCGGGACGAGGCCTTTTGATTTCACAAATAGGAACAGGTTTTGGTTTCCTCTTTTCGGTAGTAGATAACTCTATTTAAATGGGTTTGCCTGCATCAACGACATCTGAAAAAGTGATAAGATGAAGACTCTGGAGTCTAGTCTTCATAGGATTATGTAACCCTCACACAAATTGAGCTACTTTGACCTCTTGAGTCATTCCTACTGGAGCATACTTGACAAGGGTTAAGAAATGTTGATAGTATGATTCCAGATCTCTAGTTTCTTGAGTACAATCAAGAAACGCATTCATACTGTCTGAATAATAAACTTTGTTCTAATAGTTCTTCTTGAGCTGGGTTTTAAGGCAATTCCAAGTTGCAACATTAGGATCAACATTGTTTTCTGTGAAATGGTCTCTAGTTTGAACTTAGCGATGGTAGCTTTGTTTATTGCTGATGAATGAGCCAAATCAAAGTAGTCATCCATGCACTCAATCCAATCTCAAGAACTTTGCCTACATCTTTGCCTTCCCCGCTAAAATTCTCAGGTTGAGACTTGTGAAGAATAGCATCAATGTCTTTATCAATGATGGTGTGTTGAGGAACAATAGGTGCATTGGCATTAGTAGCAGCCGCATTTCCTCTAGGAGGTATGGTAACTTACTGCACCATACCAATCAAGGTCACACTAAGTAAAATATTCTTATTCTCTCGAAGTCCTTAAGTCAAATAGAATAGATAATTGAAGATAAGAGAAAGAAGAGAAAGAATAACGAATACTTTAATACAATTTCTAGGTTTTTGAAAAGTCTACAAAGTGTTTTGAAAGTTTCTAATAAATCCTAATGGCTCTGACATAAAGCACTCAGTAATATCCATTGTGACATCCTTCCACCAATGGAGTATAGTTGTCCCATTCCTTGAGTATATCGGATGGGTGATCCTAATAATTTTTTTTAATTTTTGGTTGAAACATTTCTTCATTGGCGTGTGAGTCATACCATTGCTGAGTAAGGGATTTGTTCATTATAGGTATCCCCATTTTGGTGTGAAAAATGGCCTTCTTGTATCCGAAGTAGTCATCGACGTAAGCAGATTCTCTTGGAAACACATCCAATGTGTCCCATCCAATTGAGTTGTGTATATTTACACAATTTGCAAGGCATTGAGGTCTGTTGTAGGCATTGTATAAAACTTTTACATGACGAGGATTGTATATTAGTGACTTTTCAAATAAGTCAAAGAACAACTTCCAAGGTACCGGGCTAAAGGAATGTCGGTCGTTGTTTTTGCATTGATGGCCCCATACATTAAACATAACAATGTCGAAGCATCCCGTAGTCATTACTAAAGGAAGTATGTTTCTGGCCATCCACGTTTCCTTTGTCGGTCTTAGGGTAAGTTCATAAGAATTTATGTACAATATTTGATTATTGACAACAATCTCCTTTCTCAACTTGGATTGTATCCACTTGATACTCCCAACTGGCGAGGGTTTATGCTCAGGTGGTCTAAACTCGGGTTTCCTTGCAGTGTAATGGTACCAAGCTTAAAATGTATTAGGTACAATACCATCCGTAGACATCAACCTTTTATTCTCTTTCCCATTATGCGTGGTAGTGAGACAAGCCTTTGCACTTCCACTCCAGTTTGGAAATGCTCCTCCACCATAAGGCGGGAGAGTATACCTATCCATATCCCTTGAGGTAAGATGTCAGTCATCTACACACACACCCCATCACTCAAGTTAGTTAGAATGATAAAACCAAGATTCAAACTCAGATATTATATCCTCAAAACAATATGTGTTAGATCAAAATCGAATTTTTATAACCGCAAAAGACCAAAAAGGTACGTAGTGTTTCTAGGGAGATACATAAATATGAAAGGGTCCTATGAACCAATTCTTGGTTCCTATAACCGAGGTCCTACCCCTATATTTGTTCACATCTCAAGTATCAAAGTTTAGCACTTCAACTTGTGCATTGAAATTCATGTCTTCCTTTTCATACCATTCCTCTTCTCGTGATACATCCGTGGGTGTTAATCCATTAAAGCAGTTTACATGAGCATGCTGTTCATTCACATCATCTCTGTAGAAATAACTACTCGAGCTCACTACCACTGGTTGTGCTTGGGCAAAGTCACTAATGCACCTGGGCTTCTCGTAGTCATCAAAGGTAACGATTACACAGTGAGGGTTGTATTTGAGAATAGGTCCATAGACTCTATTGAACCAATCCTGGGGTACATGATAGAATCGGTTGTTTGCCGCCATTTGACTTCTTCCATACTTTGATTATGACCTTCTCACAAAAGCCATATCTTTGGTTTAGCATGAGGGCCTTCTTACTAAGTAAGAGTTCTCGACTTGGTATGCTCAAAAGAGAACATAGGTTAAGGTAAAGAACATATATTTGTACTTTAACATAGCCTTCTTGGATCTTTTCCTTTACCCAAAGCTGTGGGTTGTCATAAACGTATCAGGCACTTGTGTTCGATGTTCAGGATGAGCTTCAAAATATAACTCCCATGCTACGTAAGTGTTGGTACAAGGTAGTCTCTAGTCCCCTTTGAAACTCGAACCACTTCAATTCCCCAATGGAGACTGAATCCAACCGCATAATTGAAAAATACCCTTTGTGCAAAATCACTTGGGAGTTCATCTAGACAATTAAGAAGATTCATCTAAAAACAAGACAAGGAGAGAGAAAACTTAGTACGCATGTGAACCAAAACTGAGTCCACGCTCCTTTTATTTATCAAAATTTGATTTTTATGACTTTATTACAATATTATGGGTGTCTTGGAGCTAATTTTTTAAATATTCTTTTAATTCTCATGACAAGGTATTCTCTCAGACCTCCCATGCGACCACGTGGTCTGTAGTTATCTTCTAGTTTTTCTTTTCCTATGACAATTGCAAGAGCTTCAAACTTCTTAGCAACTTCGGCAATCCTTAACATTTGGGAGCACATCGCCAAGTAGTAGAACATTTCTTCTAGGCCTAACCATATTTTGACTTGAAGTAGCCTGAGTTAGCAAACCAATCTCTTGGACTGTCGTCAATGTAGATAAAGAATTGATGGAAGGGTTCTTGGTGATGGGTACGGTAACTATGGTCAACACTCTTCTAACAAGTTGTGCTTCCTGGCATGCCAAAGATTTTGTTCCCAATTTCTAAGTAAAAGAGTTCATATTCATCCCTGGACAATTGTGTCTCCATATTGTTGAACACTATGGCCAAAACCTCATTCCTCTGGCTAAAGCATTCAGATGTCACTTTGGGAGCCATTTGTTACTACAAAACAAACATTCAAAGAAATTACAAACCTTTGTCGAACACTTCAACCACTTCACCATAACTTCAAACCAAATACTTCCACTCAAGAAGACAAGTCAAACAAGTACCACCAACCAATGTCACTTATAGATGCATCATGAATACAATATCCTTTCTCAAACAACATGCATGAATGTGTGCAGATGCATAACTAACCCGACTAGTATCAGGCTTTAGGCTATCCCCATAACCTTAAGCATAGGCTCTGATACCAGGTAAGAGATACCCCTCCCCGGGGGTCTACGCATAAAATATACAATTTATAGCTTTATACAATTTTCAATATACATCAGACTTACGGAAGTGTTTGCATATGGGAGGAGCTCTCAACGCCCAACCATGCATGGATTTTAGGCTATGAGCCGACGGACTACATCCAGAGGCACCTAGTGACTAGTGCTACCTTTGAATGGGTGTTATGAATGAAAGCATACTCAAGAAAAATATAACATTGTGGAGGGAGAATATATGTGTACACCGTGTTGCAGGAAGAGAGAGAGAGAGAGAGAGAGAGAGAGAGAGAGAGAGAGAGAGAGAGAGAGAGAGAGAGAGAGAGAGAGAGAGAGAGAGAGAGAGAGAATATAGTGGAGGGTGAAATAGAGTTCACAGAGACATGAGAAAGGACAAGAGAAAATCTTTAAATACCCCATCTAAATGAAACGGGAAACCATGTATTAATGCAATGATAAAATATGGGTATACCATAACGTCAAAAAGTTTATGAAAAAATCACTAGCAGAGCATCGAACCTTGTGTAGGGATCGACCAGTCCACCCATTCACATCCGCTCTACTACGGATGGAGAGAATTTCACTTCACCAAGAGCAAGCCAGAACACCTCTAATCTACCTGCGCTAGACATAAGCTGAGGCCACTTCGCCTTCCCTCCATGAACCCGAGCTCTGGAAGGATCCAAAGTACCAGTAGGTGGAAGGGTATCAACACCAACCATACCAGTTTAGGCACCATACCTCTTTGATGCCTAGAATCGGGTGTTTAGGCAAAGCCAAGGCAAAATCCCCTACGCATTAGTAGTGTACGCCATTCAACCCCCGATGCACTAACTGTGTAGAGGAGCCTAATAAAAAGAGGAAGACCTAGGCAACATCCTTGATCCAGCAAAGCCCCAGGTCAACGACCCTTTAGTCTAAGGCTAAGCGATGTAGGTGATCCTAGTCTTATAGCAACACTGCCATGAGAAACATAACACGTGAGTCCAATCACAATAGCACTTTTCATATGCACAAACAATCTTTTCCAAGCAGTTAGAGTGTACAGGGTCTCTACCCTTACACGTCCATCGTAAATCATCTAGATCACTTCATGATCAAATCCCAAAACCATAAACCATATCCAATCACATGACACGGGTGAGCACTCCACCCAACTTGGGTGAGGCACGACCAATCCTGCATAACCACTTTAGAACATAACATGGCAGCAAAAATTTTGGCAGCATAACCATATTCAAAAAAAAAAAATCATGAGCCACACCGGCTTCCATCATAAAATCACAACCATTGTCCATGAGGGAATCTAAGCCCTTAACCACAAATCATAATCACACTGAACCAACTCCCACGCTTGGAGTTTGACATATCCCTTGCAGTCAATCGGAGTCCACACACATATGATCCTTAAGATATGAGCCTTTCATGCATAAAAAGAGTCCAACCAGCAACTAATCATGATATAAAAATACAATTTTGACAACATCCAACCATGCAAAGTTGATGCACTTCACCTCTCTAGCACATAGAGCTAGTTTTGACCTAGAAAGGTGGAAAGCAATCATAACAATGCATATGAGGCATCCACATCAATCCATAAGTTTCCATACATCATATGATAACATTCCATCACCATAAATATGATGCAAAATACCTCCGACCTTTAGGTCAACTATAAACCATAACTTCACACATATGCAAAAAACAACTTTTTGACATTTTTGGAAGCATGCATAACATGCAAATGAAAGTATTTGACCTCAAAACAATGCATCAAGCTCAACTCCATAATAAATACTAGTACTCTATCACATCACTTTACCCATATGGTACTTACGAAACAAACGGTAACCCAAAAAGAAAGTCACTTTAACCATATCTGCCTATGCGGTTCGGGTTGTCTAACCATATACCATCACATAAGTTTATGGGCATCTAATAACTAAAATAAACTCACCAAAACAAACCATAAATCATACATAAACAACTCGATTAACTCACGACGTCATATGGTACTCCCCCTTGGTAGCACCCCTACATGCGTAGGTAAAATCGGTTATGGAATGATTAATAACTCGCATTCCCAAGGTGATAATAGAGACTGAAATACATCTATCATCAAGTTTAATCAGGCTTTTCAATTCGTAAAGTGGGTTTGCCCATCCGATGAATCTATATAGTGGTTCTCCAAGGAGCTTGGAGTCGAAAAATTTGGTTGTGTAGTGGGCATCAAGCTATTTTTTGACCATATCTCTTAGCTCGTAAGTGAATTTCATATGATGCCAAAGAAAGTGTTTTATCTGTGGTATAAAGGGTTCGGGCTGATTCATAACGGTTTGTGAGTTATGACCAAAACAGTCTTCCTAACGCCTCTATGACGTGAAATGAAAAGTGCTCTTTATGCATGCACGTGATCATAAACGCATCATGTGCATAAATCAACGTGTTAAACATGATGATAATCATGGGAAAACTTCAAACGTACTCAATGAATCCATACATGCACTCGTATACGAAAAAACAATCACCAAGAGGGTGACTACACAGAAAAACGACATAGAGAGAGATGATGATGGCTATGGAGTTTAGAGCTTCTCACAGTGCTTTAGAATTGATTAGGGACTATTGAAAGGATTCTTGCTTTGTCGCAAGAGAGCGGTGATGAGAGCTACGTAGAGGTATTCACCAGGAGAGCTTCTGGAGAGCGCGTACACCGTGAAACGAGAGAGGAGATAGTAAGCAAGTAGAGAGAGAATATCCTTCTTCTTCTTCTTCCCGTATACGAGAGAGAAGAGTGTATGGATATGGTGATGAAGAGCTTGCACCACTTCGTATAATAGATATGTATAGTCTTGCGGTAGTAGATGCAACAGATGGCACTGAAAACTGAGCACTAACTCGCAATTTATAGGTAAGTGCAGCAAGCCACAGTGATGCCCAAGCCAAAAACTAGCGCTAGATTTTGGGCCCGGAATAGCTCCAGCTTTTTGTGCACTTTGCTGAAAACATGCCTTTGCTTTTGGTGGTCAACTTTCCTACTTACCATCCAATTTTTACAGTAAAATTGGCCAATTGAACAATATCCGGCCAACTAACGGAACCTTAGCTAGACTATGCCACACCGTAATGTTCCTACACAATTATGAATTTCCCGTATTGTCCCGACGTATTTACGGTACCACTTTTTATAAAAATAACTCCCTGAAAAATCCGTTTTTGCTCCGGGTGATCATTTTTAAATCTGACGGAGACTAAAATTATTATTTCTATGTTTAGGTCCTCCTAAAAAACTCATTGATTTTCAAAAAAAGCTATGAAAGTAAAATCTTCTAAAATTGAACCACGGGTTCACCTTGTCCACTCGAATAAGAAAGCGGACTTGCGTTTCACTAAAAAGAACTAAAAGTCATGAAAAGCTAAAAATAGCGTGAAAAACACTCGAAAAGCAGATTCTCACAAAATTGAACCATAGCTTCCCTGGAACACGTAGATCAAGGATCCGAACTTGCTTTTTGCAAAAAAGCACCTAAAAGCATAAAAAGCATGAAGAAACTAAAAATAATGCATTTTTCCAAAACTGAACCAAATGTCCATCTAACCTACTGGAACATGGAAACGGCCTTGCATTTTACTTTAGAACCTTCCAATACTGTCGATTAAGCATCTCAAATCAAAATTTGACAAAATAGATATTGAAAGCTATTTTTCTTATTTTTAAAAGAGGCCCAAAAATTAGGGATCTTACAAGGATGATGAGGACAAGGAGTACAAAATAAATGGCAAAAGTTTTGACCTCTGTCCAAACTAGAGAAATGAGAGGCCCTTTGTCCTGGTTAGCTACTTCAAACCAGTACTGAACTCTTATAGGAAAGTTTGACTTAAAGTTAAAACTTGAAATACATTAAAAAGAATTTATTATGTAACTTTGCTTTAGGATTTTAACTTTGTTGGCATGCATGGATTTGGTTAAGCGATCATAAAATAGAAGCACAGAGTCCAAGCTTGACAATCGATGGTTTGCATGCCATATTAATAGATTGGTGCAAAGCAATGTAGGCTCAAAAGTGGTAGAGGATCAGGACTTCACAAAGTTAGACGAAAAAATTGCATGCAAGGCAATTGCACGTGACGGTGCAAACCCAAGGTCTTTTAATTTAATGGTCATAAAAGAGCAAAAGTAAAAAATCAATGGTGGGTTTTATGAAGTATAAATAGTAGTCATCACTAAGCACCATGATTTACACATATGAGGCGTAGAATTTAAGGAAGGACATGTGATGTCATTTGCACACTGATGTGCCGTCTAATCTGTTGCTTACTTAGGGGTCAAATGCCCAGAATCTTTGATGGTTTGCCTTATTACTAGGCTGGAGCTTGGTACAATTAAAGAACTAGCAAAGGGATGCCTCTTTTCAGCTAGCCATACCCACAACCTTCACCAAGCTACGCACTATTTGGGAAAGATTATTTTTCCAAACATACAAAAGTCCTTTCCTTGATTTTGTCAAGAGGAAATTTTAGCGGATTAGGTTTAATTTTTTTCGATTTGTACACTATTTTTCTCTATTTTGGGGTGGAATTTATCCTTTTCTCTATCCCCTCAACCGACATTTGTTCAAAATTGAGAACCATAAGTAGATAAGAAATTTGTGAGGGTTATGAGCAATTGTGAGCTCTTGATGGGTGATGTGTTTTCCAATATGAGATAGTGGTTCTTGTGTCCAGATTTAAATCTGAAGTGATGTAATCAATTGCAACACACGATGAAGAAAAATAATAAAATTAAACTCTAGCAATTTCAAAACAATAAAATAAAAATAATATTACTCTCTTCATTGGAATCCTTAAGCCTCATGGAATGAAACCTTTGCTCTGATACCACTGTTGGGAGCAAGGGTGGGCTTCCACACTTGGCCATGAAATTCAACTTTGATCTTGCCTTGATGGAGAAGGAAAAAGAGAGAGATAGTATGGGAAGATGTTGACAGAGAAAGGAAAAGATGGAGATGTTGACATGCCTATACACATAATAGTGCACAAAGAAGCATAGGAGACAAACTTTTACACACTCTTACAGAGCAAAGTGACACAATCAAGCTCCATATCCCAAGACATAGCTTAAGAGAGGGGAAAAGGAAAAATTGAGAGCATCTACACAAGAAAAGGCCTAAAGATTGCAGCCAAAACTCAGCACCTCCTGTGGAGTTTTGTATTTGGTATTTGATATTATTTGTTGGTGCCACTTTAGTCCCACTTTAGTTATGAGTGGAACACATTACTTATTGCATGACCCTCTTAGGGTGAGTTCTCTTAGGGTGGAATAAAATGACCAAGAGGATTATTATTTTCTGGCATCTCCTTCTCAACTCCCAGGATTCCAATCTACAAATACTCATGCACTCACTGTTAGTAAAATCAAATAGACAACACATAATTAACCATAAAGCCAGCTATCCCAATTGCAGGTAACCACATGCAACACGAGGGTGCCCAATCTCATAACATAGACCACTACTCTTTAATTATTAGCAGCCTAATAAATTCTAGGATTAATAAATTTCCAATTAGGATCCATGTAACATTTAATGCACTAGTAACTTGAGTGTGGCAGAAATTGATAACATAGTGAGCATTTCATTAAGAAGAAGTTCCTAATGAGCATAGAGAGAGTACTTAATTTGAGAAAGCAACATAGCAATTTACACCTAGCTAATTTGGCATTGACAATACTTGAAAAGAGAGAGAAATAGACCAATTGAAAACAATTGAGGACCGGATTACATGGAGCCGGTCCCCCCTCCATAAAGGCTTTGTATTATAGCTTCTCCCATCAAAGGAGACTTTCCTTGACAAAACTTGTTGGTGCAATGAAGATGGAAGCTTCATGCACCAAAATTATTCTTGAAAAACACACCTGGTGTCCCTAGCCTCAGTCCCAAGACCTCAGACACCTTCAAAAATGGTGAGAGCTAGCAGGGAATGAGGATAGATTGAGAGGAAGAAGATGTATCTTATGAGAAAGAAGTATTATCCTCACATAATCACTCTAATAGCATAAATTAGCTTAGTAATTAGCATGGTAGAGGAAATGAGCATGCCATTGAAGTTTGGCTCTTGGTTGGATTTGCATTCCATAGCCAAGAGTTGTTGGTGTAGGCCTCAACTTCCCAATACTTGGAGAAGGATATGGAGTTCTTCTTGCGTACATGAGTTGTGTGTATGAGTGTACCAGTGTGTTGAATTAAATGCAGCCCTCTCTCTCTTCTTGGTCGACCCCTCTTGCAACTTACTCATGTTGGTTTCCCATTGTCCCCTGCAGAGCTTAGCCAATCACAAATTAGAAGCATAATTGATAGCCTTGTGATATCTGTCCCCTTTTCCCCTTTTGTGAGAGCTTTAGGTAATTAAATAATTCATTTAAACTCTTATTAGACCTTTTAGTCTTCTGGCCAATAGGAATCAGGCAAGCCATTGGGACTGCTTGATGCTCATTGGACCCCTTGGTAGACTGTCCAATAGTCTTCTAGGGAGCTTAATTTCTATTGGTTCTTTTATCAAGAGTTTTTAGATTGATTAGACTAAATTTAATCTAGCCTAATTCTCATTGGTCCACCTCTACGGCCATCCAATAGGAATTGAGGAGAAATTGGGAGCAACTGGCCTAGGAGCCTGGCCTAGGAGCCAGCCATGTGTCCATTCTTTCCTTTGGGGAGAGCTTGGGAGTGTCTGTGTGTGCGTTTCTCTCTCATACCCTACCATTAGGGCTCACCCCCACCATCCTAGGGATGTGGGAAGACTTTTCAGTCTTCCCATGACCATCCAGTTTTCCCCTACTTTGGCCATTGGGGACATTTAAATTAAAATTTAGGAACTTTAGCCTATGGAAGTCTTAATGGACCTAAACCTCGGGTCTTTTAAGCCCCATTGAAGCACATTGCTCTTTTGCAGACTGGCCCCCATTGGATCCCTATTTTCCCTCCTTTGGATCCCCGACATAGACCGATCTTGCAACCTTACCAATATTCTAGCTTTTACTCCCGTGGTACTTTCCCATATTAAATGATCATTTTAACATGAGAAAATCATTTGGGAGAATTAGATATTGGTTTTTATGACATTACCTCTCTCTTGAAATCATAGTCATCCTTGACTATGAGGTAGAGAAGATAAAGCCTAGTCATTAGTCCGTTTGCTAGCGGGTAGAGGATCCCTATTTTACCCTACAACACTGTTCCAAAATGGATGCCTAGTCCATTTGGTGCTTGAGAGCCTTAGTTGCTGCAAGCATGTCTGCAATTTAATCTGTATCAATCTTCCATAGTAAGTGACAAACTCTACTTGGCGTTGGGGAGACGTCGTCTCCACACACATGATTTTAAGCAAGCATACTTATTAACATTTGTGCACAATAAAGAAAAAGAGAGTCTTATAAGACAAAAAAATTTGTTTATTTAAACATATTTACGTTTGCTTACTCTAGGAAATCGTTGTAAGCATTCACAAGGTTTAGGTTATCCCTTCCCACATCCCTAGGAAGGAGGGGGCAAACCCTAATGGTAGGGGATGAGAGAGAAGCACACACACACCCCCAAGCTCTCCCCAAAGGGAATAATGAACACATGGCAGGCTCCTAGGCCAATTGCCCCCAATTTCCCCTCAATTCCTATTGGATGGCCATAGAGATGGACTAATGAGAAGTAGGCTAGAGTAAAATTAGTGTAATCAATTTAAAAATGCTTGATTAAAAAACCAGTAGAAATAAAGCTCCCTAGAAGACTATTGGACAGTCTACCAAGGGGTCCAATGAGCATCTAGCAACCCAATGGCTTGCCTGATTCCTAATGGCCAGAAGACTAAAAGGTCCAATGAGAGTTTAAATAAATTATTTAATTACTTAAAGCTCTCACAAAAGGGGAAATGGAGACCATGTCACAAGGCTATCAATTATGCTTCTAATTTGTGATTGGCTAAGCTCTGCAAGGGCCAATGGGAAGCCAACATGTGTAAGTTGCAAGAGGGGTAAACCAAGAGAGAGAGAGAGAGAGGGCTGAATTTTAGTCTAACACATTGCTACACACACACACACACACACACACACACACACACACACACACACACACACACACACACACACACACACACACACACACACAAGTCATGTGTGCAAGAAGAACTCCATCTCCTTCTCCAAGCATTGGGAAGTTGAGGCCTACACCAACGACTCTTGGCTATGGAATGCAAATCTAACCAAGAGCCAAGCTTCAATGGCATGCTCATCTCCGCTACCATGATAATTCCTAAGCTAAGCTATGCTATTAGAGTCATTATGTGAGGAGAATACTTCTTTCTTTTAAGATACATCTTCTTCCTCTCAATCTATCCTCATTCCCTGCTAGCTCTCACCATTTTTGAAGGTGTGTGAGGTCTTGGGACAGAGGCTAGGGACACTAGGTGTTTTTTTCAAGCATAATTTGGTGCATGAAGCTTACATCTTCATTGCACCAATGTATTTTGTCAAGGAACACAAGAATTGTATTGTACAAAAGTATCCTTTGATGGGAGAAGCTATAATACAAAGCCTTTATGGAGAAGGGACCGGCTCCATGTAAATCTGGTCCTCAATTGTTGTCAATTGTTCTATTTCTCTCTCTTTTCAACTATTGTCAATGCCAAATTAGCTAGGTATAAATTGCTATGTTTCTTTCTCAAATTAAGTACTCTCCCTATGCTCATTAGGAACTTGTTCTTAATGAAATGCTCACTATGTTATCAATTTCCGATGCACTCAAGTTACTAGTCCATTAAATGTTACATTGGTATTAGAGCTATTGGTTTCTCTTTTGTTGCTCAAGAAGAGAGGTCCTCAAGCTTCCTACAAATGGTTGGTGTTATTTATTGCAAAAGAGTAAGTAGAATAGGTATTTTTCCTCCTTGAAGCACGCCTGCTTTATGAAGCTAACGGGGATACCGTCGAGAGCTATGTTCTTAATGGAGTCTTACGAGGCTTGCCTATGGCCATTATTCAGCTCTTAGAAGCTTGACACGAACCGGTGCTATCTTGTCTCTGTTGAACCCTCTCTTCTATTCCTTGTAATTATTAATATTTGAGCCACGGGTATAGATGCTTGAGTGCTTATCTTTGAAGGTCAAGAGGAGTAGCAACTAGGGTTTGAAGTTCCAAAGTACAAGTAAAAATTTTACACCTTAAATTTTCTAGTATGGTTGACAAGGGAAAAGAGGTTGAATGAATGTTGATAGCTTTGAATTTTTTAATGAAAGAGCAACTAATGATGCCCCTATGCTTGTAAACTATCTTGTTTCTAGGCTTCAACAAGCCCTGGGCAACCCATCCCTCCAAGGTGAAGTGCTACAGCAATTGCGCACCCATGGTATTCTCCAAACTCCCCACCAAGAAGAGAGAGTACCTAGGAAAGCTCCTGGTGAGACTTCCAAAAGGGTACTCTCTCCAATAAGGGAAGAAGTGGAGGATCCATACGAAGGGCTCAAAAACTTACTACTTGATGAGGAATCTCCCTCCCAAAAAGGAGAACCCAAGTTTCAATGGTAGAGCCCCCACCAAAAGAAGGAGAAAGAAGTGAGTCTCATGCAACCTCAACGGAGATGGCTCCACAAAGATGGTGGGAAAAACGCTCTCCAATATCCCCTAAACGCAGAAGACCGTCGCATACTTCTCTACACCATAATTCAAAGAGGGAAGAGAGAAAACAAGAGAAGAAAAAGGCGAGAAAGAGGTCACCCTCTTCTCCATCTTCTTCATCCTCTTCCTCTTTTGAAGAAAGTGATGGTGTAGACAAGGAGGAACAAAGGAAGAAAAAGGAAAGAAAGAGGTCACCCTCTTCTCCATCCTCCTCATACTCTTCCTCTTCTAAATAAAGTGATGGTGCAACTCTTGAACCACCTAAAAGAAGAGGCCATAGGAAATCCTATGCCACTTAAAAGAGGTCGTCCAAGCTCACAAAGAGGAAGGAAAGAAAATCTCTTTCCTTACCTACGATGGCACTTTTGGTGCTACAAACAAAGTCTTGGCCTTTATCCATCAATTCAATGCGGCATTTGGAGATGAGGGCTTCACGGAGTCCTCTAAGCTACGTCATGTAGCTATGCATTTTCAAAAGTCCGCTAGGCAATGGTGGTCTAGTCTACCAGCAAACGGTGAAGCTCCACGAACATGGAAAGCTTTAAGAACTTCCATCATCAAACAGTTTTTGGCTATCGATGCCAAAGACAAAGTAATCACCAAATGGCAAAGCTTGAAGCTCTCTCCCTACGAATCTATTCACAAATATGTAGACAAGTTTTGGGATTTACACCTCAAAGCCGCTGTCTTCAAAAAGATGGATTTTGGAGAGCAAAATCAACAATTTTGTGCGGGTTTAATTGAGGATATGGCAGAGTATGTTAACTCCCAAAGGCCACGCACCATATCTGTGATCATACAACATACCATGGTGGCTTCAAGAATCAACTTCCAACAAGGGGCTAAAACAAATCTTAAGCCCATGAAAAACAAGGACCGTAACGAGTCTAAGGGGATGGACAACGTCCAAAAGTCTCCAAAGGCAACGCCAACAACAACAAAGCTAAGGAGAAGGGACCTTATAAAGGCAAAAATAAACTCTCTCCTGAAGAGCTAGAGTGTTATCAAAAATATAACCATTGTTTCAAGTGCGGGGAGCAAGGGCATGCCTATCATGCTTGACCCCACAAGAATACACATAATGAGCCTCCTAGAGCTACCTTGGTCAAAATTCAAGAAGAGGATGCTCATCACAAAGGATCTCCTCTATGCCATGCTTGGGGAAAGGTAAGAGAATATGATGCTTTCATTCTCTTTGACCCTAGTTCTACTCACAATTTGATATCCACAGAGTTGGCCACCAAGGCCACCAAGCTAGGCATCCAAGCCTATGAGATGGGAGATGTCCTACCTATCGATGGTGCTTTCAAGGGGAAAGAAGCCCCAGTCACTCCGTTGATTGAGAAATTGAGGCTCCATGTCCAAAGCTATGTGGACAAGGAGGATTTCTTCATCTCTCGTCTCAAGCATGAGGATGTAATCCTAGGGGCACCATGGTTTGATTGCATGGCTACCAATGTTAAATTCCTTGAAAGACAAATCTACTTTAGGTACATGAAAAAAGATTTATACATAAATGCTAAGGAGTCGGATAGTACCATACCCATTGTACATAAGCATTACTTTGTATTTATACGCCCGTATATCAAAAATTGTATGTATATTTTGGTTATACACAATGTATACCCGTATTATACGTGTATTTTTGAATAAACCTTATTTTGATCGAGCTATATTTCGATCAAACTATATTTTGATTAAAATATCTTTCGATCAAAATACTGTTTGCCTTATAAAAAAAGGCACCACGACAGTTCGAACGAACTGTCGTGCTAGAGAGAGATTTGCTAGAGAGAGAGAGAGAGAGAGAGAGAGAGAGAGAGAGAGAGAGAGAGAGAGAGAGAGAGAGAGAGAGAGAGAGAGAGAGAGAGAGAGAGAGAGAGAGAGAGAGCAGGTCCGAGCTGAGCCGAGTAGATAATTTTTCTTATAATTTTTTTTGTTTTTTGTGTTTTTTTTTGTGAATTTTATTTTGCTAACGCTATTGTTTTGGAGCTTTGCTCGAATCTCAGTGTTAGTTTACATCTTGATTTTGCTAACGTTGTTGTTGTGGAGCTTTGCTCACACCTCAGTGTTAGTCTGCAGGTTTAGACACCCGTCCTTGACTATGTTGAGCCTCGTGACACACTGCAAGGGGGTTAGACTTTCGACACTTTGTCCTTGAATGTTGTTGACCTCCATGCCGCACTGCAAGGAGTATCTTAGGTTGTATACTTAGAATTTCCATCCCTGGTTGTTGCTGACCACCGAGTCGCACTGTAGGGAGGAGTTAGCTATCTTACATATTTTCTTCCTACTTGTTGTTGACCATTGTGTCACACTGCTGAAAGATCGGATTAAAAAAAATAGATTCTTCGTCTTTGTCTGTTGCTAACCATCGTGTCGCACTGCAGAAAGGAGTTTAGGGTTGCCAAATCCTTTGTCCTTGGCTATTGTTGACCATCGTGTTGCACTGCAAGAAGATTGGATTTAATAGATTCTTTGTCTTTGATTGTCGCTAACCACCGTGTTGCACTGCAGGGAGGGGTTTAGGGTTTTGAAATCCATCGTTCTTGGTTGTTGTTGACCATTGCGTCACACTGTAGGGAGATTGGATTTAATGGATTCTTTGTCTCTGGTTGTTGCTGACCACCGTGTCGCACTGTAGGGAGGGAATATATATTTTACATCCTTCAATCCTGAATGCTTTGACCATTGCATCACACTACAGGTTGATTGTATTTACTAAATTTCTCGTTTCTAGTTGTTGCTGACCACCGTGCCACACTGTAGAGAGAGGTTAGGTAGTATTAATCCTTCATCGACTGCCACGTCGCACTGCAAGGAGATTGTTATTATACGTTATTTGTCTTTGGTTGTTGTTCACCACTGCATCGCACTAAAGGAAGAAATTATATATGTTTTAAGGTTTTTTGTTACTGGTTGTTATTATTGTCCATGAAATGTTTAGATCTTTCGTTCCATTAAATTTTTTTGTTTAGAACTATTTCCAATCATATATGTCAAATTTATATCTATTCTAGATTTACCTTACTTATATTTGCTTCATGTATTTTCAGGCTTCAGTCATGGTAGAGACAAAGTTAACGTGTCAGCATCACAAAATCATTTGTGATGCTCTAGTTTTGTCTCTCTATGGAGCTTCAGACGATCATTTGCAATGGGCATTTGATCCACTACAGGCAAAGTTTGATGATTTTGTGATTGAACTTGTGGAACAGTGCTGGCTAAAGCTGTGCAGTGTATTTCCTGTTTTATTTAACCCAGCTTTGCGCACTAATGGAGTGATGCATAACACAATAAAGCAATTATTAGGCCAGGTCACTAGAAACTTTGAGAGTATGATTCTCCAGAAATCAAAACCAAACCCGGAATCAAAGAGAAAATGAAGCTTGTGGCACAGCTACATTCAGAATTGAACAGTAAGGATAAGATCGAAGGCTCTTCAAAATGTCCTAGGACAGAAGAGGATGTACCTCCTCCTTCAGGTTTTTGTTAAGTATGGAGCCTGATTTACCCTTGTAATTTTCTGTGGTAAAAGCGCACATTTGTAAGGCCCCCATTATGAGGATAAGCCATCGTGCGTGAAGGAAATCACTCACCGGAAACCAAAAATTTCACGGCCAAGAATCAGGGGCAACTTTAGGGGCCTCGGGGGCGGAAGCCCCTGAGACTTTTTTTTTCCCTCGTTGAAATATTCCTTTTCGCCGGAATATTATGGCCGGCCAACGGCTGGAAAGTGGTCGAAAAACAACCGTCGGTTGGCCGGTGGGGCCGACAGTCAATGGCCGGTGGTCGGAAGTCAATGGCCGGTGGGCCGGTGGCCGAATTCAAAAGCGGACTTGTCTTCTCAAGGGCGGCCACACATGGGCGGATTGGAGGGTCCGATTTGGACTTATTCGCACAAGGACGGCTACACATGGCTGCCTCTCATAAGAGAGGGCAACCCTTTTGGCCTATAAAAGGAGGCCATTTTTACACACATTTCATAGTGTGAAGTTGATACAACAAGGTGGGTGTGAGGTGGTGAGAGTGAAGCAAGGCGGGAGCTCTATTAAGGGTTTAATCCCTTTGTAAACTACTTCTTCTTTTGAAGTGCTAAAGCCATTGAGTGGCTGCTTTCCCGTGGACGTAGTCCACATTGGGTGAACCACGTATATCGTGTGTACTCTTTCTCTCTCTCTCTCTCTCTCTACTCTATAATCTCTTGTGTGTGAAATCTATCTCTCTCCATTAAGTAATCTACTCAAATATCTATTTAGCTACGTATTTCCTAACAAACTGGTATCAGAGCAAGGTTTGCTCATAGCTAAATTATCTCAAGGAAAGGATTCCTTGAATTGAGTGGGAGTTATGGCGGAGGAAGGGAAGCTCAAGATTGATAAGTTCAACGGCAAAAACTACCAACATTGGAAGATGTAGATTGAAGACTATCTCTACCAGAAGGATCTCTATTTGCCACTAGGCGGTCTTGCGAAGAAGCCCGCAACAATGGCAGATGAAGCATGGATTGTCCTTGATCGAAAGGCACTGGGAACAATCCGGTTAAGTTGGCATCAACGGTGGCCTTCAATGTTTCGGAGATGAAGACCACGGAGGACTTGATGAAGTCACTTGACGACTTCTACGAGAAACCATCGGCATCCAATAAGGTATTTCTTATGAAGCGCTTGTTCAATCTAAAGATGGCGGAGAATGGTTCAGTTGCAGAACACCTAAATGACTTTAACACAAATATAAGTCAAATTTGATCGGTGAAAATCAATTTCGATGACGAAGTGCGAGCTCTCCTTATACTATCATCTCTATAGGATAGTTGGGACAGCCTTGTGATGGCTGTAAGTAATTCTATTTCTGGCACAAATACTCTTAAGTTTGATGATGTTGTGGGTGTTCTCCTAAGAGAGGAAATACAAAGGAGAAGCATAGGAGAATCATCAAGTGTTGCACTGTCAGTGGAAACAAGAGGAAGGCCTAAGGAAAGGTTCAAAAACCAAAAGGGTCGTGATCGCTCAAGGCGGAGCAAGTCACGCACAAAGTCAGTTCTTGAATGTTAGAACTGCGGCAAGAAGGGCCACGTCAAGAAGGATTGTTGGTCCAAGAAGAAGAAGAAGGTAGAGTCTCAAGACAACAAGCATACATCGGAGGCCAATGTGGTAGGTAAAGTAGAGCAAAATGTTCTAATTCTCTCATTAGACAATGTGTCTAATTCTTGGATAGTAGATTCCGGGGCTTCATTCCATGCGACACCACACAAGCAACATTTCCAAGACTACACCAAAGGTAATTTTGGGTATGTATACTTGGGAGATGATGAAGCTTGTGAGATTGTCGGCAAAGGTACAGTTTCTGTCAAAACTGCTAACGGAAATGAGTGGAAGCTTAAAGATGTTAGGCATATTCCTTCTCTTCGCAAAAAAATGATCTCTACAGGACAATTGGATGATGAAGGTCACAACATTGCATTCGGAAACAAAAGGTGGAAGATCTCAAAGGGATCTTTGGTGGTTGCCAAGGGAGAAAAAGTCGGTACACTTTACTTGTGTACTGTTAGCACGCAACCTTCAGCTTGTGCAGCAACTACAGAAGTTGACAGTGCGGTGTGGCACTACTGACTTGGGTATATGAGTGCCAAAGGAATGCAAATCCTTCAAACAAAGAAGCTTCTACCAGGTTTGAAAGAAGTGGATGTAGAGTTCTGTGAAGATTGTGTTTATGGTAAACAAAAGAGGGTAAAATTTCAAAAATCAGAAAATGAAAGAAAAAATAAAAAACTTGAGTTGGTTCATTCTGATGTTTGGGGTCCTGCAAGTACACCATCACTTGGTGGCTCATTGTACTATGTAACATTCATAGATGATGTGACTAGAAAAACATGGGTTTATGTCATGAAGAATAAATTCGATGTATTTTCCATATTTCAAAGGTGGAAAGCCTTTGTGGAGAATGAAACAGGTACCAAGGTTAAATGCCTCAGATCCGACAATGGAGGCAAATATTGCAGCCAAGCTTTTGAAAGCTTTTGTGCTAGCAATGGCATTCGGAGGCAAAGGACAACCCCAAGGATACCTCAACAAAATGGGATTTCGGAAAGGATGAACAGAACAATCATGGAGCAAGCACGAAGCATGCGGCTACATGCAGGCCTACCGCTTGAGCTTTGGGCGGAAGCTGTAAGTACGTCTGTGTACTTAATCAATCGGTCACCCTCAACGGCATTGGATGGGGGAGTTCCAGAAGAGGCATGGACAGGTAAACCGGTGAATTATGCATTTATCAAAGTGTTTGGGTGTGAGGCTTTCATGCACATAGATAGAAGCCTAAGATCAAAGCTAGATGCAAAGTCCAAAAAGTGTTTCTTCATTGGCTATGGAGAAGGTGACTTTGGGTATCGCCTATGGAATCCTGAAGATGGTAAAATCTTAAGGAGTAGGGATGTAATTTTTAACGAACAAAATATGTACAAAGATTACTTGGAAAGAAAACAAACAAAAGAAACAGGTGATGAGTACATGGAGCTTGAGGACGGTGAAGACTCAAGGACTGCAAACGGTGACAATGTGCAACAACGTCAACGAAATGAGGAGCCTCAACCTATTCCCCGAAGATCTACAAGAGAAAGTAGACCTCCAGAAAGGTTTGTTCCTTCCTTCAACCATCTCTTGATCTTAGATTCTGGAGAGCCGGAATCATACGAAGAAGCTATGCAACAAGAATCCAAAGAATAATGGACGAAGAGCATGCAAGTGGAGATGGACTCACTACATCGCAACCAAACATGGGAGTTGTTTGAGTTGCCTAAAGGTAAGCGGGCACTTCAAAACAAATGGGTGTACAAGCTGAAGGAAGAAGAAGGTGGGAAGAAAAGGTACAAGTTTAGGATTGTGGTAAAAGGGTTTTCTCAAAAGAAAGGTATTGACTTCAATGAAATATTTTCTCCTGTTGTAAAAATGAACTCAATTAGGCTTGTCTTAAGCCTTGTGGCTGCTCATGATCTAAATCTCCATCAAATGGATGTAAATACGGCATTCCCTCACGGTGACTTAGAGGAGGAAATCTACATGCTTCAACCAAAGGGGTATGAAGTAAAAGGTAAGGAGAAAATGGTTTGCAGATTAAAGAAGAGCTTGTATGGTTTAAAGCAAGCATCAAGACAATGGTACTTGAAGTTTGATCGATGGATGTTGGATCATGGATTCACAAGATGCAACTCGGATCACTGCGTCTACACGAAGAATTTGGGAGATGGGAAGTTCATCATCCTAATGTTGTATGTTGATGACATGCTGATTGCAAGTGCTAACATGCAGGACATCAAATACCTAAAAGAGGAGCTGTCTAAATCTTTTTCAATGAAAGATTTAGGTGTTGCAAAGAGGATACTTAGTATGAAAATATCAAGGGACAGGACGAAGAAGACATCAAAGCTATCTCAAGAAGATTACATCAAGAAGGTACTAGAAAGGTTTGCAATACAAAACGCCAAACCAGTTTCTACACCTTTGGCTGGTCATTTTAAACTAACGAAGGATATGTGTCTAAAGACACAAGAGGAGATAGCCTATATGTCTAAAGTTCCATATGTTGCAGCGGTAGGTTCTCTAATGTATGCTATGGTCTGGACAAGGCCAGACATTGCACATGCAGTGGGAGTTGTGAGTAGGTTCATGGACAACCCAGGTAAAGAGCATTGGCAAGCTGTGAAGTCGATACTTAGGTATCTAAAAGGGACAACAACAAATGTTTTGTATTTTGGAGGAACTGATATTTTTCTAGAAGGGTATGCTGATGCAGATATGGCAGGTGACAAAGATACTAGAAGGAGCACTACTGGCTATGTGTTCACGGTTGGAGGCACAGTAGTAAGATGGGCTTCAAAGTTGCAGAAAGTGGTTTCACTTTCTACCACGGAAGCAGAGTATGTAGCAATGACGGAGGCAAGCAAAGAAATCCTGTGGCTTCACAGATTCTTAGAAGAGCTTGGGTTCAAACAAGACAATTGTGTCTTGTACAGTGATAGCCAAAGCATTATCCATCTTGCAAAGAACTCAGCCTTTCATTCAAGGATAAAGCACATTGAGGTGAGATATCACTTCATACGCACTCTTTTGGAAGAGGGACAACGAAAGCTAGGAAAGGTGCATACAAGTGAAAATCCTGCAGACATGTTTACAAAGGTGGTCAACAAGGAGAAGTTGAGCTTTTGCTCATCTTCAATCGGCATTCAAGGATGAGAAGCCAGAATGGAAAGCAGTTCACAGGTTTGGTTTGGAGATTAGTCTCCAAGTGGGAGATTGTTAAGTATGGAGCCTGATTTACCCTTGTAATTTTCTGTGGTAAAAGCACACATTTGTAAGGCCCCCATTATGAGGAGAAGCCATCGTGCGTGAAGGAAAATCACTCACTGGAAACCAAAAATTTCACGACCAAGAATCAGGGGTAACTTTAGGGGCCTCGGGGACGGAAGCCCCCGAGACTTTTTTTCCCCTCGTCGGAATATTCCTTTTCACCGGAATACCTTAGGGATGATGGAAAAAGTTATTGTATCCTCTTGTGGAATTGAGTACGAACACACATTTGCTGTAGTTGAATTTGGAAAAGGGAAAAACTTTGAGGTTATTTTGGGACGACCATTCATGCATCAACTCAAAATGGTTCAAGATTGGGGCTATGACCACCTCTATCTACGACGTAAGGGTGTCACAAGCAAGTTTAACACTAAGGACCTTAGCTGCAAGGATATAAACCAAAATCTGATAGAAGACTTTGCTATCACTACGGAAAACTAAACACAGTTGTCTGCTTGGCTAGTGAAGGATGCTCACATTTGGATGTGCGGGGCATCAGAATGCGAGGGTCTTAGAAAGGAAGATTACATCTAGAGCTTTCATTAGATGATGACTACTACATGAAGGAACCATTTCCAGAGGAGTTGGTTGAACCCTTCGGATGGAAAAAAAATATTGTTGACTCTTGATGTTTGTGTAAACAAAGTGACTAATACTATGCTTTGCGATAAAGATGGTTACGATATTAGACTCTTTCTAATGATATCCGATGTCCATGAAATCGAGAACATGTTTGAAACGATTGAGATTGAACAAACAAGAAGCTACAAATGAATAGTGGATGAAGTACGAGATCTTCCACATGATTTTGAGGACAAATACCATGATTCGAGGAGTGTCAATTTAAGGAACAATGTTGAAGATGAACTTTCAAGTGTCTATAACATAACTCCCTTATTTACGATAAAGGTGTTGAAGGAAGCTAATGAGGTTTGTGAGTATGAAAATAGAGAAGGTGAGACATATAGCTACGTCATGGAAAATGGCCATGGATGAGTCCTTTGAACAATCCTATGAGGAGGATGACTTGCCTTTGGTTATGGAGAAAATAAATGCATGAAAGCCTTAGAGTGTCAGGCTTAGACATAAGGACTATGAAAGTAGAAAGAAAGAGCAAAGGTATGACGCACTCTGTGGGATATGTAGACTATGAAGGTAGAGAGAGCTTTGAAGGTGGAGAAGCAAGTCACGCAAGTGCTTGAGAATAAAGTGAAAGATCATGCACCCTTTGCATAGTTATTCTTATATGCACCATGAATGCTGCACACTCATAATCTCTTGGTTTTAGGGCCACCAACTACCACGCAGTAGCCATCCATTGGTACTAGCAAGATTCTACCCTTGATTGTTGGTTTCCTGTGACCGCTATGAGTGTCGGACTGCACTGGTTTGTATGTATCTAGATCTAAATTACAATTGATCCTAAATAGTCTACTAGTTCTGGCAAATCTTGCCCTCCTTCCCCTACTGGCTAATGTGAAAGAAGTCAAGTGGTCCCTCTTCTAACTTTGAATGTGTTTTTGGTACTGGTGTTGGTTGGATCTCATGTGATCTAGAATAGTACAATTTAATCTTGGCCACATTGTAGACTCCTAGAAATAGTAATCTTGATAAGTCTCATAATCTCATTGTGCCAATAGAGAATACCTAGTCAACCTCATAGGGTCCAGGCCATGCTAGCTTCAAATTAGGTTTCTTTGGGCCCAACTTTGACAAGTATAGTAGTACCATATCACCTTTCTTGAATTCCCTAACCTTGATTTTACTATCATGCCAGTGTTTTCTTCTTTGCTGGACTACATCTTGTTCTAGCATTGCCCGTTGTCTAAGCTGACCCAACTATAATAACTCATCTAGCCTTTGTTTTAGATCCTTATTGAAATCCATTCCATGTTCTACTGCCAATCTGATGCTTGGAATTGCAAACTCCATCAGAACTAATGCCTCTATCCCGTATACCATTCTAAAGGGTGTCATTCCACTAGTGACCTTGTAGGAAGCCCATAACATTGTTTGGAGTTTTTCATCCCATTGAAGTGGCTCTTTCTAAACTATTTTAGTCAAGATGGTCTTGATTGCCTTGTTGCTTCTTTTTTTGTGACCATTGCACCTTGGATAATACAATGTGGGTTTTTGTTACTTGACTGAGAATTTCTCAGTCATTATGTGAACTGTTTCATTCATAAAGTGTGTTCCTTGATCTGAGACAATCTTGATAGGACAGTCATATCTGAAAATGATATTTTCATACATGAATAGTAATGTTGATCTAATAGTGTTATCTTGTAAGGCCTTAGCTTCCACCCACTTGCTGACATAGCAGGTAGCCATTATGATATACCTATTCTTGCTATAATCTTCTTGAATGGACCCATGAAGTCCAATCCCCATTTTGTAAATACTCTCGTGACTAAACTGGAGTTAAAGGTGTCATCATGTCAGCTATTGTTGGCCTTCCATCCATTGAAAAATGTCACAAGTTTTTCAAAATGCTCTGACATCTGTCATCATTGTTTGCCACCAGAGGACTGCTTGTATGATTTTCTTATAGGTAATGTCAGTAGAGAAATGTGTACCTGTATGTCCACAATGAGGCTTTGTGATTACTTGAGTCCTCCCTTGCATAGGCACACGTCTTCAAAGTACACCATCAATACCTTACCTATAGAGAGATTCTCCAATGATGGTAGACTTGAAATTTTTAATTATCAGTGCCTTTTTCTTTGCCAAGGACCAGTCCTCTGGAAATCCTTCTCACTGAAGGAAGTCATACAGATCCTTCCATTAAGGATCTAGTCCTTCTTCAATTGTACACTAAAAAAGTTTAGCATTAATTGGTTCATATCTTAATGATATCTATGAGCTACCTTCGATGCTTCTTGAAAGAAAATCAACCCCACAATGGGTTTCCTAGCTTATGGAAGATCTTGAACTCAAATTCCATAAAAACCATTATCCATCTAATCAACCTTTCTTGAATAATCACTTTGCAGAGTAAAAAAGGTAATGCTTGATGATCCACATAGAAGTGAAATAGTTTCCCCAATAAATAACGTCTAAACTTTGCTGCATCAACCACCATTCCCAGTGCTTCCCTCTCAGTAGTAGTGAAATATGCTTGTTCAACTAAACCGAATTGGTGACTGACAAAGTCCGATTTCTCATCAGGCTGGGCCAATATTTCCCCCATTGCCATTCCTGATCCATCCATATATACGTGAAAGATGACATCCCAATCTGGTTGACAAAGAACTATCTTCCTACTAATCGCCTCCTTCAAGTACTGGAAACTTTTTTCACTTTCTTGGGTCAAAATGAACTTATTTTGTTTCTTGGTCAACTCATATAATGGAAGTGCTTTAGCTGCAAACATATGAATAAACCACATGTAAAAGTTGACATACCCCAAAAAAGAGCTCAGTTTAGACACTATTGTTGATGCTCTAGCTTGTTATGAACACACTTAACTTTATGATTGGCCATCTCAATGCCATTTTTGGAGACAATGGGTCCCATAAGTTATCCTTTCCATACCACAAACACTAATTTGAAAGGCTTTAAGCATATTTTTTTCTCCATGCATCTCTCAAGAACCATCTCCAAGAATAGTAGATGCATTTCCTCTGTGGAAAAGATGGTGAAATTGTCTACAAATATAGCAAACAATTTGTGCAAGAACTCACTGAATATTTCCATCATACATCACTGGAATTCACTGGATATTTTCATCATATTGTTAAGGATGGGATCATGCTAGCTAGGGTGGATGAAAGGGAAACATAGTGCAAGCGTGTGTGTAAGCAAGATTATCACTCAAGTGAATTAGGTTCCAAGATAGAATTAGCTTGGACTCATAAACACAATCTTGAGTATTGACTTAGCTTAGCACATGCTCACCATAGACAAGCATGTAGTGCAAAATAGAGTTGTCTTTATTCATTCATGAAATAAGCTTTAAGTAGCTCTACAGCCTTGCTCCACAGCATGTGGGATAATTCCACTCTTCTCTCCTTGAATCACACTTTACAATCCTCCCCTTGAGGTTTGGACTATGACAAAATACTGAAGATGCATGATCCACACATGATGATAAGCTGGTATCAACATAGGATGGTAACATCCACACAAGCTGAAAAAATCCACACAGGATGATAATATCCACACAAGAAAATAAAAGTCCTCCCCTACAAGTAGAGGCTACATCTTCAATGTACGTCTTCATAAAAGACAAGGTTGGTCTCTCCTTTGTCTTCTTCGTCTTCTACTATCTGAGCTGATCCTTTGTTAGGTCTCTTGCCTTCGTTGCTTTTGCTGTTGCTTCTACTACTACTGCTTTCTCCACTGCTACTGCCTCCATTTGAGTAGCATCGATAAGGTGGGCGTCCCTTCTTACCACATTTGTTGAAAGGATTGTTTGTGTAGCAGTCTTTTGCTACATGTCCCATTCTTCCACATTCATAACACTTTCTTTCGATTGATGATGTCGATGGCGAATATCTTCCCCTTGAGGATGTTGTGACAAAGGCCCCTCCTGATGGAGTTAATGAACCTCTTTTCTTTCTTTCTTCTGCTTGGACTGAGTTGATGACATCTTGAAAAGGTGGAGCCGGTTCTTTTTCTTCAAGAATTGTGACTAAGTGGTCATAAGAAAGTGGAAGTGCACTTAATAGTATGGCCACTTTGTCATCTTCTGGGACTTCGACCTGGATGTAAGTGAGCTGTGTGACAATGCTCTTAAGCCTATTTACTAGGCTAGCAATGTCCTCCCCTTCAATCATGGCGATCTTGTAAAGTTGTCTTTTGAGACTAACTTTACCTCTTTTGGCCCTGGCTCCAAAATTGCTTTCTAAAACATGCCAGGCATCATTTGCGTGTGTACATTCGTCTATGAAATGCACATAATTGTCATGCAAGGAGGTGATGATGATTCTTAATGCTTGTTCGTCTTTGGCCAAATTTTGTGCACTAGCTATGAGTGTAGATGCCCTAGTGTGCATTCCATTGGGTTCGGCTTGTTGCTCCAAGGCAGTGCTGATGACAGACCATAAACATTTTTTCATAAGATATCCTCTTAATTTTGTTTGCCAGGTGTCAAACCCTTCCTCGATGAATTTTTCTATTCCCTTGTCCCCCATTTGTGCTAATAGAGGGGTCTTAGCTTAGGAGAGTCTTCTAGCCAGTGTCTACCTCTTTACATGAGCACAATTGATGAAAAAAAAATATTTGCAAATTTATGGCTGGCAACTTTTAGGGTTCATTAAGAGAGAGAGAGAGAGAGAGAGAGAGAGAGAGAGAGAGAGAGAGAGAGAGAGAGAGAGAGAGAGAGAGAGAGAGAGAGAGAGAGAGAGAGAGAGAGAGAGAGAGAGAGAGAGAGAGAGAGAGAGAGATTTCTTCCTTTGTGAAGCTCCTCTTCACCGAGGTGAAGCCCCTATTCACAAAGAAAAAATGCTTCTCTTGCTTTGCTTTGATATTTAGCCAAGCCGACGAGGAGTGATCCCTTCTTGAATGCTGGTTAGTTTCCTTTTGAATGATTGGTTCTAGTTTGATGGCCTACTTTGAAGTCCTTTGTTGAAGCTTTGAAAAGAAGTTAGAGTTTTTGAGACCTTCTCTAGGTTTGCACAGCTTTGTGAGACATCACCTTATAAGGGTTCGAATGCCTTGGAGCTTGAAGGCAAGGTGTGCTTGCGGGATCAAGGCCAAGGGTAATCCAGGCAAGCGGGGCAATATGGGAAGCTCTTTGGGCAATCTAGGCAAGTGTGGGCAGGATCGGGTAGCAAGGGCAAGGCGGACAAATTCCGAGCATGCGCGGGTAGATCCGGGCATCTGGGCAGCATATCCGGGTAGGCGGGGTCAGCGAGCATGCTTCCATAGATAGAGGTTCACGCGCGTGCTCACGATAGCAGTGTCCCCTACAAAATCAATTTCTTTTTGGCCTTATTTAGGCAATGGTCCCACTGACCCTATCTCAAAACCCAACAATGGGTATATTCATTAAATGCTCCTTCCTCCCCACACACACAAAGTGCCTCTGTGGCTGTGTTCTGCAGAAAATTCCAGAGAATGAGAGTGAAAAACTAAGCTTGGAGCATGAAGAAGAACAATTGGAATGCAACAATCTTGGGCTCAATGGAAAGCTCTCGACTAGTCCTTTCTCCACACGCAACTAATTACAGAGATTTAGGCAAGGAGAATCAAATTATTGTTGATACAAAAAGGTGAAAACTTGATCCAAAAATTGTACTGAATGCAAGACAATAAGAACCAAATGACGATCACTAATCAAGTATAAATCCCTCTACTAGCCAAGAGAGTAGTGGCTCAAGGGGAAGAACCCAAGAACATGCTCACATTCACTAGAGAAAAATTAATCTTCATTAGTCATGCTAACCTAAGGATCTAATGAGATTGGGAGATAGTAATCCAGACTAAATGCGTAGTAAATAGCCTAGCTAGTACAACATAGCTCTGATACTAATTGTTAAGGATGGGATCATGCTAGCTAGGGTGGATGAAAGGGAAACATAGTGCAAGCGTGTGTGTAAGAAAGATTATCACTCAAGTGAATTAGGTTCCAAGATAGAATTAGCTTGGACTCATAAACACATCTTGGTATTGACTTAGCTTAGCACAGGCTCACCATAGACAAGCATGTAGTGAAAAATAGAGTTGTGTTTATTCATTCATGAAATGAGCTTTAAGTAGCTCTACAACCTTGCTCCACAACATGTGGGATAATTCCACTCTTCTCTCCTTGACTCACACTTTAGGACAAAGCTCACACTTGATACATACATCATTGGAAAGTTTTTAGACCATTATAGAGTCCAAATGGCATGACTAGGTACATGAATACTCCCCATTTAGTGATAAATGATGGTTTAGCTCGATCTTCAGGTGAAATCTTAAGTTGATTGTAGCCACTGTATCCATCCATAAAGCTATACATTTTGTGGCCTACAATCTCATCCCAATAAAATGTTTTTAAAGGGTAGAGGATAAGGGTCCTTGATGGTCTAAGCATTTAACTTCTTATAATACACAAATATCCTCAGCTTTCCATTCTTCTTGGAAACTACCACTATCTGAAATATCCAATCACAACTTGCAACCTCTATTATGAACCCTGCCTTGAGAAGTTTTTCTATCTCCTCCTTAACCTTCTTGGCATAGTTTGGGTTCATGGTGTATCTCTGCATCCTCATTCGCCTTGCATCTGCTTTTAGTGGTATTGACGCTGGCACACCTCTATATCTATAGCTTTCAAATCTTTGTGTTCCTAGAAAAATACATCCTTGTATTTCTGGAACTGTGCCTTTGTTTTTTTCTTAATATTTTGCTTCAAATTCTTATCAATTTTGATCATTTGAGGGTTCTTCTTTGAGCCAAGATTCTACTCTTCTACTTCTTGGTCATCTAGAAACAACCAATTTGGGCATCCTCCCTTTTGCTTGTCTAGTGACTCGGCTTCCTTTTTAGTCTTAATACCAACAACATAATCACTGAAAGGGTAGCTCAACTCCAATAATACATTCTAAGTTTCTATTTTCTCAACTGCTTGGCTCCCCTAATCTGAGTCTACCTATCTGGTTTCTTCTACTAGCCTAAAGTCAAACTTATCTTATGCTTCCTGCTCTGGTGGTCGCTCAATGAACTAATTTGGGTACTATTTTCTCTGCCTTTCAGCTTGTTCTTTGTCCATTAATACAACACTCAAATCAATATTTGTTAATGGAAAAATGTTCATTGAAGCTAGCATTCTCTCAATCTTCTTGGTATCGTACTTTTTGCAAAGCTCCTCTGGTCTAAGAGACCAATTATCAAGAGAGTGGTACCTACGGTTCCCAATTGGTGAATAGACTCCTTTTATGCTATGCAACATCTTAGAAAATTTGATTTTGGTCCCCTTACCCAATTTTTCTTGTTCCTAAAGGTATTCAGCTTGGTTATGGTCTTCTTGGTTTTTCTAATCATCTTCAACTCTTTTCTACTTATTCCTTGGGTATTTCTTGAGCTTCCCATGGAGAAATTCCTGTTTGTGGTGTTGAGGTTTAGCTGATTTGTGACTTATTTGGTGAAAAACGCACATTTTGCCCTAATTTGAATTTTATGGAAAATTTTGCTAAAGTTCCATTGGTATGGGCTCCCTTTGGATACTTCTTAGCTTATGGCATCAAAATTCTAGAAATGCCCCTTGGTTTACCCTGCTTTTGGTCATTCTTTGTTTTTTTGTCCTAGAATCTGCAAGATCTGTGCTATCTTTCTTTTGAGTGGTTCATTTGGTGATTTCTAAGCATGGGAAACGTGTTCCTAGCCTAGGGAAATTGTGAAAATCACCTGCCTGTGCAAATGGCCCTATTAGAACCAGATGCAATAGCTGGCTTCTAAAGAGATTTCTTGACCAAATTACATGGGTAGCTTCCTTCCATTCTTGTGTACCTTTAGGTGCCCTGTTTGATCCATTTGGAGCCAAGGTTGGGGCAGGATGGCTTGTTTTTCCCTATGATAACTTTTTGCTTGCATTACTGACAAGTACCTGCTTAATGGGGATTTCATGACATGCACATGGTCTACAGGTCCTTGTGAAGATGTTGTGACACTTGGATGCAATTTTTGGAGTGGTGGCACCAGCCGCGATAGCTGCCACTTGGTGATTTTCCCTATTGAGACCCTAGATGTACTTAGAGAATACCCCTTGGTGGTCCTTTTGATCCCTTCCATTCAAGTTCTGATCACCTATGCAACCCCAATGTGCATGTTTCTAACTTTGGTGCCTATACCCGGATTTGTGTTTTTGGTGATTGGCTTAGTATTTGGCATGCATGCACATGTTTTATAAGCAACATAGAACTCATCACTAGCTCCACTTGCCATGGGGATGCCTGATCTGTGCATATGGACTCTCCGAATGCCGTGCGTACTAGCTTGCTCGCTTTCCCTCGCAGGGTCGCTATGTGAAAATGACTAGGAAATCTTCCTAAGTTAGTATATGTGCCTAGTGCTTTTGGATTTCCATTTGTCTTTTCACTCTCATCATTCCTTGTGGATACCTTAGATTCCAATGGATCTTCAATTTCTGCTTTTGGACTTTGTATGTCCCAAATAGGACAGGTTTACCTTTCAGGTCACCTTCATGTTTAGGTCAAAATTAGACATCTTCAATTTGCTTCCAAACTTTTTCTAGGAGTTTCTCCTAGTATGGTATTATATTGTTTGTCTTCACATTTCCCATTGCTTCTTTGGATTTTTAATTAGATTTTTTAGAAAGAAAATTCCAAAAAGGTTTTAATTTTTTTTAACGATAAATCCAAAATTTTAGCAAAACAAAGGCATAAAATTATCCCAAAATTATGTGTAAATTAGGTAACTAGTTATTGATCGAGAGAATAATCTTTTTGCTATATATAAAATATTTAAACCAATATTGGTCTATTTTTTGTGTCTTTTCTTGATTTTTGACCAAAGTTGATCACATAATTAGAAACAAAATACAAAAAACTTTCATGTATGGAGTATATACAAGAGTATGGAGTTACTTTTGGCCTTGGCATGACCTGATACCCCTTTACATACTTATGGGCATTACTTATCATTTGTTGAAAAATCAAATCGCAATAACGTGAAACAAGGTTTAAACCATTGTAAGACAATGCCCGATAATAGTTGCCATAGGTTCCGTATGCCTCCCCCCCTCCCATGTCTAAGTCCTCTTGGACGAATTAAAATTATGGGTACAATGTGGGTGGAACAATATTTTTGTGTCCATATAGATTCTCTTGGAGTTGTGCAACACAAGCTTTCATAGGCATTTGGAAAAAATTGACGGGAAATACCGTGTTGATAACTTGCTTGGGCTGTTTTGGTTGCCATACTTGTTGTTTTTGCATTTCCTTACTTGGCATATGGTTTTGATGTTTGTTGTGTGGTGTTGCCACTAGTATCCATATCCAAGGTTGATTTCTTTGTGGGTGACATAACTCTTTGGCTACTCAGCCTTGCTTTATTGACTTGGTTGGGTGTTGAGTCGAAAAGGGTTGCTTTGTCTGTTGGTTTGACTTTTTAGAGAGTTTTGACACAACGCTCTCAGTAGGAATCCAAATAAGCTCATGTGTTTTTGGAGCTTGAACTAACTACCCATACATTTGTGATAGATGCATGAATGGTTCGTATGGGTGTGTGAGACGGTACTTGAGTCTGTACCAGCTCATGGGTTTGGAGTGATTCTTTTGCATATATCTCATCTTTCTTGACCCATACCTACATTTTTCGGAGCTAGTGCTTGGGTATCCTCTTTCTCTTTTGTTTTGCGTTTGTCTCATTGAATTTCTTGTTGTTTTTGATGTGGATGAGGGTAATGTCACCTTTATTTGAAGTGTTGGTTTTTGTGGAAACTCTTTGGTAATCCATTGCATGCCTCTTCTATGCAAGGGTTGTTTGCCCTTGTAAATCGTATGTTCCATTACTAGCCCTGTTTTTGTTACTTTAGTCTGTTTTAGTCTGAATTTGTACCAGATCAGACTTTCTATCTGTTAACCATAGATGCATGAATGGTCCGTATGGTGTGTGAGACGGTACTTGAGTCTGTACCGGCTCATGGGTTTGGAGTGATTCTTTTGCATATATCTCATCTTTCTTGACCCATACCTACATTGTTTGTAGCTAGTGCTTGGGTATCCATATTTCTCTTTTGTTTTGCATTTGCCTTGTTGGATTTTTTGTTGTTTTGGATGTGGATGAGGCTAATGTCACCTTTATTTGAGGTGTTGGTTTTTGTGGAGACTCTTTGGGAATCCATTGCATGATTCTTCTATGCAAGGGTTGTTTGCCCTTGTAAATTGTATGTTCCATTACTAGCCTTGTTTTTGTTACTTTAGTTAATGGAACCATTTGACACTATATTTTAGTCTGAATTTGTACCAGATCAGACTTTCTATCTGTTAACCATTGAACACGGGAAAAGCCCAAATTTGTATTATTTATCCCGTCAAACTTAATGCAATTATTTTTTGGGACTCAATCGAGTTTCCAAATTGTAATATACTAAAATATGTAGATTAGCCGAACCCATGGTAGAAAGTAGGAGATGATTTTGATAAGTTAGAACCTCCAAAGCCAATTTTTGTAACCCTAAGGGCAACTTTTGAATTAATCATTTTTTGAGCTCAACTAAGTATGTCGTGAGTTTTGTGTGAGAGAGTGCGTGATATTCTTCTACTCTCTATGCGTGCTACAAAAGCTACATTGCAAAGGCACCTTTACCGTCATGTTAGCAATGGAAATAGCTACGTGCCAACGCCAAGATTGCACGCAGAGCTCTCCCATGAGCTTTGAGGTGAGTTTTCTCACTAGCCGTGCATCCATTTCATGATTGATATATGTCATTGCGTTCATGGCAAGTAGAACTACACATTAGGCTTAAACACATTGAGAATCTGTGACCTATAGTTTTTGACCTATCTTCATATGCAATTTTTGCACTAAGTGTTTGCAAGTAGCAAGTTGGGTTAGAGACTTTAGGGTAGTGTTTTTTAGGTGTGTAGAGGTCATCCCTTGAGTTTCAACAACATTGGTGCCACTGTCAAGGACAAGAGCCCTAGGTAGGTGACCTTAGACTAGTCCTACAAGGTGAGAGTTCCTGTGGTTTGCCAGAGTATTGTTATTTTACTTTAGGTAGGATCCAGGAGTAGGACTCTTGGGATTTTAGAGAGGTTCTAGGGAGCGTGTGTCTCGCGTGGGTCTTTAGTGGTAAACAATTTTAGTTAGTTTGATATACTTGTGATTGTTGGTGTTTGAGTGGTTGTGGTGGTGTGAAAGTGTTTCCTAGTCCGTGTGTGGTAGTAAAGTGTTTTTCTACTTACAATTGCAAAACCCCACACGATGAGTAGGAGTAGTTGTAGATAGGACATGTGATTGTGATCTAGAGTTATCCATCATTGATATTTTTTGCTTGTATGCTTGCTTGCATTTATAATCTTTGAAAAGTTGATTTTTACGGGGATAACTTGCAATAAAAAAGTTTCAGCAGACATTTATGCATGGTTGAGTGATTATGGGCATAAAAGAACACATATGCAAAGATCGCATGAGAAATCCGTAATTTTTCATCTGTAGACATCATACACGTATGATGTCTTAGGGCCTAGTAGGAGACCAAATTTGACAAGAGAGACTGCACCAGAGTGTTCTAAAGGTGTGTTTTACCCTTTGTACACCTTGGGACTAAGGTTTTGACCAACATTTGGTCCCCAAAAGACAAAAGTCGAGTGTGAAAAAGAAAAAAATAGGAAACTTGTGATTCAGTGCATACTTTTGAATTGAAAATTTGTAAAAGTGCTTTGGGAGCAGTTTTGAAGACTTGGGGATACCTATGCTTGAGTTCTGGACCAAATCTCCCTAGCAGAAATCATTTGTGTATGATGTCTCAAGAGTAGATCTGGCAGACAAACTGGCATTTGTCTTGACACCCATAATCTGCATATTATATAGAGCACATACACCAAGTTTCATCTCATTTGGGCATACAAACTGAGTATTGAGAAAGTTTTACTCTTTCCAAGAAGTTTCTTGGTAAAAAGTGGTGATAATGTGCAATTTTACTATCCAAATTTTGTTGTGAGCACTTGTGTATGCTGTACACAAGAAGGGGCGCCTAGGAAAGAAACAAAAATTCATTCTGACCACTTAGACATCATACGTATGATGTCTGAGAGACCAGATTTTGGGTTAAAAGGAACTTTCTTGTGAACCATTATGTTTAAGAGCATCTGAGGAGTAAATAGGCCAAGTCCCATTGACTTTGAAGCCTTTTAAGGCTAATAGAGACCAAGAGACGGATTTGAGCAAAGTAAATGCTTGATTTGACCATATCTAGAACAATAGTGTTTGAATTACATTCTACAAGTGGTAGTGAGTTTATTGTGTGGTGGAGATCCTCTGGAATGAAATTCGCTCCATTTTGACCAGATAGACATCATACACGTATGATGTCTCAGGGAAATATTTAGTGACCAGAAATGCCAACAGAGCTTACCAGGGTGTTAAACATCTCAAAGCAAGCCTAAGAACCAAGTTTCACCCAATTTGGAACAATTTTGACCTAGTTAACCTCTTGGGGAAGCCGATTGTGACCAAGGCCTATATAGGAGATATTGACGTACCTACAGGGGTTAGAACTTCAAAGTGAGCCTAGATTTGGACTAAAAATATCAACCAAGGCCTATATAGGAGATATTGACTTACCTACAGGGGTTAGAACTTCAAAGTGAGCCTAGATTTGGACTAAAAATATCAAGGAGAGTGCATGGTTCAAGTTTGAATCAATTTTGAGGGCTAGGCATCATACACATATGATGTCTACATAACACTTTTAGTGCTCAAACTGAGAATCCGCTGCTCCAAAAACCTTTGCTGATATCCTAGCATTCCATTTTTCCTATAAGATCAAATTTTGGAGCACATATAAGGATCTTGTCTTATATATAGTAATAAGTGAGGATTATTGATTTGAAAAAGAATTGCAAAATCAAAGTTTTGTATAGATAGCTAGAACCAAGGACCTTGCAAGTTGGTAATCAATTGAAATTGCAAAGTACTCTACCAGTTTGAAAAGCGACCTGGAAGCAAACAAGGACAAGGGAACAACTGCAAGCAGACTTCTAAGGTAAGAGGTTTGGGTTGATAGTTGTTTGTATAAATAATTTGATGAATTTGAGATCTAGAAGGTGTATTCAAAGAGAACAGAGAGTGGGTGGAGATCAAGTGTCAATAGAAGAGAGCGTAAACCAAGCAAGGATAGATCCCTTAGCACAAATCATAGAAGAGGGAAGTGATATAATTGACACCTCTTCTAAAGGATCATATCAGTGGATGGATAACCAACAACTTGGAGGTTTCCAACAGCAAGGGACCATGGGGGGTAGAACCTCTTAAAAACCCTTAAACATGCCAAAATACACTGCATTTTTTTGTAAGGGAACCAATGACCATGGGGACTTGATGTATTCTGATGTTCGAGGACGTTAATGCATTTTGTATTGAAGAACGGCTAGCGAGAGGATTAGCAGTAAATGTGTTAACTAACGATGGTGATAGGCTTTGCAATGAGGAAGGAAACCACTATCTCATTGTTAAAGACCCACAAAATTACAATTGATATGGAGAAAATGTAGCAAAAGGGAAGATGGTCATGGAGACTCGAGAGATACCTCCTAAACTCACTCTTTCTCGAACCTGCTACATTCATGACAAGAGAGTGGAGAGAATGTCGATGATTCATGAAATTATTGGGATTTACAAGCATGAGGCAGGAAGAGTCACCTCTTACTACCGGTGCATGGAGCCCCATGTGAACGAGTTAAGCGTGGACAAAGTCCTGTACTTGTTTTCATATGAGTCAATAATGGAAACCATATTATTTTTGTCAATAAGTACGGACGAGAATACAAGACAATTTATTCAAACGATGTAGGGAGAGTGATAACGCCAAAACTGATGGCACAAGCTTTGGTAGGGAAGCAAAATTTCATAGAAACCCCAAGCAAGTCTAAAAATCCCTTCTTAGATGATTTTGACACCACAACACAATCGAATAAACAACCACTATCTAACCCTCAAAACTCACAAGAATTGCCACTATCATTTTAAGCATGGATCGAATAGTTTGCAACACCAAATGTTAACACAAAAGGGAGTGGATATCAGACCGTGCCAGGGCTAGAGGCACCACCAAAACCACCACTCCATCAACAATACCAAGATGAGAGTAGGACGAGAGTGCTAAATCCAATCAGAATGGAAGCACCACAACAAGAATGAGAAGAAAGAAGCCAAGAAGAATAATGAACACTTGCTAGACTAGTCAGGAACTATGGATTAGGAGCACCCCTAGGGGAGGAACATGTACCATGTCCCAGGCCATAAAGGGCTTATAGAGGAGGAATAGAGGATCCTATGTTTAGGATGGTATATCACCGGAGGATCAAACCTTCTCAAGTCCAAAAATGGGTTAATAAGAAATATTCTGGAAATAGGGATCCAAGGGACCACGTGGCAGTCTTTGTGCGTGTCATCCCCGTTTGCTAAGCCACAGGCCAGCCACAGGATAAGCAACCTAAGTGGTGTGCCATTGAGCAGAAATGGACAAATCATGCTATGAAAGAGTGTTACTACAATAAGAGGTATGTGAGAGAGTGACAGTATGCCCCACCAGCCCAAGCAGCACCTCCTCAAGTACCACCAGTGCCTAGGTATGCGGTAGGAAATTTACCAAGAACACGAGGGGTTGAATGGCCACAACCAGTTTTGGGCAACAACCAACTGTGCTGGGAACATGACTAGTTGGCATAAGATATACACCAACTATAGAGGAATCGGAGGAACAAGCTTTAATGCCTGTGCTTGTGAATTACAAAGATCCAAGTGAATACGGGGCTAGTTCAACATACTATCCACCCAAAGAGCCCAAAGCATCGGAACCTTGGATCATGATTGGGAATGTTGGACCACCAATAGCATCTCATGCTGCAAGAGAAGGTAGATACAATTTGGATGAACACACATTGATGTTCTTAGCCAATGGTGGGTTTACATGACCAAGACGTTATGAAATACTTTCCTCACACAAAGATCATGAGAGTGAATGTGTATTGTCTAGATTACAACATTACTCATTTGATCAGTGACTATCCAAAAAACCCAAATAAAACAGTGAAAACTACATTAAACATATTGGGTGCAATCCCATCAAGTAGTAGTTAAAAAAATGAAACGGTGATACCTATACAGGTCGTCACAAGAGCGCAAGCTCAAAAAGCAAGAAAAGAACCAATAATTGAGGAACCTAAAATAGATACACCTAGTTATGAACAAAAAGTTCAATGAAACACCTAGAAAGCTAGGAAGGAACGCACAAAAGCTAGGAAGGAACGTGAACAGACAGCCCTATAGCGGAGGAGTTAAAACAAACCAGGAACATATTAGGGAATCAAACTAACCTTGAGTTGGAAATCCCTGCAACCAGAGAACCTAATGAGAAAAAGAGATAAAAGAGTGCAAGTTTTGGAGGATCTGTACTAGGTGAAAAAGTGAATGAACCTCTAGACGCACTTATGAAAGCTTACAAATCGGGACTTGAAACTAAGCAAAACCAGGAGCAAAAATGGATGACATATCCTTATGCAAAGTTAGAAAGCGAAGGTTGGAGATGTGTCAAAAATGATCCAAACTCCCCAAAAAGCTTTGTGTTAGCTGCAAGCTAACGCGGACACCATTTTTCGGAGTTCTACTTGGAAAACAATTATTATTTTGATATATCGGGAATATTGTAACTCATATTTTCTTGGTAAACTTTGTAATTAATGAGCCGGGGCTACAAGTTTCCAGATTGTATCAGCTAGTCAATTCCCAGCTTTGGTAGAACTCCAGATTATTAGTTTTGACCACTCAAAAACCTTGGCTAAGGTATAAAAGCCAATTTTTGCAAGTTTTTGGATAAGAAATACACAGCGTGAGCTAATGGCGCTCACTTCTCTCCTTCTCGCGCTTCCTACTCCCTCTCTGATTGTCACATTGCGATTGCGTTTGTTGTATTGCAACCGAAGGTAAGAGCTCTACGCATTGACATAAGCCATTCACAGTATTTTGTAGCTTTTGGCGTCGCCGACCCGCGGCCTAATTTAATCATAACTAGGAATTTACACTTTTAAATCAAAAACTAAGCATAGGCGGGGTATTGGGGCATCATTGCTAAGCATTTAGATGCATTCTGGGTCGAAAACGACTAGGTCAAAAATACACTGCTGATAATAATCGCGATTTTAGAACTTGACCTAAAGTGGGGTTTGAGGCCATAGGCATGTGTGCTTAGGTCTTATAAACTTGTCCTAGAAGTTTCTTTATGTTTGGATGTCATTTGATGCTGTAACAGATGTGATTTTCTTGCCGATGAGCGATTGGCTTTTGGTGATTTCAGTCACTTGAGTGTAGCTTGAGTTAGATCCGAGTTGTTAGTTGTTTTCCGAGAGATTGAGAACCTCTTGTAGCCTCTATGCACTAGTCGAGTCAGCTTCGTCCCATGGTTTGACAAATTAATCGTGGTTCTCACTAATACTGCAATAAGATAGGATGGTGAGGTTAGATATGTGTCCCACATTTGGCGCCGTTGTCGGGGATCGGAGAGACCTAAACTAGGAAAAAACATGAGCGTCTTGTATAGTTGTCCTTTAACTTCCTCTAGGTTCTCCTAGAGTTCAAAACAAACGCAATCGCAATGTGACAACCGGAGAGGGAGTAGGAAGCGCGAGAAGGAGGGAAGTGAGTGCCGTTAGCTCATGCTGTGTATTTCTTATCCAAAAAATTTCAAAAAACTTACAAAAGTTGTCTTTTATACCTGAGCCAAGGTTTTTGAGTGGTCAAAACTAATAATTTGGAGTTCTATCAAAGCTGGAAATTGACTGGTTGATACAATCTGGAAGCTTGTAGCCCCGGCTCATTAATTACAAAGTTTACCAAGAAAATAGGAGTTACAATATTCCCGATTTATCAAAATAATAATTGTTTTACAAGGAGAACTCCAAAAAATGGTGTCCGTGTTAGCTTGCTGCTAACATTTCCCCCCTCCTTGCCTGTGTCGTCCCTTGACACAACTTTATGGGCTGAAGTAGTCTTCCGGTTCACGGCGGGCGAGGTGGTCTTTAAGTGCTTCTAGTGCCTTTTGGTATCTGATTCTTCGTTCTTTGTCAGGCACTTGCAAAAATTGCATGGTGACTTGGTTTTTCAGTTCCACCGCTGAGTAGCCTACAAATTTAGATGTGAGGTTGCTTATTACCGACGCAAATATCTTCATTCGCCAGGTGAAGAATCCAGTTCAGAATTCTTCTTCAAAGGCTAGCATATTATGCGAGGGCAGGAACATGCATCTGGCATAGAATCCGTAAAGGATTTCTTCTGAAGGTTGCCCACTCAGATCATAACATAAGCCTTTGTTTCCTTCGAAGAATGAGAGTCATGGGGCTCCTGTCTGCTCAGGCTCGTTGAAAACTTTTATGCATGTGAGTAGCATCCTGTAGATCTTATATAGCATTGCATAGGAGAGATCTGGAAGACTCTTGAAGAATGACATGGCACCCGTTAGGGTTTTCACCATGTATTCGTTTGTCGCTTGGCCTCTCTATGGAGCTGGCAGGCTGGGGAAGTTGACCCAAGTTGGCCTCTTCTTCTGCAGTGCTTCATGCGCTTGCCATGTCCTTACTCTGGGTACAAGATAGAATGTTGGATCTTTTTGTAAGGCTGCAGGTGCTCTTGTGAATAGAATCAGGTATCTCGGATTCTTGTTCAGCCAACTTAACCTCCACTTTGGGTGGTCTTTATTTGCGCCATCTTCTTGCATATCCTTGTATAGCCGTTCTTTTACCTGTAAAAGTTCTACCTTCATGAGAGGGTACGGCAGGGATAGTTGGTGCCATTGAGTGTTGATTTGATTGGGAGTGAGTTGAGTGACGTTGACAGAGTGTAAAACTCTCAACTCCCAATCCATAGCGGCCTTCTACTGCTCATCCACTTCTAAGGTGATCTTCTCCTTTAGTGCATCTTCTTCATCTTTTGACAGCTGGACCATTGGCACTGTATCTTTGTCTGTAATGTGGACCTGAAAGTCTTCATCACCACTCGGCTCTGTTGTGGACTACATCTCAAATTTAGCAAACGAGACCGAGGGAATGTCTATTTGGGGCAGCTCTGAAGTGCCTGCCTCTTCCGGTGTGTCGGGCTTTCCATATCTGAGGAGTTGATTTATGCGCTTGAGTTCTACTACTCCTTTAGGAGATCCTCCTCTCTTTGAATCCGCATTAGTGCCAGGTCTCTGCGTTGTGACTGTTCGAGCTTTAATTCCACTTCTAAATCCTTGTTTTTTTTTCAAGTGCCTTGTACACTTCATCAGTTCCCTTGATCAAGGCCACGGCTGGATTTTCTCTGATTTGCTGCAAGAAAATGGCATGATCATTGATTCTCTATTTGGAATATTGCAGAGAAGCATTGGCTACATCTAACTGCACTTGAATTTTCTAAGCTGACAGAAAGGTTGTAAGAAGTTCATTCGTGACTACTGTCAGCTGCTCGTATTTTACCTTGCAGGCATTAGATAATTTAGTGAGTAGGTCACCTAACTCCTCCATTTCCTTTTGTTGCTTGTCCCTGGCTATCTGATGCTGTTCCGTCTCTGCCTTCAGCTATTGCACCTGCCTTTGGAGATCAGTGATGATAATCATCCTGTCTTCGAGCTCTCCTTGAAGAGCGTCTATCACCATTTCTAATTCCTTGGCCTTTGTGCTACGATTCAAAGTTGCAGAACGGAGTCTCTCAGTCATTTCCTACATCTGGCGTGCAGATTCATTGACCTGTATTATAACTTCATCATTGGACTGCCACTCCTCCTGTCTTGCTAGTTGGGACGTGCCTGCAGCCTTATGTGTTGCTTCTTGCTGTGTTGTAAGTGCTGGTGGTTCTGTAGAGGTAGATGGTTGTTCTTCTCCTTGGCCATCCTGAGGTTTTGATGCCTCGGTAGTTTCTGGCTGAGTGGAAGTAGATGGTGTGGTCTCTACCCTTACCCTCTCTTCAGGTGCTTGCCTTTCTGCCTTCTCTGGCTCAGGCTCCGTCTCATGAGTAGTGGTATGCTCTTTTTTTGTATCTACTTCCTTATCAGTTTCTTCCGCTACCTGCTTTTGAGTTTCTTCTGCTGCATGCTCCGGTTTTGGCTCTCGGATTCTTTTTCCTTATGTCTTTCAGTGTGGTTAGCTTTTTGTGTAGATTCTGTTTGTTGGGTGGATTCAGAATCTTTTTCTTTTTCAGTCTCTACTTCTTCATTAGTAACTTGGCCTGGTGGTGATGGTGGTGGGCTAGGCATGGGATGGTCCTGTTGTTCTGGTGGTGGTGAGGTGGGTCAAGGAGATGCTTGGCCTTGCTCTTGAGTAGCCGTTTCCTCAGCTTTCTTTGCTACTTCTTCTGCCTCCTTCAGCTTTAGGGCTTCAGCCTCTTGGTAAATTCTTTCTAAATAATCTGTTGGATTATCTGCCTCTTTTCTTGTATGATGCTTTGTTCGAGGTCCTTTCAGTCTTGTGGGTACCCACTTTTCTGGGTCCTTCCTTGTGATTGCCTGCTGCGTTGGTAAGCCTATTTTTCTCTTTCGAAACGTGCTTGTTTTTGAGATGGCTCCTCTTGGTGGGTAGCCACAGCTTTCCTCTTCATCTCCTCCCTCCGAGCTCTCTTTTCTTCGTTGTCAGAGCTCTCACTGTTGTGCCGCTCTGGTGAGCTATCATCTGATTCATCACCTGATTTAAAAAGATCTTTTACCTGATCTTGTAGATCTTGGAGAGGGTTGTGCTGCCAAGATCCATGTATTCTGATCCGAGGCAGGCGGTAGGTTGTCAGCCATGCCGATGGCATGATAGGCTATTCTTGTCAACACTTCTGACGCGCCCAAGTATGTTATTTTACCCTCCTTCTTGGTGCCCTTCAAGGTGGTCAAGAAATACTGCAGGTGGTCCACAGGCTGCCTTGTTGTTGACTTAAGAACCTGAGTAAAGGTGGTGGCCATGGCGTGATTTGGTGTCGTGCACCTTGGTGGCCTTTTTGCCAAAAAATGAAAGTGTTCATGGTACAGACGGGCTGACTCTTCCACCTGTTTGTGAATAAGATCGGCGAATGTGGCCGCGGCTGTCTCCTTGGTAAATGTGCCTGTGGTCTTCCTGTCTCTTGCCCGCATGTTCATTCCTTCAATGGGCAATCTGAGTGCCTTTGGCACTATTTCTTTTGTGATTACTACCTCAACCTTGTTCCCTTGGGTGTCTGATATCTGGGCGGTTCTGTCTTCTTTGATTGTGGATAGAAGCTCGTAAGCTTTCTGAAAGTCCACTCCGCAAGGCTCTTGTTCGTAGAAATGTCTGAGCCCCAACCTGCAGTTAGCCTCTTGGGTCTTTGGCTTTGCAGCTACATCATAGACTTCTTTGGGTAGGAGCTGCAACTCCACCTGATGCCCTTCTTCACTCTTGAATCTGCCAGTGAAGACCATAGTGTGGTGCTCTTCCAGTTGTTCCTTAGAAAGATAGGATGCTTTTGCCGCTTTGACTGACTCGGGGTCTAGTTGATACGCAGGCAGTTCTTGTAGTTTCTCTTTTTGGTTTAGCTTCTTCTTGGCCTTCTCCGCTGCTTGCATTGCTCCTGTTCAATGAATAGAGTGCAAAGTTAGCAGATTTGTTGGATTTTTCTCTGGAATGTCCCTTTAGACTGAAATGCTGATAATCTGGTCCAAATTGCTTCAAATCAATTTTTGAACAAGCAAAGATGCATAAAATCATACAAGGAACAAAATTGTATGGTCAAAACAAAAATTTACAACCAAAGTAAATAATCACGATTATTTACAGCTGAGGAAAATTTTCTACCTTTTGCAAACTTGGCTTTATAGCCTTGAAGTATATGCCAAATACATGCTTTGAGTGAAATATGGGCTCATTTGGATGCACATGTTGAAAATGGTACTAGATTTTGGCTTTAGGTCTCTGAAACAGTAGATATAAAAGAAATCTGAGATTTTGAACTCCAAATTGATTCAAAGTTGGCTAGTGGGCTTATCACAACATGTACTTTGGATGTATGATGGCCAAATATCAAAATTCCACAATTTTGACCAAAAAGTAAATAATTGCGATTATTAACTTTTCTTCCAAAATTGACATTTTTGGCACAAATTGGTTCTAGGCATGGTATAGACCTTGGGTATGAGATATGGGGTGATTTAAATCAAAAGAAGTTGTTCATAACCCAGATTTTGGCTTGCAAAGACTTCTTTGCGTTTGTTGGCAATTTTACAAGTAATGGGTGGTCATTTTGGCTTATCCTTGATTTTTGGCATGTAATAGGTGTGTACACATGATAGGTGAGGTGAATTGACAATTTCCAAGCAAAAATAATGCAAAAGTAAATAATCACGATTATTTACAACAGTGACAAAAACTTTGCAAAACTCACAAATTTTGACCTAAACATGTTTCATACACCTAATACAAGTCCTAAATTGAATTTAGTCAAGTTTGGTCATGCCGGCATCACTTTGTGCTCTGTCGACTCTGAAATCATTGTTTTTTGTGATTACTCTCTCTGTTGGATCGGTCGGTCAACGTTGGGGCTTTGGACTTGTCCGTAACATAGTCGTGAAGCTACCTGTCCAATTCTGGCTCATTTGGAGTCAGTTTGGCCTCGTATGTCGAATTTGACACTTTGTAACCTTCGAGCTGTTTTCTGATTTTCGAGGGCTGTGCTTGATGGATTTCACCAAACCAATCATATACCTTGTATATGAACCTCATTAGCAAGCCCTCTGTAGAGTCAGGTCGGAATTCTGGCATTTGCCAAAAACCTAACTTTTCTACTGGGGACCCCCTTGACCCCAGTTGGATAGTCATTTGATGGTATAGAAAGGTTCTATTATGTTAGGGCATGCTATGGTTCAAATCCCATCCGATTTGGTCAAGCTGGCAGGCCGCTATGGTCAATTTTAGGTTGTAGGTCTTCGTGCATTGCTCGATTTCTAGGGTTTTTTCTAATGCTTTAGACTAGCTACCGGCTGTACAAAATGGATCATTATCGAGTAAAGAACTTACCCCTCATGTCTCGTGTGAGACAGCGCTGAAAAAGGTCAACTGTGGGCTCCGGAAATGCCGCACGAAAGAGGCCAAAATCTCTCTCTGCAAAGGCTCCAAGTGGAAATGAGGTGGTTTAGCCTACCATGGATATCTATACCTAAACTTCCGAACCAAATTTCCCCAGATTCCCCCGTTAGTTCTACTAGGCCGTGAAATCTATGTTAGACTCAAAAATTTCCCTGATCGGTTTCCTGTAGCTCATTCTGCAAGAATTTTGCAAAAGTAGGCTTGGCCGCCTAATTTAGGCTTCCCGCTTCTATCTTCTGATTTCATTGAAAATTTTTGTGCTTGTCCGCCTTGTCCTTCTGATCACCATCGTGTTTTCAATTTTTCCATCTGAGCTTCCCTTCTATTTATTATTGATTTTGACATGTTTATTCGAAAAAATCAAAGAAAATAGCAAAATGCTCTAAAAAAGTAAAGTAAAAATCCAATAATTAAGAAAATCCCTTGAAAACACAGCTTTATTGTTTTTTGTTGGATTTCTCCATTTTTAGGCCTCCTTATCAACAAAAATGATGAAAAATACCCAAAAAAGGACTATTTTTGATGATTTTCTGATAGTATATACACTATTTACACTCATCAGGAAGATATTATCAGTGAATTTTCCCTTGATGATGAATTATAAGAGCATTATTAGGTAATTTTGCAAAAAATCACACGTTAACATGGAACTTTTTCCTCCCTCTTCAAACATTGCCCTTAATTACTTAGTACTTAGTGCCCTTGCACCCCTCCTAGATGGCGTACTCCGGCACGATTGCGTGCATGGGCTGAACAATTGTGTCTATGCATAGCCGTGATTGGATCTACCATGATATGAAGATCAATACAATTCAAACCGATATGCTGTGCAAGAGCTGGGTCTTGAGTAATTGACTCAAGGGTTTCCGATGTCGAGGTTTGCTGATGTCTTCCAAAGAGCAAATCTTGTAGCTTTTGTGCTCTCTGTTTGATTGTACCATCAGGGTGCTTTAGCACTCTGATTGCTTGAGCTGTTGATAGCACTTCAGAGTGTTGTCGAGCTTTTTCTCTCCATTGGTAGCTTGGTCGGCTTGGTGTCGCATGGTACGGTGGAGTCTGTTGAGACTTAACTCGCCACTGCTTGATTGGTTTCGCGGTCTGTGGAGAAGATAAGTGCTCCTTTTTCTTCCAATCCCTTTTCATGTTAGGTTCCTTGCTCGTAGATGCTTGATTCTGTGTTAGAATCCTTGGAATCGTCTTATGTTTCTTCGGTGAAGTTTTAGGCACCCAGATCTGAATTGGTTTATCCTTAAGCTATGCTTTTGGTACCCAAATCTTCCTGAATCCTTGCATGCTACCTGTAGCATTTGATTGTCGAGGGGATGGAGAAGATTGGCTTTGTGGATTGGTCTGCTGATTGCTTCTTTTCCATTCCTCCTTGCTTGGTGCAATTGGAACAATGAGTTGCTCTCCTTTAGGTGAAAGCTTTAGCTGATTCATATCCCAATCTGGAACTGCTTTGTATGTACGCATCCATGGAATTCCAAGAATCATTGTCTCATTCATGTGTTCATCTAGCAAGCATACAAACTGATGCGGACATGAACATCCATGTACTACCACGTTCAAGTTGACTACTCCAAATGTTGGAGTTGGATTCTTGTTGCATCCTTTGATTTTCGCTATTCCTGTTGTCAATGCTTGACTTAATGCCTTCTTGTATGTGGAATAAATGACTGCATTCACTCTAGCTCCTGTGTCTACCAAAGCATTGGTGCTATGATTGTTGAGTTGTACTTTGATGCGCAGATCCATTCCATCTAACCAGTCGTCATCTGTTGAAACTGCGTCTTTAGCTAATTCCCATTGTCGATCATCTAGTTCCAAAGTGTTGATGGGAATCGGTATCTGTTGATTCTTGAGAGTAGCTTTACGCTTGAGTACCCAAAGTCTAGCTTAATAACCTCCTGTCGCTTGATCTTCCTTTGTTTGGCTGCATGCATTCTCTCTAGCAATTCATTGGTTAGTGGCAAAGTGTATTTCTTTAAACGACATCCACTAATCCAATTAGCCATTGGTTCACCATCTAGGGTGGAAAATTTTACTGCTCCACTTGGAGATACATCTTCAATGATAAATGGTCCGTTTCCCTTTTTCTTAAACTTGGGAATGTGTTGCTTAAGGGAATAGACTAGAACTAAGTCCCCTTTCTTGATATTTTTTGTGATTAAGTGGGAATCAAAAAACTGTTTTTGTTTTCGCTTTTGTGCATAGATATGAGCTACAGCAGTTAGCCTTTGCTTGTCTAGCTTTTCCAAATCTTCAAGTCTTTCTAACAATTCATGTCCAGTCCACTCAAGATTCTGTGCTACCCTTAATGTCGGCAATAGAAATCCTATTGGCAGTATGGCATCAAGACCATAAACAAAGTTAAAGGGTGTAGCATTTAGAGTTGTTTGAATGAAACTTGATAAACCCATAGAGCAGCATGGATATTCATTTCCCAGTCTGTCCTTCTTGAACTCACCACTTTGGTCAGTACCGAGCTAAGAATTTTATTCGTATGCTCAGCTTGTCCGTTTGCTTGTGGGTGATAGGGAGCTGATTTGTTATGGATGACCATAAACTCATTAAGAAAATACTCTATTACCTCATTGCAGAAATGAGTTCCTCGATCACTGACAATCTCTATTGGCAGTCCATATCTTGTGAATACATACTCATATAAGAATGCAGTAGTGGTTCTGGCATCATTCTTTTGAGTAGCTTTAGCCTCTGCCCACTTGGTCAAATAGTCCGTAGCTACAATGATATATTGAGCTTGGGTTCTATAAGCAGGTGGCTGTATCAGTCCAACAAAATCTATACCCCATTTTGCGAAGGCTCTAGCCCCCATCATTGGTCTTAAGGGCATGCTGTCTTCTCGTGTTGGCATTTTTGATCGTTGACAAGCATCACACCTTCGAACATATTCTTTGGCATCTGCAAAAAGTGTTGGCCACCATATGCCTGCCATCAAGATTGCTCTTACAGTGGTCTCACTAGAAAAGTGACCTCCAGCTAATCCAGCATGTGCTTGTTCTATAATCGGAATATACTCGTTTTCATTCGCACAAAGACGCAAATGTTGATCTTTACCTCTCCTATACAATTGATTCCCAATAAGAGCATAGTCTCTTGCTTCAGTTTCAATTGCTCTTTGACGGCGTTTACTCATATCTTCAGGAAATGTTCGGCTCGATAAGTAAGTAACCAGATAATTACTCCACTTAGGAACAGGTGACATTTGAAACAATGTTACATGAGGAATGGGGGTTGTTTTTGACATTGAGAGAAATCTTTTACAAAAGATCTAACATCTCTCCTAATAGTCGGCCAAAATACTCCAAGTCTCAAGATTTGCTGCATAGTTTGGTATTCCGCAAAGTGAAGTCCTACTATGGTAACATGTGCTTGACTTAGGTATTGTTCCTTTTCTTAAGGGTTAATGCATAAAAGCAATATCCCGTCTCGATTTCTTTTATATAGCCTTCCACCTAGTAATTGATACATAGCCGATTGCTCGATTAAATCAATTGTGATAGGAAGTGGTGTTTGTGAATCCACTTGAGCTATTTTCATCAATGACACTATGTTTTTCGACCATCTAGGTATCATTTCCACGGAGAATAAATAGGCATCTGGTAAATCATCGTCTACCCCTTTAGGTGATTCCCCTGGAACAATCCTCGACAAATGATCTACTCGTTGATGTGTAGTGCCTTTTTTTACAACCATAGTAAAATCAAATTTGAGAAGAATGATGAACCATCTCACTATTCTCCCTGTGCTGCATGGTTTGTTGACCAAATATAACAAGGCTTGGTGGTCTACAAAGAACAAAGAACACAAACTTGTTGGCTAATAGATAATGTCTATACTTTTAAACGGCATAGATCATTCCTAGTCCTTCTCTTTCAGTGGTAGTGTAATTCTTTTCTGCCATGTTCAATTGTCAGCTAGCATAAGAAATAGGAAAGTCAATTTTCCCATCTCCTGGTTGGGCTAGTATACAACCAATAGCAAAGTTTGAAGCATCTACATGTACGTGGAATACCTTATCCCAATCTGGTGCTTTCAATATTGGAGCTGAGGTGAGAGCTTAGTTTAGCTTCATGAAGGATTGTTCACATGCCTTGGTCCATTCAAAGTGCATAATCAAGCTATACATGGGTTTTGCAATTATAGCATACATGTAGATGAACCGTCGGTAATATCCACAATGTTCATAAATCTTGTATCGCCTTGACTGTTGTTGGTCTAGGCAAATCAGCAATGACATAAATCTTCTCAATATCGGTAGCTATGCCATTTTTAGACACTATATGTCCAAGAATTTTCCCTTGTCTTCCCATGAATGTGCACTTTTCAGAGTTTAAGCAAATCCTATTAAGTCTACATTTCTTGAATATATATACCTTTTTGAGGTGTTCAAAATGATCAGCTCGGATTGACGAATGTACGCATAGATCATCCATGTATACTTCTAAGAATTTCCAAAGATACTCTTTGAAAGCATGGCTCATCAATCTCTAAAATGTGGCTGGAGCATTAGTTAACCCAAATGGCATAACCCGATAGGCAAATATACCCCATTCTGTTGCAAAAGTAGTTCTATGCTGATCTTTTGGGTCAACCAAAAGTTGATTGTATCCCGAAAAGCCATCTAAGAAGCTGTAAGCTTCTTTTCCTGCCACTCGTTCTAACACATGCTCAGTTATCGGAAGAGGAAAGTTGTCTCTAATGGTAGCTGCATTCACCTTTTTGAGATTAACACACACTCGTAATTTCCCATTCTTCTTAGGTACTACCGCAATTGGAGACACACAATCTGTGTGTTCAATTTCGTAAATGAATTAAGCTTCCTTTAGTTTTTCAATCTCTTTTTTGATCTTCCTGGCAAATGTTTCATTATAAGTGTATGGTCTCTGTCTACTTGGTTGTGCATCATCTCTCATGGGTATAGTATGTTGACAGATTTCTGGATCAACACCCTTGAGATCCTTGTAAGACCAAGCGAAGATATCTCGGTATTTCTTTAACAAGCTCAACAAAAGCTTTTCTTCTTCTTCTGTTAGGTCATTTGCAATGTAATCAGGTATAGGCTCTTCTCCTGGTGCAGCCAAGTCTACCCTTTTAGCGTTTTCAGGTCCTTCGTAAGATTCGCCTTGTTTTCGTAGTTCTCTAACAACTTGTTTGATTATTATTTTCCGATCTTGGAGAGTATAATTTTTGTAATGGGATGGAACATGCATTACATCCTTACCATCCTCTTCCATGGTTTCCGTTTCAGTTGTGTGTATCTCCTTTAGGCTCTTCTCCTAGTTCAGCCAAGTCTACGCAGGTCTAGGCTCTTCTCCTGGTTCAGCCAAGTCTACCCTTTTAGCGTTTTCAGGCCCTTCGTAAGATTTTCCTTGTTTTCGTAGTTCCCTAACAGGTTGTTCGATTATTATTTTCCGATCTTGAAGAGTATACTTTATGTAATGGGATGGAACATGCATTACATTCTTACCATCCTCTTCCATGGTTTCCATTTCGGTTTGTGTATCTCCTTTAGAGCTTTTTTCAACTCTTGATATTTCTTTTTCCGCTCGACTCTGGTCATGAGTGGTTTTTTATCCTGATATTTTTCTTGAGTACCCTTCCTTGCTTTTCTTGATGCCTGAGACCTTTCTGAGTTTCTGGTTGAAGGATATTTGCTAGTTATTTTGTCCTTGACACAATTATTAGTATCTATTTGCATCAGGAATTGTGTTTTACTGGAGACTGATGGCATAGGTCGTGTTTTCACAATATTGGTGTTTCTCTTTTCGTCTATACCATTTTTGTCTTCTTGCTCTCTGGTTTGGAAAGTCAAAAAACTTTTCCTCCCCTCCCTTTAAGAGTAACTAAGCTCTCATATGCTCTTTTTCTGACCCCGAATCTTTTGAGGTAACTGAGTGTTCATCTAACTCATCAGTTGCATCGTAATAGAGGTCTGAAAAGACTTGTTGAGCTTTCATCAAGTCCTTGGTTTCCTCATCTTTGTTTTCAATGTTAAGGACTGACATCATTTGGATGGGAATTATGTCGTAGCCATCCTCATTGCAAAATTGAGTAGGCATAGACGTATTAACACATACATCCATTGTCGCTAAAATTTGAGTCCACTCGAATGGTTCAAATGAATGTTCTAGAAAGGGTTCAGGTATGTAGGCTTTGTGTGTACAGTCCCTTTCTAGGATACATTCCTCTCGTCTTAAGCTTCCATTTTCTGAAGCTCCACACATCCAAATAGGAGTGTCTTTGTTTAACCAGGATGGGAGTTTAGTTTCAATCGAAGAGACTGAATCAAACTCTTGATGATTGAATGAATGTTGTCTACTTCTAGGGTCTGCTTGGCTCTTTTTACTTGAGTGGTCTTGCACACAATGGATTCATGTTCGTTATCTCCCAAGTAAGAAGGTAATGTTTTTAATGTCAATGGTTTAGATATTCCTGAAGCCTCCGATCCGCAATCCCCATACAAGGATTGTAAATCTATGTTCATATCAGACGGTAGGTTATCCAACCAGACTTCCTCTATAGGAGCTGACTTTAAAGTTAGGCTCCCATCATTGATCTCTCTTACTTTATCCCATAAGTGTCCTGGCGAGTCTTCCTCTACGAATGGAATTCCGTCTAAGAAATCTTCGTTGTCTGGCACTATATGCTCTGGTTCATTATTTTCTAGGCGGGGTTCTGCCACCACATCGGATTTTGCTTTCATTTCTTCTAACGCAAGCTCTTTAGGTTTTGCAATACTTTGAATCTTGGGTTTTTGTTTATCCAGCATTTCTTGCGTGATTCTTACCAAGTTTTGATAAGCCTCCAGCTTTGCTGCTTCCATGTCTAGAGATGGATAGTTTTTTCATTTGTTTTTCATGTTTTGGCCTACTTTAAGTCCTGCTTGGTAGGCTTCCAAGGCAGCATTAATAGGTTCAAAAATTTCATCAACCAGAATGGATCCTCCAGATTTCACGGTTGTTTCCTTGAATTCACTGCCAGTTTCTTTCAACTTGTCATGGGCTAGCATTTTTGTTTTCTCTTCGTTTTCAACCCATTGTTTTTGTTTTCTCATCTCATATCTTTTGCTTCTGCTCCTTTTGATTCTTTGAAAAGAAACTTTCGTGTTCTTTGAATCATAAAAAAAAATTGTGTTTCTTTTTCTTTGCCTGGGCTCTAGTGATTACTTGGAACAATCGGTTCGCTCTCTGATGAGCTAATAGGAATCACTTGGACTACGTTTACAACAGCTTTTCCCTTGTTCAAAGGATTCTTAGGACAATCCTTCGGAAAGTGTCTTCACTTTTTGCAACATTGTATGCAATAGGCTTCAAGTGGTTTGAGTTTTTTGTCAGGCTCTGGATATTTTTTCTTCCAATGGTCATCAACACCATAGTTATGACAGTTTCCTATACTAGGCTACATCATGGGTCTTCCCATGGGAAGTCTGACACCTTGATTAGCTACATAATACACTGGTGCAAGCTCTGGTGGAGCATAAGTCATGGTTTCTTCCATTGGTGTTGAATGTGGACTATACCAATCTCCTTCTACCAATACTGTAGATGGACTAGGCTCTGCATAGGGTGTAACAGGCACTAATGCTTGTTTATCTATGACTCCTTCCAAGTGCATGTACTTTACAGGCACTGCATTATGTCATGGATACGGAGGTTGTTGTCCCAACACAGGTTGAGGTCTTTCCATACCCATTGGTGGTCTTTGAGCTTGGGCCGTATTAGGCTGATATCTGTACATGGGTTGTCCCTGGGGCCTCATGGGCACGTACTGAACATTCCCATCATACTTTGGTCTGAAGTAGCACTCGTGGGTTTCATGGTTGGTCCATTTACCCTCGATTGCACACCATTTTTGTGGCCTAATTGGTTGTCCTTGTGGAGGTATCCCTTGTCCTATTCCTCTCATAGGTGCTTTTTGCATATTGTTCATCATGTCGTTCATCCTTTTTAGCATATCTTCTAAGGCTGAGAGTGGTGCCGCAACAGCCGTTCCCACTTGTGATGGTTTTGTGGATGCTGTTTTCTCACTTTGGTTATCTTAGGGAAATCTTCTTCATTGAAGATCTCGCAATTGTCTCCTAGGTCAATAGCATCAGACACACACACTTCTAGGGTTGTATGATTTTTGCTATAGAGTATAGCATGAAGTTATTTGTTTAGCAGTCCCTCCAGAAACAAGGATACAAGTCGTTATTTTGCAGGTATCTCCATCTCTGGGCATCTGGCAATGTACTGTTTCATTCGAGTTGCACAATCCCTAACAGACTCACCATGTTTCTGTTTAAAGCTGTAAATTTGAGCTACCGTATTATGTTTAATCCCCGTTTTGAAACAAGCAGCTACAAATCCTTGAGCTAATGTGTTCAAGTCCATGATTGACCTTGGTGGAATGTTTTGGAACCATGTCAAAGCTTTTCCTTCTAATGTCATTCCAAACCCCTCGAATTGAGTATGGAAATCGAATATGCGCTCTGCTCTTAGCACTTGCTTAAAGCTTGCTAAGTGGTCATATGGATCCCTTGATCCGCTGTATTTTCTGACCCATTTTTGAAAATCAGCTGGTCTGACACGTCTATTTGGTTCAACTCCAAGTCTTCTAAGAGTTGGTCCTGTTCCGAGTCCTTCAAACCAGTCTGTTGAAAATAGTGACTCATGTATTGCTGGGCTGGCCTTAGTGTCACCCGGTTTTCTACGTGATGAGGTGGTTTCTGGTTTCTTCACATTACTCTCAGATGATCTCTTACGATTTTTGTCTCTTGGAGTGGTTTTTGGTCCTTGACCCAATATCCAATCCCGTATGGAATACCCCTGGTATTTGGTTTGTTCTACCTCCTCACGAGTCATCATAACAAAGTTGTTATTATAACAATCCCTGAACAAGTAAGTTGGTAGATATGTAGATCCCTTATCTTTCATCTTGAAGATATAGAAGATCTTCATGGCCGTTAATTGTCCTGGTCTTGCATGAGAAGTCCACAACATATCTTTTATGTTTCTATCTTTCCAGCAATAGACTCCGATCCTAGGATTATCCGTACTAAGCCGTTTCAAAGGCTTCAAATCTACTTTATCATATCCCTCGAATTCCAAAGTTGGTGGTCCTTCTTTTGCTGACATATCTGGGATTATAGTGTTTACTTCTAACCCCCATTTGTCTACCACATCAGGATTTTCAACTTGTACATATTGAGTTCCGTTTCGATCCATGTACATTTTTCCTTGTTTGTTTTCCCTAACCTCTTCTTCAAACTCAATACCATGGTCATCAATGCGAATAGCATACTTCTCCTTAGGGTCCAAGTGAACCTGGGCTCCATGATAGTTAGTCTTGTAAAAAGAGAGTATATGCTTATAGCGCATTGTCGTTCCGGTTTTCGAGTGAGTCGAGTAAGAAGACATTTCGGATGTTGAATCTGAAAAAGTGTTTGAGATTTCTTTAGGAATTGTGTGCAAGGAATTGCCTTGATTCACGCTTTCTTCGGTAGATACTCTACTGGAGGTTTCTCCGAGTATGCCCCGATTTCCTAGTACATGACCAGATCTAAGGTTCATATAGACTTATGAGGCCCTGGATAGAGTACTCAGCCTAGATTGACTTGTCATCAATTTCCACTCGATTCAATTGCAACTTTCTGTCAAGCCACTGATTCCTCGTCTGCAACGTGATTCCTGTAGAGAATTATTCAAGTTAGCCCTTCTTCTATAAAGACAATAGAGCTCTTGAGAACTCTCGTGATTGGTCTCTGTGTATCACTTCAAATCGTGCTATGGAAGTCAAAATTTGACTTTCAGATTCGACTTTAGCAAAATCAAAGGTCTAATTTGCAACCTGTATACTGAGTGTATCTGTACCAATTTTGATCCGATTGAACCCACAAGTTTGGACAATTTTTGGTCAAATGGTCATCAATTATCTGTCCGCAGACTAACTTTGCAATTTTAGTCACAATTTTCAATCCAGTGATTCAAATTTTACCAAACTTGGTTTGTGGGCTTATTACAATGGTAAAGCTAGTGGTATGCCAACTTGGTCAAAAAAGTTCAAAACAAGGCAGATGTAAATAATTACGATTATTTACATTTGATAATTTTTTACAAATTTTTCGTCAAGTGAGCATGTACACATGTTTATCACATCAATATAAGCCTATGGATCAATTTTCAATAAGTTTGGATAATTTTTTTCCAATTTACAAGCAAGATTCAAAAAGTCAGTACAAACTTTAGTTTTCACCCTGTTTTTTGCCAGTTTAGTGATCCAAATCTTTTGGGCCTTTACAAAAGTTGTTTGTACACATGCAATGAGTCAATGGTATGAACCTTGGCCAATTTAGAGTAGAAAGTTAATAATCACGATTATTACCTTGAGGCTTGAAATGAGCACTTTTTTGCAATTTTCTCAAAGACAGTCTTTTTATGATGTTTTTTGAGCCTATAAATCATGTCAAAACTTAATTTGGCCTAAAATGTCAAGAAAAAGTAAATAATCTGAGTTCTGATCAACTTCTTGAAATTTTTACCTCGAAGTATCTTTGAGCTTACCCACTAGTTCGGACAACTCTTAGACTTACTCTCCAGTCGGATTGAGTGAATTCGAGTCTTTTCAAGCTATTTCTAGCCGTAGACCTGAAATTTTGCAACTTTACATAACAACTCACACTTGATTCTTTCAGAGAGAGCAATGTTCTGAAATCCACCTCGGATCCTACTTACCCTACTCCTAGTTTCTCATGCAATGGGGTTGTGGAAAGTGTCCACAAACACTCGTTTTCTTGTGTTTTTTATGTTTTTCAGAGTCTTGATCTTAAGACTGGTCTTGTCTACCAATCATTCTCCAAATCCTAATCTAAAACTACAATCCTACAGTCCTAAAGGTACTCAGCAATTACGATTACTTCCAAGCTACCTCTACACAGCAAAAGATGAAAATCTAAAGCTATGCACAGCATGAGCTAACGGCACTCACTTCTCTCCTTCTCGCGCTTCCTACTCCCTCTCCGGTTGTCACATTGCGATTACGTTTGTTTTGAACTCTAGGAGAACCTAGAGGAAGTTAAAGGACAACTATACAATACGCTCGTGTTTTTTCCTAGTTTAGGTCTCTCCGATCCCCGACAACGGCGCAAAATGTGGGACGCATGTCTAACCTCACCATCCTATCTTATTGCAGTATTAGCGAGAACCACGATTAAGTTGTCAAACCATGGGACGAAGCTGACTCGACTAGTGCATAGAGGCTACAAGAGGTTGTCAATCTCTCGGAAAACAACTAACAACTTGCATCTAACTCAAGCTACACTCAAGTGACTGAAATCACCAAAAGCCAATCGCTCATCGGCAAGCAAATCACATTTGTTACAACATCAAATGACATCCAAATGTAATGAAACTTCTAGGACAAATTTATAAGGCCTAAGCACACATGCCTATGGCCTCAAACCCCACTTTAGGTCAAGTTTCATAAATTGCAATTATTAACAACAATGGATTTTTGACCTAGTCGTTTTTGACCCAGAATGCATCTAAATACTTAGCAATGATGTCCCAATACCCCACCTATGCTTAGTTTTCGATTTAAAAGTGTAAATTCCTAGTTATGATGAAATTAGACCGCACGTCGGTGACGCCAAAAGCTACGAAATATTGTGAATGGCTTACATCAATGCGTAGAGTTCTTACTTGCGATTGCAATGCAACAACCGAAATCACAATGTGACAACCGGAGAGGGAGTAGGAAGTGCGAGAAGGAGAGAAGTGAGCGTCGTTAGCTCACGCTGTGTATTTCTTATCCAAAAACTTACAAAAATTGGCTTTTGTACCTTAGCCAAGGTTTTTGAGTGGTCAAAACTAATAATCTGGAGTTCTACCAAAGTTGGGAATTGACTGGCTGATACAATCTGGAAGCTTGTAGCCCCGGCTCATTAATTACAAAGTTTACAAAGAAAATAGGACTTACAATATTCCCTATTTATCAAAATAATAATTGTTTTACAAGGAGAACTCCGAAAAATGGTGTCCGCGTTAGCTTGCTGCTAACACTTTGTTAGAGCCATCAACAAGTAAGCCAAAGAGTCAGGTATAAGTTCTAGCTCCAACATCAATAGTCTTACCGAGGCATGAAACTAGAGGGACCATCAAGAATTCCACTGCTAAAATAGAAAGGCCAAGGGTAGTGGGGAATACCACAGATTAGGCATCTAAGGGTCTCCATCCAATGATACCAGAGACCTACAGGGAGGATGATGGCTTAGACAAGCTTTGGAGTCAAATACGAGAAGCGAATGATGCAAAATACTTGAGTCAAAGAGTCAACTAAACTAGTAAGGGGAGGGATGTTTTTCTTCCACCTAATGAGGAGTTTGAGGCTGGATCTCAAGCTGATCTAGAAATTTGCTCATATTGAGGGGATAAGGGATCAATACGTTCTTTAGAGAGTCAACCTCACTCTTTGAAAACCTTACCCTCATACATGGGAGAGCATGAAGCCAAATTAGATGTGAAGGTGGTGCCATCACAGATGCTCTTGTAAAGAAAGGCTATGGACTCTAAGGGATTGATAGACATATTGTCTACGCCTATGACTTGTACTATTACACTATCATAGCTCCTCTAGATAAGACCAAACATGTGGGCGACTTTTGGAAACTGCTTCGAGAAGTTTGGGGTGAAAGATCCAACGCACAGATTCAAGAAGGGATTCGACAAGGATAGAAGAATATTGACAGGATGTAGAGAGAGAACCGCGTGGATTAGAGAGAGAGTGAGAGAGAGAAGATTTGAAATAAAAATTAAAACTAGTATTTAATCAATGGGTGAAAGCATGAAATGGTGGCATATTTTAAGGGATTTTCTAGGTGGTTTTCGAAGTAGTTCTCAAGTTTTATTTGTTCCTTTCAAATAATTTATCAGGGACGTGGAAAATTGCAAGAAATGAAAAATGCCACCACTTTAAGAATGCCATCATTTTTTGAACATTGTTTACAGGTAGAGGGTGACCGTGACTTCTACTACATGCCATTCTACATAGCACGAAGCTACCCACGTGCTAATCCATCTTCATGCACCTTGCGTGAACAGAGTGAGGAAGAACTGCGAACGCCTACCCTCTCTGTGCAACATCAATCTTCAATGGGTACTGTAATCCCCCCCCCACACTCTCTCTCTCTCTCTCTCTCTCTCTCTCTCTCTCTCTCTCTCTCTCTCTCTCTCTCTCTCTCTCCCCCCCCCCCCCCCCCCCTCTCCCTCTCTCTCTTTTGTTGTAGTTGAGAAATGTGTTTGTTTGAGGACATTGTGAATCATGGATTGTGTTTTTTTTTTGGTACAGTGATATGAAGACTCCACTGCGAAAGTGCACCATGGCAGCAGTTGATGGTCGTTCAACGAGCATGATTTCATCCAATAGCAAGCCTTGGAGCTCCACAACATTGGGCATAAAGTCTGAAACTATCGGCGACAAAAGCATTGGTACATATCAACTCTGTCTCTTGAATTTTAGAAATGTTCTTTTCAATGTTTGTTTATGTTTCTTTACTATGTCAAATGTGTTTGTAGCAAGATCTTCCTGGAGGATTCAACACCCCAAGAAAACTCGATTCTGCTACACACGAGAGGAGTTGCATGAGGAGTATGGCTTAGGCTTGGAGGGCAAGCTCTACCAGCACCTCGGTGAGGCTGATGTCAGAGATCAGGATTCGGTGTCGGTCTTCATGAAGAAAAGGGAGAAGGGCTCTAAAATCTTTCTACATATGATGCGACCTGAGTTTGTAGACGAATGCAGGTTATTGTTTCACAAAGTCTACCAAAGCATGCCAGCCAACAAAGAGATCACACACAAGTTTGCAATGTTGTTTGTGTACGAGTGATGCCCAGCTGCTCGGCAAGATCCTACAGGTCAAAAGGTTGCATGGGTTGCTTTTGGTGAACAGGTTTTGGACCATTGCAAGAAGCTTCCAGGTGGCATTGACAAGAAAGTAAAGATTTGGGTGGAGAATAATGAGGGGACATCAATTCAGCCCCTTCGTCTTGACAATGTTGGGGCAAGTCAGAAAAGTGGGCAAAATGCTCCCTTATCTGCAACACTTCTCTAGTTAGTGCCTCCTTTATAAGCCAGCAAGTAAAAGCACAAGTGGAACAGATTTTGGATGCATTAAAGGTATTGAACACAAAATTGGATAATGTGAGAGTAGAGATACAAGACACGAACCAAAATATGTGGAAGATACAAGGGACATCTTTAGCCGGGGTAGTACTTCAAGGGAAATTGCAAGAGCTCCAAATATTGCGGTCCAGCATGGAGGGAGTTGTCGATACTGGCCCTGATTTTTTGGTGATTGAAGGCAAGATGGCTGCTCTAACTAGTGCACTCACAGCTCTTGGGGCCGATGCAAGTAGCTCGAACATAAGAGATGCAGAATTTTTTGGCGAAGTTGCAGCGGTATGATACCTGCAATGTCCTTTTGATTGAAAAGAGTTCCTATAAATGTCATTATAATCCCTGTGGTACTTACATCATAGTGCCTGGTATTGAGCACCGCTCCAACGAATACTTGTCAAAAGATCTAAAGGCATGGCTAGAAGGGTGGCAGCATGCTACAGATTGCCATGCCTTGGTGAACACATTCATCAAACCAAAACATACTGATGACGAAAAGTATGTATTCACAGCAATTGCAAAAGGGTTTGAAAAGACATGGTATGATGCGTACTTATGTGGGCTATAGCTCATGCCCATAGAGTGCAAGCGACGATGACGTCCCTTGCTTTTTTTAGGATGACAGATCCTTTATGTACCTTTTGTAACTAAACTAAACCCGTGCCAGAACCTTGTATATTTATATGCTACTTTCCATGTGGAAACCAATTTTTTGGCTTCATTTTGATTTCCATTAACTCATGTGATGACTTGATGTCAAACTGATGAAGATGTAATATATTCCAACTGGTTGGATGAGTTGTCTTTGTGTCCCAGCATTGAAGTGTTATTTTTCTGATTCAAGTAGTTTAAGACTGTTTTAGTGTCCAAGCATTGAAGAGTTATTTTTCTGATTCTGTTATTGTTTCCCAATTTAAGACAGTTACAATGTAAGGTACTTTGGGTTGGCATATCAAAACTTAACAGATTGTTATGTACAGAAACCACCCGAGGACTACCTATAAGGTACTTTGGGCTGGCATACAACAACTTTTACAAGTCCTTGTTTCCTACATAGTTTAAGACAGTTTCCACCTGTGAACTACCTGTAAGGTAGTTTTGGTTGTCAGACCTGTAAAGAACCTATAAGGTACTTTGGGCTGGCATACAACAACTTTTACAAGTCCTTGTTTCCTACACAGTTTAAGACAATTTCCACCTGTGAACTACCTGTAAGGTACTTTTGGTTGTCAGACCTGTAAGGAACCTATAAGGTACTTTGGGATGGCATAAAAAAAGTTTTACAAGTGCTTGTTACTTACATATCTTAACATACAGAAACCACTTGAGGACTACCTTAAAGGTACTTTGGGCCGGTAGATAAACTTTTAGAAGTGCTTGTTTCGTACATATTTTAATAGAAGTGCTTGTGAACTACCTGTAAGGTACTATAGGCTAACAGATTGGTACTTTGTGTTCCAAAATTGAAATGCTATTTTTGTTAAGTAGACAAAAGCGTTTACAAGTGCTTGTTTGGACTGGCCTGCAAGAGGTTTTGAAACCTATGATAGGCTCCTACAAAAACCACCTGTGGAATAGTTGCATGGTACTTTGAAGCTAATTACTAGTACTTCTACAAGCTACTTGGGCAGCAACCTATATCAGTATTGGCATACTGTTGTACACATTTTTGTATACTTCTGGAGCAATCTATATCACTATTGGCATACTATTGTACACATTTTTGTATAATTCTGCAGTGAGTTTGAACTTATGTGGCTCTCCTTCTAAGGGTTCCAAGGGTATCTTAATAGATCTAACCAAGTGTGATGCAAGAAGCACTTTTGGTTGACTAGCAAGCATGTAATATGCTCGGCACCTTCCACTAGCTCGTAATAGTACCCCTCAACCAAATAGCTCCCTGCAAAAAGTATGTTTCCCTAGGAATCACTCAAGGCTCTTGCTGTTTTGTATTTCTCATGTGAGCACCTCAAAAGGTAGAAGTCAGCTCCATCTTCATTGGCATTGGTGGCAAAGGCATCACCGATGCATAGAGCATCAATTATTGCATCATGGTGCCCACCATACATCGGCAGATATGATCCTTCATCATCTCGCTAAAATATTCACTTTCTGCATTGTCACCATCCAATGCCTCAAGGGTTAGATACTCCCAGTTCTCAACATGTGTGTTGTTCAAACATCACCTCCAACACTGGGACATATAAAATTCACAAAAACAAGAGAGAAGTCTACAACAGAGAGCACACTTGTCACTCTTGGAGTATCCATTGACACAATGTATTGATTGTGAGCCTTCAACTTGCTTGCAATTCCACTTCTTCTCCCTTGGCACCTCAGTTGCTTGGACCTCCCAAAAAATCCGATTCACCCCTATGTGACCACTTTCATCATTAAATTTATGCTTCAAGAAGCCAATAACAACATCCTTGGCACACTTCATGTGCCATGCATCAGCTTTTAACTACTCATGTGTTAAAGCCCTCTTAACAACTACCCCTGCCCCATCATGCTCCCCTTTGCTGTGGCCCGAGGCAAAGAAACTCCATAGCATTTCAATGCCAATCAAACCATAGTACCTAAAACAATGACCCACCTTCAATGCTGGGCAGAAACAAATTTCTGGAAACTTTTCATTAGAGGCGGAATAAAACTTGGCATACCTTGACACGAAGAAGAACGGTCTAGATGACTTGAATTGAGCAGCACATCCATCTGACCACACCCAGTGCCGCTTCTAGAATTTGAATCCCTGATTTTGAAGCCAAACACTATGCAGTTGCAAGCAATGTTGCACAAGGAGCGTGTCATGATCTTTGTCATCAGAAATGTAAAAATGTGTATATTCTAACACCTGGTCTTTCTCGTCTCGAATGTATGTAATGTGCACCAAGATGGTGACTTGTGAAGAGTACCAATGCATTGACTGGATTTCATTTTGCTCCTCAAATGAATAATTTTCTGCAAAGTCAATAACAGAGACACTACATCTCTTGGAAACCTATGAATGCAATCTTTGAATTGCTGAGATTGCCACCGGGCAATAAAATTGTGTCGGATGTAAGTGGTCAGATGCTTTTGAAGAAAAGTTGTGAAATCCTTGCATCCCATTTCCTTCACCAGAAGATCCTTGCGCTTCTTGCCTTGAGAATGGGTTGAGGCAACGTCTTCAAACACCTTAACAGAAATGTGGGCTGCACTTTCAAGTGTTTCGTTTGGACAAAGCATTAATCTCTTCGGCCCACATTGAGGACATTCTCCCTTCAAGTAAGGCAACTTATGAAATGTGGCGTCCATTGGTTTTTCACATAACACACTTTCAGTCAATGTGCTTACACTAGTGTATGTGTACATGGCAGCTTCACATTTACTTGGAGCCTCTTTTGGCAAGCATATAGCACACATGCAGTCACACCCATCGCCGTGCATGCCTGTCTTATTGTGTCTCATGTGGTTGAATGCTTCCTTGAGATATATCATCTGAATATAAGCAATACAGTAGCCGTGTAATGGTCCTTCAACTTACGAACAAACCAAGGTTTCAATCCCTCAAAACATCCGAGTGAGATCTTGATGTGTGGATATTGCATTTGAACCTCCTGTAAAGCTCACCCTGTGCAAGAAAAAATAAAACCCATCAGAGGCTGTTGAAAGGACGCCCTTTCAACAACGTTTCCACAAAGATTCCATTAAGATTCCTCAAAGATTCTGTAAAGGTTCCACATGAAGATGGTGATGAAGTAATGAAGATGAAGATGGATGCTGCAACATGAAGATACGAGTTCATGGACGTCATCGAATATTCCGTTATTATTATTTTGAGCCATTACGACCACTTTTGTAATGTTTACGGGAACCTCATATTTTAAATCGGCACTTGTATTTTGGCCACAGATGCTTGTATAATGAGTAAAGCCAACTCAGTTTCTTGTAATTAAGCTCTGTAGAAGCCTAGGGACAATTCAGGCCATTTGGCCGGACATTAGGTTTGAAGGCTTTGTATATAAGCTGAAACCTAAGGCTTTGTAAAAAACACATTACGTTATCTCAATTAATATACAGTCGTGGGTTCTGCAGCACACAGTAGTGAGCTTCACACACACACACCGTCGCGCACACTAATCACATTGCAGATATGAGAGTAGGAGCGTGTTAGCATCGAGGAGCTCTCTACGTCGATGCAAGCAATGCAAGCCGAGGACCACATCGCGAGCCTGCCTGCTACGAGCTATATTTGGTCGTAAGTACCTCAAACGACATCCATTCTGAATGATCGAGTAGTCGTTAGAATCAGGGCGAGAAGCTCTTCGTGTTGATGTCTTTGTAGATCAGTTCCGGACACTTTGGAAATTGCTGTTTTGAGTCTATCGCGACAGCGATTAGAGGTCTTACAGTTATGGTTTTCAGGGTTTAGGTGTTTGGCCACATAGGATATGTCCTTGTGAGTCTTGCCCTCCGATTTCGATTCATTCCGATATGATTTGAGACTGTTTCGAGCTTGTAATGTTTCGTAGGATGCATTGTCTGTTTCTTTGCTTTATGGTAGTGTTGTGGTAGCATTAGTGACTGTAGAGTGTTGTTCGTGTCTAGCTCAGGGTTGACAACCCAGAGATTGCCTCCATGCCCTAGTCGGGTCAGCTACGTCCTCGGATTGACAGTTTGTTGGTCTGTGTTCTCGACGTGCTCCATCGTCCGTCGTGGCGTACCCGCTAACATTGGCGCCGTTGCCGGGGACGAAGCGCCTAAACTAGCGTAGACCGCATCACTCGTGTTTGATAGTATAGCGTTTCTCTAGAGTTTTCTAGAGTGTTGTCACCATTTGCCTTCTTAGTGGGAAGTCAGAGAGCGGATCTCTTGACTGAGGGATAGCCAGGGAGCCTGCGTCTCGCCGAGGTGGTCCACCATGAGGTTGAGGTATGGTTATATTATTTTGTTGTGTGTTTAGATTAGGTTTTATGGTTTGTGTGTTTGGTTGTGACTTATGGTTGTGAAGAACTTGAAAGAGAAAAAAACGCAAAAGGTAAGCAGGAGGCTATTTGCTTGCCAGAAAGCAAAACAACCATTCAACCATCCAAAGTAGGACTTTAGGTAGTGTAGGACATCTGATGTTGATCTAGAGCAATTTTGACATGAAAATGTGCTTGAAAACACAAAAGGCGGATTTGTGCTGAATATGGTAAAAGTGCTCTAAAACGGTCATTTGAAAGCCGATTTGAGTGCTTGTTTTTGCATTGGAGACCTTAAGGTAGGGGGAAAACACAGATTTGGTCCAATCAAAAAAAAAAAAGCTCTAAAAAACCCAAAAAAAATCAAAATCTGAAACCAAATCTGCAATTTTTAAAAAAACAAAAAGTTTGACCTCAAGACCTTGTTTTGCATATGATCTAGAGCTTGTATGTGAAATTTCAAAGCATTTGCATCATTGCTTGTGCATCTAAGTGGGAGTTTGCGTTTTCTGAGTGTAAGGAAGTGAACTGTGAAATGCTCGAATCCAAAGGAAAAGAAGTCCAAATTGAATGAAACTTTGGGGATAGGCTTCTAAGGGCATTGGGAACCAAACTGTTCAAAAACAGAGAAAAAAATCACTTCACAGTGGCTCTCTGCTCAGTCTATCGCGATAGACTAGTGAATTGGAGATAGACTCACAAACATGCAAAACCCCTCATACCACAGGTAAAACACATCAATACAAGGCTGCTCCCAAAAATTGAGTGTACTTGGACACTTACTTGACCACCAAACCTCAGGTCTGGTGTTTTGAGTCTGACTTCAGAGACAAATTGGGTAAAGGGACTTGACCAAATTTTCAAACCTTGTGAAACTTGGTAAAAATGATCTACAGAGGGTAGGGAACACATCTGTGAAGAGAAAATTTGAAAAAAGTGTCATTTTGGCATACTTGGTGAGTCTATCGCGATAGACTAAGAACCCAGTGATAGAAACTGAAATTTTCAAAAACCTCTGTGGCATAGCTTGGAAAGGTGCTATCAAGGACACATAAAAATTTTGAAGTCATTTGGACATCAGAAAGTGGGTCTAAGACCATTTGAGAGGATTAGCTTGTAGAAAACACCAGATCTTGTCTAACTGACAAAGTAAAAGTCCAAACCACTTGAAAATTGGCAGGAGGACTAAGGAGAGGTGTTGGAACACAGTGGTATAGTCAAAGTTCAAGTTTGACCTATAAAAGGGGTACTTGCTTAGTCTATCGCGATAGACTCAAAGCAGGGCCAAAGAAATTGAAATTTTCAAAACCCTCTGGAGCATTGCTTGTTTAGCTTCTCAGGAGGTTACACACAAAATTTGGTGGATTTTGGACATTGAGAAGTCATCCTAAGTCTACTTTCTAGTGATCAGATAGACTTAGAATTCTAGAGAGACCTAAGAAAAAGTCCAAAACAAGTGGAAATTGGTGAGCAAGGTATACAGAGCATAGGGAACACAGTGGTGAAGAGAAATCTGGAAAATTTTCAAAATTGAAGAATCTGCTGAGTCTATCGCGATAGACTAGGGGTTTTTTTCAAAAAATTGAAATTTTTGAAAACTGACCTTAGAGCCTTGTTCTACATGTTGTTGTGAGCCTATGGTTAAAATTTGAGTAAATTTGGAGCATTGGAAGTGCATCTAAGTGGATTACTTCACAAGATCAGAAAAGAGACTGTTGTTTGATGCAAGTTACAAAGGAAAACTATTCCAAATTGGTTGAAACTTGGTGAGTAGTATCTCAAGAGAAGGGGGAACTCAAATCTGTGAAAACAGTTGAAAAACTGTATCCCAGTAACACTCTGGTGAGTCTATCACGATAGACTCAGAAATTCACTATAGAAAAATCAAAATTCAAATTTGACTTCATATTTGGGTTCAGAAGGCCCATTATACCTTGTACACAAAGTTTGAGTGCATTTGGACATCTGCAAGGGGTGCTTGGTGAGTCTATCGCGATAGACAACTGAGGAAAAATTTTTGAGAAAATTTTTGAAACCAACTATACCACTAGGTTTATCATTGCTTAAGGAGTGCACACACCAATTTTGGGCTCAAATCGACCACTTGCAAAAACATTAGATAGAGCAACTTTCCAAATTACATCTCACTGTTTTGGTCATAACTTTCACATACGGACTCCGATTCCAAAACTTTTTTTATCAAAACGTAGCTTGAGAGCAGCACTACAGACCATAGAGTAAATTGACCAAAATGGTTGCCAAAGGCATACATTTTGGTCATTTTTTTAAAAAAAAACGTTGTTTAAGGCCTCAAAATGCATCCGGAAGTAAGGGGTGTCTAAAACCGACAATTTGAGAGAATTGTGAGAAAACGCTCACGGTTTTGGACATAGTTTTGGATTTTCCTTGACCAAAACACTTGAACACACTGAGAGAGGTATTACTACAGCAAGCTAGATCTATTAAGCCTAAAAGTCATGTCTACATCAGACTCAGACTCGGCTTATACAAGCACATGGATTGCAGGGATAGATGAGCACCCGCCCAGAATAGATCTTCCAAACCTACCGTACATAAAGACCAATTTTGTGGAGAGAGTTTGGACGTATAACCATGAAAGTGAAGGACTATATAGGTATATTAATGGAGATCAATTCAACCTTTACAATTGCTTAGAGCCTTACCCAGATGAGTTGACAGAGTACAAGCTCTTATATGTCTATACATACGAGGTCGACCGACAATGGACATCTTTATTTGTTGACAAGTATGGACGGGAATATAGAGCTGTAGAAAGCACAAATCCGCGAACCAAATTAGAGATGAGTGGATATTTGGTCAATGAAGGACCTCAGATACATCCACAAAACATAGGAACCTCTAAGAGAATTCCAAAGAGGGGACCACCACCTGGATTTCCTCCCAGAGTGATAACGAGAGATGAAACGATACCAGAGAGGAGTATGGTTCCATACTTTTCACCCCAAAGTATAAGACCATCTCAGCTAAGAAAATGGGTAAATAGAAAGTACAATGGCATAGGAGACCCATACGTCCATGTCTCGGCTTTCAAGCAAGTTCTACGAGCAGAACGAGTAGATGACTTCCACACGCAGTATGAGGGTTTTGGACTTACATTGGAGGACAATGCACAAGCATGGTTTGAACTATTGAACCAGAGAGAGTTCACAACCATTGAGAAAATGTTGGATGAATTTGTTCAAGAATTCACCAAGAGAAGCATAAAACATAACACCCTTCCTAAGATTCAGGAATTTAAACAAGGCGAAACAGAAACATTGCGACATGCAATACTACGTTTCAAGCAATATGTTGCTAGATGTCCTACCCAAGAGTTACCCACGCAAGAACGTCAGATCCTATGCTTCATCAGAGGGCTTAGGAATGAGAATCTCCAAAAGGACCTATACGTGAGAAGATACCAAACCTTGGAAGAGGTGACCAAAGCGGCAATTGACCTAGTTGACAATTGCAAATTCTATGAAGAGGGTCAAAAGAAGATGAATGATGTGAGTGAGGAAAAGAAAAACGCTGATCTTGAGGATCAAAGAGGGAATCTAGGACAAAACCAAGTAAATGTTGAGGAGCAAATCATAGAGAATGTGATGCAACGCATCAACCACTCTGACAGAGTACCCGCCTATAGAATTCCTCAACGACGAAGGTGCATGACATGTGGAGGGGACCATCCGATGCAACATTGTCCTGACTATAGACCTAAGACTCCACCAGGGTTTGAGCATGTTATGTCTGAACCTCCTAGATATCATCCTTTAGCGGAACAAGTGTTCTTAAGTGAAAGACCCATAACTGCTAGAAATGCATGTGTGAGTCATGAGCTTCAAATAGAAAGATATGTGGTAGATCAGAGGCCACTTCAAGGTCAATATCAAGTATTGCCACAACAACCAATAAGTCCATGTGACAGATGTGGTAGTAGTGATCACTTGATTAAGGATTGTCCACACCATGATATCATGATAAATGTATATTGTAATGAGTGTGCAGTCACACATATGATTTTGGATTGTCCTAAGAATCCAAGAAAGAAAGGTAAAATGCAACCACATGTTACCTTTCCTTCTACCAGAAAATCAGAGAAAGAACGAGCCGCAACAAAAGGAGAGACGACAACAACAACAGAGCAAGAAACAATTGCAAAAGAACAGGTGCTTAAACAACAAGAAGATGAAAGTAAGCAAGTTTCTCCAGTAAACGTTGTCACAAGAGCACAAGGAAAAGTGCAAGAGCAGAAGCCTATAAATGGAGAGACTAGTAAGAGTTCCAAAATCCGTAGAAACTCTAGACGAGCAAGAAGGACTAGAATGAAAGCGAGACTAGAAAGGGAAAAAGGGGAAGAAAAGGCTGTTACAGCTAAGCTGGAAACAACTCAAGAGCAACAGACACAGCATAGGGAAGCTGAAACCCTTAAACCAGCTGAAGCACCCAAGAGTGCTAGTTCAGGAGGATCTGTCCTAGTGGACAAAGTGAATGAGACTTTAGACGCGATTTTATAGGCTTATGAGGCTAGATTGGCAAATAGACAGACCTTAGAACAAAGATGGATGACCCATCCTTATCCCGAACTAGAGAATCAGAGGCTAGAAATGTGTAAGCAGCTCATTAAAATTGCTCAAGCATTGCTAGAACCACCTCCACTAGAAGTGAAGGATAGGATAGTCACCCAGTGCACAAAGATGAGAGCATTAAAGTAGACGAATTGCCTAGAGAAGAGGTAGATCATTGGGAAGAACCACTTCCAAGGTCGCAAGACTCGAGGGTAGTCCAAAATACAAAAGATGAATCAATGAGGGATTTCCCACCTTATGTTCCTATAGTTGAGGAGCAGTGGCCAGAGGAGTTATGGAAGGCTGTCCAAGATGCCCAAAAAAGAGAAGAGGATGCTGGACCAGCACCATTTCCTGAAATCACATTAGATAGACCACAAATGAGTGTTGATGCGAGGTCATATCATTGTGACGTAGGATCGGTAGCCTCCGAAGACTGTAGACCTGCATCGTTAAGAACTTTGCCACAGTACATGGGGGATTTTGAGGCAAAGTCTGAGATTGTGAGAGTTCCATCACAGAGGCTAGGAGGGACAAAAGAATTGGACATGAAAATTTTGACTGACTTGCTATCCACGCCAGTGAAGTGCACAATTACATTGGCAGAACTTTTGAAAATAAGGCCAAGTATGTGGACGGATATAGGAAAATGCTTGGAAAAAATTGGGATCAAAAGCCCGTTAAGGTTCCTGGAAAAAGAGCTAGATGAGATCAAGAAGCCTAGATCAAATTAAGACCGGTACCTCTGAACAAAGTAGGAGAGTACTGTGAAGGAGAAGATGGTAATGCCACTTTGCCGGTCGAGTACAATGGGATTTAAACAAAAGCTATACTTGACAGCGGAGCAGGAATTGCCATAGCAACAAAACGAATATGGGAGAAATGGGGTAGGCCCGCCTTTAGAACAACCAGAATAAAATTAAAGTTAGCGGATGGGCATGTGGAAAGACCCATGGGATTGCTAGAAGCAATAGTGGTGTCTTCTTGTGGTATAGAGTATGCACATACTTTTGCCATAGTTGACTTTGGCAAGAAAAATAACTATGAAATCATCCTTGGAAGACCATTCATGAGGCAACTCAAGATGGTACAAGATTGGGGTTATGATTATCTATACTTGAGACATGCTGAAACCACAACACGTGTAAATATGAGAAATCATAGTTACCAAGATGTAACTAGAACGCCCGTGGAAGATTTGGATTCTGCAACACAAAGTGGATCAACAGACCATCCGTGGATGGGCAAAAAGAAAGAAATCTGGATGTGCGGAGCATCGGAGTGTAGTGACTTTGGGAGAAATGAGAATTACTTAGAGAGGGTCTTAGAAGATGATGCTTACACAAGAGAATCTTTTCCGGAAGAGGCGTTAGAACCGCTAGAGTGGACTCAGATATTGGCTACTTTGGATGTCCGTGTTAATGAGACCACACCAACAAAATTTTGCGATGAGAATGGGTATGACATAGTCCCCTACTACATGCTAAGGGTTATGTGTGAGACAGATGAAGAATCTGAGTATGAGTTCGAAACGGGGTTATCAACTACGGGGATAGCACAAAACCAGATACCTAGCCCGAATATTGGTCATATAGAAATAGGTGCTCTTTGCGATCAGTGTGCGATAACACACTTGATTACAAACTGTCCAACTCGAATGCATAGTACAAAGGAGGAGCCGCAAGTCAACGAAGCAAAGTTGCAGGAAGAAGGGCTAAGATCCAAAGAAGATGCTTCAGGTCCAGCGCCTACAAACGAGCAATATGAAGACTTGGAATCAATCAAAGAAGAGGTGCAGCAAGTGACAGAAAGTTCAGACACTATTGGTGACATTTCAACAGCTGAAGTCGAGGAAGAAGAGCCTATGAATCTACAAGAACCAAATGCTGATTTTGTCTCTCCAAAAGACATATATATCAAAGGAAATGGTGGTCAAGCAAGAGGTAGAACACACAGATGAACTCGGAAGTGTGAACAATGAAGAAGAAGACGACAAGGAGTCCAGGCCAAAGATTGCTCAAGTCACTCAAGAGAACACAGGCAATCTAATACCAAAGAAGATCAACTTTCTTCTACAAGGCGGAGTCAAGATGAATTTTATGGCAGAAATTGATACAAATTCCATGACTAATGTCATGTCATATGGCATGTGGTTACTTCTAGGTAAGCCAAAGCTTTATGATATTCAGATAAAGGTAAAACTCTCACCTGAAGTGGATGTTATAAGTAAGGGGATTGCAGAAGCTACTCTCCAACTACACTCACAGAATGTCAAAGAAAAATTCTTGGTGGTAGATTCTTGACAAATGGGAACACACTTGATTTTGTCCAAGCCATGGGCACAAGTATTTGAAGACGAGCCTGAATCTTCAACAATGGTCATCACGACAAGCTATCAACTGGCAACAGAGGTCAAGCCTACAACAGTTCAAAGATTCTTGGCTATTGAAAAAGGCAAAGCTAAAGTAAGCCCACAGTCTCTAGCCCAGCCAATGCAAGTGCAAGACAAAGCCTCTACATCAAAATCCAAACCATCAACAAAACAATGGAAACCCAAGCAAAAAGTCTATCAACCGAAGTTTCCATCGCCCGAAAGTCTCCAAAGGAAGTCAAAACAGGTCAACCAAGTGCTAGTATCCAAGGCACAGATTAAAGTTAATGATCCAGTTTGGATACAATCACAGGAACAACCTCAACCAGCAAAGGTAACAGGATGGATCACATCAAGCGCGTCAATTATTGCACAAGGCTACAAGAAAGGAAATTCAGATGTTTGGGTCAACAAGCCCAAGATGATAGCCTGGCGATATCCATCCCATGACAACCACTTAGTCAGGAATCAACAAAGCCGTCAACGTCAATCACATAACTCAACCAGGAGAAAGGACAGGTACAAAAAGCAAAAGAGAAGGTCTTCCACTGGACAAACCATACGACAAGTTTGGGTAATGAAGTCAGAATTCTACCAGAATACCCAACAAAGTCAAGTGAAGATCACCTCCAAGAAAGTTCAAAGATTCATTCCAGTCAAGTTACTCGAAGCACAAGGATTCTATGAGGGTAACTCTCAAACAGAAACTAACGAGAAAGGCCTAAACATCAAAAGCATATGGAATTGGATTTCAGGCCGCGATCAGGTAAGTCCAAGTCGCCATTTAAACTTACATGGCATAAGAGTCTAGAGTCGGGCAGCTAAGCCACTAAATGAGCAAAGTGTCAGACCCAAGCTTCAAGTTAATATTTTTCTGTGGTCTATGAGTCTAGCTAATAGGTATAAGCTCAAGATGGAGAGTTGAGCATACATAAAGTCATGTCGCTCATGTTGGAAGATGTGAGCATAAGATTCCAAGTCCACATAATATATAAGGTGGAGAAGGTAGAGTAGTCCAAAACAAAAACACTCACGCACTTGACACAGTGAGGAAGAGTGGAGAAACCTCGACAGCAAAAACCCTTCTTGTGAGTAGTGAAAGCTTTTAAAGCACTCATGCTATATATTTTGCTTACTACACTAACTCCATGAAGAACCCATCAATACTCTTCTCTCGCACCGCATCTTGTTTAACATGCATAACTCTGTGCAAGCATATAGATGTCCCATCATTGGACATATGCATTAGGCACTCTTTTTTATTCCACCCATGCACTTACACAAACAAATGACGATGACCAAGCGGAAACAAGTTTTATGAGCCTTTGCTCAACAAAAACAACTCTGACTTCAAGCTACTAACACTTATCCATGTATATCAAGCCCATACTAGTAGCCATATAGCAATATGTACTTTAACTCAGCAGAACTCTATAACATCAGAACCTAGGTACATATAGCCTCGCATTTAATTATGACTAAAGACATTTTTTCCCACTGGGTTTTTCCCTTTAGTCTTATCCAGGTATCTAAGACCTTCATTTTGTATATACGCTACATTTTACTTTTACTCTTTTTATAACAACAAAAGCAAGAAGAACCACGATATCCCCACACTACTAATTGCAAATCTACTGACAAGTCAAAAGGGAGAGGCCAAAAAAACAGCTTGACAAAGATTCAAGTCAACTTACAGGTACGACTGCCAGATAACAACCACAGGAAAAGCAAACTACAACGACAACGACGTGCTGCACCAACAAGTCGATACAACCTCATGCAATTCAAGATACAACAACCAATCGGAGGGGGAGAGTTCCAGGCTTTAGATACACTACAGGTACAACTTCAAAGAAGCTTTAATATCATGCAAAGCAACCAACTGCAGAAGAGGCTGCCACAACAACTTCAACCAACACCAAGACATCAAGAACTCGTCAAGGCCAGCAAAGACATAGGGTGTTGTCGGGGACGACAAGAATTCGGAGGGGGAGAGTGTTGAAAGGACGCCCTTTCAACAACGTTTTCACAAAGATTCTGTAAAGATTACACATGAAGATGGTGATGAAGTAATGAAGATGAAGATGGATGCTGCAACATGAAGATACGAGTTCATGGACGTCATCAAATATCCCGTTATTATTATTTTGAGCCATTACGGCCACTTTTGTAATGTTTACGGGAACCTCATATTTTAAATCGGCACTTGTATTTTGGCCGCAGATGCTTGTATAATGAGTAAAGCCAACTCAGTTTCTTGTAATTAAGCACTGTAGAAGCCTAGGGACAATTCAGGTCATTTGGCCGGACATTAGGTTTGAAGGCTTTGTATATAAGCTGAAACCTAAGGCTTTGTAAAAAACACATTACGTTATCTCAATTAATATACAGTCGTGGGTTCTGCAGCACACAGTAGTGAGCTTCACGCACACACACCGTCGCGCACACTAATCACATTGTAGATATGAGAGTAGGAGCGTGTTAGCATCGAGGAGCTCTCTGCGTCGATGCAAGCAATGCAAGCCGAGGACCACATCGCGAGCCCGCTTGCTACGAGCTATATTTGGTCGTAAGTACCTCAAACGACATCCGTTCTGAATGATCGAGTAGTCGTTAGAATCAGGGCGAGAAGCTCTTCGTGTTGATGTCTTTGTAGATCAGTTTCGGACACTTTGGAAATTGCTGTTTTGAGTCTATCGCGACAGCGATTAGAGGTCTTACAGTTATGGTTTTCATGATTTAGGTGTTTGGCCAAATAGGATATGTCCTTGTGAGTCTTGCCCTCCGATTTCGAGTCGTTCCGATATGATTTGAGACTGTTTCGAGCTTGTAGTGTTTCGTAGGATGCGTTGTCTGTTTATTTGCTTTATGGTAGTGTTGTGGTAGCATTAGTGACTGTAGAGTGTTGTTCGTGTCTAGCTTAGGGTTGACAACCCAGAGATTGCCTCCATGCCCTAGTCGGGTCAGCTACGTCCTCGGATTGACAGTTTGTTGGTCTGTGTTCTCGCTGTGCTTCATCGTCCGTCGCGGTGTACCTGCTAACAGAGGCTCAAACTTTTTTCAAAGTAAAACCCATCAAAGTAAAAGCTCTGTGAGGTATTCAATGATTTTTTCTACCTCCAAAGTACCTAGAGCACCTCTTTACTATCATGGTACTTCCATGACTACCTTTGAAAAGAACTCTATGGTACTTTCAAGACTACCGTTGTGAGGTATTCTAGACTCTTTCAAAGATTCAGAGTACCTAAAGAGCCTTTTTACTGTCATGGTACTTCCATGACTACCTTTAAAAGGAACTCTATGAACTTTTTCTACCTCCAAAGTACATAGAGAACCCATTTAAACTCGCATGGTACTTTCAAGACTACCTTTGCGAGGTATTCTAGACTCTTTCAAAGATCCAGAGTACCTAAAGAACCTTTATACTATCATGGTACTTCCATGACTACCTTTGAAAGGAACTATGTGACTTTTCTCTGCCTCCAAAGTTCCTAGATAATCTCTTCACTCTCATGGTAAATAACTACCTTTGGAAATAACTCTATGGTACTTTCAAGACTACCTTTGTGAGGTATTCTAGACTCTTTCAAAGGTCCAGAGTATCTAAAGAGCCTCTTTACTCTCATGGGACTTCCATGACTACCTTTGAAAGGAACTCTATGAACTTTTTCTACCTCCAAAGTACCTAGAGAACCCATTTAGACTTGCATGGTACTTTCAATACTACCTTTGCGAGGTATTCTAGACCATTTCAAAGATCCAGAGTACCTAAAGAGCCTTTTGTACTATCATGGTACTTCCATGACTACCTTTGAAAGGAACTCTATGACTTTTCTATACATCCAAAGTTCATACCTATGAGACTTTAGGAGCATACTTGTGAATCATCAAGCAAATGTATTGGATGCTTTATATAAGATTTTTTGCCCAATCGTTTTTGACACACATATTTTTTGTTTGGGCGACACTCTTGTCTCTGTCTTCCAAAAGGGAAAAACAAGGTCTTTTGTTGCTTGTGTGATGGTGGAACTTTGAGGTAGTCGACGACTACATAATTGCAAAGGAAATGCGCCAACCTCAGCCTGTTTTAACCGCGAATTGGTTGTTGCAAATTTTCACCGATGCAATCTAGTAAATCTGGCCATCTTGGAGTTGCTGATAGACCTTGATGGATCTCCTTCACTATTCACCAACATCATGCAGACAACTCTTTTAATCTTCAGCTCCTCTTCAGACATGGATGCTTTGACTTTAGTAATTGTGCCTTGATTATTGGATAGTATTGATTCTAAGATGCATGATGCAAATGTCTAAAAGCTGGCAGTACTAGAAGACATTGAAAGGCAATTTTCTTTGCATCGCAAGTCATGCATTTTGTTGCTTCCTGCCAGCATTTTGAGACTTTCATGCAAACCTGATTCACATCTTCTGTTGACCTTGAACCTGATGCATCACTTTCTCGTTTTCTCCTACGGCTCTCTCTTTTCATCATATACCAATATTCTCGTATCTGATGGTTACCTTCATGGTGAATTGTGACTGAGTTATCCCTGTGGTAATTGTGAGTCATGTCATCATGAAGTGGATTGTATTGCGCATGCTGCTGAAAGTACTCAAAGCCCTACAGTGTACTTGGAGGTGGCTTGTCATGCACAATCCTCTCTTCAAAACATCCGACACCACAAGCAATGGCCGGCCATCCAACATGGCAATTGTGTGGAGGTTGTTGCTGGTGCGGAACATGCTCTCCCAAACTGCTGAAATCGACATTCCACAAAAGGTGACAATTGAGTGGAGGCTGCTGCTCGGACACAACCTGTTGGCCAATCTCCTGCTGCAACATCTCCATCCCAATCTCCTAGACCTTTAGTCTCCACACCTTATGACAATTCTCCACAAGGTCTCTCTACAAGTTCCTGCTGCAATTTTCCTTCTTCTTGCAGGGGGGGAGGGGGGAGGGGGGAGAGAGAGAGAGAGAGAGAGAGAGAGAGAGAGAGAGAGAGAGAGAGAGAGAGAGAGAGAGAGAGAGAGAGAGAGGGATCTTATAGACTGCTGAAGGGGTAGGTAGAGAGTCTTGCATTTGACTAAATCAAGAACCATTAAAGTGGTTGACACAACGCCTTTAGAAATATTATATATTTATCTTTTGGCTTTTGAAAACTGCCAACAGAACACCATCCAAGAGTGCCTCACAAGAGGTGTCAAGGACACTACTTTTTGCACCACCAACCCATGCTTTCAGCCCAATCTTAATGGCTACTTATTTTTACTTGTTCTATAAGCTTAATCTGAACAAAGCTACAAAAGTCAAACAAAGTCTTCTCTATGGTTACACGATGAAGCCAATTCATTGGTTCTTTGAAATGCATCAAGGAGGTTTGCCCTAAAATTGTGAACTATGGATATGCTAATTGTGTACAATTTTGTGGTAGCTTGTTGAGGGCACCGACACCCAACAAGGTGTATGCCACAACATTGGGCAATGTAGTCTTATCACTTTTGTTCCAATGCTGCACTATGCATTGGAACTTGTGAATGTGTTGTCTATTATGTGATGTTATTGGATGAGACATGCAGTAGTTTGTTAATTTATCAAGGTGTACACTCCCACAACATTTGCGACGCCACATCAAAATCCCTCACAGGCTTAACCAAAGAAATGGTGAAAAGGTTACTTGCTATTGACCATAAAACATGCGCTAAAAAAGTCCAAATGTGTGTGGCAAAAGAGATAGTGTCGGGGTCTATTCTTTGAGCCATTGGTAGTACAAGCTAGAAAATGGGTGAGCAATAACTATATGCCATGGTAGAGGAAATAGATTCCTTGGTGCAAGACAATTGGTAACAATTGCTTTTCATTTTCTATAGAATTTTTTTTTCAAAATTTAATTTATGCTACATAGAAGTAATATGTTTGTAATGCTCCTTTCATTGAATTTATCCATTAGGTTTTGACATTCTGTTTCATCGATGCGTAGTGGCTCAACATTAGGAAAAGTTTGGACTCAAAAAAGGACTTTTTGGCGTTAGAGAGAGAATGCTGTTCGACCAATAGAGTTTGAGTCACCACAACGGTAGCTCCAATTTATTTGATTTTTATCTCAAATTTTTGCGTTTTCAAAAAAGAGTTTTTTTCTGTTAAAAAGATCTGAATAAGAAGATACGACGTGATTTGTGCAAATTATTCCCATGCCATGGCCGACGAACGTCGAATGTGCCATAACTCACATTCAATGAGGCACACCTTTTGATGAACACTTTTCAAGCTACTACTTCTTGTGTAAACTAGTGAGCCTCTTTTCTTCTATCGTTTTTGCGTAGTGTCACTTAGTAGTTAATAGAAGCAGAGATGGAAGGAAGACGACCACGACGACCATCCGCCTCTGTTAAATCTGTGGAACTATTCAACAGCTTTGACTTAGACCATGGTCGCTGGATGTCTACCACAGTCACCATTGTTAGTTGGGTTCTGCTTCAAACAAGAAGAAGAAAACAGATCAAAAATGAATTCATCAACAAATACAAAGGACGTGTGAAAGATTTTCGCTTGTCTCAAACGGGAAAGACAGTGAAAGAGGTGCTCATTGAGCATGCATATATGCACTCCGAACTACGACTACAACAATCACCTTTGGGGTTTCCTGCTCATAGACCAAACTGTGTGACTACTATATTGCTAAAAAGTCTTTAAAGATCCTTCAAGTTATTTTGTTGACTATTTCTTGTGACCATTCTCTTATCTTTTGTTTTTGCAGATATTTATCCTTCTAACAAAGAAGACTGGCAACCAGTTGACTGCATAATTGGTATTTTTGATGCTTTTCATGCTTCGGTGGGAGAGCTTATGTATAGAACTAGTGCAAGAAGAGCTCTCGCAGAGAGGGGAGTTTTCTTTACGACTACTTTTGCAACGCCCCTTGCTCTGTCCATGGATTTGGCACTTTGAAACCTTTCCCTCTTCCCCAACAAGATTCCCCAAAGTGTCCAGTTCCAACTTCAGAAACCTCTGAGTGTTTTAGACTCCAGCTTCATCAGGAAATATTGAAGTGTTTGCGACCAAACATTGCAAGCAGGCAAGTATGATTTAGTCTATTTATGCCATTACATGTCTTTATAGATTTCTTTCACGATGAGGAGGTTAGAAAAACAGAAACCATGTTCATATGTAAATCCCAAACTTGCCTTGATTTTTTGGATGATAATTGGGATATCAGTGATTTTGAAGGCATTTTGTACAAACTTGACAAGCGCTCGGTTGTGTGCAAGTGTATGATAGCATCACAAAATTTTATAGTTTCTTTCTACTACATGAGGTGGCATCGGGTGAATGGTCAGTTGGTAGCTATGGATCAAGATTTAAGTGACAATGCTTTTAATCCCTTTATGTCCATCGAGATATGGTTTTCAAATTATTTGCTTATAGTTGTTGTGGTCAGATCAAATGTCACTTTAAGACAGGTTCGAGAGGATCTGTTAAATGAGTCCGATCTCAATTTGCCTTCAAAATTTGTTTTCAAATGTAACATGCGAAAGGTACTAAGCTACATGTATTACTTTTATACGTTAATGTTTCTATCGTGCTCATGTATCCCAATGTCTTATCGCGTACGTTGCATTGCAGGTACCTCACGGACAAGAAAATACGACTCTTTGTGCACAGATTACCAGCAAGATAGACTTGAAATAGTGAACTAACTGTACATAATGTTCCAAATACTATTCTCAAAGATTACTCGACAAAGGCAACTCTCTACATTACCAAACACCATTGGATCCTCACTCTCCCATTTTTTTGGAAAGTTGTACACAACATTTTGTAAACTTTGAACCATTATCAAGACAAAAGTCAAATTTCGATCCACTGCTTGTAATCAATTTGTCAAAAGTACATTTCATAATCTCTTTCTAATCTTGTGCGTGCGGTGATGTGGGGGCTGTTGGTTGAGGTTAAGGAGAGGTGGTGGCTTTGGGGTTTGGGGGCTCTGGAGCTGCTTCATGAGTAGGAGAGGTGCTGGGTGGGGGGTTTGGGTGCTCTGGAGCTGCTTCATGAGCAGGAGAGGTGCTGGGTGGGGGGTTTGAGGGTTCTGGAGCTGTTTCTTGAGGACGAGAGTTGGTGGGAGCTTCGGTTGGGGAGGCATCTGGGGAGATATTGATATGTGCTTGTGTTGGTATGGCAGACAAGGGGTATCTTGTTGGCGGAGGCCTAGGCATGGGCCTTGGTGCTAGCGGGATAAAAGCATCACGTGCTCCGTCTGGACGCATGGTCGCGCACTTGATCAAGTTTTCAATCATTCTGTTTCTAAACGAAGAAACATCAGCCTTTGAATAATCTGCCAAATTTCTTACCTACGTTAAGAACATCATGTTTTATCTACATAGCTACTAACTTATTAAGATACAAATCTGTAAACGAGTGAAATGCTTACACTTCTACGACTTCCATCAAGCATGACCCCTAACAAAATTTCTGCATTGATTAAAACCCTCCATCCACAAGAGTAGGCATCGTCCTGCTTAGGGACTTTGTAACTAATAGTCGTAAGATTATCATATATCTGCTCTTGCGTTAAAGCTTCAATAGCAGACACAAGCTTTCGAACAGATCTGCACAAAATACAATTAAACTTCATAAGCGACTTTCAACAAAATTCTATGCGATGTCGAACAAAATACAAAACCTCTTACCTACGTACTTCACCATGAAATCCATGGGATGAATTAGCAAGGTAGCACCGGTTTCGTTCAAGGTGTAAGAGAACAAGACTCCAATGAACGCTGTTACAAATAAACATTAGCAAAACATATGTCATCACAACAAATTAGAGTTTAAGATGAAATAATTTTACTATTGAAAACATTGCGTACCCTCCATGATAAGCCAAAACAAAATTTTTTGCCATCTCCATGTTCACTGACTGGAACCGGTCAACTACTTCCACTAAAGATGTATTCTCGGCCGTCAAAACGACCGAGAGGTTCGAGTCAAGGGCGGTGACATCATTTTGCATATTCCAAGGCAAATTTGAAACTATAAAACTGTAAAGAAATTCGTGTCATACAAAATTCAATATATTAAAAGAATTTATTGTGAAAAAAAGAATAGCACGCACCAAAGCAAGCAATTGATGATTGAGTTTGTGAGTTACCTCGTCCGGTTCTGTAAAATTGCAATGTCGTGGGAGTGATAGGGAAAATACAGAATGCGTCCCCACAGAGGAAGGCCAACATTGAAATAAGGAAACAACAATGACAAATCATCAGCGTTGGCATCGTTGATGGCATCTACCATTTGTTCCTCCATCATCTCAAGGCGTAACTTCTCCAATCTTTCACTATCGTCTTCTGTTGTGTCCCGCTTGATGTAGAGACGGGTGCTGTATCGATGAATTTGTGTAGACACTTCATGAACTTTGACCTTGTCAATAGGTGGTATTCTAAGAATATTGTCCATCTTTCGGTCTGAAATACCGACAGGTGATATTTTTTTGTCATACCTGAGCGTGAGAAGGCGAAGTGTGTTGATGTCTCGCGGCATCAATATTGCCCTATGGGCGTGGGCCGAGAGAATGTAGCTGTCCTGGAAAAGCTCTACAAAAAAATCCTCGGCGGCCTCGTGCAAGCACCCCATTGCACTTCGAGACCACCGGAAATTCAGGTTGTGTTTCTCGCATATCTCACGAACAACTCTCTGGAATGGCAGTTTAGGTATTGCCAATGAAATGTGCTTTTGGAGCTTACAAAGTTCGAGTAGAATGCTCCTATTCTGCTCGTATCTTCTTCTTCGCATTGTTGCACGTAACTGCGGCATGGTCTTGCTCGGAATCACCAACGGGTTGCCCTAGCAACAACGGTATATCCCGGCACAACGCGAGGAGGCGGACCCTGATGGTTCCGAATTGCAGTGTTCGCGTTGTGGCAAGACAAAATGTTGACGCGTCAAAACGGGATAAGTAAGGTCCCCGTTAGTTTGACCACAAGTATCGCGCTGTGGCGCGACAAAAAGGCGTCGCGTCACAACATGATACGGGGCGTTCTTGAGTACTCTGGATTGACCATATCGCGTTATGACGCGACAAGAAGCTGTCGCACCAAAACGTGATAGCGGTGCTTTTGTGGAGTGGTGGCACCAGTTTCGCGTTGTGGCGCGACCGTTCCACAACGGCTGACACGTGGCGTAATCATCACGGCGACTGCATGATGCACAACAGCCCCATGATGCACGTCAATCGATGTCATCAATGTCCTCGGGAGTCCTATAAATATGACTTGCTCCCCCATTTGCCCTTTGTTTGGATGTTGTGCTATCTCGTCTATCTTCGCTTTTGAATTTCCGTTATGGACCCCTTCAATGTTGAAGCAGAGGAGGAAGTGCCTTGCTCTCAGGATGCCCCCCAAGACAAACTATCTCATTTTCTATACCGCATTGGGCTTCAACAGCGCGAGACAGAGATCAGGCCGATGTTCAATCCAGATTTTTCTTTGCATGAGTGGATTGTCTCCGCGCAACATTACCTATCAGGTTTTGAGTAGACCTACCAGCAACAAACGTCCGGTGGCACTGTCGAGATACAAGGAGTTTGTTTTGTTCACATGAAGGATATCAATTCAGACTCCTCCAAGAAACACATATTTTCTAGGAGTTGCCTTAAGCTGCTTGTACACTTGCGGATAACAGACTACAAGTGTACACTTCATAACCGCAAGTGTCGAGTGGCTGAATATTATGCAAGTTTTATTTTATATTTGCATTTAATTTTGGATGAGCATGTTGATGTTACAGAGGCCTCGCTAGAGGATCAGACTGGGGAGGGTCAAGAGCCCAAGTCTCGGGGAAGCCTTGCCTTGCAGGTTTCAGAGGGAGTCCAACTTTAGGAGGGTGCTTTGCCTACTAGTGTTCTACCTTCCATACCTATTGGTGATTTGCAGTATGTCATGCTTAACGACATTATGGAGCTTTTTGACCTTTGAGAGGACTATTGCCTTGCCATTGTGGCACAGAATCTTGAAGAGGATGATGCTGTCATTGACCCTGAGCACGACAAGTATTCTGTTATAGATGCCCATGTAAATGATGATGAGTTCGTTGACCCCGCAAGTGCACTTGTGATGATTTACAATGATGTTGCTAGGTATGAGCGCACGCTTCCAACAGAAAAGGAGTTCATGGAAGTGCAAAAAAATCTAGGGGTTGAAGAAATGGGTAAGGCAAGCACTTCTTCATCGTCTTTGGTCTCAACCTCCAATGCGTCCACTAGAGGTCAGGGCGGCATCAACCTATGGAATGAGGACTTACTTGAGGAAGATGAAAACCAGAAGGTAATCTTTTTTTTTTTGCCTTACCTTTTTGGTTTCTACTTATCTCATTTCATAACTTTAATTTGTTGCAATTGGTGGTCTATGATGATACCTTCATTCCTCGCCCTCGTGGACGAGGCATGTGAGATTTAGGGAAGAATTCCTCTCTCGGCCAATACTTAAAGAATCTTAAGTATCCGAGTTTTTTGATCTTCCATTCGTCCTTCTCCAATGACAACGCGGAGCTACCCTTGATGACGTTGAAGACACTTTCAAGATATTTAGGAGGGGCCTTTATTAGGTGGAACGCAGATAAAATAACGCTTTTAGAAAAAAAGGCCGCATTGTATATGTTTGGCCAAGGGCCAGGAATGTATGGTTTGCGTAGTCGCTATTTTTTGACCCAAGCAGCATATGGTTTGGCATGCGGAATCACTGACCCTGTGCAATTACTAGAGTATGACAAGCATGCTATGTTTCGCAATAAACAACCAATTGCTCATCTGCCTACTAAAGAAATGTCTCTTGTGGCTGTGGAGGTGGAGACAAATGTATTGTCGACAAACGAACCTGCAGGACTAGGTTGCAAAAGACCAAGGCAAGAAGAAGACGATAACACACAGCAGGCAAAAAGGCCGGAATATTTTGTAATTTTTCTTGACAAAGATGAAGAATAGAGAAGCTCCAATGTATATTGTCAATGCCAAAAAATAGTACATTTTCTATCAAAACAATGAGTACATTATGTTTCTCACTTTTGTGACTTGTTGTCTTCTCTTGGCACAAAAAATTATATTGTGTTACAATGTGCTATCTTTAGGAAGTCTCAAACAACTTGGGTCAGAGTTGTCCAAGTTTTTTCAATGCGTTCTTGAAGTCGCCACTCTGCATGTCGCGATGCCACAAAAGATGCCTCCCATATTTCCTTCTTCCGTCGTTTGCTTGCTAATCTCATTGCTTGGCCAATCTGACTGTCTTTGACACATTCCTTTCGGTGTGTTCTATGCATAAGTTTTTGATAAGTCCATTGATGTAGTTCCTCCAAAGTGTTGGCTTTGTTTGCACCACCTCCGTGACGAGTGTGGCTGAAATAGCCAGTACGGGCTTGGTAGTGAGTTTTCTCCATACCTTGTGTAGACCATATAGCCAAGCTACCATACTGCCTAGCAAACCAAGGCATGTGGTTGCATATGATATTCTGCAAAAAAGACGAGCCTATTGTTTATATGTAAATATATAATCACAATTTTATCAAATAAAGTAATATACCACGTAATGAGTTATGTGTTGATTTGTCCATGCAACTATGAAAGACCTGTAGAAGGTCTCCAGAGCGTCTTGAAACAATGTATAGTCAGTATCTCTCCAAGTATTGAGCTCACAAAACTTGAATATGGAATCCAAACTTTTCCACAAGTTCGCTTTGCGAGTCCTTGCTGCACCATTTTCTGCGTGGTCAACCACTGTATTGTGCAGGTTTCTCCACCGGTTGTATCTCAATGTCAACCTTTCTTGAGCACTTTGGCTTTTGCGTTGTCTGCCACTTGTTGGCATCGACAAGAAGAGAGGGGCTTTCACACCGCCAATAGACAACTTCTTTGGCACATCTCGACCATTCTTAGACCTCTTCTTGTCCTGCTCTATTTTCACATGTTCTCCATGCAAGCCTATATCTGAGAAAACTGTTTCCAATGATAATATATCCCTTTGTTTTGCTAATTCTGGCTGAGTGGTCCAAGCAAAACAAATGTACAGAAACATAAGTTTCTCAATGAATGTGCAGAGTGCATGCATCGTGCAAATATGTACTCTGGATAGTGGAATATCCAACACTGGGCGGAAGTTAAGGTTCTGCAAGTGCCTATCCGGTGCTCTCCTCCAATTTCTTTTGTCAAGACGAATGACTCCTCCCATGCAATACAAACAAGTGCTTTTACTTGTTGCTCCTTTTGAGATGTTGTACATACACTTTAGGGTTTTGAGATCTCTAGCCATATGCCACTCTACTGTGTATGAACCCATGCCTAATACATCAAGTTTCTTTCCATTTCTCTGTTCGCTTATGACTTCAAAATACTTGTTTGATGGAAAACCCAGTTAAGAATATCGAAATTCTCTGCAGGCACCTGAAATGGGAAAACCAAACCAATCAAATGAAACATGTCTAACCATTTTTTAAGCAAAAACTTGTTGATATCAAACCTTGAATGTGGCTAATAAGAAAATATTGCTTTCGGATTGCACGCTAAAGTTTCTAGGGTCATCTGAAGCAATGCTTTCATCTAATGCTCTATTCATAAGTGTTATTGTGACACGCTCAACCTTTGTCTATTTCACTAGCTCGCACTCATCCAGTTTAAGCACAAACTTCAAAACTCCATTGCATTCCGCTTGAGAAACCTCGAACAATTGAACAATATATGTCTACAAAGCTACTAAATCATAAAATATATTATTGTATTTGTCATAGTCCACTTCCTCTGCTGATGGCGATTTGTACATTGCTTCAATGTGAAAAGGAGTGCCAATGTCCGAAGCACTTCCTGGTTGACCTCCAGTCTTGTCTTTCGAATGGAGAAAGGATTTGGCAACAACGTGTGCTTGAGATTGAACTTCTTACTTTGTTGCTGCATAGTTCTGTAAGCACAAAATTAAGTAAATGGATCATTTCCAAGTTTTCAAATGCTACACATATCCAATATACCTAAAAATTGCAGACATTTGATTTGACATGTGAAGAAAATTGATTCAAACACCAGACATACCTAAAAATTGCAGAATAACCTTTGTTGGATATTCCGGCTTCATCCAGAATTGACTGAACATCACGTGTTTGGAGTTGATTCTGTTTCAAAAGAGTGTCGAGTTGCTTAGAAACAATCTTGCAGTAGCGCTTATCGTCCAAAAGCCCGACGAAATCTTTGTGTTTTAGTATGAGACCATAAGGAATTGAAGAAGTTGGTGTGTTGCTGTCAATATTTGACTGAGGATGTAGAGCATAAATATGAAAAGTAAGATATAAAACTACAAATGTAAAGATGAATTAAACCTGATTGAATGATAATCTTACTTGATTGCTTTAACCCTCTTCTTCAAACCCCCAGAACCAACCTTCAGTTGTTCAATGTCTCGTAAGCGTCGTTCTCTTAACCGAGGACCCAAGAAAATATTTTTTTCTCTGAGATCCTGCGTGAGCTGCGTGATGCTTTCGTCCTTGCCTTTCAGTTGTGTTGAGCGCACTCTATCACAGTTTGCTTCAAGCAAAGTTTTCTTTGTGTGCAAGGTCTCTCTCAAGCTTAAGAATATCACTTCTGGCCGCCAAATGCTTGGTGTAGCCATATAAACCAGAATAACCGTCTCCTACGTAGTTCAACAATGACGTTATGTTTCTGAACCGTGGAGTTGATTTGGTGGTAGGATGCTCAGGATACATCCTGCCATCCACCCAAAGATCGACGCTTTTTTTACCTTGAAGTCTGAAGTTCTCTTTTGAAGCTTCGAAAAGGATGCCTCACTTATTCTTCTTCTGGAGGGGCTCGTATTCTCTGGACAGTTTGATATGCATATGATACACATCGTTTTGACTCCTCGTCCGAGTTCTGTGTGAAGATGATAATGACATTGAGACGACTTGGTGAATGAGAAAGCTCAAAACAGAGGAGAGCGCAAGAGTGGAGCAAATGGAAGAGAGCTCAAGGGAAGAGACTGCGCGCAGGCAGAAAGCAAGAGAGATGCAAAACTGAGGAGAAGAGTAACATTCAATGCACCTCGTTGAGCGCCAAATCTTAGTTTTGAAAAATCCAAAAGATTGAGATAAGCGGCGTTCAATTCGGAGCCATCGTATGTTATCATTGTCTGAGTACTTTTTGAGAGTTTTAATAAACGTACCCCCCAAATTTGATATCCGAGTTTTTTTGAAAGTGAATGTCAAAAATGAAATTAGGGACTTTTTATTATCTCTCTCTAAGCTGACCTGGCATTTCTTACAAGGCCCATTTTTGAGTCCAAACTTTTCCTAATGCCAAAGAATTATTTGGTATCAACACACTTCTCAAGTTGAAACAAGATTTCACTTATGACTTCTTCCAAGGTAGCCACTTTTCTAGGCATGGTGAGGAAGGGGAGAAACGCTTTGGTTTCAAAATGTTCACGATGGGTCTATCACAAATGACTTCTTCCAAGGTAGCCAATTTTCTAGGCAAGGTGAAGAAGGGGAGAAACGCTTTAGTTTCAAAATGTTCACGGTGGGTCAATCATCAAGCATCAGCCTAGTGAACAACATGAGGTGACATGGAGCATGAGATATATGCTGCACTTGGGTCCAATCTGATCACACTAGATGGGTCATGAATTGGGTAACAATGGCATGCCATGTATATGCTCCAAGGTGTGTTTTTTAACATACTATGTGTTACATATTGCATTGTTTTGCAAGAAATCGATTTTCATTCCTTTGTGGGATAGCATGCAAGATGTGATGACACATTGATCAAACATGGGTATGAATTGGAAAATGTCTTTGGATTCATGATAGATGAAGTGTAGGAAAACTAGAATGCAGTGTGCCATGTGTTCAATGGTGGTAAGGACAATGTGAGGTATATAGTAGCACCCTCAATGTGTAAAAAGTGGAGACAAGCACCATCCAAGGAGGTAGCTAATGTCGATTCCCTTTGAAACAATAATGGTGGTGACTAGAAAATTGCATGGACAAAAACATTCCATACATGGACTCATTGCTAAGTTGGTGGGTCGCATTTCCCATTGGGGTAGCATCATGACATCCATTGAAAATAGCACGGATAGTCGCATGTCATAAAATCTAATATCTAATATCTAACCGACCCAAATGATTTTCTCATATTAAATTGATCACTTAATGTGGGAGAATAAACAGGAACAAATGTTAAGATATAGAAATGTGGTTATAGATCTATCTCAACACGGGGCCAATGGTAAAGGGGCCCAAATGAGAGATGGTCTATCAAAGAGCAAGGCTAACAAATGGAGCATAATACCTTAGGGTTAGCTTCATTGAAGACCTCCAATAATGTGTGTAAAAGTCCTTTGACCTTAGGTAAGCTAGGGCTGAGCTTGAGGCACGGGAACCCAACCCATCTCGAGGTGCTTGTCCTGCTTATCATGCTTGATGACTAAGGTGCTTGAGGTGCTTGATGATTGAGGTGCTTGAGATGCTTGAGGTGCTTAATGATTGAGATGCGTGAGGTGCTTGAGATGCTTGAGGTGCTTAATGATTGAGATGCGTGAGGTGCTTGACATGCTTGAGATGCTAGGGTTGCACTTGAGGTGAGAACCCAACCCAAGCTTAAAGTGCTTAAGAGCCAAGCTTGTGGTGGGAACTGGGCCTATGCATGAGGGGCTTGAGGTGTCAAAAAGTCAAATATTCAATCCCTACAAGGAGGGGGCGAGCCCTAGGGGGGATGAGAGAGAACACTCACACACTCACACAAGGCATGCATGGTTCAAAGAAAGAAAAAGGGACACTTTTCAAGTTCCTCCTCATGTTTCCCTCATGGTGTGCCTGAAACCTATTGGTTGGCCAACCAAGGGGTCCAATGATAATTTAGGAGATTTAGTTCATTGATCTAGCCCTCTCTCTCCAAGGGGAAAGGGGGACACTTGTCTCAAGGCTTGTCTCAAGGCTACCCTTGCTGCTTGTAACGCCTCCTTCTTATGATTGGCTAGGGCTGGAGGGGTCCAATGAGCTTCAAGCATGAGCTACAAGGGGGGGTCGACCCAAGCAAGCTAGGGGGTTGCTTAGAGGGTATACTCACCTACACACACTCACAAACACTCTCATTGTGTGCTATGCAAAGTGCAAGACCTCCCTCTCCTTCTCCAAGCAAGTAGAGGTTGAGAGCCTACACCAACACTCTTGGATATGGAATGTAAATCCAACCAAGAGCCATGCTTCAATGCTTAAGCTTGCCATCTTCTTCTTCTTCATTACTATGCTATTATGTATGCTAGCAACAAGAGTTATGATAAGTGAGGAACTAATTCTTTCTCCTACGAAATGTTTCTTCTTCCTCTTCCCTACCCTCATTCCCTGCTAGCTCTCTCCACCTTCGAAGGTGTTTGAGGTCTTGGGACCGAGGCTTGGGATAGTTAAATATTTCTTCAAGTTTATGTTATGTTTGTGATGCATGAAGCTTTCCATCTTCATTGCATCACCTAGGTCACAAGGAACACAAAGATTGTATTGTAACAAGTCTCTCTTAATGGGAGAAATCATAATACAAATGCCTATTGGAGGGGGGACCGGCTCCACATAAATCGGTCCTCAACTGTTGTCATGTTCTCTAAATTCTCTCTCTTGCAAAAGTATTGTTCATGCCAAGTTAACTAATTTCTATGATTATGTTGCTATCTTCAATTATGCTCACCCGCTATGCTCACAGAGTCATTTATAAAAATACTCTCATTAATTTCCGTTACTCTCAAATTAAATAGGCCAATTCCATTACAGTTGCAACACCCTTGGGAGCTAGCTGATAGGAGAGAGATTCAAGAGGTGGATATCGCTATACACTGCATGTACCATTGACTTAGCAAATGCACTTCTACAAAGCAGGAGAGCTATTTCATACTTGCAAGGAAAACATTTAGGAAAGGGCTTGTCCTTACAAAGGCTTGCTGAGTGGCTGAGTAATCGACCATCTCATGTCACATGCCTTGTGAATGAAGCTACAGAGGGACCAATAAATGTCCAAGCAAGAATCATAGAGCTCAACTCCCTGTGGTGGGGAGTAAAATTCTCTCAACATAGCTCACAACACAAAATAGAGCTTTGAGTAGCCAACAAAGGGACGATACTTAGGTTAAGTCACGCCAATGTATCAATCAACGTTGACGATCACTACCCGTATCAATTCCATATTATGGAAAACACTGATCTCAATCATCTTGGGCCTTAAAGTTCCACCTAAGGGCACCTATTATGTCACCCCGGGCACCTATTATGTCACCCCCTTAGCATCAACATATAATTTAGAATGTACCACCAGTTCACACCGAACCGTAGCTTATGTTCCAAGCTAAATTTAACTTTGGAGTGTTTTTTATGCCCCAATGGGCCCCTGATATCTTACAAATTTCTCGTCTTGGATTTAATCCATGCAGTTGTTTTGATGTTTTTTGTGCAGTGTGGACTGTACATATTTTCTCTTGATCAATTAAGGATCATACCTATGAAATCTGGTGTAGTGTGAAGTCCTGATGGGAGTGGGATCGTGCTAACTAGGGTGGATGAAAGAGAAATATAGTGCAATGTATGAGTGTGTGTAAGCAAGATTATCACTCAAGTGAATTAGGTTCCAAGATAGATTAGCTTGGACTCATAAACACAATCTTGAGTGTTGACTTAACTTAGCATAGGCTCACCATAGACAAGCATGTGTTGTTTATTCATGAAAGTGAGCTTTAAGTAGCTCTACAGCTTGACTCCATTACATGTGGGATAATTCCCCTCTTCCCTCCTTCACTTAGACTCTAGGACAAAACCCACACTTTACAATCCTCCCCTTGGGATTTGGACTAAGACAAAATACTGAAGATGAATATCCACACAAGATGATAAGTTGGTATCCACACAGGATGGTAAAATCCACACAGGTTGACAAAATCCACAAAGGATGATAATCTCCACACATGAAAATAAAAGTCCTTCCCTACAAGTAGAGAGGTTGCATCTTCAAAGTATGTCGTCATAGAAGAGAAGGTTGTTCTTGCCTTTGTCTTCTTCTTCGCCTTCCACCATGCCACCTGATCCTTTGATAGGTCTCCTTCCTTTGTAGCTTCTTCTATTGTAGGCTACTATTGCTGCTTTCTCCACTGCTATGGCCTCCATTTGAGTAGCATCGAGAAGGAGGATGTCCCTTCTTATCACATTTGTTGCAAGGTTTGTTTGTGTAGCAATCTTTTGCTACGTTTCCCATTCTTCCACATTCATAAAATTTTCTCATAGTTGATGATGTCGATGGTGAATATCTTCCCCTGGAAGATGTCGTGACAAAATCCCCTCCTGACGATGTTAATGAATCTTTTTTCTTTCTTTCTTCTACTTGAATTGACTTGATAACATTTTGGAAAGTTGGAGCCGGATCTTTTTCTTCAAGAATTGTGACTAAGTGTTCATAAGAGGGTGGAAGTGCACTTAAAAGGGCGGCCGCTATGTCATCTTCTGGTACTTTGCGATGGATATAAGTGAGTTGTGTAACAATGCTCTTAAGCGTATTTACTAGGCTAGCAATGTCCTCCCCTTCAACCATAACGAGCTTGTAAAGTTGTCTTTTGAGACTAACCTTACTTCTTTTAGCCCTGGCTCCAAAATTTCTTTCTAGGACATGCCAAGCTCCATGTGCATGCTTACATTCGTCTATAAAATGCACATAGTTGTCATGCAAAGAGGTGATGATAATTCCTAATGATTGTTAGTCCCTGGCCCAATTTTGTGCACTTGCTATGAGTGTAGATTCCCTAATGTGCACTCCATTGGTTTCTGCTTGTTGTTCTAAGGCATTGTTGATAACAACCATAAGCATTTTTCATGAGATATCCCCTCAACTTTTTTTGCCAGGAGTGAAATCCTTCCCCGTCATACATTTCTATTCCCTTCTCTCCCATTATTTTGAAGTTTAATGAGAGAGAGAGGGAGAGAGAGAGAGAGAGAGAGAGAGAGAGAGAGAGAGAGAGAGAGAGAGAGAGAGAGAGAGAGAGAGAGAGAGAGAGAGAGAGAAGAAGGCAAGGACAATCCCAATAGGTGGGAACTGCTCCTTAGAAGGCCAACCAGCAGGAACAGCTACACTAGCAGTAATTATAGCAGTTACTACATTAACTCTGTAAGCCTATAAATAGGAGCCGCTACAATGTATCCGGGGCTTTTCGGCTTTTTGGACTTTTGGCTTACGGGCTCTTGCTTCTAGACTTTTAGCTTCATAAGATTTTGGCTTTCAACTCTGTAATCACTTACTCCTATAATCAATCCTCAGACTTCATCTGAGATTAAGCTTGTTGTATACTGCACTAACTATCTTTGTACTACTGATCTGAATCTATAATACCATTCCCAATCTTCCAGTTTGTGTTTTACATTTCAGTACATTATTCTAGTTTAGTTCTTTGTTTCAGTCCAGTACTTAATTCTAGTCCTCACTAACTGAACCACCTAGATAATCAATAGCTCTAAACTATAACACTGGAATAACTGTCTGAAGAGACCAGCTCTCATTCCATTTTGGCAATTACAGTGGCTAGATATGATTGCTCTTAGACCAGCGAGCTCTGTCTCCCAGTTAGAAGTCTTAGCTACAAACATGTCGCCCAGAGTCAGTCGTGGTCGAAAATCATCAACCCGGTTTCACACTGATTCCACACGAGTCGACCCTATTCTAGAAGTGTCAACAAGAGGGTCTGATACTGAGAGGGACCCCAAGAGTGAGACTGAGGCTCAGGAGGAGCAGAGTAATGTTGAAGAGGCCAGAGACTCTCAGCATTCTGGTCACTCAAGGAGAAGGAGGGCTGAGCGTGAGAAACACAAAAGCAGGACTCAAGGTTCTAGGTCCACACACAAGACAGCTGAGACTAAGGGTAGCAAAGGCAGTCATCATAGTACAAGCAGGAAGGCCAAGGTAGAGACTGAGACTGAAACTGAAAATAAAGGTCACTGGGATGCCGACACTGATCATTACAAGAAGTCATTCAGACGCAGTCAGGCTACCAAGACCAGAGAAACCATAGATGATACAGACAAGTATGATTACACTACTTCTTTAAAGATCTCTTTCTAGTGTTCAAAGTTGAAAAAAAAGACGATCTTGATGTTCATATTCAAGCCTTTGAGAAATATGCTAAATTAAAGCATATTGATTAAGATGACTGGAAGAGTATTCTCCTCAAACACTAAAGGATGCGGCAAGAAAATGGTAGTACCACTATCTAGCTTGCCAGCTCAGGTCTTACAATAAATTGATCAAGGCTTTCAATCTTGAGTACTCAAACAACAGAGGCAATGAAGACATTCTCTGTGAGCTGGACAAGATCAGGTAAAGAAAATTGTTTGTAAGAAGCTACGTGGAAAAGATCAAAGAGTTGACCAGGCAGTTGCAAGAACCAGCTTCAAAAAAAAGATTGCATGCATGGTTTTTGAAAGGATTTTGCAGCAAGAAGCTGAGAGAGTAAGAGGTATCTGCACCCACGAAGAAGTTTAATGACTTTGTGCAGAGAGATCTGAATCTCGAGTAGCAAGCCAAGAAGAAGCGAAGCCATAAGAAGCGAACGTCTAGCAGTATAGCAGCTCTTCTAGGAGAATTTCAACTCCAGCAGTAGTTCAGACGAAAAGAGAAAGGACAAGGCTAAGAAAGGGTCTTGATCCCGCAAAATCAACAAAATGGCCAGGAAAATTGTTGAAATCAAACCGACCAGACCACCACTCAGGAAGATGGAAACCTTATGCTCCAAATGCAAATCCAAAGATCATGTTTCCAACAAATGTCCATAGTGCACATATTGCAAAGCGTATGGGTACTGGCTATAGTTGTGGGAAATATGGGCACTTTGCAGCTCAGTGTCCAGATGTACCCAGTATTGAGGCTACTGAGCCAAAAGCATCGGAACAAGTTCTAGAACGGGCAGTCACTTGCAGTAAAGGGGTGATTATTGAAGAACTTCTAGACGAGCCTATGCAATCAGTCATTCCTGAAACCAGTAAATGGACTCAGCAGAGAGCACTCTGGAAGGCTAAGGGCAAGGAGAAGGTAGTTGATGAATGGCAAGAGCAGTGAGAACTGGTAGCTAAGATCCCAGAGGATCTAGCTAAGAAGCTACCAGAAGAGCCAGAGGATTTTGATGCTCGTGTTATTCAGAAGATACCACCCCCATCTTTTGAGAAAAGGCAATCAAATCATTCAAGATCTAGAATCTTTGAGACCATGCTTGCTGCAGTGCAAGGACTGGTGGAGGATCTAGGGCAGGTCAAATCAGATTTGACTGCAATAGAAAACACTGAACTGGGAAAAGCATATTATCTTTCTCAGTGTTAGTCAAGGCTCAATATAGACACTAGAACAGAGGATTGACAATGTGAAGATAGTCTTGATTTCTTGAGTTCTGATGATAATTTTGACCAGGAGAGAGAAGAGATCTATGTCAAAATATGTGAACGAATTCAAAAATTGACGATCGAATTAGATGATATCAGAACGACTTTGCTTGAAGCAGCAAAGTTTATCAGACAGTGGAGAAAAGTTGAAGCTAATGCCAGAGCAATTGATTTGTCCACTATCAGAGATGATGAAGTGCCAGTAATCCAGGTGGATTACGAGGTCCTGAAACAATGGGAGCCTCTATCCCGTGTTATACTGGATGGAGGGATAGGTGTGAATATTTTGGGGGGCACATCTTCAGCAAAGGCTTGGTATCACTGATTTAAAACCAGCACCCTTTAAGGTTAGAATGGTTGATCATAGAGTTGTTCAGGCAACTGGTATGATCAAGAATATGCAGATTAGGGTGGGGTAAAGAGAAATTCAAAACCAGCTTTCTGGTACTGGATGTCCAAGAAGCATATGGTATGCTACTAGGATGGCCATGGATTCAGATAGTGCATGATGTTCCTGATTATGCGAATCATACCATAACCATTCAGGGAACCAATAGGAGAAAAATATCCAGATCCAGAAAAATAACACCAGAAGCTGGAAGAAAGCACTTCGACCTGAGGAACTTTGCCAAAAATATGGAGTTAAGAAGATTGAATGGATGCTTGCAGCAATGAACATTTTTTCGTTAGCTAAAATCAACTTGAATGCAGTGTTATTTTATAAGTCTCAAGCTGAGAAACAGAGAAAGTAGTTTCCATATAAGTTCATTAAACTAAATCCTGGAGAGAGACCGGTTCAGTTGACTGGTCGGCTAGAGGAACCATCTGACTCCAAAGAGGGATATTCATATTCCAGTACACCAGTGCACACTGAAGAGATCATTGGAGTTTAGAATGAGAATCCAGAACTAACAGATCCATTCAATGATTATGCAGCATAGTCACTAGCCAAAAGTAAGGGAGGTGGCCCAAATTGGCTACTCCTAGATGATCAAGAGATTGAAGAATGGATTATGGTGGCAAACCCTGATAGAGGATGTCCAAATTTTTTTCAAGACTTGTGATTTATGTCAGAGAATGGGTAGACCAACAACAACTGATATGACTCCACTCACTCTAGTACAGCCACTAGGAGTATTCATGAAATGGGATATGGACTTCATGGGACCATTCAAGAAGGTCACTCCAAGGAAGAATCGGTACATCTTGATGGCTACCTGTTATGTCACTAAATGGGTAGAGATCAAGGCTCTTCTAGATAATACTGCCAAGTCCATTGTTGTTTTTCTGTTTGAAAACATTATCTGTCGCTATGGATGCCCCATTGAAATTGTGTCTGATCAAGGGACACATTTCATTAATGACACAATGGAAATTTTGATGGAGATTCTCTTAGTTAAGCACAGGAAATCGACTCCGTATTATCCCACGTGCAATGGTCAAGCCGAGAGTAGTAATAAAACCATCAAGAATATTTTAACCAAGATTGTTCAGAAGGAGTCACACCAGTGGGATATCAAGCTCCAAACTGCTCTATGGGCCTACAGAACAGCTTATAAAGTCACCACTGGAATGACATCTTTCAGAATGGTGTATGGTACTGAAGATGTAGTACCTATTGAATTTGTAATTCCCAATATGAGAATGGTAGTTGAATATGAATTAGATTTTAATCATAATCTCAAAGAAAGACTGGAGGAATTATTACAGTTGGATGAGTTACAACAAAGAGCCATGCTGGAATAGGAGATTGTTCAACAACGCAGAAGGCACTGGCATGATAGAAGGATAAAGGTTAGGGAGTTTCAGAAGGGTGACTTAGTTTTGCTATATTAGTCCAAACTGGGCCCTAAGAAACCGAATTTGAAGATAGCTTGGGTTGGTCCATTTAAAGTTGTTTGGGTATTTTCAAATGGAACAGTGAGACTGAAAGACTTATCTGGATTACTACTGCCAGGTGTTTATAATGGGGCCAAGATCAACTTATATTATCCTATTGACAAGGAGACCTCCAGAGGTGATGCTACTGGTATTCCACGTACTGATGAATAGGGATTGTCAAACCCGGCTGTTTTAAATCTTTTCCATGTCAACATAGTATCAAAACTAGTAAAGTCTCAGTATGACAAATCAGTGCCAGTGGAGTTTCAAAATCAGTACCAATTTTTATGGGGAAAAGGGCCAACTAGAATAAATGTGTTAATCATTAAGGAGATTATTGAACAAAGTGGCCAATACATGTGTGCCATGTCGCCACCGACGCACATCATTCTAGGAACAGTAAGTAGTGGAGCTATTATGGTGCATACACGATAACAGCGAGGCATGTGGACACTTTTCCTCACAAGTCTCTTGCACGACGACTACCTGCGGGGTTAAGCGTCAAGTTAAGCTGCCCTAGAGTATGCACTTTCTAGGTTGACTTCTATTTAGATATGTAACATTATAGGCTATAGTGAAGTTCAACAATTTGTGACTCTTGTTTGAGGATTTGCAAGGTTGAAACTCACAAATCTATGGTGTTTGTGTAGAGCTAGGAATTAGTATGTTACTATTAGGTATCTCCCCTAGATTCTATAATGCAAGATGAGAACAACTCTTCACCAGTGGTTCATGCATAAATCTACAAGTGTAGCAAGGGAAATGTCCACTCGTTATCTCTCAGTCTATGAAAATATGGTAGGAGACTTATCAAAGGTACCCCACAGCTCAGATTGATCGGAAGGGGACCTCACATTGGTATCATAACATGTTTTAGTAATCCTAGGATAACTATTTTTGTGTGGTAGGGAACACATGTTTGATATTTAATTGGCTTAGGAATATTGTTTTTCTATGATACATATGCTTACAATTGGAATTTCCCAATGCAAGGAGATATTCATATGGCTTACCAAAAGTTTTAGATATTCTCTATCATGGATGAGGTTGCTTGTCGATCACCAAAATATGTATTTCAAAAGATGGTGAAGTATACTCTACACAAGCCATACTTGCTCATCATGTACCAGTTAACGTAGTCACTCATGTTAGCAAACGTAGTCATCATGTACCAGTTAACGTAGTCACTCATGTTAGCAAACAATATACACACGAGCTTGTTGCAGAGGACATTGAAAAATATAAGAGGACCAATGTATAGAAACAAATGAAGACACCATCAAGCATGTGCTTTGATACAATAACCCCTTCTACGATGCCAAGCTCTTGCTCGTGGCACCACAAGAACCTAAAAGACCTGATAAAAATGGTAGAAGTATGTATATGACCTTGGTATGGGGTTTAGAGAATTGGCTACTCATTGATGAGAATGGGATCGTGCTAGCTATGGTGGATGAGAAACATCGTGCACACAAGTGAGTGTATGTTGGCTATATTGTCACTCAAGTGAATTAGGTTCCAAGATCAATTAATTTGGACTCATAAACACGATCTTGAGTATTTGCTAATCCATCACAAGCTCACCATAAACAAGGGAGATGTAATGCAAAATAGACTTGTGTTTATTCATTCATGAAATGAGCTTTAAGTATCTCTACAGCCTTGCACCGCTGCATGTGGGATAAATCCAAAAGCTCACACTTTACAATCCTCCCCTGGAGGTTTGGACTAGGAAGAAATTGAAGAAAACTGACTTCTTTGGCATACTCCAATCATCCGGGAGAAAAAAGAACACCTTCAATCCAAGGGACCATCACCAATCCAGGAGACAAACTATCTCTAGTCCAAAAGACACTCAACACCTCCCCTCAAAAAAATGTATTAAACTGAGACCAAGCTAGTCCAAGCTATCTCCAAATAAATACAATTGGAGGGGAAAGGCAAGACAAAAGAAACTAGAGAATGTCATCATAGACCAGAAGGCTATTGCCGCCTTCTTCTTCATCTTCATCTTTGTCTTCTTCTACCAAATAAACTTTGGGCCTTGGATTTCTACTAGTTCCAGCTCTGTCCCTTTTGAAACACTTGGAATGAAAATGACCCTTATTTCTGCAAATACTTCAAGTCTTCCATGCTAGAAAAGCCTTTTCTATGTGCCCTTCTTTGCCACACTTGAAACAAGTTTTGTTCTTAGAACTAACTACAAAAGCTCCTCACCTAGAAGTAGGATTCCTCCCTTGCTTCTTTTCTTTTGGCACCCCAAAGAGTTGATGACATCTTGAAAATATGGTTTTGGATCCTTCTCCTCAATGATGGTCATAATCTGGTCAAAGCTAGGTGGTAAGGCTGCAAGAAGAACTGCAATTTTTTCCTCCTCACTGTACTGCACTATTTAAATAAGCTAGTTGTGTGGTCATTCTTTAGAGGAAATTGACCAAGCTTGCAATATCTTTGTTATGTTCCATTTTCAATTTGTATATATCTTTCTTCAAGTAGCCTTTCAGCTTGGTTTGCCAAGTTGAAAGCCCTCCCCTTTAAATTTCATACTTGGTTTGCCAAGTATAAAAGCCCTCCCCATTAAATTTCCCAAGCCCCTTCTCTGCCATTGCTCTAATCGAGGGGTCTTAGCTTAGGAGACTCTCCTAGCCAGTCTCTACCTCTTTACATAAACACAAATACCCCTTAGGAGATGATTGAAAAACATTATTTGCAAGTTATTGTGCTTGGATGCAAGATTTTGAAATTTTTTAATGAGAGAGAGAGAGAGTATGAGAAAATTCCTTTGAATTTTTTGAAGCTCCTCTTCACCGGAATGAAGCCACTCTTCACAAAAAATGTCTTCTTTGATTGCTTGAAAAGTTTGCCTTGAAGTTAGCTTTGAGTAGCTTCATTGAAGCTTTCAAATCCAATGGATTTTCCTTTGAACTTGAGAACCTTCAAAATGTTTTGAAGTGCGAAGATTTTACTTGGAGCTTGGAAATATGAAGCTTTGATAGCCTTTGGAAAATGTTATCAAGGCTTCCCTGTTTTGTTGCAGGTGGAAAAGGGCTCCAAAAGAGGACAAGGATAAAGAACTCCCTCTTGGAAGGCCTATAGGAACTCCCCCTTGGGGTTTCAATGGTGCTCAGGGCCGTGTGATGCGAGATTTCAGGCAGGCGGGGTCACGATAGGCATCACGGGCAAACCTTCGGGCAGGCACTGGCACTTTGGGTAGGGTTCCTGGCAGCGGGTGCACAGGATAGGGTTGTGGCGCGTGTGAACAGGGGGTCATGGACTCAAATCATGAAACGCTTTTGAAAGGGGCTTTGGCATCCCCCGGCAAGGGAGCAAGCTTACCTGCATGGGAGAACGCCTTTATGGACCCAAAAACCCAATAAAACCGTTTGGATTGAAATTTTTGCGTCCGGCCAGGCTCCCTTAATTTGGGATAAGGTACTTTGAGCCCATCACCCACCAAGGCAATTAGAAGTAGTCAACCCACTTAAGCCACACCACCCTTTGGCTTTTTTTTTCTTTGTGAAGCCAAAAATAGGAAATATAAAGTCAATTTTTGCATGGTGCCCACAAAGTTAAAGCGCACACACACCTATAGCTAGGGGAGACTTGATTAGTGGGCTAATGATCTCCAAAAATAGTGGTTAAGTAGTCAATTGGAAGCGAAAAATGTAGGAATTTTGGGTGCTTAATTGAAAGCTTGAACTTTGTTCAAATCGTGCACTTAAGGGCTCTACAGAAAGCTCTTGGGAAATATGTCGCACACACACAAGCCACAAAAGCAAATGGATAGTAGAAAAAGAGCAATGCTAATGTAAAATGGGTGAGGATGAACACAATAACATACTAAGAAATTACGCACACACAATGCTAAGTGCGAATTCCCCCTCACCTAATCACCAAAGGGTAGTGGAGCATGCTCTTGCCCAAGTGGTGATTAGGGATTGGGATTGTTAAGCTAATGCACATAAAGGTTAGGGAATGCTAATCATTACACACTAATAAATAATGACAAACCTAGCTAGCATAACCTAAAGCTCTGATACCACTTGATGGGAATGGGATCATGCTAGCTATGGTGGATGAAAGAGAAACATTGTGCACACAAGCGAGTGTAGATAGATTATCACTCAAGAAAATTAGGTTCCAAGATCAATTAACTTGGACTCATAGACATGATCTTGAGTATTTGCTAAGCCATCACAAGCTCACCATAAACAATGGAGGTGTAATGCAAAATAGACTTGTGTTTATTCATTCATGAAATGAGCTTTAAGTAGCTCTACATCCTTGCACCACTGCATGTGGGATAAATCCACTCTTCTCTCCTTGACTCATAGTTTAGGACAAAGCTCACACTTTACACTCATGGGCCATTTCCAGGCTTTCCACTCAAAAGTAGTTTCATAGATCGGTATTAGAACACGGTCCAGGCCTTCTACAACCCTATTGACAAGTAGCTTTTCAGTGCCATTGAGTTGAAATTGAGCAACCACCTGGCTAGAGGATTTCCAGCACTTGCTATTTCTATCCGAGAAGTGGCTTAGTCGTTGAAGTCCTTTATTGGTAAAACCGTGTTTTTGTTGTTGCTCACCTACTCCTTAATCTACTCATAACTTAGGATTTACATAAAAAAAGTGCATTTTATGCATTGGAGGGGTGTCGAGCATCATTGCTAAGCTCTACGGTCCATTTGGGGCTAAAAACGGTCAGGTAAAAAAAGACCCTATAGATAAAAAGCGCGATTTTTGCAAGTGGTCAAAAGGGGGATTTGAGGGCACGGACATGTGTCTTTAGATATTGCCTACCCATCCTATAAGTTTTGTCTTGTTTAAGCTGTGTTTGCTTGGTGAACCATTGAGATTTTTTTGCAGTGTCGTAGTTAGTAAATACTGCCTGACATGGAGCTGATTTAGTTTTGAGTAGATAGGGATTGAGTGTGTTTTTTTGAGAGACTCACAACCTCTCGTAGCCTCCATGAACTAGTCAAGTTGACTCCATCCCATGGTATGACATTTATGTGTATGGTTTTCACTATCACTACAATAAGATAGCAAGGCTTGGCATTTGGAGAGCCCTACATTTTGGCATTGCTGCTGAGGAAGAGGTGACCTAAACTAGGGAAAAACCTCAATAATTAGTAGTTTTGTCCAAAAAATTCATCTAGGTCCACTTGGAGTACAGAAACCAACTTTTAGAAACCACATGATCAAGGTGCGTCTACTTCAACTCTATAGAGGTGTCTTGGGAATAGTACTCATCGAGAACCTTTAAGCTTAGATTAGGTTGTTTTTGAGTGGTTGATAGCTTAGACTATGTTAGGGTCTAAGGATTGACGCACTATTCAAGCTAAAAACAAGAAAAAAGTGATTGTTGGTGGACACTTTCCACTACCTTTTGCTAATGTAATTAGGAGTAGGATAAGTAGGAATCAAGGAAGGTTTCCAATCTATCTCACCCTCTGATTTAACATCACTAAAGTTTTGCAAACCATTTTAGAGATTTCAGGTACAAGACTCATAAGGTGAGTTTAGAGCTTCAAAAATAGCATTTCTAGACATTATTGATCTTGGAAAAGCTAAAGCAATATGCGGGTAAGTCAAAGATCAGCTTTCAAGAAAATTTTCAACGTTTGGCAAAAAATGGGCTTATTATATTCTTAGTGATAGATGCATGCTAAATTGAGTTTTGATGGCCGAAAGTATGTGCATTAGCTTGTATAGGACCTTAATGCCATCAAAGTCCCAAAAAAGTGTAAATTTTGTCGAGGAGATAATAAAGTACTTTTTTTTCTCGGGCTTGAAATCGAACTTTTTTCATATGGATATCTTATTTGGGTGATATGCTGACACTTTTTTGAAGGCTCAAGAGATTATATGCTAACACTCTTGGCTGGGTTATATGTTATGTTCACTTTTGTGAAGGCTCAAGAGATTATAATTCCATTTAGGGGCAAAATTGGGCCAAAAAAACCTTCACTCTGAACAGACAAACTACTACGGCTAAGAACACTTGATACTGAATAGAACTTGATGAAACTTCTTGAAAGGTCTTGAAAGACTTTGTTACAACTATGAAAAGCAAAAAAGTGGAAAGAAATTGCAAAAATTGGTACCTAGATAATAAGCACGCTTACTATTTATGGGCTTAAAAAAGAAATATTTTGAAAATTTCTCAACTCCACATGTATAAGGAGGCTCTAATTCAAGTTTGCTAGCATTTGGACTTGTAAGTTTCCAGATAGGCTTATAAACCATTGAAACAAGACTGCAGACACAAAATTTGGCTTAGGAACTTTAAAATTAAATCAAACTTCATGAAACTTGATTTGTGACTTGATTCATAAAAAAGACAAAACCATTTTGAGCACCTTAAGTGTCTTTGAGAAATACTGTCTATATAGGATTTGTTTAAATCTCAAGAAGTGTTTACTCATGGTTAGACACATAAATATTCTTGGACATATTGTTTCAAAAAGGTATTGCGACCGATATGGAAAAGGTGACTGTTTTGCTGAGCACAAGAAATTGGCTCAGACCATCACAAATCATCATGTTTGGACCAAGACTTCAAAACTACTTCGAAAGGTACCAAAATTGGTAGGGCCACTCCTCAAGACATATGGGACACCACCCCAAGCTTGGATACAAGAAAAGTGACCCTCATCAAGTGTTAGGAGCAAAATTTCCAAAGTCAAAGGATAAGGTGTAGAGAACACTTCAAGAAACCAAAATCTACTTCAAATTAGGGATAAACATTACTTACTAGACCTATAGGACGAGTGTGTAGCACTAAAAGTTGAATAGGCCAAATTTTTGCAAGGGTAGAATACTAAGCTCTCTTATTATCTTTTGACCCCAAAATGACGCAACTTGGCATTTCTCCTTATACACCTTGTCCGCATGATGCACCAAGGCCGTGAACCCCCTCACATATCAAAAATCACTCAAATCACGATCAAACATCAAACAATGCACCAAAGCTTCCAAATTCCAAAAAATAGCCTAAGGAAGCCATTTCCAACCCAAAAAAGTGTAACTACATTTAGGGCACGGGAACATCAAAGTACAACCTCTTCAAGCCAATAAAATGCAAAAAAGATGAAAAAGATTTATAGTATATAATAAGCGCGCTTATTATCTACTGGTGCCAAATGAGTCCAAATTTACAAATTCTTGCTACCATTAGCTTCATCATACCCTCACAAGCCTCTTGCACATCAATTTTGGAACAATTTGAACAATGTACCAATACTTAGTCATTTTTAGAATCCTTGCAGTCAAAAAGTGATCCCAACCAGGAATTCATGCATCCAAATCTCCCCAAACTTCAGATCCTAAATATTCAATGCCACTTAGCATGAGCTAAGTGAGACACTTCGCTCAACCAAACAGAAAATATAAATACCCAATAATATAATATTTAAATAGGATGCTTTGATACCTATAAATAAACAAACCTTACATTAAGCTCTGATACCACTTGTAAGGCTCTAATTAAGGTGGTTTGTCGCATGTTGCATTCATGATTGACACAAGACTATGAGTAATTACACTTAAATAGAGAGAGACGAGATATCTGAACGTTAAAATAAAAAAAATATAACTTGCCAAATAGGTTGCATTGTTTTTGAAGTGAATACAAGGCCTCTCTTTTATAGCCAAGAGAGTGAACATGAATGTTGACATGTGTCCCTATGAGGTGTCTAGGTGAGGTATAGACTAGAGCCAAGTGTAGAGGGTGTCTCCATGTGTGGAGCTAGGCTAGTGCTAGAGAGTGAATAAGGCTCGCATCCTCAACAACCCTCCCCTCTGTAAAGTGTGAGCTTTGTCCTAAAGTGTGATTCAAGGAGAGAAGAGTGGAATTATCCCACATGCTGTGGAGCAAGGCTGTGAGCTACTTAAAGCTCACTTCATGAATGAATAAACACAACTCTATTTTGCACTACATGCTTGTCTATGGTGAGCTTGTGCTAAGCTAATTCAATACTCAAGATTGTGTTTATGAGTCCAAGCTAATTCTATCTTGGAACCTAATTCACTTGAGTGATAACCTTGCTTACACACACACACTCACACATCGACGCTATGTTTCTCTTTCATCCACCATAGCTAGCATGATCCCACTCCCAACAATTGGTATCAGAGCTTTAGGTTATGCTCGCTAGATTTGTCATTATTCATTAGTGTGTTAATTATTAGCATCTCCATTAGGTTGATCGGCATTTGATAATTACTGTTACGGTCCATTGAAATTTTCATAACTAGTTGCATCTCTCACTAATTAAGCACTAATCTAGCTATGTGTGGGCATGTCCTTGGCACACCCAAGAGGCCACTACCCTCCATGGCTAGGTAGGCTTGATTAGGGAGATGATTAGCATCTTTTTGTGTTGCATTTTAGATTGCCCTTTTGTGTCAATTTTTGCATCATTTGCCTCTTCGATTAAATTCATTGAACTCATTTTTTTTTTTGTATTGCTCACCTCTTCCCAAAGTGCTCATTTCAAGCTTTCCATAGAGCCTTCAAGCTCTCCAATCCGAGCCCGAGAACTCCATTAAACGTATCCTCAATGTTACCTATTATTAGGTGTGTGTGTGTGTGTGTGTGTGTGTGTGGAGCCTGCTAGCTTGAGTTTAAAGACTCTATTTTTAGGAGCTCCTTGCAAGCAAACGAGCTCGCTTTGTTGGCTACTGCACCATAAATGGTGTGTTGACTCATGGGGTCTACAACTCAAATCGTCTTGGCTATTTCGAGCAAGCTAGGCAGACCCAAAATTTGCATCAAATTGACTTTTCGAGCAAATCGGGTCCGCTAGGGACTGTTCCTGCCGCACCTTTTTTGCCCGCCTGCCCGGCGACCTACCCCGGCGTGCCCGCGCCTGCCCGACAAGTTGCCCTGCTGCCCACGCCTGCCCCAACTGCCCGGACCTGCCTGCCTTGCCCGTTGGCACTAGCACCGGCTCACACGGCCCCGAGCACCACTAGGGGAGGTTCCTATAAGGCCTTGCAAAAGGGTCCTCCTTTGGAGCCCTTTCCCACCTGCAGTGAAACCAAGGTGACTAAAGCATTCCTACAAAAGGACAAACTCCATAAGGTTATTTCAGAGGGGTATTCTTCACTACCATAAGCTTTTTCAAACTCCTTCAAGCATCGGAAGTGGCAAATTCCAATGAGCTTCACCGCGTAAAGCAAAGGGCATTACCTCCTTGTGAAGAGGGTCTTCACCGATGGTGAAGAGGAGCTTCACAAAAGGAGTAGAGCTTAGGAATTTTCACTCACTCTCTCATTCTTTCCCTCTCTCTTCCCCTACAATTAAACCCTAAAATTATTGCAACCAAGCACGCCAACTTGCCAATAAAATTTTTCAAGGGTTATTTTTGCTTGTGTAAAGAGGTATACACTGGCTAGGAGAGTCTCCTAAGCTAAGACCCCTCTATTAGCACAAATGGGGGACAAGGGAATAGAAAAATTCAAAGGGAAGATATTCGCCATTGACATCATCAACCAGAAGAAAGTGTTATGAATGTGGAAGAATGGGACACATAGCGAAAGACTGCTACACAAACAATCCTTGCAACAAACGTGGTAAGAAGGGACACCCACCTTCTCGATGCTACTCAAATGGAGGCAGTAGCAGTGGAGAAAGCAGCAGTAGTAGAAGCAACAACAGAAGCAACGAAGGCAAGAGACCAAACAAAGGATCATCTCACATGGTAGAAGAGAAGAAGACAAAGGAGAGACTTGTGTTTTATGAAGACGTACTTTTGAAGATGCAGCCTCTCTACTTGTAGGGGAGGAATTTTATTTTCCTGTGTGGATATTATCATCCTGTGTGGATTTTGTCAACCTGTGTAAATTTTACCATCCTGTGTGGATACCAAGTTATCATCCTATGTGGATCATGCATCTTCAGTATTTTGTCATAGTCCAAACCTCAAGGGGAGGATTGTAAAGTGTGAGCTTTGTCCTAAAGTGTGAGTCAAGGAGAGAAGAGTGGAATTATCCCACATGCTGTGGAGCAAAGCTGTAGAGCTACTTAAATCTCATTTCATGAATGAATAAACATAACTCTATTTTGCACTACATGCTTGTCTATGGTGAGCTTGTGCTAAGCTAAGTCAATACTCAAGATTGTGTTTATGAATCCAAGCTAATTCTATTTTGGAACCCAATTCACTTGAGTGATAACCTTGCTTACACACACACTCACACATTGACGCTATGTTTCTCTTTCATCCACCATAGCTAGCACGATCCCATTCCCAACACCCTTTGTGAGTCTGATGAGCATAATGTGTGTGTGGATACCATTTGCTTGGGGTATAACTCTCCCATAAGAAGTACATCAATACAAAAAAGGTGTGTCCTCCCCTAGAGTAAAGTACCAATAAGGTGTAGGACTATGTGTGATGCCTCCCCATGAAGAAGTGTATCAACATGGTGTATAGGCCTAGGTGGTTGCCTCCCCTTGAAGTGTGTGTCATCAAGGTGTGTAAGTGCTCACAAAACATCACAAAAGTGCACAGATCTAGTGGTTTCATCTTCACTATCACTGTCACAAGTAGTAAGATGTGTTTTGCCTTTAACCTTTCTTTCTCGAGGCTTGTTTTGGTTGTTGCTGTTGTTTCCATCTTTCAACCTACAAGACTTGGCACCATGAGTAGTGCCACCACAAATGGAGCATGGATTTAATGTATAGCAATCTTTGGTAAGGTGGTTGCTTCTGTCACACTCTTTGCATCTCTTGCTTTTGGATGATGAGGCGATGTAAGCTCCTCCAATGTTCTTCTTGAGTCCATCGATTTCTTCTCGTGTTCCTAGAGCAACTTGATAACGTCCTCAATCTTGGGCACAAGCTCCTTTTCCTTTAGCACAATAAAAATTTGGCCAAAGTCAACATCAGGCATTGCTTTAAGTAAAACAATGACTCGCTCTTCAATGTCTATTGGGGTATGGATGTAAGCTAATTGAGTGCAGATGCTCTTTAAGTGGTTTACAAGGGAAGGAAGATCCTCTCCATCTTCCATAAACAAGCCACATAGCTGCATTTTCAAGGATATGTTCGAATTTTGGCTATTGCTCCAAAATGCCTTTCCAATGTGATCCATGCATCATAGGAGGTGGTGGAATTGTCTAGATAGTGCACATAGTTGTCTCCTACTGATGTGAACAGGATCCCCAATGCTTGTTCATCTTTGGATGTAAATTGTGTTGTGCTTTTCCTGGTCTCTATCCTCTCCCCTTGCCCTTATGGTGTGACAACTGACCATTATTATTTTTCCATAACCTTTGGTTTTTGTTTGCCAAGTGTGAAATCATTGGCCATTGAAGATAGTAAGTGTGTCTTTCCCCCATGTGAAGTGCAAGTGTGTAAGTGTGTGTGTAAGCGTGAACAGGCACTTGGAGAAAGTTACAAACTTCATAAAAGGTATTAAAAGAAAAAAAAACTATGTTAATTCACAGCGCAAAGATGGATGACAAGCCTGTAGGCCTTAAGCAAGCCTGAAGAGGAAGTTGTTGATGGCAGGCTGATTGGAAGCTCTGAGCACATTTACTAAGACCGTGCCGGGGCGTATCTGAGATAAGCGGAAGCAGCAAGTTGTACCTGTTAGCAAGACTTGACGCTATGTGTGCCTGTGGATGAAACAGCAAGTGGGCGGGGCAACTTAGTGCAAGGCGACCAACAAGCGAAAACAAAAAACCTTGTGTGTGTAGTGCTACCGAGTATGCAGAAATCCACCGAGTTTTTGGATCTTTAGCAAAGCAAGAGGCTTCAGAGTTGTAGAAGCGGCAGGCTGTTGGCAATCCGGAGAGAGAGCACCTTCGGTTGAGTTTGAGAAAGGCTATAAGGGCGTGAAGAAGGCGGGCGAGAGATGACTCACGTGCCTTGTTGAAGACAAGATTTTGAAGCTTTGGCGATGCAGTGAGCTCGCAGAGAAGGTTCACGAGCAGGGAATTATAAAAATGATGGTTGAATTTCTTGAGCTTTCATTGAAAAAGCTCTCAAAACAATTCTTTTCCACAAATGCTCATTTTCCTATGCCACGTAGCATGAGCTAAGTGAGACACTTCGCTCAATCAAAGAGAAAAAATACCTAATAATATAATATTTACAATAGAATGCTTTGTTAACTATAAATGAACGAACCTTACATTAAGCTCGCATACCACTTGTAAGGCTCTAATTAAGGTGGTTTATTGTATCTTGCATTCATGATTGACACAAGGTTATGACTAATTATGCTTTTATATATATATATATATATCTATATATATATATATATAGACTGAAGATATTTGGAAGGAGGCCATGGTTTGGGAGCAAAGGATTTTACATTCAGCTAATGTGGCCTAGCTTACCTCCAAGAAAATCACATAAACCTGGCACCAACAATCTCTACCTTATCCTCTAGTGAAATATGAAAGCCTCAAAGGTGAAAGAATGACTAGTCAAAGATCGCTGCGGATATTGTAGATCAACACCCGGCGTAAAGAATGTATTGGTTAAAGAAGCAGTACCTAATTTTCTATACTTAAGCTCCACCAAAAATTAGAAGGGACCCACTTTCTGACCAAGACCAAGAGTCCACAATTGGGGCAGCCCCATCAAATCATTCTCAAGAAACATCTAGCAGAGCTGAACTACTCTCGCTTGAGTCCTTCAAAGGGCAAAGCTTCTAAAGATTATATGCTCAAGAAATTATCAAAACCTATAGAAATCTTCAAGAGTATTCCCAATCTTGCATGTATTATGTTCACAAAAATAGCCAAGATGCTTCTCACATACATCCAAACATTCCACCAGGCAGAGCAGACAAATGCCCCATGGATGGCATTTCTAGAGGCCAACCAAGGGCTTTATGATTTGTCAAATCAACCACCAAATGAAGTTCTTTATGGGATTTATGCCAGGGTGATGTTCTTGCCCTCCTACTACATGAAAACCTTTGAAGAATCATTCTATAGGGGTATCTTCACACTTTTTACTCTAGAATCTTCGGCCTCGTGGTAGAAAACCTTTCTGCCAGGTTTGTTAGATAACCGCAATGGAGCTCAACACTCCAATCGATCTACAGTTCTTGTCCAAAGCAGACAAGAAGATCCAATGCAAATACTATTATGTTCTAGAAGCCTTGAAGAAGCAAAGAAAAGCTCACAAACTAGACCACTACCCGATACCTTAAAGTTGTGTCCCAGATGACTCAGTCTAGGAGGGGTGGAAATGTTAGCACACTGCTAACATTGGAATCTATATATATAGCTTATGATGCAATCTCTCTCTTTTTTTTAATCAATCTGGACATCCATAGCCTTAAGACCTTGTAATTCTTTGATTTTCAAATTGAATTTGTAAACAATTATATGATTAGGTCTCCCCAATCTTAGAAAAATAAAAATTCTCTCAAAATATATTAAGTGCATAAGTGAAGGGTGAGTTTAGCAAATGAAAAGACAGATGAAAGTGGAAAGTCAAGAGACATATGAAGGTGGAAAATCAAAAGCCAGATGAAGGTGGAAAGTCAACAGACCCTTTGTGTCCATATGAAGAGGCGGTCAACTTCACATTGGTATATTTGTGTTTCTCTTCTTGTTTATTTTTCCTTTAGCGTTTTCTTCTCTTTAAAGTGTCCTCTCCCTCTCTCTCTCTCTCTCTCTCTCTCAATGTTATATATGTCCTTCCTAGCTGATATTGTGAAAACTTTAAGTGCTTCATCGTTTCCTGTTGCCACATGCTATGCTCTAGCGCATTGTTTTTATTGTTGTTGAGGGAATCTTTGAACTAGGAATACCTTTTTATTTTTTTGAAGCCATTTAGGCATACCTTTTATGAGCCAAACAGAGTGGGGCTAAACGCTTTGAGATTGTATCTATTAAATCTTAAACTGCAAAACAACTAGAAAGTTTCTCATTTTTGAACCCAAACCTTTTGGCTAACGTATAAAAGTCAATTTTTGTAAAACCTAGAGGAATCTTTCTGGATAATAAGCGTTACGACTATTCCACATAAAACTATTTACTCTTCTGTGATCTTCTCAAGCTCATAACTCCCTTGTGAAGTGTCCATTTGAAGTACCGTTTTCTTCATCACGCTCACAAATGGAAGCTCTTTGCAACATTGTGCTTTTCTCTTGATAAAGCTATGTTTTTACTGCTGCTTGCCTACTCCTTAACTTGCTCATAACTTAGAATTTACATAACAAAAATGCATTATTTGGAGGGGTGTCGGGACATCATTGCTAAGCTCTAGAGTGCATTGGGGCCTGCAAATAGTTAGGTCAAACCTGGCTAGTAGATAATAAACACGATTTTCCCAAGTGGTCAAAAAGGGGGATTTGAGGGTAGGGGAACATGCCTCTTATAAGTTTTGTATTGTCCTAGACTTTGCTTGCTTGGTGAACCGTTGAGATTTGTTTGCAGTGTCGTAGATAGTAATTGTTGTCTGACATTTAGTTGAGTGTAGCTTTGAGTAGATAGGGATTGAGTGTGTTCTTGGAGAGACTAACAACCTCTCGTAGCCTCCATGCACTAGTTAAATCAACTCCATCCCACATTATGACATTTATGTTCATGGTTCTCATTGTCTCGCGACAATAAGATAGCGAGGATTGGCATTTGGGGAGCCCCACACCAACCAACAACATCCAGCTAGTTAGATGCATATTGCTTCCATATGTCACAAGTTGGCCAAAGCTAGACTCACTAGAGAAAAGAAGACATTATATGATCATGACATAAAGACGTGGAATGCATTGATACCTTATGAGGTACAGATGATTGACCAAAGGGAGCAGCTAGAGCAGGAGGCCACTTATCACATCTTCCAGAAGGAGAACACCGACTCTAGTGCTCAAGGGAGTGGCAAATCTGCAACACTTTAGATTCCATCCTAGATAGTTAAGAAGGCTTCTTTGAAGAAAGCTCCAGATAAACTAAAGTGCAAATGATAACATAGGCATACCATTGAGAATTTTGAAATATACCAAAATTCAAAGAAAGGGGAGGAGGATGTAGATAGTGGAAACTACCTCTATACAAGAACTTGCACATAGCCGGGTTTAGCATTTACTAGTAGTAATTACGGTAGTAACTATAATATTGCACTAGTTTGTGAAAACCCAATACGAGCACCTATAAATAGGACCCACTACTTTCATTTTGGGGATTGGTGTCACTTCGTTGGGCTATCTTGAGTCTTTGTAATCATCCATCTGTTGCTTCTATTATCATCAATTTTTGTTGTAATTAGCACTCGGTGCCAGTTGTACTTCTATTTCATCATCTGAATATATCAGTTCCATTTTTTTGTGTGCAACATCTAAATTTGTACTTTAAGTTCAATTCATATCTGATTTCTTATGTTCACCTAAAGTCTAAAAGGAGGAAAATCACATAAAATTGCATGTTTCATTTTCTATAAGGGCATCATATTCTGATTGCATGGCATTCATCCAATTTTCAAAATTTTGTGCTGCATCAAAAGATAGAGGTTCCTCCACATTAGATAAACTAGAAACAACCAAAGCATAACAATCTAATGCATAAGAAGCATGGTGAGAATATGAACGAGTACGACTAGACATAGGTGCATCCAATTTATTGTCATACAAAGTAAGCTCCAACCATTTTGTAAGATCCTCGATTTTTGGGTCTGTTTTAAAAATTAAAAAATAGATTCTAATATCTGCTTCGTGAAATTTTGGCTTAGAATGCTTGTTTGGTAGTGTTGTAAGGTTTTAAAGTGAAAGCAAGGTCATTTTCATGTTTTGGTAGATTAAACGAACGTTTGGTGTAATTTTGGAAAAAATTGCTTTTTTAGCCTTTTCATGCTTTTTGTGTTTTTTCGTGCTTTTTTGCAAAAAATAGGTCCCAAGGTAGCTATGGTTCAATTTTGTAGAAATATGCTTTCGGACACTTTTCATAATTTTTAGTGCTTTTTAGTGAAAAGCAAGTCCGCTTTTTTATTCCAGTGGACGAGGGGAACCCGTGGTTCAATGCTAGAAAATTGTACTTTTTTTTCTTTTTACGCTATTTTTAGCAATTTGTGCTCTTTGGTGTTTTTGAAAAGCAACGTGCTTTTTAGGAAGAACTAAACATAAAAATATTATTTTTAGTCACCGTCGCGTTTAAAAATGACCATGCATGGAGAAACGAGATTAAACGAGATTTTTACTAGGATTATTTTTATAAAAAGCAACACCGTAAATGTTGGGACATCACGGTGCAACATAATTTAGTCACAGTCACATTAGTTGCCAGGATATTGTCTAATTAGTCAATTTTTACTGTAAAAATTGAAGGAAAATTGGGAGAGTTGACCACCAAAAGCTAAGCCATGTTTTTAGCAAAATTCCCCAAAAGTTCGAAGCTATTCGAGGCTAAGAGGTAGCACTACTTGTTGCCTTTGGTCTCATTCCAGCTTGACAGAGTAGCTATAAATTGACTTGCAAGGCTCAATTTTCAGTGCCGAAGGTGTTGTGTCTGTGTGCGCGTGTACGAAGTGTGCGTGTATGGAAGCATGCAAGAGAGGGAAGGAGAAAAGGGGGAAGGGGATGAAGGAGAATTTTTGCACAGAGGGATTGGGTTAGTGTGTGCGTGTACGGAGTGTGCGTGTATGGAAGCATGCAAGAGAGGGAAGGAGAAAAGGGGGAAGGGGATGAAGGAGAATCTCTGCACAGAGGGATTGGGTTAGTGTGCGCGTGTACGGAGTGTGCGTATATGGAAGCATGCAAGAGAGGGAAGGAGAAAAGGGGGAAGGGGATGAAGGAGAATCTCTGCACAGAGGGATTGGGTTAGTGGAGAGGAAAGTGAGAGAGTGAAATCAACTCTCTCACTTTCTCTCCCTATATTCATTAGGAAGAAAATGTGAGTAAGGGTGGTTTCCCACGGCCACCTGGCCTACACCCCAACAACCTCCCACTTGAAGGTCATGGTGGCCAATAGTGACATCAGTATAATTAATCTATACAAAGTTGATGAAGCATCACCTAGGCTTCATCCTACACCCATAAGCTCTATGCAATGTGTAAATCACTCCAAGGCTAGGCTCGTTGTGAGAGCATCTGCGGGGTTGTTGTTAGTGTGGACTTTGACAAGATCGATGCGCTTGCCAGCCAATGCATCTCGTATGACATGGTATCGGACCTCTATGTGTTTTGACTTTGAGTGAAACACAGGATTCTTTGCCAAAGAAATGGCACTCTGACTATCACAATGCAGTACTCGAACCTCGTGAATGCCCAAATCCCCCACTAGACGAGCTAACCATATGGCTTCCTTGCTGGCGTCAGATGCAGCAACATATTCTACCTTAGTAGTAGATGAAGACGTGTAGTCTTGGAGACACGATCTCCAAGAGATAGCTGCTCCAACAAACATGAACACATAGCTAGATGTGGATCTTCTACGATTCACAACCCGCATAATCCGCATCCGTGTAACCTACAATAGATGCATCACTCTTTCTGAAGCGTAAACACTTGCTAGTTGTACCTTTCAAATATCTGAGGATTTTCTTCACTGCTTTCCAATGCTTCTTGCCAGGGTTTTCTATGTACCTACTAACCACTCCTAGTGCATGTGCAATGTCTGATCTTGTGGCTACCATAACGTACATCAAACTGCCAACTGCTGAAGAATATGGCACTTTCACCATTTTCTCTTTCTCAGCCACTCTCTTGGGAGGATCTTCCTTGCTAAGTTTGGACTATGCTTGCATTGCGGTACTCAATGACTTCCCCCCTTGCATACTAAAATGTTGCAAGACTTTGTGGATGTACATTTCTTGAGATAATTCAAGAATTCCACGTTTTCTGTCTCTCTTGATGTGCATACCAAGAAAGTGATTGACATCTCCCAAATCCTTCATGGAGAAGTGAGTGCTTAGCATATTTTTCAACTGATTGATCTCATCAATCGATTTGCCTGCGATAAGCATATCATCTACATACAAGATCAAGATGATTAAAGAACCATCAATCAATCTCTTTGTGTATAAGCAGTGATCCTCTTGACTTCTTATGTAACCCTGAGACTGCATGAATTTGCTGAATTTTTGATACCACTGCCTTGAACCTTGCTTGAGGCCATAGAGTACCTTTTTAAGTCTACAAACCGAATTTTTCCCTTGTTGGCTTCTAGGTGTTACATACGAAACCCTCTGGTTGTTTCATATAGACATCTTCATGTAGATCCGCGTGAAGAAATGTTGGGTTCACGTCCATTTGGACAAGCTCCATGTCCTGGATAGCAACCAAGCCAAGCATAGTGCGAAATGTAGTCATCTTGACTACTGGAGAGAAAATATCATCAAAATCTACATCTTTTTGTTGCTTGAAACCCTTGGCAACTAGACGAGCCTTGTACCTAGGATCAAGATCTTCAGTTGTATACTTCTTCTTGTATACCCATTTGCAAGGTAAATCATTTTTGCCTTTTGGTAATTCAACCAAATCCCATGTCTCATTAGCCACACTTGAATTGTATTATGATTACATAGCCTGCTCCCACTTAACGCTATTGTCCATTTGTATAGCTTCTTTGTACCAGGTTGGCTCTCCACTGTCAGTACCAAAATGTGGTGTATACCTGGCTCATACCTCTCGGGAACACATGATACTCTTACAGAGTGCCTTAGTGCTTGAGTGTTGGACTCTGCTCTCTCCGGAGAAAAAGTAGTATCTTGCACTTGAGGATTAGGTGCAACACTACTTAACTGAGTTGGTTCGGAGGCTACACCCTCAAAACAAATGCGTCTGTACTCAACTTTCTTCAATAGCTTCTTGTCCATTTTTGATTCATTGAAAATCATGTGTGAGCTATGAATGAATTTGTCGGATTCTGGGTGCCAGAGACGATAGCCCATCTCTCCATTTGCACCATAGCCGATAAAAGTGCATTTGTGTGACCTGGGGTTTAACTTGCGACGAAGTTCTTTGGGCACATGTGCATATGCCTCACATCCAAATACACGTAAATACTCATAGCTTGGCATTTTTCCAGTCTATAATTCCTCTAGAATTTTGAAATTCAAAGGAGAACTAGGTGACATGTTGATGATGTGCACTGCTGTCAGGACAACTTCCCCTCAAAACTCTGGAGTAAGCTTCGCTCGCCATAGACATAATAGAGATAACTCACTCTTGAATCATGCGATTCATTCTTTTAGCTATCCCATTTTGTGCAGGTGTGTATGGAGCAGTAAACTGCCACCGAATGCCTCTTCTATTGCAAAAATCCTTGAACTCCATGGAGACCTATTCTCCACCATTGTCTGTGCAAAAGGCTTTGAGATTTTTCCCTGATTGGTTCTCAACCATGGCGAGGAATCTTTGGAACGTTGAAAAACCTTTTCCTTACGCTTAAGAAGATACACCCGCACCTTTCTGGTAGAATCATCTATGAACGTGAGAAAGTAGTTTGCCCCCCCCTAGAGTTTTATGCGGCATTGGACCACACAAATCACTGTGCACCGAGTCTAGGGGTTTGCCTAGTTTCTTGTTTAATGGCAAAGATGTTAACCTATTCTGTTTGCTGTATAGACAATGCTCACACAATGGAAATTCAATTTAACACAGGTAAGTAGCCAAAACGCTGAAGTGTTTTCATTGCCTTTTGGATAATATGCCCTAGTCGGCTATGCCACAAATCAGTAGATGGCAGCTCGGCAACATAGATAGAGTGTTCATCGACACTTGAAACAAACATAGAGTACAGGGATCCATTTTTACGACCTTTCATCATGATAAGATTGTTCTTGCGGATCATCCAAGAACGATTACCAAAAATTGTAGTGTAGCCAAGATAATCCAATTGCCCTATAGAAAGCAAGGTCTTTGTAAGCTTGGGCACATGTCTGACATTCTGCAACACAAAAGTAGTGCCATTATGCATCTGAAGTTTCACATTACCAATGCCAATAATGTCAAGCTCGTAGGAATCACCAAGCCTGCCTAAGCCATGCATGGATGCATAAGAGGAAAACCACTCTCTATGCGGTATGACATGAAAACTTGCACCAAAATCAAGAATCCAATTCTGTGCATAACCCTTATCATGTGCAACCAACGCATCTGGAGTGAGATCTGAAGTGAAAATGAGAACATCTGAGGGATCTACCGCCACCTCTGCATGAATATCTCTTGGCATAATGATCATCACTGGAGGAGGAGCATCCTTTATTGCAGTGGTAGGTATGCGAGACTCAACCACATTGAGCTCCTCAATCTTTACCGTACTTTTGCCTTTGCCACAATTATCCTTTTGCATGTTTTTTTGATCTCTTAGGAAACTGCGACAATCCTTTTTGTAATGGACCTTCTTAAGACAATAGTAACACTCGACATGTCTGGCACTGCGGTCTCTACTTGAGTTTTTGTGTCTGCTCTAGGACTACGAGGATTTCGCTCTCTACTTTTGCTTTTGTATTTGTTCCTATCACTGCCTCTTGCCTTTGTTGAACTGCCAATCATATATGCATCTCCATGACTAGCACCATCTCCATGACCAGCACCATCAAGAGATCGATGTCAAATCCCTTCGGTGAGCAACACATCTGTGAATAGAATTGAACTCTAACTTTCCATTTGGAGCCAAATTGCTAATGGCTTTGCAAAAGATGTCCCATGAACTAGGTAGAGAGCATATCAAGAATATAGACTTGAGTTGTCTTCAAACTCCTTAAAACCTTGAGCAACTAACTGAACAAGGAGTTGAACTCATTTAAGTGACCAAAAATTGTGCTACCTTATTTCATGTTGATCTTCATAAGCTTTTTCATGAGAAAAACTTTGTTGGATGCACTTTTACTCTCCCATGCTGAACATAACCCATCCCAAAGTTCCTTGGTTGTTGTGTTCCGTATGATAGTGAAGAATACTGACTCGGCTAGATGTAGACGTATTCTAGCCATGGCTCTCGCATCCAAAAGCTCCATTGAGCTTGCGTATAGTGATCATTCTCTGCACACTCTTTCAATGGTTCTGATAGGCCTTTGTTTGTCAAAACATCTTTCATGCGCTCTTTCCACATGGTGAAGTTGCTACCATCGAACTTACAAATGAAATAATCCTCCTTTTTTGAACAAGAAGCCATCATTGACAAGAGCGTTTGAGAGGTGCCAAACTATGGTGAGTAGCTGCAAAAATTTGGGCAAAGTAACTGAAATAGGCTCAAAAGTGCCAACAATGAAAGTCACGACTCGTGGGAAGGAAATCCAACAGAGTCTCCTTTGTGTATGAGGAAAAACTCAACTCAAAATACGCATAATTGTGCCAACTGCACTAACTAGGCATCTACTGCACAACCACTACTATGTGACTGCCAACTCGGTGTCAAAAGCACAAAAATCCGTCAAGATATATATTCTCTGGCAAGCGTACCGTAAATGGGAACTCCAGCTACCTGTATCACCGAAGGTGCCTCAACATTCAAGCATACCCCAGCTCAAAGAAAACCTCACGCTATCGACCCTCCAAAGGCTACTGCAGACACAAATGGACTAGCCACAGTCTCAGAAAGGGATCTTACGATTCGAGTCTCAAAAACGGCCGAGAGAAACTGCCAAAATAGCCAAAATGGCTCCACACGTAGTACAATGGGTAGTGTTCGCAACTCAACGTACATGAGTAAACCGCACTCAAATAGGCGCCAAGAATTGCTGCATGTAGTAAAAGCGATCCCTGCAGAGATATCTGCTCTCAAAAGAGCTCAGTAGGAGTAAGTGTGCTCAAAGCAAAATGCATATGTCAACGCATGTGTTTGCAGAGAATCTGCTGTCGAAATGACTACCAAATCGCCTGTGAAAGTGTATGTCTGGTAACTGGAGAATCTGTGTGTGAACAAGCTGAAAAATACCCTATAGCCTATAACCTACGTGTCGATGTCATTAAGTGCCGATTTCTACCACCACCATGCAAAAATACGCTAGTCAAATAGCCACCAAAGGTGTTGTAGCCAAAAACCATGCCGTACAGCGTGATCGGTGTGCTCGATGCCAATGTTGGGTGTCACTCCTCTATGGTAGAGGTACCTCACCCGTGCGTGTGACAAGTACATCTGTTGATCGTGGGAAAAAATCATCCGTATGAAATTGGTATCGGACCGAATATCGAGAAATCCACCGCAATGTGTAAGAATGTCGAGCTAGTGTGCTAGAAATGGTGTCGATAAGGAGCAGCAAATCGTGATGTTGGTGTCGTCTCCTGCTATCGAATGGGAGTGGCTAGCCAAATAGCCATAGATGATGCTCAAAGACTGAACTCGGGCCGATGCGGGCTTACTCGCCCGCACTTGTACACGTCGGTGTGTATGCGTGTGAGCGCATGCCAAAAGTGATCTCTATCTACCTCTCACTTGCTCTCTCAACTCACACGCTCGCTCTCTATCTCTCTCGCTTTCTCAAGCTTGATTTTTCTCTCTATCCTCTCTCTTCACACTTGCTCTCTGAATCTTTCATGCCCGAGTATGTGTGAGCAGGGGTCGGGAAGTCGGAGTGCGGTAGGAGAGGAGGGTCAAAGAGTCGGGGCTGGCGAGGTCTTGAGATCTCCGTGTGGGAGGTAAGCCCTTGACCACAAGATGGTTTGTGTTTAAAAAAAAGCCTTTTTTTAAAAAATTCCGAACTTTGTCTCTGTCGTTACTGACGAGTTTCACAGCGAGGGTGTGTGTGTGTGTGTGGGTTTTGCCGACTGCAGCGCTGCCAGACTGACGAGCGGTAGGAATGGAGTGTGTAGTCGGCTTGGTTCGGTGCTCTACTATTTCCGCAAATGGTTCTCCTTGATTGCCCACAATTTACAACACTACACACATGCACTGTGAGCTCGTACCCAACAAGTTGCCCAATTGCACTCAAAGGCCTTGCTCAACACTGTCTGAATGCAATTTTTGAGAGTGAAGTTTAAGCTTTCCAATTACTGCAACCTGTTGCTCGCCCTTTGAGTGCCTCCCAATATTGCAATTGAGTGTGTGTGTGTGTGTGTGTGGATGCCCTGCTTGATCCTGCCGCTGCTCTGTGTGGTGAATTCCCCTTCTCTGCTTTATGCAGCTCGATTTACCTGCCCCAATTTGCCTTGAATTTAAGCCTTCAAGGCCGGCACATTCCATGCTTCACCCACTGTTTGACTTCACCTACTTGATTCTCTCCTTGCTTAGTTCTCTGGTCCAAAGCACTAAGCCTTCGAATCGGATATGCAGCTCCTTGTGTTGAGCTTCGATTTGCTGCTTGCAAGAGATTCTTGCTACTACACGTAGCTCTGTGCTTGCCCGACTTCATTGCGCCAATTTCCCTCAATTCTTAGCCACAAAAGCTCAATTGTTTCCTAGCTCGGGGTTTGAGCACACACGGGTAGGGAGCGGGAAATATCGAGGCTCAAGAGCCATGCTCCTGGGCTCTGATACCAATTGTTGAATGGCGCGTGCGAGAGTGCGCGAGAGGGAAGCATGCAAGAGAGGGAGAAGAGAAGGGGGAAGGGGAAAGAAGCACATGCAGACACAGTATTGGGTTAGTGGACAGGAAAGTGAGCGAGTGAAGTCAACTCTCTCACTTTCTCTCCCTATATTCATTAGGAAGAAAATGCTAGTAAGGGTGGTTTCCCACTGTCATGTGGCCTACACCTCAACAGAAAGCTTCATCTACTATTGCACAACTATACCTATGTATTATACAGAATGATGCAAGATCTCCATCATCATCTCCATAAGATCTTCTCTCTCATTTGGGAGAAGAAGAAGAAGAAAAACACAATCTCTCTGCTTGCTTACTATCTTCTCTTCTCTTTTCACGGTGTGCACGTTCTGCGACTTTGTGGTTAAAACCTCTACATAGCTCTCATCATCGCTCTCTTGCGGCAAAGCAAGAAGTCTCTTGACAGCTCGTAGTCAATCCGAAAGCACATCAAGAAGCTCTAAACTCCATAGCCATCATCTCTTTCTCTCTCTACTCCGTTTCCTGAGTAACTACAATCTCGGTGGTTTCTTTTTCATACACGAGGACGTGTATGGACTTGCCGGATGTATATGAGGTTGCTCCATGTTTGTTCATCCACATGATTGTGCTTATGATCACGTGTGTACATAAAAAACATTTTTCGTTTCACGTCACGTAGACGATATGAACACTATTTTTATCTTATCTCACAAATCGCAATGAATCAAGTCAAACCGTTTAAACCAAAGATTAAACATATCATTTAGAACATTTTTTCTTGAGTGTCACATGAAAATTTTACACGACTAAAGAGTTACAATAAAAAAATAGCTTGTCAGCCGGTGCACAGTCAATATTTTGGACCACAATCTCCCTGGAGAACCACTGTATAGATTCATCAGATGAGCGAACCTATTCAGCCAAACCAAATATATTGATTAAACTTACTAATAAAGGTATTTAAGTCTCTGAAATCTTATGAGTGTGAGCTATTAACCATTCTATGTGCAGACAAGGGTGCAACCAAGGGCAGGTACCATATGGCGTCATGAGTTGGATGAGTTGATTTTAAGTGTTCGATGTCCAGAAACTTATATGGGGGTATATGATTAGTCATCCCGAGCCATACGGAAAAATAATGAGTAAGGTGGCTTTCTGTTTGTGCTATCATTTGTTGCATGAGTCTCATATAGGCAAAGTGAAGTGATAAAGTGTTAGTCTATATTATCTTGATGCATTGGTTTGAAGTCAAATACTTTCATTTGTGTGTTATGCATGCACCCAAAAATGACAAAAAGTTGTTTTTTGCCTATATGTGATGTTATGGTTTATGGTTGATCAAAGTGACGAGGTTGTTTTGCATCATGATTATGTTGATGGAATGATTTCATGTGAGTTATGGAACCTCACGAATGGATGTGGAACCCTCATGTACATGTGTATGTTTATTTCCACCCTTCTAAGTCAAAACTAGCTCTGTGTACTAGGCAAGTGAGGTGCTGTCATAGTGCATCACTTATGCATGGTTAGACATTGTCAAAATTTGATTTTGACATCATGATTAGTCGCTAGTCAAACATATTTTGTGCATAAAAATTTTATGTCTTAAGGCCCATGTGTGTGGGCTCAGTTGGATTGCAGTGGATATGACTTTAAGTGTGGGAACCGGTTCAACATGGGATATGGTTTATGGTTAAGGGCTGAGATCCCTCATGGATTATGGTTATGATTTTGATTGTGGAAGCCAATGTGGCTCTTGGAAATTTTTTGGGGATATGGTTGTGCTACCAATTTTTATATATTCGAAAGTGGTTTTGTAGGATTGGATGTGCATCACCATGAGCTGGGAAGAGTGCTCACCCATGTGATGTGATTTGTTTATGGTTTGCATTGGAACATGAAGTGGTTTTGATGGTTTATAGTGGATGTGTAATGATAGAGACCCTGTACAGTGTGAATGCTTGGAAAATATTGCCTGTGCATATAGAAGATGCTATTGTGATTGGATTTATGTGTTATATTTCTCATGGAAGATCGATACAAAACTAGGATCACCTACATCGCTTAGCCTTAGACAAAAGAGTCAATGACCTAGGGATTTGCTGGATCGAGCGTGTTGCATAGGTCCTTTTTTTTATTATGCTCATCTACATGGTTAGTGCATTCGAGGTTGAATGACCTATATGGCTAACGCGTCGGGAATATTGACTTGGCTTTGCCTAAACACCCGATGCTAAGTGTTGACGGATACGCCGCGACGGACGTCAGCACAGCGAGAACTCACCTAACAAGATTTGTCAGCTAAGGACGAAGCTCGACACGCAGGCGCGTGGAAGCAAGCATAGGGTGTCAACCTACGCTCGACCGACTATTGACTATCTCCTACAGAGGTCTCTACCCAATGCCTAAGCTACAGCCTTCAAGAGTACACAAGAGGAGATTTCCTACAACGCTTTCAAGAGCCAAATACCCATCAAACGTTCTCGAAATGCTACGAAACTTGAGAGAAATCCTATTAACACCAATAGGTCGCTCTCCCTAAGGTCCATGAACCAAAACCCCAACCCTAAACACCAGGTGCAAAATCACGTAGGATGTCTGATCAAAATTTATAGGTCGTCGTTTCCAAAAACTAAAGTACCTAATGTGTAGCCCTACTCATTGCGAACGTGTGGATATGCTGAAATGCGAAAACAGACAACGTATGCTCACCGAATCGCCAGATATAGCTCGTGGGTTGATCTCGTGAAGCCGGGCCGTACACCTGCAATGTAGGTGTTGGCGCGTAGCTCTCTTCGGGAGTAACACACTGCACTTCTCCGCACTCGATTCCAACCACCAGTGCGCGCGTAGCGTCAAGATAAAACTCTCACTCTCTCTCGTACACAGAGTACACTCAACTCACGCAGACAAAAACTTATAAAAATGACAAAAGGTCCTTTGCATTAAGGTCAAAAGTGGTATAAATACCTTACAATCTCAAACCCTAATGTTCCAATCTAACCATTTACTCAGTCTAAATGTCAAAAATGGGATACAATTTGGAAGCTTCTACAAGCCCCACTATTTACAAAGGTGAAATGATGGTTTCTTCTCAACTAAGGAATAATTACAAAAGAAATTAGTATCCCACCGGGCAATCATCCTCCGTTGGGTGTGTCCAGCCGCTAACACTTCCCCCCTCCTAGATCATGTCGTCCCTGACATGGCAATAGAGTTGCTTCTTCAGTGGAGGCTTTCGTGCATCTTCAGAAGAGACTCATAACGTGCATGATGGGACAATAATGTAGGGCCGAATATTTCTGTATCGATGGTGAAGAAACCGGTGTAGAAGGCTTCTTCAAAGGCCTGGAGATGGTACAAGGGCAAAAACATTATTCGCTGATAGAGGGCATGTATCACCTCATGGGAAGGCTGAGCAGACAGTTCTTATGCACATCTATATGTGTCTTGGAAGAAGAATATGCTGCCTGTTGCTTGTCCAGGTTTAAAGATCTCAAAAACTGCCATAAGGGTTTTACAGATTTTCCTGAGCATGATGTAAGAGAGGTCAGGCGAGCCAGTGAACAATTTAATGGCGCCCGTTAGGGTTTTCACCATGTATTGCTCACTCATTCTCTCGCCTGCCTTCAAGCCTGGCAGCTTTGGGTAGTTGAGCCACGTGGTGTGGCTTTTCTTCAGCAGCTCTTGTTCTTTCCAGGTCCGCATCCTTGGTAGAGGGAAAAAGCTAAGGTTGTCTCTGATTATTTTAGGCGCCTCTACCAGATGAACTAAATACTGTGGGTATTTAGTTAGCCCTTTAGATCCTCGTCCATCTTCCGCTAGCTCATCTTTCATGGCCTTGTTCTCATCCTTCAAATGGCTTTGCATCACTAGGGAGCCCTCGGCCAACATCAATCTTTGTCTCTTCTCTAGTGTCAACTCCTTTTGGAGTTCCTTCATCTGTTCTTCATATATATCCTTCCATTAGGAAGAGGATGGGGTGTAGGAGGGCCTCTTTATTTGCCATGAGCTTATGGAGGTGATTAACATTTTGACGAATAGGTGTATGCCATGTGTGCAAGAATGGTGGGTGTGTAAGAGATGTGTAAGAGTGGTCAAAGGATGCACTTTCCCCCCCAAAAAGGAGGTGGACAATTTTATGATTTTCAGCCTTCCATAACTCCCACATATGATCTCCAATTTGAGCAGAGATCATAGATTTGCAATCTACACGTCAAGCTCTTTCCATAGATATGCTACATGATATGGTTTTACCCGCTAGATTTTAAATTCCATTTTGGGGGAAAATTTTGAATTCAAATAAACTAGCCGTTTTGCATGTTTGAATTCAAAAGCTGTTCTTTGATTACTTTCTTAATGCTAAAGGTTTGACTTCCTTAAATTGCCAAATAATGAGGCCCTCCTAGACCCCATTCTCTTCCTAATGCTCTGACGTAGTGCTAGTTGAGGTAGCAGCTCTGACTCTGCCCGGAGATTCCCTTAGCCTTTGGATGGTTTGATCTTTCACTTTCATTTGATCTTTTAGTTCTATCACTTCATCCTGGCTTGCCTCATGTTCTAGCTCAGCTTTTTCCTTGGCATTCCTCAAAGTTTCCACTTCTTTGGACTCATCAGCAAGCTGGAGTGTCAAGTTGTCCCTTTCTTTCTCCCCATCCGTGATTTTTTGATTTTCTTGTACTACTCCTCCTCTGTTTGAAGCTTTTGGTCTACTGCCTGACTCTGTCTTTCCATCTCTTAGCATCTTTTTAGTGCCGCTTCTAGATCGGCTTGCAGCTTGGCTTGCTTCTGTGTGTTCTCTTGGTCCTGCTTTTGCAGCGAGCCCACCTCGGCTTTGATTTGAACTTCATTTGCTTTGAGATTATCAATTTCAATCTCAGTGGCCATAGACCTTGCTCTGAGCCCAGTGAGTCTTTGCATCACTTCATCCCAATCATTGGTTTGTGGCTGTAAATCCATTGTATCTGTGGCCATTTCCTTCAACTCCATCAATCGAGGGCTCATCATATATTCTTTGGGTCTAGTGCTCGACAACTCAAAAGCTGCATTAGCTGCCTCTTCTCGCGAGTATCCAATAACTAGGAGATCAAGAAATATTCTATAGTTTTTTTCTTCTAGATCTGGCTTCTCATCTTTTGGTTCAACTTCTGCCTTCTGCTCTTCCTCTTTGTTCTTCTCTTCCGTGGAGTCTTGTTGCCCATCAGATTTGTTCATCTCCTCTTGTCGGGTTTGAGGAGGACTATGAGGAGGTGGTGATGGTGGAGGGCTGGATTCTCGGCTTGATGGTGGGGTTGGTTGCTTCTTCTTGAAGTCCCGATCAGCCTTTGTTTTCCTTTCTCTTTCTTGGCCTTCCTGCTCTTCTAGCAGCTGCCGTCTCACATCATCAACTGCTTCTTTGGTAAAAGGTATGTTTGGGATATTCTCAGCTGTAGCATCTAAGTTCTCGAAATTCTTGATATAATCTTCAAACCGATCCCTTTGAGTCCATCGAGATGATCCAGACATAGCCTCAAGTGATGGCTTCCATAATTCGCTCAGATCCCCTTTTAGCGCTCTCTTAGCTTTGAAACTTTCCATTAGTCTTTCGAGCCTTGCTGCTTTCTGTGACTTTGTTTCCTTTACTGGTACCGGTAGAGTTTCTTTCTTTCGCTTCTTGGGCTCTGGCGGCTCTTCTAGCACTGTCTCTAAACAGCGCTTCAACCTTGTGGCTACCCTTGGGGCCTTAGGAGGCTCTTCTTCTTTGTCTTCCTTCAGCTTGAGCCAATCATTTTGGGAGGGAGGTAGAGGACAATTTCCCTTGGCATGCAATGCTCCATAGATGACTTTGGTTATCAACTCACCAGGCACAATAGAAGTGGAATTCTTGGTCCATTTCTTCACAAGGTTCTCGTGAATGTAAGCGGCATAGTTTATCTCCTTCGGTTTTCTCTTCTGCGTCGCCCAGGTGAAAGTGGTGACGATAGCTCCAAGTGGCATCCTGTATTTCTGTGGCCGCTTGGTACACATGTGGAAGTACTGATTGTATAGTTGGCTCATGATGGCCACCTTCGGGTTTGCAATATCTTCAAATGTATACTTAATTTTATTTTCTGAGTAGACCTTAATGTCATCTCGCTTCTTAGTCACACTGTCTCCTTTGTTAGAGAGGTCAAGTGCTGCTGCCACCACCTTCTCTGTGATGACAATCATTGTATTAGGCTTGCCCTGCAGATCTGTAACTCCGGCTATGCCGTCCTCTTTGATTGTGGTGACAAATTCCCACACTCTTTTAACATCAATTCCTGCTGGCAAGGCTTCAAAGTAATTGTGGAGATCCAGTTTCTCCAAGTAGTCCCCCATCTTGATCTTGACAAATTCATTGAGCTCTTGAGGTATCGTGGGTAGCTCCAGTGCATTTCCCTCCGGATCTTTAAACACTCCTTGGTAGATTCTCAGATCATTGGTTTCTAGTAGGTCATCTTGAATCCAAGTACTTGTGGGCTTCAGGGTTCCCTCTGGGATAACAAAAGGCTCCACTTCTTCTAAGTAGTCCTTGATAGTCATCCTCTTCTTCTTTGCAGGCGACTTTGTGGCTGCCATGGATCCTGTTGCACTCAGTAGTCCAAAGTTAGCGTTTTTTACAGATTAGCTGATAAACTGAGTTCTGACTACCCAAATGACTTGAAAATTGAAATAAAACTCAAAAGGGACTAGGGAAACCATGCATGTGCCCACAGTAGATTTTTGGCTGAAAAATGAGCATGTAGACATCCTATGCGTAGGATGTCTACCTTCTCTGATTTTGATGAAACTTGACAGGCTTGTGGCCCTTGCCTTCTGCAACATGGCTATGTACTTGGAATTTAGTTTGGACATCAAAAAGTGCAATTTTGAGTAGATTTAGGCTTTTGGCTCACAAAATGGGTAGGATGTCCTATATGGATAGCAAATGATATTCAATTGGGTTGAAATTTGATATATAGGCTTCTTATACCATGTAAAAGACTCTCATTAAGTCAATTCCTGCACAGAAGGTCAATATGACCCTGGAGACATCCTACATGTAGGATGTCTACTTTCTCAGAATGACTTGATTTTGGTTCTGTGGGTAGCCCTTAGCATGTAGAACATGGCCCTGCTCTTAGATTTTGATTTGGATAAGCATTGGTGTTGTTAGGAGCATGTGTAGTGTTTTTAGGCTCATAAAAGTGCATCTTTGAGGTTTTGGGGGCCAAATGTAATGGGTTTGGCTTGTAATATAGCGTTTAGACCAAACACCATGTTGTACGGTGTTGTTTCGATTGATGTTTTGTAAGCTACCTTGTATGCCCATAGTGTTGAGTGTAATTGCTGATCCTAGTCCGTTCGTGACTCTCATACAATTTTAGTCAGAACAATGCATAGTGTTTTATTTGTGGCCTCAGCTTGTCCATTTTCTTATGGATGATATGGAGCAGATTTTCTATGTATGACCATGAATTCCTCTAGCAGATATTCAATGACTTCGTTAAGAAAATGTGTTCCTCGATCACTGACAATTTCTATTGGTAATCCGTATCGTAAAAAGACATTCTCATACAAAAATTGTGCAATGGTTCTTGCGTTTGCTTTTTGTGTTGCTGTGGCTTCCGCCCATTTTGTGAGATAGTCCATAGCCACAATGATATATTGGGTATGGGTGCGATATGCAGGGGGTGAAATAGGCCCCACAAAATCAATGCCCCATTTATCAAATGCTCGTGCTGCCATCATTGGCCGTAGTGGCATCTCATCTCTCTTTATCGGCACCTTAGTGCGTTGACATGCGTCACAACTCTTTACAAACTCCTCGGCATCCATGTGCAATGTAGTCCACCAGATTCCTGCAGTTAAGACAATTTTTGTCGTCTTATCGCCTGAAAAATGGCCTCCACTTATTCCTCCATGTGCGTGTTCTAGAATCAGCAGGTATTCACTTTCACTTGCACAGATTCTAAGTTGATTGTCCTTTCCTCGCTTGTAGAGTTGATTTCCAATTAAATTAAAGTCTCGAGCCTCCAACTCTATAGCCCTTTTTCATGCTTTTGTTATGTTTTGAGGAAATTTCCTTGTTGTTAAGAAATCAATGATATATTGACTCCATGCAGGTGCAATGCTTACCTGAAACAATGTCGCGTGATCCACCGATCGTTTGGCACTACATATAGTACAATTGTTAACATAACCATGTGTGTCAGCATACATAGTTAGCCAATAAACTCCTAAGAGTTTCAATCTTTGGTGTGTTTTCATTGTTGAACAATGAAATGCACAATCCTGGATGTGTGCTTCTTCAAGATAACACTCGAATTCCTCTAGATTTATACATAATCGTAGAATTTGGTCCGAGCCTAGATGGTACAGTCGTCCTGCAATCAACTGAAAGTTTTTTGTTTGTCGAAATGTTTGTTGTTTGGATCTGTCTTTCTTGTTATCAAATCTACCTCCAAAGGAAAGAATGCTAACAATTTCCTGAGACCATTTGGGTGTCATTTCAATATTGAAAAGATAAGCATCAGGTATGTCATCGTCTAGCTTCCCCGTTTTGCAGCCTTGAAAGATGGTCTGCTCGTAGATGAGTTTTATCCTTTTTTACTACCACTGTGAAGTCAAACTCTAGCAATATAATAAACCAGCGTACAATTCTTTCAGTATTGCATGGTTTATTTACTAGATACAAAAGAGCTTGATGATCTGTGAAGAACACAAATTTGTTTGCAAGCAAGTAATGCCGAAATTTCTTTACAACATAAATCATTCCTAATTCCTCTCTTTCAGTGGTGGTATAGTTCTTTTCTGCGCTATTTAGCTTTCGGCTCGCATAACAAACTGGGAAATCTATTGTTCCATCTCCAGGTTGAGCCAGAATACTCCCAATTGCATATGCAGATGCATCAATGTGAACATGGAATATCTTTTCCCAATCTGGTGCTTTAAGTACAGGTGCTGATACAAGGTTTTCCTTAAGCTTTTGGAATGAAGTTTCACATTCCTCAGTCCAATCAAAACTGACTAATAAGCGATACAGAGGTTGTGCAATGACTGCATACATGTATATGAATCTTCGATAATATCCGTAGTGTCCCATGAAGGATTGTACTTGTTTGGTATTAGTAGGCTTGGGCCAGTCTACTATGACTCTAAGTTTGTCTAGGTTAGTGGTTATGCCATTTCTTGAGACAATATGTCCTAAGATGCGGCCTTGCCTAACCATAAAAATGCACCTTTCGGGGTTGAGACAAATTCGATATGTTCTGCACTTCTCAAATACCTTTTGTAAATGGTCAATATGTTCTTCTCGTATAAGAGAGTGGATACAGAGATCATCCATATATATTTCTAAGAATATTCTCAGGTATTCTTTGAATGCATGAGTCATTAACCTTTGGAAGGTAGCTGGGGCATTGGTTAGGCCAAAAGGCATAACTCTATACGCATATATTTCCCACTCTGTGGCAAATGTTGTTTTGTGTTGATCCTCTATTGCAATTGCCAATTGGTTATACCCCGAAAACCCATCTAAAAAAGAATAAGCCCGTTTTCTAGCCACCCTTTAAGCACATGTTCTGTGATTGGCAAGGGATAATTATCCCTTATTGTGGATGTGTTCACTTTTTTGAGGTTCACACACACACACAACTTTTCGTTCTTTTTGGGGACAACCACAATGGGTGACACCCAATCTGTATGCTCAATTTCATAGATGAATTCATCATCCATCAGCTTGTCAATCTCCTCTTTGAATCGTTTAGCGAATGTGTCATTATATGTGTAAGGACGTTGTTTGCTAGGTTTGGCATTTGATTTCAAAGGAATTGTATGTTGACATATCGATGGATCAACTCCTTTGAGGTCTTTGTAAGACCATGCAAACACATCTTTATACTTCTTGAGAAGTTGTGTTAGCAGTTCTTCTTCTTCAGGCTCTAAATCAGTTGCTATATAGACAGGCTGAGGCTCTTTGCCTGGCATAGCGAGGTTTATCCGTTTTGCATTTTCCGGCCCATTGTAAGATTCCTAGTTTATTCTTTCCCTTATTGGTGGTGTCATTATGATAATCCTCCTTACCATCACTTTCTCCCTCAGTAGTACATACCTCTCGTAACGATCGTTTTAGTTCTTGGTATTTCTTTTTATGCTCCATTTTGGTCCATTCGGGATCTTTTGTCTTTTCCTGTTTTGATTGTTGATATTTTCTTGATTTTGTTTCTGTTTTAGTCTTCTGTGCTTGTTTTATTTCCTCATGTGTCCTTTCCCTTCGAACTCTTGAGAATCTTCCTGATATTTGGTCTTTTACACAATCCTCTGCCTTGACAAGCATTAGATAGTGAGTTTTATCTTTTATCCTGGGCATCAGGTTCTCTCTAATTTTGTTTTTTGCTTTTTTTTTCTATAGCGTTCCTGGCGTCTAGGGTGTTGATTTGCAAAATCATAAAACTTGATATTCGCGGTTGTCTCTCCCCACGCTCGCTTGAGCTGTCTGAACACTCGTTATCTACATAGTTATTTAACTCCAGATGCTCAGAGGAGTCATAAAACTCTTCTTGTTTTGGTGAGTCTACATTCTCATCTCCTGCTGGTATAAGGCGTACCATGTAATAGGGTAGCACATCATAGCCATCCTTATCGCAAAATTTTATCGTTGGGCTATCTGTAATGGTACAGACATCCAATGTTGCTAGTATGTGTTCCCATTCTAGAGGTTCTAAGGCATCTTAGGGAAAAGGTTCGGGAATGTAATCCTTGTCCTCAATAGCTCTTTCTAAGATGCATTCCTCTCTTTTTACGCTCCCACAATGTGAAGCTCCGCACATCCATAGCTCTTTTTCCTGCCCTAACCATGCTGGGAGTTCTGACCCTGCCAATGTAGTTGAATCAAACTCTTCCACTGGTGTCTGGTTCATATCCTTGTAACTATGGTCTTTTAGGTATATTTTGGCTGTAGTCTCCCCATGTCTGAGGTATATGTGGTCGTAACCCCAATCTTGGACCATCTTTAATTGTCTCGTGAATGGTCTTCCCAAGATGATCTCGTAATTGTTTTTTTTGTCGAAATCAACTATTGCAAATGTATGCTCATACTCGATTCCGCAAGAGGTTACAATTACTTTTTCTAAAAGTCCTAGAGGCTTTTCCATGAACCCATCTGCCAGTTGAAATTTCATTATGGTAGCTCCCAAAGCCGGTTTTCCCCATTTCTTCCAGATTTCTTTGGTGGCGATAGCGACTCCCGCTCCACTGTCAAGAATAGCTTGGGAAACTACTCCCTGGAATTCTACTGGTAGTGTGGTATTTCCATCTTCTCCCTCGCAATATTCTCCAACCTTGTTTAAAGATACTGGCCTAGTGTTTAGTTGAGGCATTTCCAATTCTCTAATCCCTTCTTGAAGCTTCGAGGTAGATCCTTTTACTCCAAATTTTTCTATGCATTTGCCTACGGTGGTCCACATGTTTGGTCGTAGCCTCAGGAGTTCGGCTAAAGTGATTGTGCATGCCACAGGTGTGGACAATAACTCAATCAACCCTTGTGAATCCATCACTCTGTTGGAAGAAAGTCTTTGAGATGGGATTGCTCTTACCTCATACTTAGCTTCATACTCCCCTAGGTAAGAGGGTAGAGTTTTTAGCGAGTTTGGTTGGCTGTGCCTCAAGCTAATTGAACCCTGGTTTCCCCCTTGTGAATGCATATCAAAGTTCATTTGTGATTTTGCCTCAAATTCTTCAATGGGAGGTAAGATCTCATTTTCCTCCTTTCTTGTGCTATTTATTTGGTGTCTCACCCTGTTAGCTTCATTTGCTTCCCGGATTTGCTTCCACAGGTCATCTAGACTGTTACAATCTTTACCCATTTCTACCAATGTTTTAGGCTGGAAACCATCAATTGTCTCATTTGTTGTATTTGGCACTATGATAGGTTCTCTCCTAGACTCAGAGGCAATCGTGAGTCTCTCCTTTGTGTCTACTTGTTTCTCTAGATTTGGTTTGATAGGGGTTGGAGCTGGTACATCGTGCCAACTTGCAAGTTTACCAAGCGGATTTTCTATCAAGGATTGGGCTGTTTCAATCATCTTTCGACACATTTCCAACCTCTGTTTTTCTATTTCTGTATATGGATAAGTCCTCCATCTTTGCTCTTGGGTTTGGTTGTTTTTTATTCTGGCTTCGTATGCTTTTAAAAGTGCGTCTAAGTGTTCATTTACTTTTTATACCAGCACTGATCCTTATGATCCTGCACTTTTGGGTTCTACTATTCCCTTGGGCCTTATTGTTGCCGCAGTGTGTGAGCTTAAACTAGTTAGATCCTCTAACCGCTCTAAGCTATCCTTTGTGTGTTTTAACTCCTCGGATAGAGCCGTTTGCTCTTGTTCTCTCTTGGCTTTCATGCGCGTCTTTCTAGATTTACAAGTGCTTCTCTGATTTTTCATTTCTGCACTTGGGGCATCGGTCTTTAGCTCTTCAATTATGGGTTCATTTGTCATTCGTTGAGCTTGTGCTTGTGTTACTACCTGAATAGGTATTACTGTCTCGTTTTCTGACCCTCCACTGGAAGGTATTGCTTCCAGCATGTTCAAAGTAGTTTTTGCTCCTTTGCTCGGGTTCTTAGGGCAATCAGGAATCAAGTGAGTAATTCCACACGCGGTGCAATATGCGTTGAGTCTAATGATTTCATCATGAGGACAGTCTCTTAGCCAATGGTCTCCACCACACTTGTAGCAGGGTCCCTTGGGCTGTTGAGGTGCTCCTTGAGCTCCTCTTTGTTGGTATGCATGCCTCTACCCGCTCATGCCCCTATTGGCTATGAACAACAGTGTTCGTTCATCCAAGCTGTATCTTCATTCTCCTGCTACTTGTGTAGCTATTGGTGGTCTTGTACTTCCAATCATGCTCCAAGGTTCTCGTGTTGGGGGTTCTTCAGGTGGATAATAGACAGGATTTTCTGCATATACATTGGAATCTTTGTAATATGCATGCATAGGTACCAAAGCCTTCTCTTCTGGTTTGTTTACCGTTGGTGTGTATCTTATGCCGACTGGTCGTAATCCTGGTAGGGGTGGTTGTTGCCCCAATACTGGTTGTGATCTTTCTACACCTACAGGTCCTGGTAGGTTGCTTACTTGATACCTAGGCATCGGTGGAAGTTGAGGAGATGCTACCTGAGCTTGGGGAGCATATGGTCGCTCTCTCACATATCCCTTGTTATAATAACATTCCTCCGTCACATGGTTTGTCCATTTTTGTTCAATAGCACACCACTTTGGCTATTTAGCCTGAGGCTTGGCATACATATTAATTTTTTTTAGCACTTCCTTCACAAGCTACTCCTGGCTTACAGCTACTTCCCCTTTCGGTGCTGTCTTAGCGGACTTGCTTCCACTTTGTTTTGAGGATGAATCGTCATCAAGATCCTTGAATTCACCCTCCTTGTAGACCGCAAAATTGTCTACAAGGTAAAGAGACTCCTTAGTTAACGCATTTAACGTCATGCTTATCTTCATATGTAAGTCCTTCTGGAGATCTACATTCCTTAGTCCTTGAATAAATATGAGCATAAGTCTGGACTGAGTTGGCAGTTCTTCCACAGGGCAGAACTTCACATATCTTTTTAGTTGTAGGGCTGCCTTTCGTATAGATTCCCCTTATTTCTGTTTGAATTTATGGATTTGTGAGACTGTATTATTAGCTATCCCCTTTTGTGAGAATTCCTCAATAAACTCATCAAACACCTCCTCCATAGACTCAAAGTCTCTGCGCTCCACAGAGTCAAACCAAGTAGTGGCATCCTCTTCTAGGGTAAGTCCAAACCCTGCAAATTGAGTAGGGAATTCCAACACTTCTTCAGCTCTAACTACATGCACAAAGGCTGCTACATGGTCCCTAGGATCTCTGTTTCCCGTGTATTTCTTGTTTACCCATTTTTGCACCTGAGAAGTTCTAATTCTACAATGGTCTACAAATATCATCATTGATTCTCCTCGTCCTACTCGATATACCTCTTTTGGCCTTCGGTAGTGGGAGGGTTCATCTCCCAGAGGTGCCCCTAAGCCATAATTTCTGATGGTTTTTGCAAGAGGTGGTTCATCTCTTCGAACTCATTCTATGGGTTGTCTTTCAGGCTGTGCCGACTCTTGAGTTTTTGGCTTACTCTCGCCTTGATACTGTGAATAGAGTGGTGGTTCTTGTAAATCTCTTAGCCCTCGTGTGGCTGGATAACCATCTCTATTATGGTTTTGTTCTAATGTCGCACTTTATCGAAGCCATGCCTGCAATGATGGTTGGGTTGCTTGTTGATTCTGGTAGTTGAACGTCTGTTGTTAGTTAGAATGTGATGTTGCCTCATACTCTTTTGAAAATGGGTTTGTTGATTTGCTAGGAGTATAGGTGGACCTTGGTACTTCTTCGGGGGCATATGTTGATGTTTCTAGAACTGTTGCATTTTCTACCTCCTCTAGGAGAATACGTTTGTATTCTCGCCCGTACCTATCAACAAAAATGATATCCTTCCCCATAGCAATTTCATAAGAGAATAAGTAAAGAACCTTGTCTTTGCTTAATTCATTTGGGTAGGGTTCTTTGCATCGAAAATAAGAGACTACTCCCTCGCTCTCATGCTTGTAAATTCCCACCTTCTCATTATAGGTAGAGACCCTGGTTGTTTTTTTATCATACATAAAAAGAGCTCCAGGTCGATCAATTTTTGGAGGCATCTCTTGAGCCTCTGAGACCATTTTTCCTTTTGCCACATTATCTCCATATTTGTTGTAATCCTTAGGGTTACTAACTATTAGATAGTGGTTCCCCTTTTCGTCTCGGAATTTATCTCCATCATCATAGACTCGAATTATCTCCAGTCTCTGAGAAGGTCTTTCTTCTATAAAAATACACTTGCATCCTCGATAGTAAGAATAAACTAGGGCTCCCCTAGAGTTTGTTCCTTCTAAGAAGATTATAGTGAACTTGGCATCGTTCAAAGGGTTTTGGGAGGTACTTCCTCCTAGCATTGGTCCTTCATCGGAGAAACCTCCTGGCTGTTGACTACCCATCATGAAGAAGGACTTATCTGATGAAGTGTCAGCATCACTACCCTCCTCAATGATGGGTGCTAATGGATCTAGCCTTGCCTGAGTTACACTCTCCTCAGTGGACACTAAGCTTCCCTGATTACCTGCCAAAGTTTTGGTCTCTAGGAATGTGTTTTCCTGATCTTAAATTCATCAAATTTAGCAATGCAATTTATCACAAATCCAACCACTCACTTGGCAAGGGATCAGTTTTCGCACAACTTCTTGTCTTGCCACTGAATATACCTGTACACAAGCGTTTAATTTTGGCAATCGAATCAAAGCATTTAACCGCTAGAGGTGTTCTTAGTAATGATTGGTATAACTGGAGGGTTAACCTCAACCACTATTGTACTTTATACACTTCAGATGTTCTTGATTAGGTCTGCTAATATGGAACTGCACTTTACTCAAATATTTTTCAGTTTAGAGGGAAAGTCTCAATTCCGTCTTTGCTCCGTCAAAAGGTCAAACAAGGTCCAATTTCACTTCTGAAAGAAATTCTGGAACTCTTAAGTCAATTGGAACATCACTCTATGTCCACAATCAGATTTTGACTTCAATAAGCCTCTATAGAAATCCTACACGTAGCATGTCTACCTGCTCTGTTTTGGCTGAAATTTGCACTATAGATTCCCCTTGATGAGCTGAGTCCACAGTTGTTCTCACTTCTTGATTTGGACACCTATAAGCAGGTCATCTGATCAGAAATCTGTTGTTGGTCTGACCAATCAAATCAACTCCAATCTAGACCAAAATTGACTAGGAGACTTGCATCAGGCTATACAACACCCTGCTATGCCTACAGTCAGATTTTGACTTCAATATCATGCCTACGCGTAGCATGTTTAACTGCTCCAAATGCAAACCACAGACTTCTCTTAAGGTGTTGATTACTCTAGTATGCTCACAATTGGATTTGGAGTGCTAAATCACTGTGAACACATCCTACGTGTAGGATGTCTAACTGATCTGTTTGACCCAAAACTTGAGCCACGACTTCCCCTTGATGTCAGCAACCCAATGCTATGCTTAGATTTTAGTTTGGATTTCAAAAGACCCTAATTTTAGCTATCCTAGCCTTTTTTCAGTCAAAAATGCTAAAGTTTGCTTAAAACCCAATTTTCTCTCCCAATTGAAATGAAACCTTTCTCATGCACTCAATAAATCATGTAGATCATGCTCATGAAGCCATCCTATGGTTTTGGTCTTAAAATAATGCCTTGGGCACAATTTGGATAGGATGTTTGGCAATTTCCTTTCTTTTGGCCTTATCCTATCAAGATATGGTTAAACTTCCACTTTCCAGGTGAAAATAGGGTAAAACATACCTTCTAAACACACTGGTCAACTCAGATTTTCAAAATTCTCACCAGAACACCCTGTAGACATGCTATGGGTAGGATGTCTACTGTCTTAAAATTTAAATTTTTTTTGACAGAAGTACTCCCTATGCTCTGCAGCTCTCTCAAAAATACTCACAGAAACTTTTGAGATTCAATTCAGCTTCTAAGCATTCTTTTCCGTCTTCTACAACTCTTTGATAAGCCTAACAACAAATATAACATGCGTGAAGTGCTCTAGATCATAAATCATGATGTCCTGCTTACCCTACTCCTACTCATCATGTGAGATGGCGATTTTGGTGTCTCGGTTGCTTCCTGGCCTCTCCGGACTCTCAAGCTATCCTTTCACTGCCTCTACCACTCCAACTCCTACTCTCTACACCACAACTTAACTAATACCTAAAACTACCTAAGTTGAAGGATCTAGGCCAGACACTCGCTCCCTAGACTCCTCCTAAGACCTAGAGAGTCTCCCACCCTCTGATCCTATCTAAATGTAAAACAAGACTCTGACAAGCCAGAGAATCCCTATCCTCAAGGACTAGTCTCGGTCCCCTACCTAGGGTTTTCGTCCCCGGCAGCGGCGCCAATGTTGGTTGATACACCATGACGGATGTCAGCACAGTGAGAACTCACCTAACAAGATTTGTCAGCTAAGGACAAAGCTCAATCCACAGGCGCGTGGAAGCAAGCATAGGGTGTCAACCTATGCTCGACCGACTATTGACTACTTCCTACAGAGGTCTCTACCCAATGTCTAAGCTACAACCTTCAAGAGTACACAAGAGGAGATTTCCTACAACGCTTTCAAGAGCCAGATACCCATCAAACGTTCTCGAAACGCTATGGAACTTGAGAGAAATCTTATTAACACCAATAGGTCGCTCTCCCTAAGGTCCATGAACCAAAACCCCAACCCTAAACACCAGGTGCAAAATCACGTAGGATGTCTGGTCGAAATTTACAGGTCATCGTTTTCAAAAGCTAAAGTGCCTAATGTGTAGCTCTACTCATTGCGAATGCGTGGATATGCTGAAATGCGAAAACAGACAACGTATCCTCATCGAATCGCCAGATATAGCTCATGGGTTGATCTTGCAAAGTCGGTCCGTACACCTACAATGTAGGTGTTGGCACGTAGCTCTCTTCGGGGGCAACACGCTGTACTTCTCCGCACTCGATTCCGACCATCACTGCGCACGTAGCGTCAAGATAAAAGTCTCACTCTCTCTCGTACACAGAGTACGCTCAACTCACGCAGACAAAAACTTATAAAAATGACAAAAGGTCCTTTGCATTAAGGTCAAAAGTGGTATAAATACCTTACAATCTCAAACACTAATGTTCCAATCTAACCATTTACTCAGTCTAAATGTAAAAAATGGGATACAATTTGGAAGCTTCTGCAAGCCCCACTATTTACAAAGGTGAAATGATGGTTTCTTCTCAATTAAGGAATAATTACAAAAGAAATTAGTATCCCGCTAGGCAATCATCCTCCGTTGGGTGTGTCCAGCCGCTAACACTAAGCATCAAAGAGGCATGGTGCTTAAACTAGTATGGTTGGTGGTGATACCCTACCACCTACTGATATTTGGGATCCTTTCAAAGCTCAGGTTCATGAAGGAGGCAAAGTGGCCTCAACCTATGTCTGGCTGAGGTAGGTTGGAGGTGTTTTGGATCGCTCCTGACAAAGTGAAATTCTCTTTGTCCATATTAGAGTGGAAGTGAATGAATGGACCAGTCGATCCCTACATAGGGTCTGGTGCTCTGCTAGTCATTTTATATTTTTGATGTTATGGTACACCCAGATTTTGTTATTGCATTAGTACATGGTTTTCTGTTTCATTTAGATGGGGAATTTAAATATTCACTTTTGTCATTCTCTTGTATCTTTGCACACTCTATTTCACCCTCCACTATTCTCTCTCTCTCTCTCTCTCTCTCTCTCTCTCTCTCTCTCTCTCTCTCTCTCTCTCTCTCTCTCTCTCTCTCTCTCTCTCAATTCTTGCAATGCGGTGTACACATATATTTACCCTCCACAATGTTATTTTTCTTGAGTACGCTTTCATTCATATCACCCATTCAAAGGTAGCACTAGTCGCTAGGTGCCACTGGATGTAGTTCAACTCATGGCCTAAACTCCATGCTAGGTCAGGCACTGAGAATTCCTTCCCTATGCAAGTGCTTCCTCAACTCTGATATATATTCAAATTGTGTATTGAAAATTGTATAAAAGTATAAATTGTGTATTTTGTTCATAGAGACTTGGGGTGGGGTATCTCTCACACTTTAACATACCTTTGGTGTGCTCATTTTCAACCCTTTCCACAGCAAGTATATCTGCATCAGTAATAGGCTAATCCATAGCATTTTTAGAAACCTCCATAGGATGTACATTTGCCTCATTGGACATTCAAGTTTCCACCATTAAAAAGAGGCAACAAGTTGTCATCAATGTCTTGTGAGCTTACATTATTGTCTCTAGTACATGACAACAAAGGCTAAGTAGAATCTTCCACAAACACAACATCTTGTGAAACCAAGATACATTTATTTTATGGATTATACAACCTGTAACCTTTGCTTTCTGTACTGTAACCAATAAAAATGCATTTAACATCCTTATCATCCAATTTTTTGCGTTGCGTTTGTGGCACCAAAGCATAAGCTAAACAACCAAAAACGTGAATGTGATTAGTAGATGGCTTTTGATCATGCCATGCTTCATAAGGAGTCATATACTACAAAGAATTTGTAGGATACCTATTGAGCACATAATTAGCACACATGATGGCCTCAAACCAAAACAAATGTGGCAAAGCTTAACTCTTGACCATACATCATGCCATCTCCGTAATGACGATCTGTTTTTCCTTTTGGAAACACCATTTTTTTGAGGTGTATACAACACTGTACATTGTTGTTTTATCCCACAACTAGCCAGAAATACATAAAAATCATGAGCATATACTTCCACCTGGATCTGAACGAAGGTTTCCCATAGTACATTTAAAGACATTTTCAACCATATCTAGAAACTGCTTGAAACACAAAAACACTTTGGACTTAGCTTTAAGCGGATACACCCATACATGCTTGGAGTAATCACCAATGAAAGTCATGAAGTATAGGTAATTTCCTAAGGACTGAGTTTGCATAGGCCCACAAACATCACTATGCCCAAAGTTGCAATGTGCATGTAGCCCTAACTGAAACCATCCTTTGGAAACTTTGAATGCTGCATCTGACCCAAAATATAGCCTTCACAAACATGCTTCATAGGTGCTTCAAGAGGCGGCAAAGAAGCAACCATATCAAATGTCTACAAATGCGGCAAACTTGAAAAATTCAAATGCCCAAAACATGCAGGCCAAAGTTTTTTATCTGAAACAGCCTTTGAATCCACAACTGCATTTGAAAATTCTACCCACACTTGTCATACAAAGTGATCTTATACAATCCAGTGCACAAAATGCAAGATGAAACAATTTCATCACCAAAACTAATCATGAATTGCATATCTATCATCCATAAATTTCACAACAAGACCAAGTCTAGCAAGTGTAGATACAAACAAAAGATTCTTTTTTATCCCAAGTATATAAAGTGCATCAACAAGTGTGAAAGAACTACCATTTGCAGCACAATCAGCACAATCTTTTTAACTCCCTGAACCGAATAAGAGGCATTGTTGGCACAAGTGACTGTATTCACATGAGAAACAGACTTGAGAGAGGTAAACAAGTCATGATGTGAGGTAATGTGATTTGTAGAACCACTATCAAAGTACCACACATGTGAATCTGCAGTAACTGGCAAAAGCTCATTAGTGGCAGCTACCACGGTCATTGATATTTCATCCAAATTGAGAATTTGACCATACCAGCCTATAGCCCATCTTGCAAGGTTTTTAGAAATACCTTGGATGAGCCAAACAGGCTCCAGAATCACTCTCAAAGTCCTTGTGGAAGTTAGGGCTTGAATTGCAATTTTGAACTAAGTTCTAGAATTTTTGCAATTTGTGTAAATTTAGTGAAGCTTTTGAAGAGAAAATTGAACTACTTACTCAAAGGCCAAGAAGAAGAGAGCTTGATTTTGTGTACCCAGGTATCCAGGGTACCCAAGAGCAAAGGCAATACATAGGAGCTAGCAAACTTCACAAGTAAGAAGTTGGGATTTTTGCAACAGTTTGTTTGTCTTAATTCATGTATTTGAGGTCGGTTAGATATCTTTTGAGAGACAGTAGAGTAGCAAATAACCAAGGGAGTCTGGTATCAACAGAAGAGAGCATGAATCAAGTAAGGATAGATCCCTTAGCTCCCATCATAGAAGAAGGTAGTGATACTGACACCTCTTTCGAAAAATCATTTTATCTAATGGCTAGCCAACAACTAGGAGGTTTCAAACGACAAGGGGTTATAGGTGGTAGCACCTCCCAAACCCCTTTGACCACACCAAAATACACGACAATCTTCCTAGAGAGAACAAATGCACATGGAGCCCTAGTTTACGCAGATGCTCGAGGACACAAATGCGTTTGTATTGATGAATGTCCTGCTTGAGGATTAGAAATAATCCTAGTACACGATGGTGATAGATTCAACAATGAGGAAGGGAACCAATACCCAATAAACACAATTGATATGGAGACAATGTGGCAAAAGGGAAGATGATCATGGAGACCTAAGAACTACTTCTTTAACTTGACCTTCCTGGAGCTTTTTACATTCATGACAAGAGAGTGGCAAGAGTGGCTAAAATTCATAAAAATATTGGGATTTACAAGCACGGGGATGGGAGAGTTATCTCATCCTATTGATGCATGGAACCCCATGTGAATGAATTAAGCATAGATAAAGTCTTATACTTGTTTTCCTATAACACCACAACAAGAGTTGAGATCATTTTTGTCGATAAGTACGAACGTGAATATAAGCCAATCCATCTGAGGTATGTGGAGGGAATGATAACTCCAAAATTGTTGACTAAGGCTCCTGAGGAGAAGCAAAATCCCATAGACACCCCTGGCAAGTCCACATATCCTTTTTCAAATGATTATGACACCACATCATAGATGAATAGACAACCATTTTCCAACCCTCAAAACCCACAAGCCACACTGCTATCATTTCAAGCATGGCTCAAACAGTATGCAACACTAGAAAAAAACTCAAACAAAGGTGGATATCATGCCATACTAGGGCTAGGAGCAACACTACCACCACCACTCCATCACTAGGATGAGAGTAGAACAAAACGCAAAATCCGGTACGAGCAAGAGGCCCACACCTAGAACAAGAAAGAAGAAAAAGGGGTCAGAGAGAGAAACAACCACCTACAAGACCAACCAAGAATTATAGATTAGGAGCACCCCTCGGGGAGGAACACTTACTATACCCTAGGCCAGAAAGAGCTCATAGAGAGAGGACTAGGAGACCCTATGCTTAGATTGGTAGATCATCGTAAGATTAGACCATCTCGGGTCCAAAAATGGGTAAACAAGAAATATTTTGGGAACAAAGATCCCAGGGATCATGTGGTAGCATTTATGCACGCCATTAGAGCTGAGGAAGTCCTAGACTTTCCAATCCATTTGTTGGATTTTGACCAACTCTTGAAGAGGATGCTACTACCTAGTTTGATTCCATAGAACATAGGGATTTTGAGTCGATTGAGGAGGTATTTGACGAGTTTATAGAGGAATTCTCTGAAAGAGGGATAGCTCGCAAATCCATAAATTCAAGAAGAAAGAAGGAGAATCCGTACAAGAAGCAGCCTTACGAGACTGAAAAGATATGTGAGGTTTTGTCCAATTGAAGAACTACCAACTCAGTCAAGTTTAATGATCATTTTTATCCAAGGACTGAGGAATACAAATCTCCAAAAAGACTTACACATGAAAAAAAGCACTACATTGAACGAGCTGACAAAAGAAGCCCTATACTTGGTAGATAATTGTGTTGTCTACAAGGAAGGAGAGTACAAGGATTTAGATGATTATCCTCATTACCACATAGTGGATCCAAATATGCCAATACAAAACCCAAATCTCTGGTAAATCAAGAACATGTCATCAAAGAAGTACTCAATCGAGAGGATTAATCTATTTGCTAAGCCGCAAGCTAAGCATCCTAAGTGGTGTGCGATAGAGCAAAAATGGACAAATCGCACAATTGAAAAGTGCTACTACAACAAGGGGTACATAAAAGAATTTCAGTATGCCTTGCAAGCCCAAGTAGCACAAGCATAAGCCCCACCAGTACAAAGATACACAACAAGAATTCTTCCAGGACCATTGGGAGTTGAAAGACCACAACTAGTCTTAGGACAACAACCCCCACTACTAGGAACAAGACTTGTAGGAGTTAGATATGCACCGACTATAGAAGAGCCTAAGGAGCACGCACTTGTGCAAGTCCCAACATATTACGAGGAGTAGTGGATATATGACCAAAACGGGATACTATCCCACTAAAGAATTGAAAGCGCCAAAACCATGGAGCATTTGGACCACCATTGCACATGCTACAGGACAAGGTAAATATCGTTTGGACAAATGCACATTGCTTTTCATAGAAAATGGAGGATTAGTGGGATCAAGAAATGCTTATCAACAGAGGGCTATTGAAGGAGCACTCAACAACCCAAAGAACCTTGTTATAAGTGTGGCATTGACCATTTGCCGAGAGATTGTCCTCATGAAAAAATCATAAGAGTGGACATGCATATTGTCCTAGGTGTGTAATCACTCATTCTTGATTTCCCAAAGAACCCTAACAAGGGAGAAATAGTAACATTGAATATACTTGAGGCAATAGCATCGTGGGTCAGAAAACAAAAATGTGATTACAATCCAGGTGATCCACAAGAGCACAAGCTCAAAAAGTGGCAAACGAACCCATCCTAGAAGAACCAAAAACCGATGCAAGTAGCATTGAACACAAAAAAGTCAGCAAAACTCGTGGAAAGCTAGGAAGGAACGTGAACAGACTTCCTTAGCCGAAGAACTGAAACAAACAAGAGAAAAACTTAGAAAATTGGAAGGAGAAATAAACAAGGAAAAGGGAACCCCTAAGGTAGTACCATGGCTAGGCATAGTTGAGGAACCTAAGTGCACTAGTTCAGGATGATCCGTTTTGGTAGAAAAGGTCAACAAACCATTAGACACCCTCCTTAAAGCCTATGACGCATGGCTCAAAAACAATCAAATTCAAGAACAAAGGTGGATGATATATCCATAGGTGTAACTAGAGAAGCGAAGGCTTGAAATGTGTCAAAAAATGATTCAAATAGCCCAAGCCTTACTAGAACCTCCAATGGAGAAACCTGAAGATGTGATAATTGTCCCACCAGAACCAATGATCCCACCAAACCAGGAGCAAATAGAGCCAGATTCTAGTCAGAAGCACCAATCAAAACTCAAAAACCCAGCACTAGAACCAAGGATAGTGTTGCATACCACGGATGACTCTTTTGAGGAATTCCACCTAGGTATACCAGAGGAGTGTAGAGAAATAGATGGTCTTGACAAACTATGGAAACATGTCAAAGAGGCCAATGAAGCTAGTGAGCTAAGCAAATTCATAAACCAGACCAATGATGAAAGAGGAGTGTTTCTTCCATCCAAAGAGGAATTTGAGGCATGATCTCAAATAAACTTGGAGATGCAATCGTACTAGGGAGACCAAGGGTCTGTTCCATCTATAAACAGTCAACCCCATTTTCTAAGAACACTACCATCCTATATGGGAGAACATGAGGCCAAATCAAATGTAGTCGCAATACCATCATAGAGACTCTCTCTCCCAAGAATCTCATTGACTTTAAAGGACTGATATACATTTTGTTGACACATGTGACATGCACAATAAAGTTAGTTGAGCTATTACAAATACAACCTAGCATGTGTATGATGGCAGAAGGCTATCTAGAAAAGTTTGGTGTGAAGGACCCTTTGACACAAATTCAAAAGGAAATCCAAGAACTTGAAAAACCTCAACTAACTATTAGGCCAGCACCATTGAACAAAGCTAGAGAATATTGTGAAGCGGAAGATGGAAACACAACTTTTCCTATAGAATTTCAAGGTGTCACCACCATGGCAATTCTTGAAAGTGAGGCTAGGGTAGCCATTGCTACAAAAGAAACATGGAAAAAATGGGGAAAGCCTGCCTTACGTGAAACAAGAATGAAACTACACCTTGTGGATGGATATATAGAGAAACCCCTAGGATTTCTAGAAAAAGTGATTGTCACCTCTTGCAAAATTGAATACAAGCATACATTTGTCATTGTTAATTTTGGCAAGAAGAACAACTATGACATCATTTACCACATTTACTTGAGGAACATGGAAACCGCAACCAGGATAAACTTAAAAACCATAGTTACAAGGATGTAACAAGAACACCTATTGAGGAGTTTGATTCAAATACATTAGACAAATCCGAATCTCCCCACATGGCTAGGTCAATCCAAACAGTTATGGATGTGCAGAGCTTCAGATTGAGAAAGCTTAAAGCATAAAGAGTATATCCTTGAAATGGATTTAGAAGGCAAAGACTACGTTGTAGAACCCTTTCAAAGGAATCACTAAAGCCTTTAGGATGGAAACACATTTTGGAAACCTTGGATATGTGTGTTATTAAGGACAGTCCCATGATAAATTTTTGTGACAAGGATGGTTATGATGTGATACCATTATTACATAGTCAATGTAGTTAAGGAAGAGGGTGAGAGTAAAACCCTGAATGTACCCAAAATAAGAAAGCAAGACAAAAAAGGAGATTTAGAGTTGTTTAACGACTCTCTAGATCATTTCAAATCTGACAATGATGCAAATAATGAATGCTCAGACAACCCTAGTGATTAAGAAGATACCATAGCAGATGTCAAACTTTATGACTTTTCAAATTAAAAACCCAAAACACAACAAGGCTATACAAAGTAAAGATCCTTAAACATAGCCAGAAAAAATCCGATGCCAAGAGAATTCATGATGCTTGTAAGGGCAGAAGATTGTGTAAAGGAAAAAATATCGGGTCAATTCACAAAAAATTAGGACACAAAAACAAAAGAAGGCATTGTGAGCTTGAGGAAGCAAGCTTAAAAGACTAAAAAAGAGACAAAACATAAGAAACCACAAGAACCAGGGATGGATGAGTTTGGGGGACCAAAATGGACCAAGGTAGAGAAAAAAAAGAAATACCAAGAACTCAAGAGAACGTTAAGGGAAGTATGGACAACGGAGATAGAAAGCAACGAAGAAGAGAGAACCGAAAAGGAAAAGATGGATATTCCTCCCCACTATCAAAAATTCACAATCCAAGATAGGAAAATAGTGATGACACAACCAATAAGGGAGAAAAAGGGAAATGAATCTTAGGATCGTCTAGAAAATGAAAAACAAATAGACCTAGCAAAACCTAGAGAGGATGCAAGACCGGTCTACATAGCAACGGATTTGAGCGCAAAAGAAGAGGAGCTGCTCATCCAACTTCTCAAGGAGTATAGAGATGTTTTTTCATGGTCATATAAAGACCTCAAGGGAGTGGATTTATCGATATGTCAACACACGATTCCCTTGAAGCCTGATGCCAAACCTTGCAGGCAATGTCCCTGTACCTATATTGACACAGTTTCCAAACGAGTCAAAGAAGAAATTGACAAGCTCAGGGAGACAAAATTCGTTTATGATATTGAACACAATGATTGGGCGTCACCCATTGTGGTTGTCCCCAAGAGAAATGGAAAATTACGTGTATGTGTAAACCTCAAAAAGGTGAATGCTACAACAATAAGGGATAATTATCCTTTACCAATCATGGAGTATGTGCTCAAGCAAGTGGCTGGCAAGCAAGCCTACTCATTTCTAGATGGACTCTCAAGATACAACCAATTGGCTATCGCGATAGAAGACCAATACAAAATGGAAAGAATGGGAAATATATGCTTATAGGGTGATGCCTCTTGACTTAACCAATGCACCTGCCACATTCCAAAGGCTAATGGTGCATGGCTTCAAAGAATACTTGTGGATATTCTTAGAAATTTAAATTGATGAAATTTGTGTTCACTCTATCCCTAGGAAAAAACACATTGAGCATCTCAAAAAGGTATTCAAGAAGTGCAGGACTTATAGAATCTACCTAAATCCTAAAAAATGTGTCTTCATGGTAAGACAAGGTAGAATCTTGGGACATATTGTCTCTAAGAATGATATATCCATGGATCTTGACAAGATCAAGGTGATTATGGAAATGCCAAGACCAAGTGATTGTGGAAATGCCAAGACCAACAGGTACAACCCTTCATGAGGCATTGTGGATGCTACTGATGGTTAATATACATGTATGCAGCCATTGCACAACCCTTGTATAGGTTGATAGTTGTCTTTGATTGGAAAAAAGAGTCTGAGGATTCATTCAAGAAACTTAAGGATGCACTTATACAATCACCAATAGCTAAAGCACCAAAGTGGGATAAAATATTCCTTGTCCACATTGATGCCTCATCATTTGCAATAGGCTGTATCCTTGCTCAACCAGGAGAAGGTACAATGGATTTCCCAATCTACTACTCTTAAAGAAATATGCCAAAAAGAAATCTAGGCATTATCTTTTGTCCAACAAATTTGTTTTCTTCAAAGACCATCAAGTCCTCTTGTATCTAGTCAACAAACCTTACAATACAGGGAGAATCGTTTGTTGGATTCATCATATTGCTAGAGTTTGATTTTACAGTAGTCGTTAAGAAAGGAAAAACACACCTTAGAGCGGATCACCTCTCTAGGTTACCTAATAGGGAAGCACCTGAAGGGATAGATGATGGCATATCGGACGCATACCTCTTCAAAATTGAGATGGTTCCTAAATTGTCTCAAGAAATAGTCACTCTTTTGACCTACAATGGTGCATTTGGTAGGACAAAACAAGACCTTAAGCAACAAACAATTAGGCAAGCTAAAAACTTTTAGCTTGTAGGTGGACACTTGTACCATCTAGGTCTAGACGTAATATTGCAATTATGCATAAGTCTAGACAATTATGAATGTCATCTCATCGAAGCCCATGTATACGACATAGCCTTCCATTGTTCCCAAAAGAAGACATGATGCCTAAATCAACTTGGAGTGTATTGTCCCGATATGCATGTGGATGCACATAATTTTTTCATGAATTGTGCTACGTGCAAGAACAATCCACCTGTGGAATATGCCACATTGTTTTAGATAGACATTTCACCTCAATGGAGTCAATATATAGTCAATTACCTAACAAAGAGGACATTCCCTGAAAACACAACACGGTCCAAACAAAGAGCCATTGAGATGGAGGCTAGAGACTTCACCTTAATTGAAAACCAAATTTACAAAAAAGGGGAAAGATGCAACAAAGAACGATTATCTACCTAACTTAGAGCAAGCACACGGAGGAATTAGCAGAGACCGCTTCTTCGGAGAGAAGACAACTAAAGTTGTCTTAACTGCTGGGATCTATGGCCAACATTGCACATGGATGTGGAAGAATACGTTAAACAATGTGAAGATTGTCAGTGCACTAAAGCACCTATGAGAAAAAGAGATGCCATTACGGCCAATGATGGGAGCAAGGGTATTTGCAAAGTGAGGATTAGATTTTGTGGCACCAGTCTCACCACAATGTACAGATCTCATGCCAAATATATCATTGTTTCCATGGAATACTCACAAAATAGGGGTAAAGCAAAAGCCACACAAAAAGTATATTCCAAAACCACTCCACAACTTTTATATAAAAATGTATTTGTAAGACATGGTTTACCCATAGAAATTGTTAGTGATAGAAGCACACATTTCATATACAAAAGTTATTGGAAATCTTTCTTGAGAAATTTATGATTATTCATAAGAAGTCCACCCCATATCAGCCACAAGCCAATGGTCAGGCCTAGGCTATTAATAAAACACTTTGCATAATATTGAAAAAAATGTGATAGACTCATGAATGGATTGGGACCAGAAGCTTCATTCTGCTTTATGAGCATATAGAGTGGCCTATAAGACGTCCATTGGAACAACACCTTATGATATGGTGTTTGATCTTAATGCCATACTACCCATTGGATTCTTAATCCCAACCGAGTAGCTAAACAGTTAGAGTGGACAAGTCATGAGTTTCCGTCAAGATTAGAGGATTTAGAAAAGCTAGACGAGCTACGTTGGAGAGGGGAAATAGGGGAACACACCCGGAACACAAAAGAAGTCCTCTCTATAGCTCAATGTATCCACAACACCCATATCCTCTCAAAAAACACCTTCAAAAACACACTTTACACTAGCAGACCACCATCTACTCATTTCCCAATGCTTACACACTCAAGAAGACCACAACAAAATGCACACCTACTGCCACAATCCATCTCTACCGCTTCACACACACACACACACACACAACCACTCAATCTCACTCTCTCACACAAAGCAACATCGATCCGGGGGGGGGGGCACACACATCCACACAGCCAGCACTGCGGGGAAACACAAGAACAGGAGAAACAGAAGAGAGAAAGGGGAAACGACAACACAACTGGGAAATAGTGGCTTGATTACACTTTAGAAGGAACCAAAAAAGCTTGCACTACCATCAAAATGGCCATTTCCATGAGAAAATGAAAAGGGGGTTGATAGGCACATTCCTCTATCAAAAAACTCTGCTCTGCAGGCTTCAGACGACACCAAAAAAGGCCCCCCACTCAAAGGCCTACCACATGCTACTTCAGGGTCCGATTTTCAAGACGCAAGGCCGATGCAAGGCTCGACCGCACCTTTAATGTGCCAACTCCTAGGGACCCAATCCTTGCCCCATTTTTGCAATTTCCAAGCTGGTCATCCGAGGCCACAAAAAAAGGCAAAATCATATGTAGCCTTCTCTCTAGCATTTTCCATCAACTTTGACTCGTTGTATCTCAGCCATCGTGCATCCGATTGCCAAGCGGTTAGTTCTCGCTAGCTCCATGCATCACCCACTACCTTCTTGAGCTCTGTCGAGGTCCAAAAAATGCCAGATGGCATGACTCCCCATGAGATCAACCTGGCCTATAATTGACCCTCGACAAATCTTTTGATGGCCATGAATTGCTTTGTAGAGCTCTCATTAGCAATCTAAGAGGACATCCATGGTCACCAACTTTAGCTCTTCACGTGTATCCATTTGCACCCGCTCGGGTCACCTGTCCTCAGCTGCAGTTTTCGTTGGGGATCTGCAACACGTTCCAACTTCAAACTTGAATATCTTGCACATCGGGGCTCCGTTTGATGAGCTGTCTGGACCGACTTCTAGAGCACCTTGAACACTACATTCTGGATTTCTGACTTGGCACTTTGGGCACCTTTAATTGCTATCCCATCTGGTCCATTTTTAAAGACTTTTGGCCTAAAAAGCTGCATTAAGCATACTTTTCCACTGGCACCTGCTTGCCCAGGTCTTCCACATTTCCCTTAGCCCTTTTTCATGCACTAGTGAACACCCCTGGAACCACTTAATACCACTTTTGGCCTCGACCAACTTTGTTTGTACCATCATTGCCTAGCCCCCTCGTTGAACATTTATGTTCAACCAAAAGCATGTTTACAGAACTTTGAAATTGGCACACCAAATTGACAACTTCAAGTACTTGAAAACCACAACCCTATGTAGAGGCTATGTACAAAAAGCTTCATCTGCTTTGCACACTGCATACTTTAGGTGGGTTACATACCTTCCTTGGCTATAATCTCCTGCACCTCAGGCACTAGACTCTTTTCAAAATATAGCTTGAGATGCACACCGTTCACCATGTGCCTAAGAAGCTTACCATTTGATCTTACTAGCTGATAAGTCTCATTGGGGAAGGCCTTCTGCACTTTGTATGGACCTGTCCATTTCTTCTTGAACTTCTTCTGGAACAAGAAATCCAAGTAACTCTTGAACTTCATCACCAAGTCTCCCTCCTTTATCTTCTTGTCTGTCAAGCTTTGATTGGACTTGCATTAGGGAATTTGGGAGGTCATTTGGAGGGCCTTATTGAGGAGAGAGAAAAGGAGGCGCATCCAATGAACAACAAGCCAATGTAACATAGAAATAGAAAGAAATAGATCAAAAAATGCAAAGAAAAGTGAAGAACATGAGGTAAAACCTCATTTTTACGGGATTTAAGGTATCTATATGTGGGCCCAGGGTCTGTATGTAGTTCTGGTACTGAAAGACAACTATGATACTATATCATTCTCCCACCAACAAAAGCTCTTGCTCCATAACCAAACGTTCAAAATTGAATTTTCCTCCATTGGAAGCAAGTTCACGCTTTTGTCTACCATGTAAAAAGAGCCATGGTTTCTTCTTCTTCTTCTTCCCGCCCTAATAGCTATAGGGGTTGTTGTGCTCTTTCCCAAGAAAGCCCGGCCATTAGTCTCCCAAGGGGGCCAAGTAGCACCATAAGCTCTATCACTATCTCAAACTCCATCAATATAGATAGCCAATGGCAACAACAAACAATATACAAAGGTTCTTGGGTTCTTAAGCAACCAAGGAGGAGGAAAAGATCCTCAACAGCAAAGCTATTTCGTTCAGCATGGAAAGCACGAGTGCTAGATTTCAAAGTGGAGGTGGGCAAGAAAACTGTTAAGGAAATTTTGGTACAACATGTCTATAGTCACTCCGATGTGATTGCTAATGGAGGAGATGTCTCATTGGCTTATCATCCTCGATGCAACTGTGAGAGTGTTCATAACCTTCCATCTCTACTCTTACTTTTAGACCTTGTTGTTCTCTTTATTTGTTTTTTCTTTTGAAGAGGTCGAACAATATTATCAGAGCAAGATCTATTTCTCATAAGTTCCTCATCAGTTTCAGTAGTTAGACTAGGTGTCTTACATTTTGTTGTTGCAATTGCAGATGTCTATCCTTCATCATACGAGGAATGGGAGCCTGTGGAGTGTATTACATGTCTCATCTCTATAACCCACACTGACATTGGTGTTTTAAAGTATTATGGAAGATCTAGAAAGAGTCTTGCAAATGAGGGATTTTTCTTCTATGAGAATTTCTACCAACCAACTCAACCAAAATAATCAAAAAGGTAATTTGGTTAAACTCTCTCTCCCTACCAATTGGAGTTGTATTGACTGGCCAATCCCGGACACCACCGTGTGTGAGGATCTCAAAAGCAAGCTATTTAGGGATGTGCAGAGGTCATTACAAAATTCAGTACCCTCTAAATTGGTAAAGATTGCTATTTTTTGTCCTAAAAGTTTATTTGTGGAACTATTTCACACCTGCCACATACATGTTGCAAAGACAATGTTGGTATGTAAATCTCTAGATGCTTGCTTCTGTGACAAGATGCTTGATAGAGGGTGGTATGTTAAAGAGGTGGATGGCATACTTTGTGAAGTTGCACTTGAAACTTTGGTGGCCAAGTACATGATCGGCACACAGTCCCTTCTCATCTCCTTCTGGTACCAGCGCTCTCAAATTGTTACATGCTACTCTAAGTTTATTCCTATTGATCAAGAGTCTACAGGCCTAGAGAACAATGGTTTCATATATGTGGAGGTAGTCAAATAAAGAGCTCAACCTTGTGACAGTTGTTACAATAAGAGAGCAATGCAACCTTCTGTAACTTTGGCATGACATTGTGGAGAGACGGCAGAGAACGAGCCCTCGCAGTTCTATTTCTTAATAGGTGGGTGCAAAGTAATGCAACGATGGGAAAAAGAGATTGTTTATAGAGAACTAACTGGCCGAGTCCAAATTGTGCCAATGTAAATTAAATGAATGTATATTCTTGACTTCAATACAGATGTTTCTTGCAATTTGATTATGAGATGATTTCCACAGTTTGGTTATGTCTTTATTTCAATTATAAGATGATGTCTGTCCCACTACCTACATCCCTTTATTAGCTGGTAGTGTGATAATTGTATATTTTGAACAACATATGTAGAGTTATGTAAAACCTCTCTCTCTCTCTCTCTCTCTCTCTCTCTCTCTCTCTCTCTCTCTCTCTCTCTCACACACACACACACACACACACACACACACACACACACACACACACACACACACATTTCCATGGCACCACATTGAGAAGCACAAAGAATCATGTTAATCTAGAGAGCTAGCATTTTGAAGAGTATGTGTAAGTACAAATTTTGAAACAGTCAATGGGCTGAAATACAAATTCTCCAGATAAGGGATAAAAATCATGCTCATGACCTTCAAATGAGGGTGGTCAGAGAGTGGTGCCCGGTGGATTTAGCAAGCCCTTATGGGGTGTGTCATCTATCAACAAAGTATTACTATCATCATGTGGGACATGGATTTGGAAAAAAAGTTTATAGAATAGCAATACATTTGGTTTGGCAGGGTTGTAATGCCCTTCAATGTAAACACACTCCTTCTGCGAATACAAAAAATCAAATTGCAAACGTTCGATTTCCGCTACGTTGCAAATTATATTTACAAGGGGATTGAGGTTTCTCTATAGCATAGAGGACCATATGGCAACCTGGAACCTTGTTAGTAGAAACTGTATAAATTTCTTGGCTCCTGGACGCACAATACATCTACGATCATAAATCTTGAAGTGGCGTAGGTTCATAACTTCTGCGTGGGGATTATACGACTCCCAAAACATCAACAATCCGTTGACGTCCAAAATAATCAGTCTTTGCAAACATTTTGTAAAACAAATAAGTAGTTAGACAATAGGTTGACTTTCATACTCTTTAATATAGGAAATTATTGGAACAATTATAGGGTTGTCTAGCAAGGGTCCATACTGGGTTTGCCTACCATCAAGGTTTTCTTCTCTAGTGTTCAAATCCTAGACCGACTTTTCTTCTTCTTTTGATGTTTGAGACTCTTGTGTCTCCAATGTCGAGGGAGGCATTGCACCTGAATCTGCTTCTAATGTGCTATGACTATTGCGGGAGCGAATCACACCACCCATAAAGTGCATGCAACACAACCTAGATCAACATAATGTCAATCGAGGACACAGATGACACGATAGGCACACGAAGGAAATCTCTTTAGCTTGTCAGGCTCAGACCATCCTACACATACAACACTCTAGAAGGCCAACTAAACCACAACCTAGAGTCTAACTGCTCTCAACTACACCACCTAGCTCACATACACACAAGCGGAAGGAAACTCACCAAACCGTACTAGAATCATATGAAACTTAAGGAACACCATCCCCTCACTAGGATACACTTGTCCCTAAGCCTCCACACTCAAACCCTAGCTCTAGACCCATCTGCAAAAATCGCGTATAAAGACAGAGCTGAAATCTGAAAGTGCCCAAAATTGAAATCTATGAGTACCTATGCATAGCTTATGTTGCTACGATTTTAATGACTACTTGCACGCAAAAAACGGGCATCGTAAATAGCTCGTAGATACGCAAGCACGTATGCTTTGTTCCACGAGAAATTCTTGGCGTTGTTGCGTAGCTCTTGCTGAGGCTAGCGTGATGGTGCAGTTGGATCCACAATGTGATGAACGAGCGGGGAGTAGCGCCAGGATGAAGCTCACACTCTCTCTCTTCCTCTCTCACACACAGTAGACGGCAGCGCTAAAACTATGATTATGATAAAAGTTGTCCTTACAAAAATGACCTAGGTACCTTATATACTAAGGGCACCTTAGGTTAACCAAAAATAGAGTTTGAGGGGTCAAATGGCTTTGTATTTACAGTCTGGAAGTGCCATTGCAACCCGGATTTTGTAGCTAGACTACTTACTTATTACAAATGATGTTTATGACCATAATTCACAGCATTCCATAACTCTCAAAGAATAAGGATTTGTTGAGTTATGCCGTATTGTTGACCCAGCCGTCAACACTCCCCCACTCCGTGATCATGTCATCCCTAACATGACCTGGTTGCCGATGTCGATGCGGTCTCAGTTGTTGTTTTGTTGTCTTGAAGAAATTATAGGTTGTAGCTTTGCATGAGCTTGTCCTGTTCATCCAATCCAATGTACATAGTGTTCACATGATTTAAGAAAATCATAATTGATGATGAACTTCATGTCCTTCATGTCATGCTCAAATGAAGCATCTGTTTCTGTCATCATAGGTCTATTGCCGGATCTAAATTCAGAAAGAACCCAATGTGGTTCAGCTTGACTCTTATTATCATGGATAGAGAAAGCTCCATCCATCACTTGCTCTAGCGAATCTGTCAATTCTGAGTATTTGTGATTCTCATAAACAACTTCTACAATCTGTAGAAGTGAGTGATTGGCTTTCAAATCTTGTGAGCCAATGACAACTTTGTGAGGATTCTGTAGAAATTGTCTAGCTAAACCTTCAACTTCTTTAGGCCAAGTTTCACTTCAATGCAAAGTGTGTCTGTCAAGCCAAATCTAGGAGATAATTTTTGTGATTTGAGGGTCCAACACCATGTTCAGCATTCGATCCGCCTCATCAAGGACAAGATATGTAACCCTATGAAGGTTGGTTTTGTCTACCATTTGTGTCTTCTTTTCTTCATTGGTGACTTCCTTGTTTCTGCATCAGGGTGATCAAAGCCGTATTTACCATTGTTAGTTTTTGTGTGTTTTGTAAATCATTATATTGCTTCTACTTGATACATAATTTTAGCCCGACAAACCCCAGTTAGTTCCCCAAGTTAGTAACTTGCTTTAAAGGGGCTTTATCTGGCATCATTCGTGATAGATGACCATCTATGAGCTATCATCATCCATTTGTCCCCAAAATTCATATACATGGTGTACAGGGTATGTAGATGGTATATAGATGGCTATCATTGCTTCAAGTTTGAAAAAATTACAGCTTTGGTTAGTTAGGGTTTTTTAATAAAAAATTTATAACCTTGAGCCTGTACTCTCTATGCATAGCCTCTTGACAAAGTTTGGCTTGATTTGGGCTTGTATTTGGCATACAAGCTAACTTTTTGGATTTTAGTCTCAAGAATGACTGATGGGCATCTATGCTCCTTCTATTCTTGTCAATACTATTAGTCCCTTTTGTTTGTTAGGCTTCATTAAGTCACATACAAGATAGAAGATTTACAGTATAAAGATCTACTTCCTGTATACGGCCTTGTAGTCGCATGAAGTGGCTGTTAGGCAACTTTACACTTGACGGGTGATTTCGTTTAGTCGCATCTCCAACTTCCTTTGTCCTTGTAGTCCATCCTGGATTTTTATGACCATTCTCAATCATTTTTGACCTCATGTTGTTGTTGAAGGTTGATCAACATTCTTTTTGACCTCTGACTTCTAGCCTTGTGCATATGGCTTTTGAAACATGCTTCGTGAAGTGTCATCATTTTCTTGAACTTCCTTTGCTTTGTACTGCTCGACATCTCTTCAGTCTTTTCTTCATTTGGATTATGGATCTTTTTTTCTGTCTTTCTCAAAAAAATCTCAAAAAACGACTAAAAAAAAAATTTCAACTCAACTCAAAAAAGCAAAATCATTCTTATAGAATTCAAAACCTTATGTACATTGTACAATGTCCTTAGGGGCTCATATATGGCTTTTGTCCCTGTACTCATCTTGTAACTCTACTATGAGGGCATATTCTCTAGATTTTGTCAAAAAATCATCACAATCAAACACAAAAATTCAATATAACTCACAAAATATTTCCCTCTAATATTTATATATTAGGTCCGCATTTAGAATGCTCCTCCCCCTCCTATTTGGATTCCTCCTTGACGATAGGGTATCACCAAGGGTATGTGTTGTGCTTGGGCAATCAAAAATTGTGCCTATGCAGCTGCGCCTTGTAATGTAGCCCTATTATCCATACACAATCAATGCATGGAAAAGATTTATGATGTGCAAGATGTGGGTATAAGCAATTTGATTATTGACATTTGATGGTGAGGCTTCCTATTCGAAGCAATGTGATTTTCGTTGAAGCTCATGTGTTGTTTGCTTGATGGAAGGTTGTAGAGATTTTTTGAAGGCTTACTCATGTGTTTGATGCTTCTTTGGAATTCAGCTAGCCTTATTGTTGGTTGTTGTATTTGGCATTGTTCCTCAGAGTGGGTTCTCTTCTAATTGTACTGTAACTGTAGGAGGAATTGAAAGAATTCCAGTGAAGGTGCAGTAACAGCAGTGTTTTTGGTTTCCTTTGGGATCCACTTTTTCATCATTACTGGCTGCTTCATCGATGCTACTCATTTGGGAACCCATACTTGTCCCTGCTTTGTTTGTGTTTGAAGAGACTTTTTTGGGATCCACCTTGTCTTTGTGTGAGTCCTCAGTGATCTTTGCCTCAACTCTTGTATTCCTGGTTGAGGATGAGATTCACACTTTGGGAGTTGATACTTTAACTGTTTTGGAATCCAAATGAACTCCTGACCTCTTTGTGCTTGAATCAACTTCTTTGAAACCCAAATCTGCATTGCAAAAGCTTGCGACTTTGGGATTTGCTTAACTGTTCATGCAAACTTTGAATGTTTTCCTTTTGGCGTTGGATCTTGTGATTTTTTGTTAGAGATCTTTGTCTTCTTGATCCATACTTGCTTTTGGCCAATCCATCTCTTTGGTATCCAAATTTGTCGAACTTTTTGGTTCAGACTCTTTGTTCTTTGCTTTTGGCCTTTCTTGGTTGTTATGGAAGTTGCTAATGATCGTGATGATCTGAGTTGTTGGTAGGGGATGCCATATGAATCATCACTATCGCTGCTATCCTCAACAAGGTTGCATTCTAGCACTTTTCCTTTGTGTTTGGCTGGTTATGGAAAGTTACTGTCTGTTTGCTCTGTGGTTGTTGTTTTGGGGATGACTTTGTGATCCACTTGAATAGAGTGTTGCTAGCTTGTTGACATGATTGTGTTCTTTTTGGCTGAGTCTTTTCCTCATGGATATGAGCCATATTGAAGGTGTTGGCAGCGGTTGCGTTACCACCGAAGATTTTGGGATCCACTTCTGATGCACTCTATTTTTGTAGCGATGACATCGATTCGTGGGTTTTTGATATGGAAAATCATAAAACCGTGCATTTGTTAAAGTTTTGGTTATGTCACCTTCTTGGTTGTTGAGATTCCCAATGTCGGTATATTCTTGAAGCTTGAAGTGTTCTACAGAGTCGTAGAACTTGTCTTCTTCTGCATCTTTGTTCTCTTGGATCACACTCACTGCAAAATAAGGAACGACATCAAAGCCATCTTCATCACAAAAATTCGTTGTTGGACTTTCTTGAATAGTGCACACATCGAGAGTAGCCAAGATGTGTTCCCATTCAAGTGGCTCTAATTCTTCCTCAGGAAAGGGTTCTCGAGTATAATCCTTATCTTCAATTACCCTTTCTAGGATGCCTTCCTGTTGCGTTAAGCTTCCGCATTGTGAAGCTCCACACATCCACAGTTCTTTAGGCTTACCCAACCATGCTGGAAGTTCTGATCCTGCTACAGAAGCGGAATCAAACTCCTCCATAGGTGTTCTTGTCATGTCCCTGTAACTATGGTCCTTCAAGTTTATCTTTGTCGTGGTTTCCATATTTCTCAAGTAGATATGGTCATATCCCCAGTCTTGAACCATTTTTAGTTGTCTCATGAATAATCTTCCTAGAATGATATCATAGTTGTTCTTCTTGCCAAAGTCAACAATAGCAAAGGTTTGCTCATATTCAATGCCAAAAGAAGTAACGACTACTTTTTCTAGTAGTCCTATGGGCCTTTCCATGTGTCCGTCTGCAAGCTGCAGTTTCATCCTTGTATCCCTCACTGCTGGTTTTCCCCATTTTCTCCAGATCTATTTTGTTGCAATGGAAACACTGGCTCCGCTGTCAAGGATTGCCATGGTTTTTACACCTTGGAATTCCACGGGAAGAGTGGTGTTCCCATTTTCTCCCTCATAATACTCTCCTACCTTGTTTAAAGGCACTGGCCTAGTATTTAGCTAAGGCATTTCTAGCTCTTTGATCCCTTCCTCTATTTGAGTCATTGGTTTTCTAACACCAAATTTATCTAGGTATTTTTCCACAGTAGCCCACATGTTTGGTCTTATTCTTAGCAACTCGGCTAATGTTATTGTGCAGGTGACTGCGACAAAATTTCTGTCAGCCCTTTTGAATATATGACCTTGTTGGGAGACAATCTCTGTGATGGGACCGCAATGACCTCTGACTTGGCCTTGTACTCTCCCGTATAGAATGGTAGTGTTCTTAATAGATGGGATTGATTGTCCATAGACTGTACAGATCCTTTGTCTCCCCAATCCTAGATTCATTTGAGATCCAACCTCAAATTCCTCTATTGGTGGAAGAGACACTCCTCTTCCATCACTCGATTGGTTTGCTCGTCTGCTTAGCCCACTTGCTTCATTGGCCTCTCTGACTTGTTTCCACAATTCGTCAAGACCATCTATTTCTTTACAGCTGTCAGGTATAGCTATGTGAAATCCCTCGGAAGAGTTATTCGTGGTATTCAACACTATCCTTGGCTCTAATGCGGGGTCCTTGAGTTTTTGTCCGCGGTCATGACTGGAATCTGGCTCTTTTGGCTCCTGGATTGGTGGGATTATTGATGTAGGTGGGACAGGGATGACACCCTCAAGTTTTTCAACTGGTGGTTCTAGTAAATCCTGGGCTTTTTGAATCATTTTTTTGCACATTTCAAGCTTGTTCTTTTCTAGTTCCTCATATGGATATGTCATCCACTTTTGTTCTTGGCTTTGGTTGCTTTTGAGCTGTGTTTCATAGTCTTTTAGGAGGTTGTCTAAATGCTCATTAACCTTCTCGACTAACACCGATCCTCCCAAACTAGCACTTTTTGGCTCACTTTCCGTTGATGGTTCAACTGGAGGTTGAGACATCTACGTAAGAGAAGGTGCAACCATTTCCTCGTGTTGTCCTATCTTCTCCTCAGCTTGGGTAAGCTTCTCAGCCAGGGATTTCTACTCTTGTTCCCTACGTGCTTTCATCCTAGCCTTTCTAGCTATTTTGTTTGCTCTTGGTTTTTTGACTAGGTGCATCAGTCTTTGGCTCACCCGTCTCTAGATTTGCGTCAGTTTTTGTTTTCTCTGACTCGTGCTTCTCCTCAGCTTCCTTTTGAGCTTGCACTCTCGTAACTACTTGAACTGGTACAACGTTTTCATTTTCAGAGCTACTAGGTAGCTGAACAATTCTTGAGACATTCATTGTGGGTTTTTTGGACAGTTGGGGTATCAATTGAGTGATACCATAGTGAATACAATAGGCATTCACTTGAGTGATATTCGTTTGAGGACATTGTTTGACCAAGTGGTTGCCACGGATTTTGTGACAATCTATCTCTGGTTGAGGAGCTTCTTCTTGTAATTCCTCTACACTATAAGCAGGCTTTGACCATGCTAAGCTTCTATTAGCAATGAATCGCAATGTCCTTTCGTTCATCTCGTATCTTCTTTCTTCAGGCCAAAACGCAAGAGGTGGAGGTTGTACCAACCTCACCACTCCATTTGTCTTTGTCATTTTGTAGTGTACCCAACATTTTTCAATAAAAGTATTTCATTTACTTTGAAAATATTTGATGTTTGCATTTTATTAAGTCAAAGAGCATTCTAATGGAATGATCGGATCAAAAAACGGACTTTAGAACTATTAATTATGACCCTTATTCACTTGAAAACAATAAGGTTGATGGGAAACTTAAGCTCAAGATTGTATCTAGAGATAAGAGTTGACTCTTGGGAAAGAAGGAGCAATTTTAGGAAAGAAGGAGTATTTTTAGGAAAGAAAGAGGAGGGAGTTAAGTTTAGAGTTCTTGTCTTGGAGCCCAAGCTTCTTCTAAAATTGGAGAGCCGAAATCGTGCATTGGAATCCGTGTCCGCCAAAAAAAATTTGGAGCCGCGAACGTACATGAACTTATCCCTCTATTCTTAGCTGGCCTTTGAGAGCCTATATAAAAGACCTCTCTTCCTTCACTTTCAAAAAGACAGACACACACTCTCAGTAGTGGAAGCTCTCTTGCCTTGACGTCGGAGTTACCCTCTCTCCCTCGAGCTCTTACCTTCAAACCATATCCATCTCCAAGTCTTTCACTACCAGCGTTGTGTTGCCCTTGGGATTCTGGAGTTCTCTTTCTATCTTTCCCTCTTCTCTACATCGATACAATGACCCCAAAGCGAGTGACTCGAAGCTCGAAGGACGCTCATGTCGCTCCACCTCCAAGGAAGATGCAGACGAAGGCATCAACTACTCCAAACGTTGCTTAAGCAGAAGTATTGGTTGTGAAAGAAGTCGAAGTCATCCAGCCTCGAACACGGGGAGGTAATCGAAGCTATCGCTAATCCGGCAAGACAAATTTATAATTTTGCATTGCTATTCATGATGACTTGGGAAGCTAAGCATAGGGAACCCCTTAAACTGTTCGAGAAACATGATTCTATCAAAAGAAACAAGCATATGTTTTCATATATTAGTGAAAGAACTGTTTGATAAATTGTCACTGTTTGTTGAATTGTTATTTCTTAACAAATTGTTATTGTTTGATAAGTGGATTCTGATTGATATGAAGAATTGGTTGATCATGTTTGAAGAATCATTCAAAGAGAAGAATCGTTGAAAGAATATCTTTTGTTCCTCGCGGGTAGCGAGATGATTCCGTGGCTAGTGGAGATTAGGCTGAAGTTATCGGCTCTCTTTTGTTCCTTGAGGTTAGCGAGATGCCTCGCAGGTAGCGAGATGTCTGGCGGCGGTTAGCAAGATGCATCGTGATTAGCAGGATGCCTTGCAGGTAGCGGGATGCCTAGCAGTTAGCAAGATGCCTCGCGGGTAGCGGTATGCCTCGTAGTTAGCGAGATGGGAAGGTTGTGCAATTTGCGGTTAGCGAATAAATCCTTTGCAAAGGCTCTGTTGGTTAGATAAGGAAAGTCCACGGGTAGTGGCAACTCATGAAAAATTGGAAAAGTTATTTTTGTTGATAATAGAGCTGTCTTCATTAGGCCTTGTTTGAATTGTTTTGGTATTGTTTGAAGGGCTATATAAAAGAACCTGTGTTTGAAATTAATTAAGGAACATTGTTTGTATATGTAAAACAATGTGGTAAAAAGTGTGAGTGTGGGGTGGAAAGTGGGGGCTGGCTCAGGTTGCCAGTCAAGGATGGGTGGTCTCGATTAGTCGAGAAACTCTCCACTCCCTCTTATTAAGAGAAGTGAAATTAGAGACTCATTGTGCCAAGAGTCGAGACGTCCCAAATCTACATGCCCACAAGATTACTAGTTAGTTTAGACTAAGTCTCATATCATATTTATGGTCTATGGATGGTGGCCATGCCTCTTAAACGTGGGGAAAAAGGCATTGTTTATGGATTCTAAATAGGTCAATGGGATTTCATCTTTATGTTAGGAAACAGTTTCATTAGAATCCTAAATTTATTGACCTGGCTTGTGGCGTATGACTCTTATAACCACGTAAAGGATGAATAGAGGACTTCCTCTCTTCCGTTGCTGTACCTCTACTTTGTGGAAACGAAGTAGAGTGTCGTCAGCGAAAAAAAAGAATAAAGGAAGGCCATCTATCAAATCGCCCCAATCTTCTTGGGGTTGGGGACCTCACAATTGGTATCGGAGCCTAGGTTAAAGAGATTAAATTGACTACTTCAAACTTCCTCATGTGTATGGTTTTCTATACCCATTACCGGACTCGCAGAGATATTACGTTATGCCGATTGACGTGTACCATAGTTAGGGTTGAAACCTCTATTATATTGTTTTCATGGAGAGATCTTTTGTAGACCCCCCTATATGACATTTTGATGATTTTATGAACAGAAGATTGAGTTGTTTTTCTACAAAGAAATTGTTTGACTGGTTAAGTCATGAAAGTGAGTTTTTTGGAGGATTGAGTGAGCCATGACTAGTTAAGTCATGTGATGAGATAATCATGATTGTTTAAGTCATGTGACTAAGTTTGATGGACTGGTTAAGTCAAGATTGGTTAGGTCATGTGATTGAGATAGATATGACTGGTTAAGTCATGTGACTAAGTTTTGATGGAGTGGTTAAGTCAAGATTGGTTAGGTCATGTGATTGAGTTTTAATGAATCGAATAAGTAATGATTGGTTAAGTCAATACGATTGAGCTTTTAGTGGACTGGATAAGTTTAAGTTTGGAAAGTACTCTATTGATTTGAGTTATTATAAACATTGATGTACACTCAGGAGAATCCTCAAATCACTTCTACGTTGGAAAACCCTCATAATGATGCTATCTATATGGAGATTCAGGAAAAGAAGTTATTGTTGAAACAAATGCAACCACCTTCTTTTAAAGGAGAGGTGATGATATTGAAAAAGATACAGAAGTATGGATTGAAGCTATGGATGATTACTTCTCTGCTGCAAGGGCCACACCTACACATCAAGAGATGTTAGGGATGTTTCGTCTCTCAGGGGAAGAAAAAAAATGGTGGAAACAACATTGTCGTGACATGGGAGTGTTGGAGAACTCTCAGAGTTGGTGGGAGATCAAACAAGCGGTGAAGGAAAAATACTTACCTCCTGTCCATGAAGCGATAAAGATGAATGAGTTCTTTAGCTTGAAACAATACAGCTTATCCTTGGAACTCAAAGTTTGTAAGGCTTAGACGTTACGCACCATCAATGACCATAGAGCAGCAAGTAGCTCGCTTTTGCCAAGGTTTAAGAGAACCAATTAGCTCGCGATTGGAAGCCCTGAAGCCTACCACTGTACAAGATGCTTTACTACGAGCTAAACCTTTGATGAAGGAACAAGGGATTACAAGAAGAATCGAACAGAATCAAAGATTCAAGGATAGACAACCACAAAGGGTTTATGTCACTACTGCGCAAGATTCTTGACGCTTGAATGTTTGATGCTTTGAATGTGGAGAGTGGGGACATTATTAGAACACTTTTCCACGACTGACTAATGGAGCAACAGTAGCAAGTGAAGTAGACTAAAGACATCACCCTTTTGATATAATGATGGTCGTTAGTAATTAGAGTAGGAGTATCCTCACTTTTCCTCGAGATGAGAATATCTCGAATCCCTAAGTTGGGGAGATTGTAATGTACCCAACATTTTTCAATAAACGTATTTCATCTACTTTGCAAATATTTGAAGTTTGCATTTTATTAAGTCAAAGAGCATTCTACTGGAACGATCGGATAAAAAATCAGACTATAGAACTATTAATTATGACCCTTATTCACTTGAAAACAATAAGGTTGATGGAAAACTTAAGCTTCAAGATTGTATCTAGAGATAAGAGTTGACTCTTGGGAAAGAAGGAGCAATTTTAGGAAAGGAGGAGAAGTTTTAGGAAAGAAAGAGGAGGGAGTTAAGTTTAGAGTTCTTGTCTTGGAGCCCAAGCTTCTTCTAAAATTGAAGAGTCGAAATCGTACATCGAATCCGTGTTCGCAAAAAAAAAAAAGAATGGAGCCGCGAACGTACGCGAAATTATCTCTCTATTCTTAGCTGGCCTTGAGAGCCTATATAAAGACCCCTCTCCCTTCACTTTCAAAAAGATAGACACACACTCTCAGAAGCGGAAGCTCTCTTGCCTTGACGTCGGAGTTACCCTCTCTCCCTCGAGCTCTTACCTTCAAACCATCTCCATCTCCAAGTCTTTCACTACCATCGTCGTATTGCCCTTGGGATTCTAGAGTTCTCTTTCTCTCTTTCCCTCTTCTCTACATCGATACGATGACCCCAAAACAAGTGACTCGAAGCTCAAAGGATGCTCGTGTCGCTCCACCTCCAAGGAAGATGAAGAGGAAGGCATCAACTACTCCAAACATTGTTCAAGTGGAGGTATTGGTTGCGGAAGAAGTCAAAGTCGTCCAGCGTCGAACACAGGAGGTAATCGAAGCTATCGCTAATCCGGTAAGACAAATTTATAATTTTTCATTGCTATTCATGATGACTTGGGAAGCTAAGCATAGGGAACCCCTTAAACTATCCAATAAACGTGATTCTATCACAAGAAACAATCATATGCTTTCATAGATTAGTGAAAGAACTGTTTGATAAATTGTCACTATTTATTGAATTGTTATTGCTTAACAAATTGTTATTGTTTGATAAGTGGATTCTGATTGATATGAAGAATTGGTTGATCATGTTTGCAGAATCATTTAAAGAGAAGAATCGTTGAAAGACTATCTTTTGTTCCTCGTGGGTAGCGATATGATTCCGCGGCTAGCGGAGATTAAGCTGAGGTTATCGGCTCTCTTTTGTTCCTTGCGGTTAGCGAGATGCCTCGCAAGTAGCGGGATGCCTGGCGGTTAGCAAGATGCCTCGCGGTTAGCGGGATGCCTAATGGTAAGCAAGATGCCTCGCGGGTACCGGGATGCCTCGTGGTTAGCGAGATGGGAAGGTTGCACAATTTTTGGTTAGTGAATAAATCCTTTGCAAAGGCTTTGTTGGTTAGACCGGGCAAGTCCACGGGTAGCGGCAACTCGTGAAAATTTGGAAAAGTTATTTTTTTTTAATAATAGGGCTGTCTTCATTAGGCCTTGTTTGAATTGTTTTGGTATTGTTTGAAGGGCTGTATAAAAGAACCTGTGTTTGGAATTAATTAAGGAACATTGTTTGTATATGTAAAACAGTGTGGTAAAAAGTGAGTGTGAGGTGGAAAGTAGGGGCTGGCTCAGGTTTCTAGTCAAGGATGGGTGGTCTCGATTAGTTGAGAAACTCTTCACTCTCTCTTATTAAGAGAAGTGAAATTAGAGACTCATTGTGCCAAGAGTCGAGACGTCCCAAATCTACGTGCCCACAAGATTACTAGTTAGTTTAGACTAAGTCTCATATCATATTTATGGTTTATGGATGGCGGCCGTGCCTCTTAAACATGGGGAAAAAGGCGTTGTTTATGGATTCTAAATATGTCAATGGGATTTCATCTTTATGTTAGGAAATAGCTTCATTAGAATCTTAGATTTATTGACCTGGCTTGTGGCGATATGACCCTTATAACCACGCAAATGATGGATAGAGGACTTCCTCTCTTCTGTTGCTCGTACCTCTACTTTGTGGAAACGGAGTAGGGTGTCGTCAATGGAAAAGGAGAATAAAGGAAAGCCATCTATCAAGTCGCCCCAATCTTCTCGGGGTTGGGAACCTCACACATTTTTTATCGTTTTGAAGAGCAGTACCCACTTTGGTTGTTATAATACATTGTAGCTGGTACTAGCGCTTCTTTGTTAGATGGTTCCATCATTGACGTGTATCTCATGTCTACAAGCATTCTAGCACCTGGCATTGGAGGTTGTTGTCCGAAGACAAGTTGTGGTCTTGCAACTCTTATTGGTCCCGGTGCATTCCCCATAGCATATCTATGTGGAGGAGGTGCTACTAGAATAGGTTGTACATACCTCTCCTTAGCATTTTCCATGCCATAGTAACACTCTTCTCTCGTATGGTTTGTCCATTCTCTCTCAATTTTGCACCATAGAGGTTCTTGGAGGTCAGATTTAACTAGAGGAGCAAGTCTCTGAGCTAATCCTTCTATAAGCTTCATTTGTTCATTAGATTCCTCCGGCTTTATTGTGGATTGGATTCTTGGTGAATCACTCCTCTGAGAAGATGTCTCACTGTCACTCTTAGTATCATATCTTCTCAAGGTTCTGCTCTGATTTGGATATGAGTAGTTTATAGGGGGTGGTGATGGTACATATGGTCCTGTTGTGAGCGGAATTACACCTCTATAAAAGTCATTCTCTATGGCTGCATGTGGGTATAGCCATGGTCCATTAGGCAAATTCACTTGAGGAGGCATGCCTGCCATCTTTGTGATCACTTCATCTCTCGTTATCTCTTTAGAACGGAATCTAGGTGGCTCCCTTTTTGGAATTCTTGTAGGAATTCTCATGTTTGGTGGACATAATTGTGGTCCTTCATTGACCAAATATCCATGTCTTTCTAGTGCATTGTGTGGGTTTGTGTCAAAATGTGGATAGATTGGCATTTTAATACTTCTAGCATGGCTTGCCATACCTCTGGTCATATCTACAAAAGGATTGGTAGATTGGCTTTCCATCATCCTATTGATCTTAGCTTCCTTAATATTAGGCCCACTCAATACCTTTGGCCCTTGATCAGGTCTCTAAAAGTCAAGCATTTGTGACTCTTTTGGTCTCTAGAAATTAGATCTGGGTACCCTAAAAGTTTGGATTTAGGAACCCTGGGAAAATTCAGCTCTAAAACCAAATAGGTGTGTCCTATTACTCGCAAGCTTTCTTCCTAGCTATACCTGACTCAATTTGGAGTTGTCTATCAAATGTTAGAGCAGTTTTGGTGAACTGCACTTGAAACAGTACTCAAAAAAGTTTCGGTATCAAGGATTTTTGCTTGTTTCTTGACCTGACCCAAATTTGTTGAAACTTGGTCACTAGGCTTACTTTACAGTGCTTAACACTTCTAGAAGCTCAATGTGAGTTTTCACCTCCAAAATAGGGCTAGAGACATCATACACGTATAAAGTTTATGTGCTCAGATTTTTACAAAATTTGGTATGTGAGCTATCCTTGATGTCCTCTACCCTTTAGTATGCTCAGTTTGTGATTTGACCTCTATTTTGACACTTGAGACATTAAATGCGTATAAAGTCTTTTGTGGCAGAATGAAGTGACTTTTGTGCCACTGGTTCTTTATCACTCAAGCAACTCTCAACACGTTTCAGAATTCAATTAGGATATTTTTTGAGCCCAAATGAGCTCAAAATTCTATGAAATTTTGGCTAGGGACTTCTTTTATGCTCTAGGACACTGAGGTATACTCAAATGTCTGATTCGACCCAAATATGGCCAATGAGACTTTATACGCATATAAAGTCTACTAGCTCAACATTCACTTAGATTTCTACCCAAGGTACTCCTTGATGCATACAAAAAGAATATGTGATCACAACAAATTTCGAATGTCAAAATTGCTCAAAATCACTCTTTTTTACCTTTACCTGCTTGTATCTGCAAAATTCTCTTTAAATGCGAAAGTATGTGTCCAAATGAGTTGAAATTTTGCAAGCAAGCTTAATATATCATTTCCAAATCCCCTATGTGGTCAAAAGTGAAATTTGACTTTCAGATCTGGCCTTGAGACTATGTGTATAAAGTCTATGTGCTCAAAATTGACCAAAATTTGGTATGTGAGCTTGTCTTGTGGTGCTTAACACCCTAGTAAGCTCATATTTCAAATTTGGTCTCTAAAAGTGCCCCTTCGACTTCATACGCGTATGAAGTCTATTTGATCAGAATGAAGCGAATTTGACTCCAGAGGTTTCTCTCTACACTAGCAACTCACAGCAAGTTTCAAAATTGAATTTTGACCACTGGTTTTCAAGAACTTCTACCAATTTTCATGCCAAAATATGCTCACAATCTCAAGTTTCTCTTTTTTCCGCTTCAGACACTCTGTCTTTTGTCTTTTGGGTGTTAAGAGTTGGTCAAAACTCTAGTTTTAATATATACTTGGGTTAAAACCCTCCTTCTGAACACACTGGTGTAGTCAAAATTTTCAGATTTGGTCTCCAGATGCCCTTGAGACTTTATACGCGTATAAAGTCCAAGTTTACATAATTATAGTTTTTCAGCACAAAACCCTTGCACATGCCCTCTTATATGCTCAACGTCAATCAGTCATGGAAAATCATCAATAGAAAGCTAGTTTTGCATTTTTACTCTCAAAAGCAGACTTTTCATTTATTTTAAATGCAGACAAGCACTTAGCAAATAATTCAATGATGAATAGCTCTAGATCAAAATCAAATCACTTACCTAAAGCTACTCCTACAATCATATGGGGTTTTGCATCTATGAGTAGAAATACGCTTCAATGCCACGCACGGACTAGCAAACGCTTTTATCACCTCACAAACCACTCAACCACCACAACAACTACTCTAATCTACAAATCCTAACTAAATCTACCTAGTCGCAGACCCTCGGCAAGACACACGCTTCCTAGCTATCCACTTGATCGTGGAATAACCTCTTTCGAATCCACTTAAAAATGTTTTCTTTAGCCAAAACTAAAGCAAGCAACCATCACACTAGTGTTAGTAGGAATACCTACCTAAGTTCTTATATCCTTGATAGTGGCGCCAATGTTGTGGGAGTGAATCACACCACCCATAAAGTGCATGCAACACAACCTAGATCAACATAATGTCAATTGAGGACACAGATGACACAATAGGCACATGGACAAAATCTCTTTAGCTTGTCAGGCTGAAATCATCCTACACATACAACAATCTAGAAGGCCAGCTAAACCACAACCTAGAGTCTAACTGCTCTCAACTACACCACCTAGCTCACATACACACAAACAGAAGAAAACACTAAACCATACTAGAATCGTACGAAACTTAAGGAACACCATCCCATCACTACGATACACCTATCCCTAAGCCTCTACACTCAAACCCTAGCTCTAGACCCATCTGCAAAAATCGTCTATGAAGACAGAGCCAAAATTTGAAAGTGTCCGAAACTGAAATCTATGAGTACCTATGTGTAGCTCATGCCGCTACATTCTAATGACTACTTGCATGTAGAAAATGGACATCGTTTGATATACTTACAACTATAAATAGCTCGTAGATACACGAGCACGTATGCTTCATTATTATGAGGTCCCCAACCCTGGGAGGATTGGGGCGACTTGATAGATGGCCTTCCTTTATTCTCCTTTTTTGTTGACGACACCCTACTCCATTTTCACAAAGTAGAGATACGAGCAATAGAAGAGAGGAAGTCCTCTATCCATCATTTACGTGGTTACAAGGGTCATACGCCACAAGCCAGGTCGATAAATCTAGGATTCTAATGAAAGTTGTTTCCTAACATAAAGATGAAATCCCATTGACATATTTAGAATCCATAAACAACGCCTTTTTCCCCATGTTTAAGAGGCATAGCCGCCATCCATAAATCATAAATATGATATGAGACTTAATCTAAACTAACTAGTACTATCTTGTGAAAAGTACCCGACTAATTGGGTACATAGCTTTCAGGGGCACGTAGATTGGGGACATCTTAACTCTTGGCACAATGAGTCTCTAATTTCACTTCTCTTAAAATAAGAGGGAGTAGAGAGTTTTTTGACTAATCGAGACCACCCATCCTTGACTGGCAACCTGAGCTAGCCCCCACTTTCCACCCCACACTCACACTTTTTATTTTGTTTTCTAATTACTACCACACTGTTCTACATAAACAAACAGTATTCATTTCTCAATTCCAGGCACAGGTTCTTTCATCCAACCCTTCAAGCATCACCAAAATATTTCTTTCTCAAACATAGTCTAATGAAGACTATAATTCGACAAAAATAAATCTTTCAATTATTTTTAAGAGTTTGCTGCTACCCGTGGACTTTCTCTGTCTAACAAACAGAGCCTTTGCAAAGGATTTACTTATTCACTAATCGCAAAATGCGCACACTTTCCCAATTGTTAACCGCAAGGGAACATCTCGCTAACCACAAGGCATCCTGCTAACCGCCGCAAGAGACAAAAAGAGAGGTGATAACCTCAGCTTAATCTCCACTAGCCACGGAATCACCTCGCTAACCGCGAGTTCCATTTGGAAACAAGATATTCTTTCAACAATCGTTTTCTTTGAGTCATTGTTCAAACATGATTACCCAACTTTTAATATCAAACAAAGACAGTTTATCAAAAAGTAACCATTAATCAAACAATTCTTTCTCTACTTTATGAAATCATATGCTTGTTTCTTGTGATAAATCAAGTTTCTTGGACAGTTTAAGGGAATTCCTAGGCTTGACTTACCGGTCATCATGTATAATGATGCAAAATTATAAATTTATCTTACCGAATTAACAACACGTTCGACTACCTCTCATGATTAAGGTTGGGCGGCTTTGACTTCTTCCGCAACCAATACCTCTGCTTGAGCAACATTTGGAGTAGTTGATGCCTTCCTCTACACCTTTCTTGGAGGTAGAGTGACATGAGCGTCCTTCGAGCTTCGAGTCACTCACTTCGGGGCCATCGTATCGTGAAAGAGAAAGGAGAAAGTGAGAAACAGAACTCAAGAATTTGAGGGCAACACAATGATGGTAGAGAAAGAAGTTGGAGATGGAGATGGCTTGAGGGTAAGAGCTTAAGGGAGAGAGGTTGAGGGAGAAAAGGCAACTCCGACGTCAAGGCAAGAGAGCTTTCGGTTCTGAGAGTGTGTGCCCTCAAAGTGAAGGGAGAGAGGTCTTTATATAGGCTCTCAAGGCCAGCTAAGATTAGAGGGAAGCAAGGAGAGATGAGTTCGTGCATGTTCGTGACTGTAATTTATTTTTTATTTTTTTGCAGACACGGATTCCAATGCATGATTTCGAGCCTCTTAGAAGAAGCTTGGCTTCCAAGAAAAGAGTCTTAAACTAAGCTCCTCCTCTCTTTTTCTAAAAAGACTCTTTCTTTCCTAAAAGTACTCCTTCTACTCCTTCTCTTCTAAAATTACTCTTCCTTTCCTAAAACTGCTCTCTCTTTCCTAAAATTACTCTTCCTTTCCTAAAAGTACTCCTTCTCTTCTAAAATTACTCTTCCTTTCCTAAAACTGCTCTCTCTTTCCTAAAATTGCTCCTTCTTTCTGAAGGTCAATTCTTATCTCTAGATACAGTCTTGAGGCTTAAGTTTCCCATCAACCTTATTATTTTCAAGGGAATAAGGGTCATAATTAATATTTCTAAAGTTTGATTTTTTATACGATCGTTCCATTAGAACTCTCTTTGACTTAATAAAACGCAACCCTTAAATTTTTGCAAAGTAAATGAAATACATTTATTGAAAAATGTTGGGTAGATTACATTCGTTCCGTGAGAAATTCTTGGCTTTGTCACGTAGCTCTTACTGAGGCTAGCACGATGGTGAAGTCAGATCCACAATGCGATGAACAAGCGGGGAGTAGCTCTAGGATGAAGCTCACACTCTCTCTCTTCCTCTCTTACACACACTAGATGGCAACGCGAAAACTATGATTATGATAAAAGTTGTCCTTACAAAAATGACCTAGGTACCTTATATACTAAGGTCACCTTAGGTTAATAAAAAATAGAGTTTGAGGGTTCAAATGGCTTTGTATTTACAATTTGGAAGTTCGATTGCACCCCGGCTTTTGCAGCTAGACTACTTACTTATTACAAGTCATGTTTATGACCATAATCCACAACATTATATAACTCTCAAAGAATAAGGCTTTGTTGAGTTATGCCGTGTTGTTGACCCAACCGCCGTCAACTTGACCTGTTTGTGTCTCAGGCATAAAAGACTCTTGATTTTCTTGCCCAATAGGTGGAGGTGTGGTAGAGGTATGCTTTGCTTGAGGGTTAGAGTGTCCTTTTTGAGCCCCTCCCTCTGCAAAAACTTCATCCTCCTGAAACCCTCCAAGTGCAGAGGGAGTTTCAACATCTGATTCTTTCTCAGCCCCTCGCTTTGTGTGATCTTGCTCCTATGTGGGCTTCCCCTCTCCCTCTACAACATTTTTCATCTCGGATGTTCCTCCCTCCTCTTGCCCCTGTCCTCTCTCAGCTGCCCTTATGAAATCTGTTTACTGCTTGCAGTCTATTGGCAGTTATCATTAACTCTACCACGTGGTCATCCAACATGATTTGTTCTGCATCCATGCTAACAGGATGTGATATTGCAAGTAGATGTTGGATTAGGGTGGCACAATATCGGTGCAAATATTCTATGGTGTACTTGTCCAATGCACTTTGCAAAAGACAAAACAAAAACAAAAAGGAACTGAGACACAACTTGGTTCAAACTCTCACAATGTTATGGTAATTCTGTGCAAAACGCATACCTTTGACATGAATGGCTTTAATGTGAAAAAGCTCTGCAGTATAAACTTAGCATGGAGGAGGCATCTCCATCTACACGAGTTGCAATCAGTTTGTAAAGGCACGGTGGCTTCCTTAATTTCTGCCCTGTATAGCTCTAGATTCCCGCATAGCCTTCCATATGCATGCAACAATCTCTTTATGCATCTGCAAGCAAGAGGAGTTGGTATGTCTCCATTGACTATCAAATATAAAACCAAGTTGTAATTATCAATACTCACAATCTCAATTTTGGATGCATTGCTTGAATTGAGTTTAGTGTCCAGACAACTGGCTTGTCAAGTTCAATGCACACAAGGCTCCAGTGGCGGTTGCTCTCGCATGGAAAAATTATGGTTGTTACTTGCATCATTGGACAATGAGCAAGCCACTTCTTGAATCTGCTGACGACAGGGGTATTTTCAATTCTGAGTAAGGGAGAAATCTGGGAATCCAATGTATAAATTCTCCATGGCATTGGGGAGGTATCTGGCTCTTTATCAAACTACAAGACAATTTGATGTTGTTAGTCTCTAGCCTCGAGGGTGAATAAAAATATGCTAGAGCTAGTGAAAGCAACTTTCTTTATGAAGATATATAAAATTGAATCTGTGATTTGAGCCTCTGGATCCCGCAATATATTGATATCTGTGGAATCTAGTGCAAGTCTTATTCCACCATCTTCTAGTTGTATATCTATTATTAAACCTTGCTCTATAGATGAAAATATTTTGTTGTTACTGACATCGATTTTGTGTGTTATGATATGGTAGCTGTTAACCTCTTCTTCTATAGCATGTGCTGCCTTTCCCTTCTCTTTCAGTTTATTTAAGTCTTCTGCACGCCGGTTTTCGTGTTCAGCCCTGGCCCTGGTATTCACTTCGTGGGTGACTTCTACAATCTTCACCGCCTCTGGCTTTGCTTGAGGAATAAGCAAAATTTCTTTCATTTTATTATCTATAAATTTGTTGGGCTAGAGAAGCTTGTCATATCTCCACCTTACCCTTTTCAAAGTTTCAATGTCTTTGTCCATAATTGTTACCATGTGTGCATGTGCTGCAACAATTGTTATGCCATTGAAATATTTCAGCAAAAAATCCTTTGTTGCCTCTTGTAGTGCTAGCAGTGCAATAGATTTCCACTTCATTGTACCAAAACATGCTTCCTCACATATTGACCTGACCAGTCTTTGGAATGGAAGCTTTGGTACTAGAAGCTCGATACATTTCTAAGCCTTCGTGATTTCCTTAAACAATCTGATGTGTCTTTGTAGCATATTCATTCTTGGTGCTTTCAAGATTTTCATGGGCTTCCTTGGTCTCTTCTTTTTACTAGCAGATCTTCCTCCTGCTCTAGCAGCCAGACCTGGTCCTTTCCTTGCCTTTCTTATAGTCACCTTTGTTCTTGCCATTTACCTGTAAGCAAATCTCTCTCTCTCTCTCTCTCTCTCTCTCTCTCTCTCTCTCTCTCTAACAATCTCCCTCTTACTCTCTCTAAGAACTCACACTAAGAATATCTGTGTGTGTGTGTGTGTGTGTGTGTAAAAATCTCTCCCTATCTCCCTCTCACTCTCTCTAAGATTGCACACTAACAATCTCTCTCTCTCTCTCTCTCTCTCTCTCTCTCTCTCTCTCTCTCTCTCTCTCTCTCTCTCTCTCTCTCTCTCTCTCTCTCTCTCTCTCTCTCTCTCTCTCTCTCTCTTTGGGTTTCCAAGCCCGTGGGAATTACCCGTTGAAGCATGCAGATGAAGCTTCAGTTACTTTTTAGTTTGCATGCCAAGTATTGCTATATATTGTAAGGTTTACAAAGGAAATTAAAAAAAAAAAACTAAGCAGCGTTATTTTTTGTGTTGATCTGAGTCTCTCTCTCTCGCTCTCTCTCTCGCTCTCTCTCTCTTTCTCTTGTTCTTTGCAGCTGCATCCATCTCCAAGCTCGCCATGGCTCCTCTCAGACGTCACCCTCCATAGCCCTCGTTCCAACAACTGGTATCAGAGCCTACCGGCCCTCGGCTCTCCACCTCGCGGGTACAGCCGCTTACAGAGAGAGAAGGCCGTCTGTCGAGCTGCAGCCAAACTGAGCACAAGGGCCCGCAACACAATCGCCCTGGCATGCTGACGAAGTCTCAACACTACCGCGTCTCCTGGTTTGGTGGTTTTAGCCTGCTGCGAAGCATCTTCTTCATCTCGGCGTTGTCTGCGGAGCAGGAAAACAATTCGTTGTATTTTTTTTTTTGCTTTGACTTTCACACAAGGCTTATTATTTTTAAGCCTGTCCGCCCATTCCTTCTTGGCCAACCCCTATACAAGAGGTGCTTCTCACCTTCAAAGCCAACTTTGTGGGTGGTCTTCTTCCATCCGTTACTGAAGGGGAATTCAAGAGCTACTTTTCACAGTTTGGCAAAGTTATCGAGAATCAAATCATGCTAGAGCATGGTACTGGGAGATCTCAAGGTTTCGGGTTTATTACCTTTGATGATGAGCAAGTAGTTGGTAATCTTTTGTCAGAAGGACAAACACTTGAGCTGGAAAAGGTCATTTCGTATTTGATTCACCTGTCCATTTATAGAGCAAAAGGGAAAATCTACAATCAACATAAGCTTTTCACAACGTTGTCTCCAAGTGGTGATAAAGAGGATCTTTGGAAGGTTGTTGATACATTTGAAAAGAATCGGACTGTTGATGATGATAACTTGGATAGTGATGCTAGCAGACAATAGAAGAGAAATTCCAAAATCAAAGCTCTTCCAGAAAGAAAGACAATGGTGATTTTTCAATGGTTTTACTTCAAGCACTCAATACATCAACAGATGCAGATCTTCAAGATCTGCTTCGAGATTGTGGTACAAGACTTCACAAAGTATTTTTTATCTGCTCAGTGTCATAGAAGTTTTATGTTTATTTGTCAACACAGTCATATACTTTTCAGTCAAAGCCTTCTTTTAGCTTGTCTGTTGTCAATTATTGCCATGCCAAAAATCTGTACGGGGTATAGACACTACCACCACATATGAGTGGTAAGACCTCCGCATTTTTCTCAGTTCTCAGCCTTTTTTTCTATCACTTCTCATGAGGTTACTGGGTACACCTTAAACCCAAGGTTTGGTAGTGAACCAAAAACTCCACTTTTGGTAGCTAATGTTTGACCTACACCCTATCTGTTCAAGGGGGGGTTACTGTTCTAGCACTAGGTTAGGGATAAACCAAAAATCCTTGGTTTTGAGAAAACCTAAAACTCACGGTTGACGAGTATACCAAAAACTCGAGGAATCATGATTTGCTTGTCCAGTTCGGGCTTGAGGGGGGGATTGTTGGGTTTCCAAGCCCGTGGGAATTACCCGTTGAAGCATGCAGATGAAGCTTCAGTTACTTTTTAGTTTGCATGCCAAGTATTGCTATATATTGTAAGGTTTACAAAGGAAATAATAATAATAAAAAACTAAGCAGCGTTATTTTTTGTGTCGATCTGAGTCTCTCTCTCTCGCTCTCTCTCTCTTTCTCTCGTTCTTTGCAGCTGCATCCATCTCCAAGCTCGCCATGGCTCCTCTCAGACGTCACCCTCCATAGCCCTAGTTCCAACATCTCTCTCTCTCTCTCTCTCTCTCTCTCTCTCTCTCTCTCTCTCTCTCTCTCTCTCTCTCTCTCTCTCTCTCTCTCTCTCTCTCTCTCTCTCTCTCTCTCTCTCTCTCTCTCCCCACCCCACTAGAGGCATTATGGCGCGCGAGATCAATTTAGAGTTTCATAGAGTCAAATCCGTGCGCCGTTGTGCACACGTAGGGGCAAACAACATTAAAATTCATTTCTATCACACCTAGGGAAAAAGTGTCAATATGGCGCACGTAAGACGCTTAGCTAAACGTAGAGTCCTGTCTGCGTGCCATTGTGGAAACCCGGTAAATATTTGGAAGGTTGTTATTTTGGGAAGTTTATTAGTCCCAATAACATACCATTTCAAGTTAAGGATTCACACATACACCCACGACACTACTCTCTCTCTCTCTCTCTCTCTCTCTCTCTCTCTCTCTCTCTCTTACTTGTAGGTATAGGTGGTTAGCAATACCTTCTGCCTTGTCACCTTCTGCGTTACTTTTTGAGCTATTGACCTTCACTGCCTCTCTGTCTCTCCGTGTCTCTTGCGATGGATATTTGCTCTACTCCGTCTCTTTCTCTCTCTCTCTCTCTCTCTCTCTCTCTCTCTCTCTCTCTCTCTCTCTCTCTCTCTCTCTCTCTCTCTCTCTCTCTCACTCACACATTCTTTTGCAATGAAGGTTGTAGGTTGCAGGCTATATTTTCTTCTACTTACCGTCTCTCTCTCTCTCTCTCTCTCTCTCTCTCTCTCTCTCTCTCTCTCTCTCTCTCTCTCTCTCTCTCTCTCTCTCTCTCTCTCTCTCTCTCACACACACACACACACACACACACACGATGAAGCTGTAAATTCTTCTATTTCTCTCCCTCTCTCTAAGGTACTACAATAAGACCGCCAACGAATATTGTGCAACCATTTAAGTGTGAAAGTGACCTCAATGAAAAGTATACGGAGCAATAAATACCTACTATTTAGTTTTAGCCGTTTGACACGTGTAAAGCATGTAGTTATTATCCGTGCATTTTGTTAACAGTACTAGAATGATATGAGAGAGAGAGAGAGAGAGAGAGAGAGAGAGAGAGAGAGAGAGAGAGAGAGAGAGAGAGAGAGAGAGAGAGAGAGAGAGAGAGGCAGATCCTAGAGGGAGTGGGCGGGTGATTGAGAGAGAGAGAGAGAGAGAGAGAGAGAGAGGGGGGGGGGGGATAGGCTGGTTGAGACAGAGACACCACAAAGAGAGTGTGAGGGAGAGGCCAAGCCTAGGAATCGGATCTTGAAGGTCGCCATGCCAAGCCTAGGAAAAGGTAATCCCTCAGATCTTTCTTTGGAGAGAGAGAGAGAGAGAGAGAGAGGCAGAGGGATAGGCTGGTTGAGACAGAGACACAGAGAGAGTGTGAGGGAGAGGCCAAGCCTAGGAATCGTATCTTGAAGGTCGCCATGCCAAGCCAAGGAAACGGTAATCCCTCAGATCTTTCTTTGGAGAGAGAGAGAGAGAGAGAGAGAGAGAGAGAGAGAGAGAGAGAGAGAGAGAGAGAGAGAGAGAGAGAGAGAGTTGGAGTGTTTATGGGGTAGGTTCACTCAAAGAGCCACGACAATTTGGGATGGCATTATAGCACGCAAACGGCTTTTTTTATAGGCCAATTGTCTTTTGCGCATCGTAGGGCACTTAAAGGTTTGTTGGGCGATAAGCCGTGGAGCATATAAGGGGTAGAACTCAAATAAAATGAGCTACTATAAGTAACCTCTATAAAAATAAAAAACATGACCTGTGAGATGAATCTGTCAGAGAGAGAGAGAGAGAGAGAGAGAGAGAGAGAGAGAGAGAGAGAGAGAGAGAGAGAGAGAGAGAGATACTGTTGAAAAAAAAAAACTTATTAGCCATACTTACCGATACTTACCTCTTTTTGCCTGTATTTAGTTTTTGTTAGCATTAAGATCCCACAGAATGAAGAGGCAGAGGGTGGATCTAGAAATTGTTTGTGGTGAACAAGTGGCAGAAGAGAGACCACCTAAGTTGCTAAGAGGATCTTTAAAGAGAGATGTGGACTTTGCTCTTGCTAAAGACACATTTCTTGGAGATGAAGTTGTGGTGACAACAGAATCCCCCAATGACTTAGAAGCTTCAGAACAGGAAGAAGTGTTTGTAAGCCAGAAGTTTCAATTGTCTAGCACCAAAAAGAGAAACATTGATCTTTCTTCTGCCAGTGAGCCAGCTACAAAATGTAAGGAATAGGTTGAAAATCCTACATGTGTGGATGAAAGACTTTTTTATTTTGCAGTATCTATAGGAGCTGCTGAAATGTTCGACAAGGTCTGTTCTATCTTCAATGCCCCATTCATTCTGGATGACCTTATAGCCCAACACAATGATTTCCTCAAGTCTAAAAGAGATAAGTTTGAGTGTGAGGTCCACAAGGGCAGGGTGGTTCTTGCTGACATGGTGGTAGTGCACTTAAGAGATTGTGATTCCACAAGACGTGCATACAAGAAGTACCATCAACTACCTATTATCTATAGACTCTCACAGTGTCCTATGCACCAACAAGATTGCAAGCTAATTAAAGAATCCTTTGGGTTCCTTCTTTTCTTAAATTATCTATTTGTTAGTCTATTGAATGATCCTTTAGAGGTAACAGAGGAGGAGGATCTACCACCCAATGAACAAGATGATGAGGACTTGGAGTCCAATGAGGTTCCTGAGATTGAGGAGGATATTAATCTTGAGGCAGAGGCTAAAGAGGTGCAACAAACCAAAATACTTACAGTTAAAACATCTGACATCAAACTACCTTTAAATGTCTCTGGCTTTAATGAGAAACAAGCCACATTGATGCTTCCTAGATTGCCAGACTTTAAATCTGGTGACAGATCTTATATTTTCCTCCATGACATTCAAAGTATATTTTCTTTAAGTCAAGACTTTGCACTTGCTACACTCTCAAAATTTCAAGAGGGAGGAGTGGTTTTGTATCTAATGACAGCAATGACGATGAGGCAATGGAAACTTCTAGTAACCCGATGGAGTGCCTCAAACTTTGCTTTGACAAGGCCGAAAAGTATAGGGAAACACTCCCAGATGAGGCCACCTTCCAAGCTATTAGAAACAACCTCAGGCCATCAACGAGTACTCAAGAAGTAGAAGACTGGTTTACGCATCCTGCGCAAGGGTCCACGAGGTCAGTGGACCTATGGAAGGATGACTTATATATGCAAGATGAGAGCTACATGGTAAGCCCCCCCCCCCCCCCCCTCCTCCTTCCAAAAAAAAAATAAAAATCTAGCTACTTTTATTCATAGTCATGGATTGCTAAAAAGGATGACTTTCTTCACCGGACAAGAGAGTATTGTGGAAGGGATGCAACACTAGGACAATACCTTGCCAGACTCTGTGAGGCACCCATACTAGTATTTCACAATGGAATGTCCCAAGAGGAAAGTACTGCAACATTTGCCCTCAAGACACTATCACGTTTCCTAGGTGGACCAATGCTACCACAAAATGCAGACAAAGTTATCCTCGTTGATAAAGTTTTTGCTACAAAAGGTTTTGGATATTGTTCGGGGTACACTGGTGGTCGTGCAACTTTTGATTACACATACACAGCAATGGCACTCACTTTTGGGAAACAAAACCCAAAAGAGCTATTAGATTATGGCAAACATTTAATGATCCGATACAAGGGTAATGTGCCAAAAGATATCCACTACCTATCATCAAGTTGAGAGACTTGATGTGCCAAAACTGTATCTATTTTCTCCTTAGGCATCTCTTGTACATGTTGTTACCTAAAATCAAAATCTCTTGATCCACCTATAGTTACCATATTGCATTGTCTCTCTCCACTTTCTCTCGCCTTCAAGAGCACTGGAGTTGTTGAATGCCTCTACTCGTTTCCGTTTCCTTTCTTGCAAATGCCTAATTGCTTGTGATGTTGCTGAACAGTCTAATACATGTTTTTACTGCAGTAGATGAAGGATTCTGCGATCAAATCATTGGAAAAACTCTTTCAAATTGTTTGCCTTATCTCGAGAGCCACCATGACGTGTGTGTTTGAAAGATGCATTCCTGGCCATGTAATGAAACTTTTCCAAGCCTTGGGTGTGTTCCATATGCCTGGGTTTCCATACTTTTGAATGAAGTGCGGTAAGTGATTGAAAATGACGTGCTGCAAATAAAACAAGTTGTCAGGAATTATAAACAACCTCTTAGCCCTTATCATTTAGAAGGGTGCGTTAACAATACCATGTAATTGAGTAATCTGAGTTTTAGTCCATGCTAAATTAAATGCTTTCTTTAGTAGCTGAAGGTTATCCTTAAACTTGTTTATATCAATTTGTGTCCACTCATCTTTGTCACACATCTAAATGAGCACATCGATGGAATGCTACACTTCACCCTCGGCATTGCAAGTAGTGGGTTCTTGGTCCTTCACTGCCATATGGAGATTTATCCATTGCTGAAACTCAATTTTGTTGACATTAGTGGACTGATATATCCTTCCATGCTTGGTTAGCTACCTATCTTTGATGCCTGTTGGATTTGATAAAAAACGACGTGCCTTGAGCCCACCAATAGATGGTTTGCAAGGTACATCTTTATCATTGGTTGACCTTTTCTCGTCCCGCTGGATTTTCACATTACCCCCATGGAGACCCATCTCTGATAAAAGTAGTTGAAGCATTCCTACCCCAATCTTCTATTCTTTTGAGCTCTTGATTTTCCAAGCAAACCCAATGTACAAATATACCAACTTCCCCACAATTCTGCAAAGAGCATGCATTGTACAAATGTGGACATTTACAAGTGGAATGTCTAGAACTGGGTGGAAATTAGGATCCTCATTGTGGAGAGTAGGTGCCTTTCTCCACCATTTTGGGTCCATCGTCCGTGCAGGCTCCATACAATACAAGCATGGAGCCTTTACCGTAGCATCCATTCCATAATTATACATATAATTTAGTGTTTTAAGGTCACCTACAAGATGCCATTGGACCTGAAAGTCTCCCCTCCCATTGACAACCCAACACCTTTCTATGATTCATTTGTTTGTCAATGTTATCAGGGATAGGGGTTTGATGGAACATACAATATAAAATGTTGTGGTCTTCTTTCTTTACCTTCAAGATTAAATCCGCATGAGATGTTAAGGTAAATCTAAATTTAATATCAAGAGGGCTCTCACCAAAGATGTACAGAAAGTGGAAATGGCATACCTAAAAAGCACCATGCCACCATATGTTGGTTTCTAATTGAACACTGAAGTATGAAGGATAATCAGTGGGGCATTTTGAAAGAGCCCTATTCATCAATGTTATTGTGGCTCATTCTAGCTTCTTCTCTTTGAGGATCTCACACTCATCTAGCTTCAAAACAAAATGCAAAACTCCACTGTCTCTTCAAATGTTGTATTGTAGAACTCAACCATTCTAGTTTTCAACAAAGTGAGGTCCATGAAGATATTGTTGTACTCATCATAGGTTACACTTGTTCCTTGAGATCTATAAATACCATCAATATGAAAGGGACATCCAATGAAATCTGTATGTGCATGGTTGAGTTGAAGTCTCTCTTTCCAAACACTTGCTGTTGTTGGTAGAAGTTTAGACTTGATTCCATTCTTCACAAAAATGGAGGAGATAGACTGCTGAATAGCTGAGTACCCTCTCTTACTCACACCAAGTGAGTCAAGTGTGCCTTGTATTTCACGTGCAGGCACTGCACTCTTTGTAATAAAATGGTCAACAACATCCCACTGCAAAACCTTATACTTTTTGTCACGCATTATATCCTTTGCAAGACCACTTGTTATCAAAGGCTTCAGCTACTTTCCTACATTTTCCTTTGGATCTATTTTCTCTTTGTCTGGATATATAGCATGTCTACATAGAAAATATAACAGACATAAGAAAAAACAATGTATCTTCAAAGTAAACTAAAAGGTTCACAATCCTGACCTCAATGCTTGTATTCTTTTCTTGAGACCTCCAGAGCCAACCTTCAAGGTTTCAAGATTCCATAGTCTCTTCTTTCGTAGACTAGCACCCAAGATGGTATCTTTCCTTTGTAAGGTACACACTTTTTCTTGCAATATCTATATTTCTTGTGTGCATTGCAAAAGGGTTTTTTGGTCCTCACAATGCAAATTAGAAAGTCGTATAATCTCATTTGCTTGATGGGGTGAACCATGCTTTTCTGAATTTTTTATTTTCCAATTAGAGCTTTGCAGTAGCCAAGTAAACCATTTTGTCTGTCACCTGCAAAGGTCAATAAAGTAGTCGGATTTACAAATGCAGGGGAGGCATTGGTCATAGGATTCAAAGGATAGAGGGAGCAATTTTTCCATAAATCTATGTGTTTTGCTCCTTCTACTCTAAGTATTGATTTCTCCATTTGTGTTACTGTTGTATTTGTTTTACTTTGCTTGCATAAAGGCTCATATTCAAGACTCAAATCAACGTGTAGATCATATTTATGACATTTAGTGAGAAAGGTTTGAGGTGGTGGATGAAGAAGCCATGAATACACGATCAAGAAAACCAAGAAATGAAAGAGTATAGCACCATTACTCCCTAGACTATCTACTGCATACATCGTATGTAAAAGAAATTCCTTCCAATATGATGAGGTGCATTCAATATAGCTGAAAAGGGACATTCCATCAATCATTACAGCCGTTATGACTGTGTGAAAACAATCCACTTGAAAGTACACTTTTGGAACGGTTAATAAGGACACTTTTACTTTTACCACACCAATTTTCTAGAGAGACAAGGCAAAAAATTGTAGTTTCTTAGAAGGCCCTCCAAATGACCTGCCGAATTCCCTAATGGAAATCCGCTTCTCTCTCTGCTTCACATAGTAGTCTGATGTTGCTCCCTATCCATTTACAAAGCCTCCAGACTGGCTATCCAATCGTGTAAAACCTCCTGTTAAGTGACACTGACACGCCACATACCTTTCAAAGCTCCTGAATGTGCATGCACCAGCAATATAGCCACCTTACCATAGAATATCTCACATGGAGTGAAATTTGTAGCCACTTTGTAGGACGTCGTGTACGCCCATAGACACTTCTCTAGATTTGTTTCCCACTCAGTCTCCTGCTTATACACATATTTTGTCAACACTTTGATGATTTTCCCATTGGCACTCTCTACTAGACCATTGCATTGGGGGTGATAGGGTGAGGAAAATTGATGCTGAATCTTTAACTTCTCCACTAACGCACGTATTAGCTTGCTCTTAAACCCCTAACCCCTATCAAAAACTAGCACCCACGGTACCTGTTTTAGGGCAAAACTACTCCCCTGTTCATACTCATGAGCACGACACAGAGAACATACTTATCATCCGATGACACGACTAACCCGTAGGTGCACGTAGGCAATCTCGTTAGCTTGTCAGGCTGAGACCAATCTACACATACGCACTTTTATGATGCATCAATCATTAACCCTGGTAGAATGCAACCCACTCTATCCCTAAACGCTCAGAACACCGTTTACACTTCCAATGAACGCGGAATCGCATCAAACTTACTAGGCACCATCCTCTCACTAGGATATACTTACCTATAAGTCTAATCTCACCAGATTTGAACCCTAGTTATCTCGAATACAGTCGCGATAGACTAACATGTCATAATCCAAAAGTGGGCGAAACTTAAGTTTATGAGTATCTATGTGTAGCTAATCTCTTTCTCATTCCATAAAGCACTTGATTATTGAAAACAGACACTGTTTGTGCTACTTACAAGCAAAACAAGCTCGAGGAAGGATCGATCGCGATTAGCTCGAAAAGGTTAATGCGTGGCGTGGGCGCGTAGCTCTCGGAGAGACTACTGTGATGGTATGGTCACGTCGTGAATCCGGTGAGGAAGAAGCGCGTAGCAAAGAGGATAAGACACTCTCTCTCTCTCTCTCTCTCTCTCTCTCTCTCTCTCTCTCTCTCTCTCTCTCTCTCTCTCTCTCTCTCTCTCTCTCTCTCTCTCTCTCTCTCTCAAACTCGTACAACACAGAATTAATATTCAAATGTTATTCAAAAATGGTTCTAAGGTGACTTTTATACTTTAGTCACCTTAGCTCAAAAATGTACATGGGGTTCTCTTACTCCCTATTACAAAGTGGGAACAAATCTGAGTCCTGACTAAATGATTAATCTTTACATAACCCAGACGAATGGATCAAAATGATAAGACGTCTTTGACATAAAATGGGAATTTGATATGCTTTACAAGATGGGCTCATTACAACAGTTGGACCAATGGGGCTGCAACACTCCCCCCCTCCTAATTCATGTCTACCACGACATGATCGTCTTTGTCTTCATTGTCGTTGTCGTCTTTCTTGGTTGATTTGATGTAGAAACGCATCATATCGCATAGACTCGCTTGCCATTAATGGGCCAAAATTTTTTGACTTGTACATGAAGAAGCCGGTGTAAAATTCTTCTTCGAAGGTTTGTAGATGGTAGCTTGGCAGAAACATTAGCCGTCTGAAATAGGCATACAATACTGGCTCTGTAGGTGGTCCACTTAGATTGTATGATAGCTCTGGGATGCTTCTTTTGGTATTCATATACTCTGACGTCCAGCTTTTTGAGAAGACTGTGAGGCAGGCCAAAAAGGTTCGAGCTATTTTACATAGCATCTTGCAGGATAGGTCGGGAGAGCCTCCGAATTCTGCGATGGCGCCCTGAAGGGTTTTCACCATGTAAGAACCGGATATTCTCTCTCCCTCTGCTGGCCCTGGCAATACTAGATAATTTAGCCATGTCGGATTTCTACTCTGTAGTGCTTTATGTTGGCTGTAGGTGTATGTTCGCGGATTTGGGCAAAAATTTCTGTCATTCCTTAGCTCAGACGGTGCGTTGACTAAGTGGATCAGGTTATTAGGCTGATCCAAGAGCCATTGACGCCTCCACTTTGGCTGGCTGTCTACTACTTTGTTTTGCTGTTTTTGATCCTGTACTTCTCCTTCAAACACTAGCACTTGTGCTTCTTTTTCGAGCTGCCGTTGATGTGTTAGAGTTTCAAATTTCAGCAGAGCATATGGTAACATAGGGGCATCCCATTCCTTCCGTAGCTCTGCTGCTGTTTTGCCTGATCTGGAGAGCCCTTGTAGCAACTCCTTTTCTAGTTGCATTGCCTTGTACCATATCATCTCTGATTGTTTTTCCATCTGCTCGGCCAGCCTCTGCTCTGCCAATCTCGTGACTGAATCTTCTTCTATTTCTTGGTCTTTGGAGCCAGTCTGATGAGTCTGTGTATCTGGGTCCTCCTATTCATCTGATTCTTCCTCGTACTCATCTTGACCCCTATATACTTCGGTGAGTCCAGAATTCGTTGTTGCTTGTTCTAGGTGCACTCGTACTTGTCCTTGGTGTTGCCTTGCAGTTTGTAGACTTGCGATTTGCACAGCCATTGTTCTACTATTGATTTGTAGAGCTTGAAATTCCATTTCTTTTTGAGCTGCAGACTCCTCTAACTGTTTTACCTTGATGTGCAAGTTTTCATTTTCTTCCCTGAGTGATTTGGAAACAATGCTTTCAATTTCACTGTCAGGAGTTGGTCCTTGTTGTTGTTCACTTTGTAAGTCGGAAATTTGCCTTTGTAGTTGATCCTCTGCTCTAAGTGCACTTTCGGCTATCATTAAGTGTTGTTTTCTTTCCAACTCCAGCTCCCTCTTCAGTGCAGCCACTTCTTCTTCTGGGTGGACTACCGGTGTTGTTGGTAGCGGCATTTTTTGCTTCCTAGCTCGTTTGATTTCCCTTGCTTGTATATCTGTTACTGCTCTCAAATCTTTGATTTCAATTTGTAAGTCATCGATGACGACTTGCAAATTTTTGACTGTGTCCAGCGCATCTTGCTTTTCTTTTTCCAACTTATTTATGTGTTCATCTCTGTCACTGACATCTTCAAGGAATACATTGATTGTATCTTCACATATGGCATTACAGTCTTCAGACTCCTGTAAATTGTCTTTGAGGAGATTCATTGTGCTTTTGAGCCCCAAGATCTCAGCATCTCTGATGTTGATCAGCTTTAGAGTGTCCTCCCTTTGCTCCTGCAGTCTTTGAACTTCTCCATGGGTTTGTTGTAACCTCATTTTGTTGGACCTGTTCTGATCAGCTAGCCATTGACTGTGCAGTCTTGTTTGGTTTAGTATTGTCGCCATTGATTACAAATCTTCATCTATAGTAGCTTCCAGCTCAATTTCTTGAGAGGAGGAAGCTTTATCTTTTGTCTGATCCACCTCCTTTTGCTTGCCTTTATCACTTTGTGATATGATTCCAGTGTTCGCATGACCATCCGTTCTTTCTTCTTCTTCTTCTTCTTCTTCTTCATTAGGAGGTGTATGAACTCTCTCATCACGATGTGAGATTTCTGAATGCGAAGTAGAGTCAACAGGTGGGCTAGATTGCCTCTCACTTGCATCTGGCCTTGGAGATGGCGACGGTGTTTCCTGATCTCGTGAAGTTGGCCTCAACTGATCTCTCAAAGTTTGGAGATCCTCCTCTTCTAGTAGCAATTCTGGTTTGTCCCTAGCATTTCTTTCTTGGATGTACCTCTCTAACCAGTCCAACACGAAAGCTAGGTTGTTTCTATTCTTCGTTCTCAGTGTGTAAGTGCTACTAGAAGGTTTCCAAGTGGCGCCTACATCGCCTCGTAGAGATCTCTCTAGAGCAAATCCTTCTAGCATCCTTTCCATTTTTGCTATCTTCTGCAACCTGGTGTTGTTTTCCATTTCCGCTTTCCGCTTTTTTAGTCGGGCATCTTCCTCTTCTGTTCTTCTTTCTTCTTCCATCTTTTCTTGTGTACGTCTTGTTACTCTTTCCCAGCCTACGTCCTCCAATGGTGTTAATAGAGGCATGTACTTTCCTTTGTGATCTGTCTTCGATATACTCTCTTAATACCAGCCAGTCGTTCTGATGAGGGGCAGGTGGCAACCGATCTGCCGTGCCTATGGCCTGGTATATTACTGTGGTCAAGACTTCTCCTCCTGCAATGTAATTTGGTCTGTCCTGCCTTAGCTTTGTCATTTCTTCAAACAGATATGACGCGTGATCTATATAGAACTCATGGGTCATTCCCATAGCCCATGTCAGTGTGGTTGAGATGCTCCCGTGTGGTGTAGTGTATCTTGGCGGTCATTTGCTGTAGCTCAACAAACACTGACTGTAGATCTGTGTCAGTTCTCTTACTTCCGGGTTTGCTATGAGTTCGAAAGAAGGTAGTTTAGACTTTTGCAAGTAGACTGTGAGGTTTTTCCTTCTTTCTCTCATGTTTGCTCCTTGATCTGACAATTTCAATGCCTCTTTGATGATCTCTTTGGTGATCTGGATCTCCATCACTTCATTATCCATGCATGTCACTCTACAAGTTCCATCTTCTTGGATAGTCTCAATTAGGTGTTGTACCCTCTTGAAATCTATCCCTACTGGTGGTAGTGATACAAAGTTCCACAAGCCAACTTTTTTGAGCCATGACCTTTGCGGTAATCTTTTCAAGTAATTATCTGCCTCCTTGGGGATCATCACTGTATCCACCAAGTTTCTTTTGTCATCCACATATGAACCTTGATAGATCTGAAAGGCTACTGCCTGTTGCACATCTGCAGGTATCCAGGTGGCTGCTGGCTTTAGGGAATTGGGTAGAAGTGCATAGGGTACTGCACCTTCCATTGCCAGGTTCTTGCCTTTTCTTTTTCCCGGAGAAGCATCCATGGATCCTGTATTCACAATCAACAGTTAATGCACAAACATAGTACTACTCTTCTAAATTGATTACCACTTAATCATGCATCTAGATGAGCTTTCTTAGTCCCCAGATTAGTTAAGGTAAAATGTTAGCAGATAGACAAGTTCTTCCATTGTGCGACTTTGACGGCTTCAAATTAGTGTTGTTGGTGAAGGTGGACAAGTCCAAATGCCTTGAAATTTTGTGTGGTGTATGTTCATAAGGCATGTAAGTTCACTCTATAAGCCCAAGCTCAAAATCTGTTCATTTGCAACTTTTTCTCTGTCTATCGCGATAGACTAGACTTTTTTTTTATTAAATCAGGGACCTATTTTGCAGTTGTGTCATCACCAATTGGTTTCCCATACCTTGCACATGATCTGATCCCATTTTCACCTCAAATGAATGTCAAGTGACCCCTTTTTGGATCAACTCCCATTTTTCTAGATTCCTTCCACGGAGATGTTGGTCCATCTCCTTCATTTTGTGTTGTTTTGGGCTCAAACTTAGTGGGTGGTCCTCTTGCATCATGTTGAAGACAACTGTTAATTCAAAATTTTGATAAGATGGTCCAATATCCCTCTACTTAGTCTATCGCGATAGACTGGTACTTAGTGTCAATTTGTCATTTTTTGGCTCTGTGATCATCTGTCTGCCTTCTCCCAGTTGATGTAAGGTTTCTTGACCCCTCACATGTGAATTTTACCTGTCTGTCCTTGAGATTTCCTGTTTTGACTCTGAGTTGTCAACATGTCTTTCTCAGCTTGCCATATGAGTCCATCCTGTCACCAAATTTGGTGCCTTCCTGTGCTTCCCCAAGTCTATTTTGTTAAAATTTTGAAAAGTCTTTCCCCCACTTATTGGTGTAGCAAGTCCATCGCGATAGACTAAGTTATTTGACCAAAAAAGATCCCTCTTGCACTTTGATTTGATAATGGTGGTTAATATTCCTTGTTAGCACCCCTCATGAAGACAAAGTCAAAATTTCACTTGTCTAATTGTAAATTCAAGTCTATCGCGATAGACTAGTACTTGGTCAGTTTTACCATTTTATTTTTTTTTAATGTTAGTTGACCACAATGGTGTTAATAGGCCCCCCTAGACACACACATCAAGTTTTAATCAATTTAGAAGAGTGTACTCCCTGTTTGCAGCACTTAGCTGGTCCTGAAGTCGAAGTAGACCACTTAGGTGATGGTCGCCATTCCTTTTGGTCATTGTATGATTCCGGCTGTCTTTTATTTCCTTTTGACCTTCCATCCAAGCAGTCAGTTGTTGTTTTGGTGTTTTACAACACCAAGAACGACCATTTGGACATCTTTATGGCCTGTTGCCGGCATTTGCCCTAGTGGAAGAGCTTTTTCCTGAGTGGACTTATCCATCTCGTAGTTGACCTCTTTTGGATGTACCTTGTTAAATTTGGTGTCATTTTGTCGCTTGGTCGGTCCGTTAAAGTATCGTGACGCTTTGTGCGGTTTTCGTCAGATAGGGACTTTAGGCTCCGTTTTGACGAACTTTTTCATGGTCTAACCCTTCAGTCGGTTTGTCGAGGTTATTGGCTTGCTGTCTATGAATTTTGGCTCATTTCCGATCACCTTGGTTTAGTTGCCCTTTTGCAGGTCCTGTGAAATTAGGGTTTTCTGAGCGGCTTCCTTCGTTCTTTCTGAGGTCATAGGCTCGATCCCTAAGCTATAGGCATTATGCCTTTCAATTTTGGTTCCATTTGGTGGCCCCTAGGTCTCCCTAACAACCGGTCTACCGTATGTGTGCACATGTTGTGATTGTGATGCCGGCGAGGTTTTGCGACTAACTAAAGTAAACAACACTTAGAATCAGTGTTGACGAGCATACCTCTCATATCTTATGTCGATCTGGTGACCGTGCACGATGGATGATCTTCTGGAAGTCTCAACTGCTGTAGGGAGCTCTCTCCCTCTCACTATGGAAAATGACTCAAATGAGGGATTTCTAGCCTAGCCTCTCTATATGTAATCGAGACTCCGACACTAAATTTTCCCATCTTTTACCTGTGGCCATAAATTTTTGCGAGATGCGGTTTAGGCTCGCAAATTTCCTGATTTGGACTTTGGTTGCTCCAGTTTTACCATTTTTGTAGATTTCTCCAGTTGGAGGTCCCTTCATGACAGTGGTCATTTTGCCCTGTCACCTTTGCAGTCCCTATTTTTTCTGTGTCTTCTACCTTGCTCCGATCAGGCGTCTCTTCTTCTGTGTTTCCATCTGGATTACGGATTTTTTTCTATAATTTTTGCTAGAAAATGGCTAAAATAAAGCAAATAAATCCCAAAATAACCCGAAAATAGCAATTCTAGCCTAGAAAAATACCAATGAAAGGCAAAACACTTTGTAGCTCCCTTTTCTCTCGTCTATGTACATTCTCGCTCATTATCGTCAACCTTGGCCTATTTTTTTGCTGTTTTAAGACAGTTTTTGGCCAGATTTGACTCTCTTTATAGTCTATACACATCCCTAGGGGCTCATGAATGATGATTTGGTCCCCAATTTTGATTAATGATGAGGGCATATTCTTTTTCCAAAATCACACAATAAAACGCAAAAATGGTTGAAAAATTGCTCACAAACATTGCCCTCTAATATATGACATGAGTCCGCATTTGGAATGCCTCCCCCCCTCCTAGTTGGAGTCCTCCCGGACGACAGGGTATCGTCAAGGGTATGTGTTGTGCATGGGTTTGAACTCGTGCTAATGCAGGCCTTGTAATATAGCCCTATATGCATGTACGGTCAATGCATGTAGAAAGAATTTATGCAATGCAAGAGGAAGGTATAAGCGATACGCTTATTGGCATTTGTCGTTGAGGCTTCCTGTGGTAGCTTGAGTTGGTTGGCAGATTTTCTTTGCAAGGAGTAGTTGTAAATCTGTCGCTCTTTGTTTGATTGTTTTCCACTGGTTTTGAATTGGCGTATGTGGTTCCTTTGAAGTCGATATTGTCGTATCTGGTGGAACATTCTTTCTCTCTGGTTCGATGACTTGGGTCTTATAGATCCTTGTAGTTTTTGTTGTTGATTCTGTTTGTTTCCTCGTGCTGTTTGCATGATGTGGCTTGACCTTGACAGTTGTAGATAACTGCTCGATTGTCATCTTTGGCCTCCCTTCTTGCGTTGTTGGCCCGTTTTGAATTGGCAATTTTGGCCGCCATACCAATATAGTCCGTTGCGTATTCGACAGATTAACTATGGTTCTTTGAAGTTTTGTTGGCTTTTGGTGTTTTGTCTGTTCTTCTAACTCCTTTTTTATAGGAATTAGGCTGTCGTGCCTTATCCAAACTTTGTATTTCCTCTTTTGATGTAATTGTGCCTCGGTCAGCTCTGTACGCCGTACCCAAACTTGTTTGGTTCCCTGCATGGTTGTTGATTTTTGATAAGACGTTGCTGGACTTGTAATCTTTGTTTGTTGTTGGGCAGATCTTTGCGTTTGTATTGACTTTTGTTTCCTCCTTGACATGAATTGGTTATATGATAAGAAGGGTTCTGAAAATTTTTCATTTCTGAACAGTGCTTCATTAGTATCCGAATCAATGAATACCCTGTTAGCTTTCATCCATGACACTGCTAAGATACACGGCGTTGCTGATCTACTTGGTGGCAGTACATGGAATTTTGTAGTATACGGGTGTGTCTGCACTGTGATTGGTATTATAATAGACCACAACGTGGTCACCTCATCTCCCGATGCTACTTTCAACCGGTGTGTCTCTGGGATCGTCTTTATTGGTCCAATTTTCTAAAAGAGCTCAAAGCTGATGACACTCATTTTTTATCCAGTGTCAAGCAATGCATAGATTTCAACTTGTTTTGTGCCTGCATAAGCTTTTATGTAAGGACTACACCAAGTATCTTCCAAGTCGTCAATGATGCTATCGTCCTGAGCCCTAAGGTCTGTCATGGTCTTTTCTAATTCATCGCTTTGTATATCCACTTCGATTGGTTGGGATGTTGAAAGAGGATATTCGTCAGTCATCATTGGGGTGACTATGTTTATTCTCTTGAGAAATTGCTTTTGTTTAGCAATCCGTTCCTTTGCTTCTTGTTGTGCCTAGTCCTGAATTCTTTGTTGTTACTGTCTATAAGTTTTTCCATAATGCAGTTGAAACAACATTTCCGGTGTTAAAGGTAGATGATATTTTTTTAAACGACACCCACTAATCCAGTTCGCCATTTCTTTTCCATCTAGTGTCGACAGTTTTACTGCTCCGCTGGACGATATTTCTTGGATCAAATAAGGCCCCAGTCCCCTTTTCTTTAGCTTTTTGGCATGCTGTTTAAGGGTGTATACCAAGACATAGTCGCCCGTTTTAAAGTCCTTATTCTTGACATGTTTGTCAAAAAACTCTTTCTGTTGTCTTTTTTTTGCATATATGGCCGCTACAGCATTGAGTCGTAACTCATCTAATTTTTCAAGGTCCTCTAACCGTTCTGAAAGTTCATGCCCCGTCCATTCCAATTGTGTGGCTACCCTTAGTGTGGGGATCAAAAAGTCAATAGGCAATATTGCATTTAACCCATATACCATATTAAATGGTGTAGCATTGAGTGTTGTTTTATATGCAACTCGATAAGCTCACAATGCCGAATAGAGCATCTGATCCCAATCTGTTCTTGTTTCACTAACCAGTTTCGTAAGAACTGTGCACAATATTTTGTTGGTCGCTTCCGCTTGGCCATTGGCTTGTGGATGATAGGGTGCAGATTTGCGATGAATTACCATAAACTCATTTAAGAGATGTTGGATAACTTCATTTACAAAGTGTGTCCCTCTATCACTCACCAGCTCGATTGGAAGGCCATAACGTGTAAACACATATTCATATAAGAATTGTGCCATGGTTCTAGCGTCTGCTTTCGTTGTGGCTTTTGCTTCCACCCATTTGGTCATGTAATCCGTGGCCACTATGATATATTGTTCTTGTGAACGATACGTTGGTGGAGTGATAGGACCAACAAAGTCCAATCCCCATTTAGCGAATGCTCGAGCACTCATCATTGGTCTTAAAGGCATTTCATCTCTTTTAACTGGTACCTTAGTGCGTTGACATTCATCACACCTTTTCACGAATTCTGCTGCATTTTGAATCATGGTCGGCCACCATATACCTGCAACCGTAATGATTTTTACGGTTCTCTCTGCTGAAAAATGACCTCCTGCTATGCCTGCATGAGCTTGTTCCAATAATGTAAAGTAGTCATTTTCATGAGGAACTAACCTCAGCTGGTCATCAGTTCCTCTTTTATACAATTGGTCACTAATGAGGGTATACCTATTCGGTTCAATTTGTAAAGCCTTTTGTTTGGCTTTATACCAATCTCCTGGCAGCTCCTTATTAGTCAAATATTACACAATAGCATGACTCCATGCGGGTGCTACTGTCACTTGGTATAATGTGGCATAATCCACAGTGGTATTGGATGTGCAAAAGTCGCATTTCTTGATGTAATTAGCTACATCGCCTGCCATTCCAGGCCAATACACTTCAAGTCTTCTTAATTGTTCATACATCATTTGATTTCCTCTATGGAATCCCCCTGTTTGTGTATGGGCCTCCTCTAGATACGCTTCGTACTCCTCTGGTCCTATACACAACCTTAGAATCCCATCGTTTCCATGATGGTACATTCTTCCCGCAAGCATTGTGTAATTTCGTGCTTGTCTAATGTCTTCCACCGTGTGTTTGTCGTCAAGATTCATTCCATATGTCAGCAACGGAATAATTTTCTATGACCATTTCGGTACCATCCCTATATTAAACAGGTATGCGTCTGGGAGATCATCATCTACCCCGGTAGCTTTTTCCCCATGTAGTAATCGAGAAAGGTGGTCTGCTCTTTGATGAGTTTTTCCTTTCTTAACTACTACCATAAAATCAAACTCCAGCAACACAATGAACCATCTTACAATTCGTCCCGTGTTACAAGGTTTGTTTACTAAGTACAAGAGTGCCTGATGATCCACAAAGAATGTGAATTTGTTCGCGAGTAAGTAATGACGAAATTTCTTTACCGCACATATCATACCCAATCCTTCTCTTTCAGTGGTAGTATAATTCTTTTCAGCACTGTTGAGTTGTCTACTAGTATAACTGATTGGAAAATCCATCTTACCCTCATCTGGTTGTGCTAATATATAGCCTATTGCAAATGCTGAAGCATCTACATGTACATGGAAGATCTTTGACCAATTTGGTGCTTTTAGAATTGGTGCAGATACCAGTGTATCTTTTAGTTTTCGGAATGACTCCTCACATTCATTTGTCCAAATGAAGAGCGTGATTAGACTATACAAGGGTTTTGCTATTACAGCGTACATGTATATAAAAGGTCCGTAGTATCCACAATGTCCCATAAATGATTGTACCTCTCGTACAGTGTTTGGTCTTGGCAATTCTATGATCACCTTTACCTTGTCTTCATCAGTGGTAATTCCATTAACCGACACTATGTGGCCTAAGATTTTACCTTGTCATACCATGACAAGGTTTTACCTTGTCGTACCATGAATACACATTTTTCTCGGTTGAGGCAAATCCTATACGTTCTGCATTTCTCGAATACCTTTCTAAGATGATCTATATGGTCTTATCTTAATAGAGAATAGACACACAAGTCGTCCATGTAAATATCCAAGAATTTTCGCAAGTATTCTTTAAAAGCGTGTGTCATTAATCTCTGAAATGTGGCTGGAGCATTGGTCAAGCCAAATGGCATTACCCTAAACGCATATATGCCCCATTCTGTTGCAAATGCTGTTTTGTATTGATCTTCTAGTTTGACCCCCAATTGGTTATAACCAGAGAATCCGTCCATAAAGCTATAGGCTTGCTTGCCTGCTACTCGTTCCAGGATGTGTTCAGTGATAGGAAGAGGGTAGTTGTCCCTTATTGTTGTTGCGTTTAACTTCTTGAGATTCACATACACTCGTAATTTCCCGTTTTTCTTTGGTACCACCACTATCGGGGACATCCAATCCGTGTGTTCTATCTCATAAATAAATTCAGCCTCCATAAGTTTGTCTATCTCCTCTTTTATCCTTTTGGCGAATGTCTCATTATACGTGTATGGACGCTGTTTGCTTGGCTTTGCATCAGACTTCAGAGGGATTGAATGTTCACAAATGTTAGGATCCACTCCCTTCAAATCTTTGTACGACCATGCAAATACATCTCGAAATTCCTTAAGTGTTTTGATTAGTAAGTCCTCTTCTTCTCGACCTAGATCTGTGGCAATGTAAGCAGGTCGAGGATTTTCTCCTGGCTCTGCTAAGTCTATTTTCTTGGCGTTCTCTGGACCATCATACGACTGGTTTGATTTAGGCTCCCTCATTGGTTGCTGAACCACCAATCTTCTTTCCTGAATGGTATACTTACAATAGTGAGGAGGTACATCTATCTTTTTACTCCCATCACTAGCATTCGTTCCATCGCTACTTTCCATTTCAGTTGTCCATACATTTTTAATTTTTTGTTTCAACTCATTGTATCTCATTTTTCGTTCAATTTTTCGTCATAATTGGACTACCACAGACATTCAGTTTTTCTGTTGCAACTCTTTTTTTTGCTTTGCTGGTTTTCCTAGGTTTCAACAGTCTAGACTTAAATCTTGAGTCTTCAACAACCTTAAGAAATCTTCCTGACACTTTATCCTTAGCACAATCAATAGCATGAATGTTCATAAGGAAATGTGTCTTACCTTTAAACTTCGGCATGGGTCTCAGCCTGGTTGGTGGACTGATATGGTGTCGTTTACTCTTGTATCTTTTTTGGCGTCTCTCACCTTGGTTTGGGAAATTGTAGAAGACATCATTTTCTTGATCTTGATTGTCGTCTCCCTCCTTATTTTTTGACTTCTCGTCATCCGCGTTATCCTTGTTTTCACTTTGATCAGAAGAATCATAAAATTCTTCTCCCTCCTGCTTGATTTCTTTAGTGGGGATGTCCACATAGCCCACTATCTTAATCTCAAGTTTCGTTTCTGTTTTATTTATCCTCATATTCTCAGTATCTCCATCGTTCTCGTCCTCCTCCACAATTTTGCTCAACATGTAGTATGGTATGATATCGTAGCCCTTCTCATCACAAAATTTGGTGGGAGTGACTTCATTGACGCATACATCCAATGTAGCCAAAATTTGAGACCATTCTAGGGGTTCGAGCTTTTCTTCAGGAAAAGGTTCTCGAATATATGCATCGTCTTCCAAGACCCTCTCTAGTGTCCTTTCATTGTGGTCAAATTCACTACATTGAGATGCCCCGCACATCCATATCTCCTTTTTCTTACAAAGCCACGCTGGGACTTCTGATCCACTAATGGTGGCTGAGTCAAATTCTTCCACAGGGGTTCTCGTGACATCATGGTAGCTATGATTTTTCATGTTTACGCGTGTAGTAGTTTCAGCATGTCTTAGATACAAATAATCATACCCCAAGTCGTGCACCATTTTGAGTTGCCTCATGAACGGCCTACCAAGGATAATTTCATAGTTTTTCTTCTTGCCGAAATCTACTATGGAAAAGGTATGTTCGTACTCTATGCCACAAGAAGATACCACAATTGCCTCAAGCAATCCTATAGGCCTTTCTATGTGCCCATCCGCCAGTTGCAATTTCATTATAGTTGTTCGTATTGCTGGTTTTCCCCATTTTTCCCATAGCATTTTGGTCGCAATGGCAATGCCAGATCCACTATCAAGTATTGCCTTAGTCTCTATGTCGTTATACTCAACTGGTAGGGTTGTGTTGCCGTCTTCACCTTCACAATACTCTCCTACCTTGTTGAGTGGCACTGGTCTAGTGTTGACTTTCTTCGGTTCGGTGTCATTAAGCTCGGTTTCGAAGAACTTAAGAGGTCTCCTTATGCCAAATTTTTCAAGACATTTGCCCACTTCCGTCCACATGCTTGGCCTAATTTTTAACAATTCTGCCCATGTGATTGTGCACTTGACCAAAGTGGTCAATAAGTCTGTCAGGATTTTAGTGTCCAATTGATTTGACCTGCCTATTCTCTGAGAAGGTACTCTTCGAATTTCTGACCTTGCTTCATAGTTCCCCATATATGATGGCAAAGTTCTGAGTGATTCTGGTCTGCTATCTTCGGATGCAACTGAACCATTATCCCCTTGAAATGATTTAACGTCTAAATCCCATGGAGGCTTATTCAAGTTCAGCTCCGAGAAAGGCGCTGACTCGACTGTTTTTGTCTCATATTTTTCTTGAACTTTTTGCATCGTTTCCTCTTCAGGCCAATTTTCTTCCACAATAGGGGAATATGGTGGAAAATCTTTCAGTGATTCATCAGTGCTATTAGGCACGTCTTTTGCATCCTCAACATCCGGCAAGGATTTAATGTTTTCTATCTTGTCGGGTATCCTTTGTTCGGTTTTGTGAGGTGTTTCATTATTTGGTGGTTTGATTACTCTATCTCCCGCTTCCATAGGTGGAGGCTCCAGTAAAGCTTGTGCAGTTTCAATCAGTTGTTTGCACATCTCTAGTCTCTGTTTTTCTATCTCTGGATATGGATATGTCATCCACCTTTGCTCTAGAGTCTGTCTGTTCTTCAATCTTGCTTCATATGCTTGCAAGATTGCATCTAAGGGTTCATTGATCTTATCTACCAATACCGACCCTCCTGAGCTTGCACTTCTTGGTCCCTCCGTTGATTTTAGAGAGTCAGACTCTCTTTGCTGTTTAAGTTGCTCTTGAGCTATCGTTAGCTCAACTTCTATATCTTTTTGTTTTCGCTCACGTCTAGCTTTCATTTTCGCTCTTCGTTCTTTCCAAGGATTATCACGACTGATGCTAGACTTGTCAGTCTTGATTTCTTCTTGATTTTCATCGTTACTCTTGGGCTGTTTGTCATTTTTCCTTGCTTGGGCTCTCGTCAAGACCTTAACAGGAATTGGAGTTTCGTTTTCTGACCCTCCACTGGAAGGCAGTGCTCCCAGCATATTCAAGGTAGTTTTTGCTCCTTTGCTCAGGTTTTTAGGGCAATCAGGGATCAAGTGAGTAATTCCACATTCCATGCAATATGCGTTGACCCTAATGATTTCGTCATGAGGGCAGTCCCTCAGCCAATGGTCTCCACCACACTTGTAGCATGGTCCTTTAGGTTGTTGAGGTGCTCCTGGAACTCCTCTTTGTTGGTGTGCAATTCTTTGCCCGCTCATGCCTCCGTTGGCTATGAACAATAGTGTTCTTTCATCCAGGCTATATCGTCCTTCTCCCGCTGCCTGCGCAGCAGTTGGTGGTCCTGTATTTCCTATCATGCTCCATGGTTCTTGTGTAGAGGGTTCTTCTGGTGGATAATAGACAGAGTTCGCCGCATATCCATTGGGCTCGTCGTAGTATGCATGCATAGGTACCAAAGCCTTCTCATCCAACTCAGTTACTGTGGGTGTGTATCTTATGCCGACCGGTCGTAATCCTGGTAGGGGTGGTTGTTGGCCCAACACTGGTTGTGGTATTTCTACACCTACAGGTCCTGGTAGGTTGCCTGTTTGATATCTAGGCATTGGTGGGACTTGAGGGGATGTCACCTGAGCTTGCAGAGCATATGGTCGTTCTCTCACATATCCCTTGTTATAATAACACTCCTCCGTCCCATGGTTTGTCCATTTTTGTTCAATCGCACACCATTTTGGTTGTTTAGCTTGTGGTTTGGAATACAAGTTAATCTTTTTAAGCACTTCCTCTACAAGCTGCTCTTGGCTTACCGCTACTTCTCCTTTCAGTGTTGTCTTAGCAGACTTGCTTCCGCTTTGTTGCGAGGAAGAATCATCGTCAAGATCCTTGAACTCACCCTCTTTGTAGACCGCACAATTGTCCACAAGGTATAGAGCTTCCTTGGTTAAATCATTCAACGTCGTGCTCCTTTTCATATGTAAGTCCTTTTGAAGATCTACATTCCTTAGTCCTTGGATAAATATAAGCATAAGTCTGGACTGAGTTGGCAGTTCTTCTATGGGGCAGAACTTAACATATCTTTTTAATCGGAGGGCTGCCTTTCGCACAGACTCTCCATCTTTCTGTTTGAATTTATGGATTTGTGAGACTGTATTATGAGCTACTCCCCTTTGTGAGAATTCCTCGATAAACTCGTCAAACACTTCCTCCATCGACTCAAAGTCTCTTCGCTCCACCGAGTCAAACCATGTAGCAGCATCATCCTCTAATGTTAAACCGAATCCTGCAAATTGGGTGGGAAAGTCTAACACCTCTTCAACTCTAATTACACGCACAAAGGCTTCGACATGATCTCTCGGATCCTTGCTTCACGTATATTTCTTGTTTACCCATTTTTGCACTTGAGAAGGTCTAATTCTACGATGGTCTACAAATCTCATCATGGGATCTCCCCGTCCTAGTCGATATATCTCCTCTGGTCTTCTCTAGTGGCCAAGTTCCTCTCCCAATGGTGCTCCTAATCCATAATTTCTAACAGTTCTCGCGAGAGATGGTTCATCTCTCCGAACTCGTTCTCGGGGTGTTCTTCTAAGCTCAGTTGACCCCTGAGTCTTTGGCTTACTCTCTCCTTGATACTGTGCATAGAGTGGTGGTTCTTGTAAATCCCTTAACCCTCGTGCGGTTTGATAACCCTCTCGGGTTCGGTCTTGTTCTAATGTAGTACTCTGTCGAAGCCATGCCTGCAATGATGGCTGAGTAGCTGGTTCATCCTAGTAGTTGGACGTCGGTTGTCAGGTAGAATGTGAGGTAGCGTCATACTCTTCTGAAAAGGGATTTGTCGACTTGCTAGGGGTGTAGGTGTCTCTTGGTACTTCGTCGCGGCCATAGGTCGATGCTCCCGGAACTGTTGCCTTTTCAACCTCTTCTGGGAGAATACGTTTGTATTCTCGCCCGTATCTGTCAACAAAAACAATATCCTTCCCCATAGAAGTTTCATAAGAAAATAAGTAAAGAACCTTGTCTTTGCTTAATTCGTTTGGGTATGGTTCCTTGCATCGAAAGTAAGAGACTATTCCTTCGCTTTCATGCTTGTAAATCCCTACATTCTCATTATAGGTTGAGACCCTGGTTGTTTTCTTATCATAAAAAGCACTCCAGGTCGATCAATGTTAGGAGGCGTTTCTTGGGTTTCTGAAACCATTTTCCCTTTTGCCACGTTATCCCCATATCTATTGTAATCCTCAGGGTTACTCACTATTAGATAGTGGTTCCCCTTTTCGTCTCGGAATATGTCACCATCATCATAGACTCGAATTATCTCTAGTCTCTGAGCCGTTCTTTCTTCAATACAAATACACTTGCGTCCCCGATAGTCAGAATAAACTAAGGCTCCCCTCGATTTAGTTCCTTCCAAGAAGATTAGAGTGAACTTGGTTTCGTTTAAGGGATGTAGGGAGGTGCTCCCCCCTGGCATTGATCCTTCACCGTTGAAACCTTCTGGCTGTTGACTCCCCATCATGAAGAAGGACTTTTCCGACGAAGTGTCAGTATCACTACCCTCTTCAATGATTGGTGCTGATGGGTCTAGTCTCGTCTAAGTTACACTCTCTTCGGTGGACGTGGTGCTTACTTGACTTTTGACACTTTTAGCTCCCGACTTAACAAAGGCTCCTGACCTTAAATACATAAGAATGAAAGTTGGGTTGCAAACTTAAAGCTTACCTGGACTCCTGCTTCCTGTGTGGCTTTATGATGATCTCCTTTTGGGATCTACACAAGGATGGTTAGTCTGTTCACAAGGGTTTTCCCTGAATTACCAAAAAATCTTTCAAGTATATACAGCAACCCGTTAGTCAATCTTCTGGTGGTCCAATTTCAAATATGAAATGATGGCTAGGATCTATATAGAGATTATGTCCTAGCAGTATAGTCACAAATTGCAAAAAGTGTCTGAATCACTACTTTCTTAGTCTATCGTGATAGACTGACAATTTGCTCAGCACAAGTCAATTCAAAATTGTGACTTTACCCTTGAGTTCCAGCTACCCTCTATAGCCTATTCCTCAAGTTTTATGAAGTTTGGACACTTGGGTTGGGTTTTGGTCCCATTTTAGTATTTCAGTCAGAGCTTGATTCTCTATCTGACCCTTAGATTGACCTTCAGTGATCTAAATGCCTTGAATTTTGGTGTGTCTGCTATATAGGCCCTGATAAAGCTCTTCCTAGGGGAAATTTGAAAGAAAAGTTCCCCAGCAGCAGTTTCCTTGGTCTATCGCGATAGACTTGGCACTTTCTCCAATTTTAGCATTTTTCTCAAGTTTTCTCCACAATTGGTTCAGCCTCCCCTTGTGTAGTGCATTGACCAATTTTGGCACTGTTTGGACATTTGGTCAAAGACTTCTTGCCCTTGTCTCTGAATTCAGACTCTAAACACCAGTTTTGAAGTTTTGTGTCAAGATGGTGTTCAAATTCACTCAATTTTTGTGAGTACCCTTGTATTGATGTGTTAAACCTGTGGTATAAAGGTTTTTTCCTTGTTGCTAGTCAATCACCACCTTCATCAGTCTATCGTGATAGACCAGGCAGAGAGCAATGGGAATTTAATTTTTTGTCTGTTTTTGCATAGTCTTGTTCCCTATGCCCATATAAGTCTATCCCCCAAGTTTTATGAAGTTTGGATTTATCTTGACCTTAAACTCAAGCACTTCACAAATTTCACTTTTCTCTGACAATTCACAACTCCATTGCTCTTGAAGTGATGCAAATTTGATGACACTTCATCTTAAACTTGTGAACATCAGTCGTACCTCATGACACAGTCAGTTTACCCTAGGCTAATGGTTATATCTCTTCTTGGCCTCTTTAGGTTTACTTAGTGTTTCCTTATGACAATCACCTGTTTCTTTTTTGTTGGTTTTGGTCGCAATTTTTTTATGTTTTCTCGAGTGTTGGATCATAAATTTCAATGTCAACTCTTTTCACCCCCTTCAAGGGTTTTGCTTTCAAGGCAAGCAAACAGCCTTATTGTTTCTTCTTTTTGTTTATTTTTTGAGTTTTTACAGCGTTTTTCTACTCTATTTCTTCACAAGTATAACAAGCATTCAAAACCAAAAACCATAACTCCACATTATCCTACTTAACTAAATCTAACTAGTCGCAGACCCTCGGCAAGACACAGGCTTCCTGGCTATCCACTAGACCTCAGGATACTCTATCCTAGATCTTGTTCTAAAAGTTTAAGCTCTCTCTAGTCAAAACTAAAGTAAGCTAACCATCACACAAGTGACGTAGATCTCCCTACTTAAGGTTTTGTGTCCCCGGCAGCGGCGCCAATGTTTTAGGGCAAAACTACTCCCCTGTTCATACTCACGAGCACAACACAGACAACATACTTATCATCCGATGACACGACTAACTCGTAGGTGCACATAAGCAATCTTGTTAGCCTGTCAGGCTGAGACCAATCTACACATACGCACTTTTATGATGCATCAATCATTAACCCTGGTAGAATGCAACCCACTCTATCCCTAAACGCTCACAACACCGTTTACACTTCCAATGAACTCGGAATCGCATCAAACTTACTAGGCACCATCCTCTCACTAGGATATACTTACCTATAAGTCTAATCTCACCAGATTTGAACCCTAGTTATCTCGAATACAGTCGCGATAGACTAACAACTCATAATCCAAAAGTGGGCGAAACTTAAGTTTATGAGTATCTATGTGTAGCTAATCTCTTTCTCATTCCATAAAGCACTTGATTATTGAAAACAGACACTGTTTGTGCTACTTACAAGCAAAACAAGCTCGAGGAAGGATCGATCGCGATCAGCTCGAAAAGGTGAATGTGTGGCGTGCGTGGGCGCGTAGCTCTCAGAGAGACTACCACGATGGTGTGGTCACGTCGTGAATCCAGTGAGGGAGAAGCGCGTAGCGAAGAGGATAAGACACACTCACTCTCTCTCTCTCTCTCTCTCTCTCTCTCTCTAAGACTCGTACGACACAGAATTAATATTCAAATGTTATTCAAAAATGGTTCTAAGGTGAATTTTATACTTTAGTCACCTTAGCTCAAAAATGTACATGGAGTTCTCTTACTCCTTATTACAAAGTGGGAACAAATCTGAGTCCTGACTAACTGATTAATCTTTACATAACCCAGACGAATGGATCAAAATGATAAGACGTCTTTGACATAAAATGGGAATTTGATATGCTTTACAAGATGGGCTCATTACAACAGTTGGACCAATGGGGCTCCAATAGTACCCCAAAACGGCAACAAATGTTATCGAACACAAAATAAGCTACCGCATTAGCATTTACTGCCTTCACAGCTTTGGCCTCGACCCACCGTGTAAGGTAGTCAATGGCTACCATCACATACTTTTTACCACTTTTAGACTTCAAGAGTGGACCTATGGCATCCAAACCCCACTTCTTGAAATCACTTTGTGCAATGATGGCACCCCACAACTCCGTAGTCAGTCGTCTTTCACCTATAGCCTGACAATCGTGGCATGTTTTTCACCAGTAATGCACGTCCTACATTGGAAGGCCACCAAAAGCCTGCTCTTAGCACTCAAAATAGAACCTTGTCTTTACCTTGATGTCTACTCTCTTTGTGGCATTGCCCATAGTTCATCAGCAGATCTTCACCTAAAATAGAACCTTGTCTTTACCTTGATGTCTACTCTCTTTGTGGCATTGCCCATAGTTCATCAGCATATCTTCACCTACCATTGTGAATTTGTGGGCTTTTTGCACCACTCTTCTTCTCTGCAACTTGGACAACCCCTTCGGACACTGCCCTGCACTAAAAAATCCTTCAATCTCCTTTAGAGTCTCCTTGCCTGCATAAGTGGCTGGGGCTACACATATAGGCCTGCAACATGCACCTGCACTTTGTTACTTGCTAACTGGTCCGCCTCTTGGTTCTGCTCTCTCCTCACATGCTTGAATTGAACTTCTTCAAAAAGATTTAGCATCTTCTTAGTAGAAAAGAACCAATGCTTCAAAGAATCCCACTTTACTTGCCATTGGTCTAACATTTTCTTGATTGATGACCAGCAATGCATCGCCCTTTACCACCAACCTGGAAATACCAAACTCTATACACTGCTTCAAACCCAAATGGAGAGTGGGATACTCCACCTCATTATTGATGTGGACATCCTCAAGATCGTAAGCCTTCAAAAATATGGCTTTGTCTTTTGGGTCGTGTATCACCACACCTCCACCTGCCTTCTGCAATACCCTTCGATACGCTCCATCGAACTACATTGTAAAGGAACTATCCAAATCAGGCTCCTCTTTAGCTTCATCTCGCACCACTCTTGGATAGGCTGGCAAATCAACATCCTTGTTGAGAAGAATGTCCGCCAAGTGAGAGCCACTTGTATGGTCTACTTTCAACTCGAATTCAAACTCTTGCAAGTCTAACACCCACTTCATGATTCTCCTCTCTAGCTTCAAATGCAACACTACCTTTGGTAATAGGTTGTTAGCTATCAACACAAAAAGCATGCACACAATTAAATGAACTTTAAACTTCCTGCAAGCAAAGACCAAAGCCATCACCCATTGCTCTGCCTCGGTGCATGTAGTCTCCCCTGGGCTGATCACCCTGCTCTCAAAGTATATAGGTTTGTAGCTTCTCCCTACCTTTCGTAGTAAAACTGCTCCGATAGCAACCGTACCTACCATCATAAACACATAAAAGTTGTCCTCTCGATTGGGAGGACACATTGCCAACAACTAACACAATATCTCTTTTACCTTGTCAAAATCTTCCCAAGATTCTTCGTCCCACTCATCATCACCATGCACCTGTTGAGCCCTCTTTTGAAGAGGATGCATAATAGATACTTTAGCTTATGAAAAAAGAAAGCCAAACCTTGAGCATCTGATGGTGGCTCCATCAACACTAACGCTTTCACCTTCTTGGGATCAGCCTCTATACCATTCTGCAAAACCACATGACCCAACAACTGTGCTCAAGGTTGTGCTAGCTTGCACTTCTTAGGGTTCAATTGACCTCCTTCTTCATCAAGCCTTTGAAAGCATAACTGGAGCTTTGATGGGTGGTCTGCTCTTGAGCTATAACAGCCTATATCATCCATGAAACCCTAATAAAGCAGCCTAAGTAGGGGTTGAACGCCCTTCTCATCCAATCTTGGAAAGTAGATATATGTTTACCAACCTGAACGACATCTTGTGGTAAGCAAAACAACCCCATAGAGAGATAAATGTAGTCTTCAACTAGTCTTTGAGTGCTATACCTACCTGAAAATACCCCAAAAAAACATCTATATTCGAGTATCTTTCATGCTCAGCCAGCTAGTTTAGGATCTTGTCTTGAAACGGCAGCGGGTAGTGATTTTGCTTGGTTGCCGCATTTAGTGGCTTGTAGTCAACACATACCCTCCATTTTCCATTGTTCTTAGGGGTTATAACCACTGGTGAAACCCACTTGGACTCCTTCACAGGGTATATGAAACCTGCATCCAACAACTTATTGATCTCCTGCCAAAGGGCCTCTTTTTGGATCTCCCCTAGTCTTCTCAGCTTTTGTGCTCTAGGTTTATGTCCCTCCTTGAGAACAATCTTGTGCTCTACCCGTTTTTCACCTTGCAAATATTTGTATTTTGTTGCAAATAGGTTTGGATAGGATGCACACAATTGAATATAATTCTCCCTCTCACCTTTGGCCAAATCTTCACTTAACATGCTTGAAACCTCCTCTACACTTAAATCACGAACTTAAGGTTGCATACCTTTCTCTTTAGGAGAGTCATCTATTGTGACTCCAAACAAATCGGCGTCTATCTTCAGCATGTCATCCTCGCTATCCTCTTCCTTTGTGCTAGTATAGCCTTCATCATAGGCCGTCTCTGTCTTGTATTTGTAGCTTGTTGTGTTGCCTTCATCTTTAGCTGCCATAGGATGAAAAACTGCTCTCCTTGGTCTTCAAATCTAGCACAATATGTCTCCCTTTCTCTTTGTCAGGCAAAGTGAACACTTTGCTCTCCCAATCTTGCTTAGCACCTATTTCCAGAAGCCACGGCCTACCCAAAATGATCGGATAAGCATTATCACCTGCCTTCATCACAAAAAAGTCTATCAAGCACTCTATGCCTATCACCTTGACCTTCACATCGTGAGCCACGCCCACACACCTAGCTTTAGTATGGTTGGCCATCCTCATGGATGCCTCCTTGTGAAAATCATGAAGAAACCTCGCCCATAGAGCCAGCCACGCTTGCCTCTGCTCGCCTTCCAAAGCTTCATACCAAACTTTAGCTTTTCCATCCGTCACCAAAGGAAATGTTTGCATTTTGCTATCCTTGTTTGGCATACAAAGTGATAGCATATACAGCTCAAAATCCAACATCCACTCATTGGGACCCTCCTCACCTATAAAAATCGGTCCATAGCTTCTAGCCGTCATGACTTCCAACACGAAAAACCGCTTCTTTTTTATCAACTGGGAGCAATCAGCGTGCTCCTCCCTGAGGGCACCAGAAGATGGAGAGGGGGAATGGGGGAACTGCACACAAAAAAAGGCCTCTCTATAGCTCAGGGTATCCACAACACCCCTATCCTCTCAAAAAACATACTTTACACTAGCAGACCATCGCCTACTCATTTCCCAATACTTACATACTCCACAAGACCACCACACAACGCACACCTACTATGTTACCATATACATGTGGTAGTGATGTGTATGAACACACTAGAACCGTCAGGGCATTTTTTCCCTCTTTAGGAGGTTTTTTCCCCCGTGCATTGTATATACGCCCATCACTCTAGGGCTATCCATCTTTCCATTGCACACTAAGTAACACACTGTCTATTGTGTGCCTTGAGCTTCCTTCGTCTTCTCCAAGCTGTTTGCATTTCTTTGCAACCCTAATTCCAAAAAATGGTATCAAAGCAGGTTGCATCCTCCCCGGGCTTAGTCGCCAGTTGCTCCAGCACATGCCTGCTCACTTTCTCCTATTTCAGTGAGGTTTGGTGAGTGTTCGTAGGTCGACAAATATTTAGGGTAAGCTCGTAGAGCTTAGTCTGCTCATATTTCTGATTTGGGCTCATTTTGGCCTCCGTTTCCATTAGAGGTAGGTCTGCACAGGCAATTTTGTCATTTTGTGCAAATTTTTTGTCAGTGCCGTTTTTTGCATTACAACAGGTGCCTTACAATCTTCTACGATTGGTGCTATATAGCACGTGCTGTCCCCGCTTTGTTTCTCCTCTTTTCGGGAAGTTTTCACATCAAGTGCAACATTTACCATGGCTGACAACAACACAGATGTGTTCAAGATGTTTGCTGCTAAGGACAGGTTGGATGGGGACAATTACCCTATGTGGGCTTATATGATGCAACATGTTCTTGTGTCAAAGGGCATCTAGAATATTGTGCAGGGCATTGATGTACATCCTGATTGAGGATGTAGGCGATGTTGAGGATGTTGCAGGTCTTGCTGCAAGGATTGTTGCAATTAGAGTTGTTTTGCCTATGGCAGAACAAGCTCGTTGGGATGTAAAGGATGAGCAAGCTCATTCATTGATTGTGTTATTTTTGAAGTGCACCATTGTTCCTCACATTCGTTCAACAAAATCTGCAAAACAAGCTTGGGATATTCTAGCAGGTCTTTATGCAAGCCGCAATGAGGCTAAAATTGCTTTGCTACGTAAAGAGCTGGAATCAAAGATTATGCATGAGGAAGATGATATGGAAACTTTCCTTGTTGGTATCAAGGATATCAATGAGCAACTTATTTTTGCACATGAAGTCATTTCAGACAGTTCCCTTGTGTAGACTTTTCTTGATACCTTACCAGATTCTTACCAGACTTTTGCTAGTACTTGGAGACTTATGACCCAAGGAAATCCTGAAGTTGTCAAGTTTGATGCATTATGCACATTGTTGTGCAAGATTCACTTTCCAAAAAAAAAGGACTAGGCAACGTGCAGTTAAACAAGCTTTTATTGCTTCTCAAAGAAAGGGTGGTAATAGCAATGCAACCACTTCTTATGGTTCTGCTACGAGTGGCAAAACTTTTGTTCCTAATGCTTCTACTGGCAGCAATTCGTCTATAAATTTTGGTGATAAGGGCAAAAAGAAGATGCATTGCCATTATTGTAAAGCTAATGATCACTTGATCAAGCAGTGTCCTAAGTTGAAGGCCAAAGAGGCTAAGAAGAAAGAGGGTGGTTCCAATGCAACTGCTGGTTCCACTACAAATGCATCCATTGTTGAGTCTTCTGTGAAAGGAGACTATGATGCTGATGTTGATGCATAACGGGCTTTTAGTGCTGAGTGCACTTACAATCCTGTTGTCCATGATACATGCATGTCAGTTGCTGCAGATTCACATGTGTGGTATTTCAACAGTGGTATTACACAGCACATTAACTCACATTGTGAATTGTTCACCTCTCTCGAGTCTGTCCCTCATGGCAATTGAGTCACTTGTGCCAACAATGCCTCTTATCTGGTTCAGGGAGTTGGAAAGATTGTGCTTATTGCTGCAAATGGCAGCTCTTTCACACTTGTTGATGCACTTTATGTACCTGGGATCAAGAAGAATCTTTTGTCTGTATCTGCACTTGCTAGACTTGGACTTGTAGTCAAATTTGTGGATGACAGATGTACAGTTCATGATATCAGTTTTGGTGATGAAATTGTTGCATCTGGGCTTTTGTGTCGTGGGCTATATAAGCTCACTTTGTATGACAAGTGTGGACAAAATTTTGCAAATGCAGTTGTTGATTCAAGGGCTATTTTAGATGAAAAAATTTAGCATGCATGTTCTGGTCATCTAAATTTTGCCAGTTTGCTGCGTTTACAGAAATTTGATATGGTTGCTTCTTTGCCGCCTGTTGAAGCACCTTTCAAACACGTTTATGAAGGCTATATTTTGGGTAACATGCAGCGTTCGAAGTTTCCAAAGGATGGTTCAATTAGGGCCATGCAGCTTGCAGCTTGTGCATAGTGATGTTTGTGGGCCCATGCAAACTCCATCCTTGGGCAATTACCTTTACTTCGTGACTTTCATTGATGATTACTCCAGGCATGCATGGGTATTTTTGCTTAAAGCAAAGTCCGAAGCTTTTATGTGCTTCAAACAATTTTTGGCTATGGCTGAAAATGTCTCGAAATGTACTATGGGCACCCTCCGTTCCGATCGAGGGGGGGGAGTATATGTCTCATGAATTTAATGCATTTTTGGCTAGTTGTGGGATAAAACACCAATGTACAGTGCCTTATATAGTTCAGCAAAATGGTGTTGCTGAGAGGAAAAACAGGTCACTTACGAAAATGGCATGATGTATGGACAAAATTCAAGCTTTGCCGCATTCTTTTTGGCTTGAGGCCATCATGTGTGCCACTTATGTACTAAACAGGTGTTCTACAAAAGCTTTGCATTCTATTACTCCATATGAAGCATGGCATGATAGAAAGCCTTCTATTGAGCACATGCACGTTTCTGGCTGTTTGGCATATGCATTGGTGCCACAAACATAGCACAGAAAATTGGATGATAAGTCTATCAAATGTGTTTTTGTTGGTTATAGTGATGAAAGCAAAGGTTACAGGTTGTATCATCCACAAACAAAGCATATTCTTATTTCATAGGATGTAGTGTTTGTGGAAGATTCCTCAAAGGCTTCCTCAAAGGCTTGCATGTGATAGGGGCAGGAACATCAGCCTTTGATAAAATAGATGTAACACCTCCGGGGATGGCTACTTTGACAAATCATATGTCATTGTGGTGACAGTTCGCCAGTTTGCTTCTTTGGACGGCGTGACACTTTAAGGTAGGCCAAGAGGGTATATTTTCTTTGATCATTACACACATCAAGTCAAGAGAGCCAGTGAACATCTTAATGGTGTCCTTTAGGGTTTCCACCATATAAGAAACATTTATTCTCTCTCCTTTCTTGGGTGGTGGCATTGATGGGGGAGTCTAGAGTGGTCTTCCCATGTGCATACACGATGTACTGGTGGAAAATACAAAATGTCATCCCTTATGCCTTTTGGGGCTTCTACCAAGTACTTCAAAAATCTGGATACTTGAGGAGTCACCCTTTTCTCCACTTCGACTGGGAGTCCACAATCCTCTTTGTAGCTTATGGGTCCTTGACATCCCCTTCATATACTAGCTTTGTTCCTTCTACTTGAACTCTCTTCTTTATTGTACGAAATTTATACTTCAGGAGAGGGTAGGGGAGTGATGGTTGCTTCCACTCTTCCCTAAGCACATTTATGGCCAGCCCTTGGACTCCAATTGAGTGAATCTCCGCTTTTCCCATTCCAAGGCCATCTTGTTCAATCACAGTTTGGAGGCATGCCTCCTCCTCTGCCATCAACAATTGTTCTTCCTCTCCTTGTGTGTGTAAGTGCTGCTCTAGGTGTTGTACCTCTTTTGATTCATCATATGTGCATAGCTCATAGCATGTACATCTTGTATATATGCCTGGATTTCAATTTGGATGTCATTTGGGCAAGTTGTGACCATTGAATTCCTTTCAAGCTTTGAAATTGTCATTTGGGCAAGTTGTGACCATTGAATTCCTTTCAAGCTTTGAAATTGTATAATGTCTTAGTTTTGAGCAGATGAGGTTCAAATGGGGTGAAACTTGGTAGATACTCTCATAATCATGTGGTGAAGTCTTAGAAGGGGTCAAGTTAGCTCCGATGTTCATTGTCAGGCTAGTGAGACATCATACACGTATGATGTTTACTTTGTCCAAAAGCACTCAAACTTGTACTAGAGATGGGCTTTAGCATGCCATAGTCTCCTGTGGTATCAGATTTTGAATTGGAATTGTTATCATGTGTCTGAAGCCAGAATTCAAGTGTAGAGCTTCAAAGTTCCAAAACTTGGGTTTAGGTGGGTATAAAGAATACAAAATTTGATGGAACTTGAGCTGTGGGGGGCTTAAAAAATGGATAATGGAATTGGAAGTGAGAAATCCCCCCAAATTGGTCATTTTGGCCTTTGGAGACATCATACCCATATGATGTCTCTGTTGAGATTTTTGGCCTAGACTTGATCTGTAGTATCCTCAAGTGATGGATAACCCTCTGGTCATCTGAGGTTTTGATTTGGAGATGATTCATGTGGTTGGGGCCATAGAATATGTCTTAGGCTAGGATTTTTTGTCTTTGGGCTCCAAGTGGTCACAACCTTGCTCAAACTTGTCCAAATTGAATGCATGGCATTTATACTATGTGGTGAACATGCTCATTATGAAAAATGTGGAGTTTGGCATTTGTATGAGAGAATAGACATCATATGCGTATGATGTCTGTTGATGAAAAACTGCTATTAAGCTAGTTGTATAGCATGTGCATGGTGCTCATAGCCTCAGATTTGAAATTGAGCTTGCAAAAGCATGTCAAAAGCCATAAAAAGGGTTTATGGATCTGGATTTTTTCCTTTTGGGTAATTAGAGGTCAAATGATATCCAAATGTGATGAAAATTTTGATGGGAAGCTCATGATGATGTGGTAAAAATGTTAGAATTTCCAAAATAACAACAACATGTCAATTCAAGGGGTCTGGACATCATATGCATATGATGTCTAGGTTGTAATTTTTTACTCAAACTTGGTGTAGAGGTAGCTTATGATGTGTGTATTGCTTTGATGTGTGCAAATATGAATTTGGACTAGTGTTCATGTGCCCAAGGCCATAGAAGGTTTTTAGGACACTTTGATTTGGAAAATGATGAGGATGGTGATCAAAACATTCCCAAAGGTGCCCAAACTTGATGTAGAGGCTATATCTACCACTATACAAATCTGGATGCCCAAAATGTTGACAAAACTCCTCTATGATAGGTCTAGACATCATACACATATGATGTCTAATCTTGGAAAATGGTTATTGGAGCATATGGGTATGATGTATATGCTATGTGTTTGCCTTGTGTGAAATTTCACTTGGTTTGGAGCACTTTTGATAGGTCTAAGGCCAAAATGTACGATTAGTCCTAGACTTTGTGTTTTGTGGGCATTGGACACCCTAACTAGCTCCAAAATCTTATGAAATTTTATGTACTTCATGTTTAGAGTATGCACAATGTGGTTGTCGATTCAAGTGAGTAGTTCTTGTGCAATTTTATGTGAGACGTCATATGCGTATAAAGTCTGTTTTGATGAAAATTATCTATGATGCTTTGAAGTGCTTTGTGCTTGTGCCCTAGCCCTAATTGCTAGTTTTCATCTTAAAAAGTCAGTTGTTTAGCTTAGAAATTCCCTGTTTGGCATTTCAGTCTTTGAAAGGGATTCCTTCACTTGGAGTTGACTTTTCGCGGTGATTCCTCTTGAGATCAATCTCCCAAGCTTGTGGATGCAGTAGGGAATCTTTCCATGGCTTCAATGTAATGTTTGTCCTTATGGATACCCTTTTTGGTGATTTGTTGATCAAATAGCGTCTTTTTGTGAGGATATGGTTGGCGACAATTTTCTTGTTGTTTGACGATATGTGTTGGTTGTTAATGATATGTCAATGATACCCGTGAAGTTTGGTGGAAAACGGATGCACCGTTTGGCCGTGAGAGCCAAATGACGCTTTGCGTGTTTGAATCCTAGCTTGATGTTTTGACCAACTCTTGGTAGTTTGACTCTAGAGGAAATAACATAGGCTTGTAGGCACTCTCAAGGAGCACCTATTCGTGAAATTTGGTAGCATTTTGGCGACTTTCTTCCGGGCTGCAGGCTCAAGGAAGTTAGGGTTTTTTTGATTGGCCTAAACCATCAAAGGAGGTCATAGACATGTTCATCAAGCCTAGGGTTAACCCCCTATCAAGTCTTGTAGCTATCGAGTTAGTAGTTGTTGCGTTATAGTCCCGTTTTGGTCTCTTCCCTGCGATGCCACATTGCCGTTTTCGTAGGTTTTCTGCGATGAAGTAAGCATACAACAAGAAGGGCAGATGGTGAGGAGCCTACCTCTCATGTCTGGTGCCAATTGATTTCATGTGTTTATCTTACAAAGCCATCGAAGTTTGTTGCTCTGAGTCTCTCTAGATCTCTCTCTAAATGTGAATAGTAGAAATGAGATAGTAAGTGGGGCCCAAAATATATTGGGAGTCCCCATACCATTTTCCGTGAAATTTGACATGTGCTCCTATCTCATCGTGAATTGTACTTTAGGCTTAAACATTTCTCCATTTGGACTCCGTTTGACCCATTTTTGGATAATTTGTCATTTCGTTTAAAAAGTGGCCGGATTGGGCTTTCGCAACTTTTTTCCATAATTGCACCCAGGCTTCACCATATGATTTCCTTTGCTTATTGATCATTCCTATAATTTTCTTATGTCACTCCGACTCCATCTCACCTAATTTTTCTATTTCTCTTTTTTTTTCTCCAAATAATTAGCAAAAACCAATAAATCAAAATCAACACAATAACCTATTATGTATAGCCATTCGTACTATTTTTGTCCGAATTACTTTGTTTTTTTCACTTTTGTGCATACAAACTACTATTTTTACATACATACACACACCTAAAGGCTCATTACTGGCGTTTGTCCTCATGTCTCTATAGAATCACATTGGATAAGGACATATATACTTGGGTTTACCAAATTTTTACAATTAAACGCAATCAAAACCCAAAAATATAGAAAATAGTGCCGTTTTAGTACTTTTCTTAGTCTGTCAATTCGCATTGAGAATGCCTCCCACCCTCCTGGTCGGAGTCCTCCCGGATGATAGTGGATTGCCCTAGGGTATGTGTTGTGAATAGGTTACCAAGTGGTGCTAATGCTGGCCATGTAATGCGGGCCTATATGCATACTCGATCAATGCATGGGAAAAATTAATGTTGTGCAAGAGGAGGGTATGAGCGATGTGCTTATTGGCATTCGATGTTGAGGTTTCCTGTTACGTCAGTACCAATAGGAGAGCAGTGAAATGACAATTCTTCTAAGTGTGCTGCTCATTGTTGGATGACAATGGTTGCTTTGGTACTTCTAGTTTGTGTTGCTCGTGTTGTTGACAATTTTGTTTGAATCCAAGATCCACATTTGGTGTTTGTATTGGCCTTTGTTTAATGAATTAAATTTGAGTGTGGTCTTTTTGAGCTTGCCATAATGTCTTGGGTAGCCAAATCTGCTTCACATTGGGTCTTTGGTAATAGGGTTGTGGTTTGCAATGGATCCAAGGGGTTTGTATTGAAGGGATTTCTTTGTTGTGTCGCTTTGGAATCCACATTTGTGTTGGATGACCTTGTGAAACAAAAAACTTCTTTGGTACCCAAACCTGATTTACTTTTGAATTGGTTGCTAGGATTTACCATTTTCCCTTGTTTTGGTTTTTGTATGCTTGGTGTATGTAAATTGTGCAACCCCTTCCTTCTTAACCCAAAATTGTGCAAATTGTGCAACCCCTTACTTCTTAACCCAAAATTGTTTAGGTGTTGTTTGTGATGGCAGTGGTGGCCGTTGCCTGGTGGGTTTTCCGGATAGACTCCTTAGACTATTCTCGGTGCTTGGTTCTGCAGTAGTAACCTCCTTTGTTTTGTTTTTTGGAATCCATCACTAAGTTGGTGTAGGGAAGGGTTTTTTGCCCTTCACTCTTAAGTCCATTCCCCCCAGTTTGTGGTTGGGTTCTGCCGCAAATGGAACCACTTGATTTTCTTGCACATGTTGAATGCTGACTGTATCAGAGATGTAATTAATTTGTACGTTGTGCTTTCACTACCATGGCTGATCCAACAAAAATGGATGATGCGTTGACTTATCTTCTAGCACATAAAACTTATACGGATAGAGGTATTGAAAGATTCTTTTTTCTCATGATTAAGCAAAATTTCTCATATTTATTGCATTTTGTGTGCAACTTAGCTTGATTCTATTGCAACTTTGAAGCTTCATTTTGATTTTTCAATCTGTGTGTTGATAGCTCCCTAAGCAAGTTTCATTTAGAGCCCTCAAGCTCTAAAATAGACTTGATTAGCCCTTAATTACCTTATCAAATGTGTGTGTGTGTGTGTAACAGTTATAAATAGATACATATACGCAAACGAACACTACCAGTCCATAGACCAATAATCCTAGACAAATAAATGGATTTGTACAATAATTTATTTGTTGTTGAGAATAAATTTTATACAAGGCACTGATGAAAACAAAGTATAACAAGTAATCCCTAATTCTAAACTGATGTTGCTTCAAGGTAAAAGATAAGCCTCATGTCCACAACCACATAGAACAATATATTTTTATCAAAGAAGGTAGCTCTCACCTGCACCCATAGTAAACAAGAAAATGCTCGGCTAGCAATTGTTATCGTGTACAGGTGATGCATGGGCATCCCAGTTGTTATCCATGTCACAATGAAAAAAAACAACAGTTCTCAACGTGTATTTTATTTTTTTGAGAAAAAAATAAGAGTTATTTAAAATAAATAAATAAATAAATATATATATATATATATATATATATATATATATATATATATATATATATATATATATATATATATATATATATATATATATATATATATTACTATAAGATAGTCCTTGGGTTTTAGCAAACCTTTCATAAAGAGTGAGATTCCCATAATAAATGCTACCATTTATCAAAAAGGTTCCAAATTTTTCAAAACACTCCGTTGCCTATCACAAGTTTAAAGTGTTTAATGAGGTTTATCTCGATGAAAACTATGTGTTTATATTTATAAATTAGTCTTTAAACAAATTGGGGAGTTTTTAGCCCATAGGAGCAAGCACAAATTAGCTCGAGACACTACACCCTATAGTAGGCATCAGTTTTTAACAGCTATTCTATTTCAAAAAACCTCTTGAAGTGACAGAGGAAGGCCGGTTACACATGAGCAAAGTCAGACCCAGATTTCATTACAATCACAGAGCCTAAAGGCCTCTGTAGCATTTTAGAGAAAGCAAAGCCATAACCTATCTGATTTTTTTCAAAAAAACATTCTACGGTGATGTCTTTAATAAAAAACAACACAGTAAGGAACAGGACTCCGGTAACCAACAGAACGACAGAGGAGTCCCAACCCATATGTTTGAACAGAATCAAGGTAATCATTTTTTTAGAACTTGAAAAAAACGGTGATGCGCACGACCACAACCAACTTTTTAGGAACAACAAAACCGACTAGAAAAGTTCAGTTCCAGTATCAAGGTTTAGAGCATGCAGTGGTTCATACCAGATATAGTGAGCCAAGTTAAACCATATCCAAAAAAGTTTTTTTTAAAATGATCACTTTTACCCCTACTTGAGTTAAGAACAAATTTAATCATCTCAAATAACATCATCATTTACAACTGTATCTCTTCATATGTCATGGCCAATATATTTTTTCAAAAAGCCAGTAACATATTTTTGTTTTATTCCTTGTTAAAAAAGAATAATATCAATACCAATTCCATCGTCTGTTACCAGATATTAAAAAGAAGCAGCAAATTTATTATTCTCGATATGGAAATAAAAAATGCAAAAGAATTATAAAGTATGTTTTGATAGTGTAGGCCAAAGTGCTATACTCTGAATCACAACCAGACCAATCGGGCAAGTCTAAGCCCAAGAGAAGCATTAAGCAAAAAAAAACATGAACAATAATAGCCAGAGATTAGTAAAAGTACAGCTAAAAATCCAGAGACCAACAAAAGCATAGTCCAAAGACCAATTCTCAAGCTAGAGAGTACCCATTATGCCATAAACCCATTTTAAATATCTATTCCCTAGCTGGAGATAGCAAGTTTCATATTCTTTGTAACCAACATCATGCAGGTATATGTGTAATGCAATAACCCTACTTCTAACTGATATGATATGAAATGAGAGCATGTAAGGGCAAGTTCAATAGAGAAAAGCTTAGATCATTTTAAAGTAGGGGAACTAAACCATAACCAGGCAAGATACACCAAGATACAACACGTCAGTAATACTTTCAAGATACAAATGGTGAGCAACCAATCTGGCTAGTGTAGTATTGTAAAAAAAACTAGATATCTTTCGGGTATGTGATGAATGTCGGCTAATGTATTCAAGCTTAAAAAGAAAACTAGACATCATTAGGGTATGTGATGCTTTTCATCTTCAAAGATTCTTTTCAAGATTTGGCAGCACCTCAATACCCAGTAATCATACGAAAGTGAGATTTCCCATTTTTTAAGAGATTTCAGCACAAAAACAGCCCAGAATTAGAGCATACCATTCCATCATGATCAGTCCAACTAGTTGGTGTTATAAATACTTAGAGTACTATCGACTCAGGTTTATCACTACATCTCAATCAAACCAGCCTAGTCGTATCTTAAATGCCAGATAAGTGAAGAACACCACTAGATCAGATACAACGATGCTTTTCAAGATCTGGTAGCACATCTTGAACTGATACCCAAACACACATAAATACAATCGCATACTGATTAATACGTATTGCTATTAGTTACGAAATGGAAAAGCCAATCAAACAAGCCTAGCCCTATCATGTTTTTGGTAAGAACAAAAAACCAAAACCAACCAAACCAGCAACACAAAACCTCGTGTTTTCCCACTTTTATATAGTTAAACCATATTTGTACATTCCATCAGTAAGCATTATATATCATTGGCATACAAAAACAACTGAAGTATAACCGGCAGCTTCATGACATGGTGAACCCCAAAAGACCAGCAATCTTTTTCTTATTTTGTAAAAACCATAGCTATAAACCCCATAATATTCCACTAGATCTCTTTTTAAGGAAGTATGCTAGGTATACACATAGTTCGAATAGTACCCAGTCAACCACACTATATATTGCTATACAAGAAAGTGTATGGTAAAAAGGAGCCAACTTTTGCTAAAAAGCCCAAGTTATCCTTGATACATATCATTAGATACCCATATTTCCTCAGAGCACAACCGGCCCAGTATATCAAACTAAAACAAGAGGTCATAGAGCTTTACAAATTTCTAAGAAATCTGAAAAAGACTCAGCCAATCCTGGAACAGAATCAAAGTAAAAAGTCAAAAAATTAGTTATAAGAAACCATATTTTTCTTAACAAGTCCATCTACTGTCCAAGTGAGAGGGTATAGTATAATCCAAAAAGCTGTTAGCAACTGCCAAGAACCAAGCTAAGTATGGTAAAAAAACCATTGAAACCAACACAAAGGCGTAGCCGTAGCTAGCTGTTGGGTAGTAAATCAAACCGAGTAAGCTACACATGTCAGTATAGACAATATTCCAAAAACGAGAGATATTACATCCCACCTATATACACCAGCATGAGAGGTCAAAAAGCTTTTCTTTTCTTTTTAATCAATCCTTTATACTTTTTATTTAAATTTTTTACAAAGATTAGTAGATCATTTTGAACCAATTCATGAGAATGTACCACAAAAATTTTCCCAAAAAAAGAGTAGGTATGAATTTGGTCTGACACAATGAATCCCCTTTTATTCTTCATAGTTTTGATTAATAAAGGATAATCAAACAAAGTCAAAGAAAGTAAATAATAGTAATGCATTTTGACTTTTAGCATAAATGATTAAACACCTGTAAGTTTGAAGGAGTTGATAGATCATCACCAACCGCCAATTCCTTCCCTTTAGGCATGATCCCAACTATGGGTACCACCACCAAAAGATCTCAGGTACCCTTCCCAAAAGGACCCCTCACACTAATACACTTGCGAGCTCATAGTAGTCACTTATTCTTACACAGTTTGACAGAAAAACAACATACTGTAACAATGTCAAGTGAGTAAGACTAATCTATTTATGGTATGTCCCAAGAGAGTCCTAAACAAGGTTAAATGACAGTGTAGAAGATTCGAGCCAGATCCCCCACGATCTGCAGACGGCATGCCTTTGAGAGTGGATGACACCAACGCCAAGATTAAGCCAAGGCAAGTGAAAGGTTCACAAATAGAGGATTAGGAGTGAAGGAACGAGGCAAGCCATGTACGTAGTGCAGAGCACTGGTGAGATACGAGAAGATCATCATATCACGTCCCAAAAAGAAACATAAACCAAGTAAGGTTTACATATAACTATATATAACCAAATTTTCCCATCATATTACGCCCAAAAAAAAGGCCATAAACCAAGTAAGGCTTAAATATAATCAAATTTTTCCTTTAAACTGTTTTTTTGGTTATTTTTTAAACCATAGAAAACGAGAAAAAGAGGGGGGGGGGGGGGGGGGGGGTTTGAAGTAATCCAAGAGGTGTGGTTACTTTAAGTAGGGTAGTCAAGCAAAAAGTTAACACCCTATACTCCATTTATATTGAAAGAGTTTGCTAAGTTACAAAACAAGCTCTCAGTATTCGAGGCTAAAGAGTACGTATGGCTCCAGTGGAGGTTCCACAAAGTAAAATGATTACTCTTGCAGAGTTGTGAAGTAAGCTTATCTGATTATATGTATGTTTATGAAGTCAACAGAGCTAAAACATCTATCATAATATCCTTGAAAGGCTATATAAAAAGACACCAAAATCAAGCTTAGGTAAAGGGTTTTAGGATGATACCAGGCTAGTTTTAGGCGGTGTAGTTTATTTTGGAGAGCCACTCAAATATTCTGGCAAAGAGTCTTATTAGAAGTGAGAAAAGAAAAAAGCTGTGTATATTCTAAATTGCAGTCATAGGTAGAGGTATTTAATGTAGTTAAATGAACAGGAGCAGCATTATTTCCCAAAGTGTATAACATAGCAGATTTTGAGATGGTTGTAAACCAAGTTATCATTTCATCCACTAGTTTTTTTAAAATAGTGTCATACTCTCCCTCATCAATGGATATTTGTCAAGATATGGTGTTAGCTATCACCATTCCTCGTCTGCAACATTCAAATGAGTCTATCAATAAAGCATTTGTAAACAGATATGCGCGCCATCTATTTCCTCTACTAGGGGGATTCTAATCACCGAGCCAAAAAAAACGAGCATAGACAAAGTGCGAGCGAATCTGAAGACAAATTAGAACTAGCAACGATGTTGGAGAGACTCGACCATGGCACGGGTAGCATGCAAACAAGCTTCAGACATCCAATGGCAATCGTGAATGGCTATAAGCATAGTTCACGGCTAAGACGGTGCTCCGATTCTTGACTTGCAAGCAAGGTTTGAATTCACTTCAAAGGAAGGAAAGAAGAATAGAAAGGGAACCTCGGGGTGGGGAGGTAGAGTAGGCAACGATAAGCACCTCCCTACAATGGAGAACCAGGTGTACACCATTGATGAGATGCCTTTTCAATTTAGCAACTTGCCAAAAGTGTGTGTGTGGAAGAGAGAGAGAGAGAGAGAGAGAGAGAGAGAGAGAGAGAGAGAGAGAGAGAGAGAGAGAGAGAGAGAGAGAGAGAGAGAGAGAGAGAGAGAGACGATGAAGAAGAAGAGAGTTTTAACGTCGTAGGAAACTATCCCAAGAAACCTTAAAGATCTAGCCTACGAGGAGTTGAACTAGAGAGAGAGAGAGAGAAATGGTTGAAGTGGCATCAAGCCGTACACTATTGTGGATGCAGTCGCCTACAAACATCGCCATCAAATGTAGCCATGCACTCCGCTGCTCCCTCAGCTGTCGGTGGCAATTGATGCAGGCATTGTGGAAGCTGAATCCAGGGGCGACTCCATGCAGAAGATATGCTTCTTGTTTACACGGAGCAATAGCTCTGAAATAGCTCCCCCATAAATACCCATAGCTGGCACACGAATAACCTCACTACCATCGCAGAGGGTTATAGCTTCTCTGCTTGAAGGATCGCATTTTACACAATTTATCAATTTCCTAGAGTCATCTTGCGCCTCTCTCAAGCTATGCCTCCACAAGTACGATCCTATATTTTTGAGAAAGCATCTTCCTACTGGTCTCCTGCTGCAATCGGTCCGGCGCGGACTGGTTGCAGCAGGAGACCAGTAGGCTACCGTGGCCATTGCCGGAACGAGAATTCCTTTTTTTTTAAATATTAAGTGAACCTTTTTCTACATGTTATCGAGTGACAGGTTAAATAACCGTCTACTGTTTAAAAACAGTAACTTCATCCCGTCTTCTCTCTCTCTCTCTCTCTCTCTCTCTCTCTCTCTCTCTCTCTCTCTCTCTCTCTCTCTCTCTCTCTCTCTCTCTCTCTCTCTCTCCAGAGTCAACAACATCATCAACAACCAGCGTTCGGGAAAAATCATTTTTTCAAACATACAAAAATTCCCTTTCTTGAATTTTCTAAGAGAAAATCTTAGAAAACCAGGTTTATTTTTGGGGTTTTTACACTAATTATCTCTATTTTGGGGCGGAATTTCTCCTTTTCCCTTGCCTTCAACCGACATTCTTTGAAATTGAAAATGGCACGATATTAAGCTGAGACACAGTTTTCCCTAACATTGTCAACAACTATCTGTCTCTCTTGCTTTTGATTGTAGGCAATAGCAATGATGGTGGCTTCTTTTACCAGCTTGGAGGTGGCACCTTTACCTCTCTGTGTCCCCTCCTTTGTAAGCCCCATTTTGCTTTGCACGTCTATTATTTTAACAACAACATGTTTGTTTTAATAGATTTTGTATTTTCACCTTCATAAACACTGTCCACGTGGATAGCTCAAGTGCGAGTATTCTCCAAAACAATACTAAGCTATCATGGTAACAAAATACAATACTAAGCTATCATGGTATCCCAGTGGTAGAGGAGCCATGGCCAAGAAAGTTATGGGAAGCAATATGGACAAGCCGTCAGTGCCAAACGTCAATGTGGCACTCGCTTGCATATGGACAGGGTAGAAGATCACAGTTTCTTGCATATGGATAGGGTAGAGGACATTCTTAAAACAACAAGGGTGTTTAGTTATTATGAGCACTTGCCACTACCTTTGTTTAGACTCATTCCCATATGGACAAGTTCATGGTCTTAGATCCGATGTGTCCGGTTGGAAGGCTACATTTGCTAGAAAGGATTACATAAAGGAAAAAGGGCCTTTATGGTCTCTATGGAGACATTTCAAAAGGAGATGGCATTAGTTTCAAATTTGTCTAACAAGTAGTAAGATTTTTGAAGAGGCTTGCTCGTTTATTTTGTTGCTCAAAAATACTCGCTCGCCATCTCGTATAACCCCTCTACTAGGAACTTCAGTAGCGCAAACAAAAATGGTGGATGTATCAGGATAAGCTTACTAGAGTGACGCTCTGGGGTCGAGATCATTTTAAGCAAAATATCAGTCTGGTGATGGTCAAAGAATCCATGGGGTTAGGCCCGCAGTATTATTGCGTGGAGTAGTCGATGAATCGTGGATTTTTAGAGCGGCTTTTTTTATTAGTCCAGTTTATACCTCATCATAAGATCTATATACGTCCCCATTTTGGTTTATATTTATGAGGATATTTTGACTTCTCTCCCCGAACCCAAGAGTTCAGTGTAATATTAGCTAATCATATCTTAACGCTAATAGAACGCCCCCCTATGTGCTTATATTGTCATAGCTGTCTTTGTGATCACGTAATGGATGGGTTAATCGAGATGTAAAGGTTTATAGATGCCATCTGAACATTCTGTCCAATTTGTATCTTCTTTTTGAAAGATGATTTATGCAATACAGTGAGTCAAAGTGTGTGTGTGTGTGTGTGTGTGTGTGTGTGTGTGTGTCTATGTGCATGCACTTTGTCATTAAGCTCCAGTTTCTTTTAAGTCTCAAAGGAAATTGAGCGGATCACAACACAAAACAAACCACCTTGAAAAGATCAATCAAGCCCGAACTTGAGTAGCCGACTTGTCTTACCTATGTGAGTCATGTAATCAGCACGTGTAGTGCTACCTCTACCCTTCCCACTCACTTGTGAGCTACTCTAACTTGATAGTAAATACCAACGCTTCCTAACACACTTCTAACACATTGCACTTAGGCCATCCATCCCATCATTCAAATTGCCCCATCACCTTTTTCCTCAAACTTGCTCCATTCCAACATAAGGCTCCAGCTCCATTGTCTATCCCCACTCATCCGCTAATGCATTTCACAACCTGCAAGGTGCACTATAAAAGCGACTCTTCTCATGTAGCCTATGGCCACGAGGGATCAACCATGGAAAACTTATCATACCACGTAAGGGCAAGAGAGGGGGGTTATTCAAAATTTAGATAAGCATAAAATTTAGGAGTAGGTCTCTAATAATATCCCCTTCTCAACTTATAAGTAGGGGGCATGGGATATAAGTCACTGAAAGGGGGGGAGGAGAAGGAGAAGAGATAGAGATGTATTGGAAGGAGAGGAATATATATTCTCTCTCTCAAGTCCATTGGTAACTTATATCTCCATTGACATATATAGATAGAGAGTTTAATAACTACATCAAATGCAAACATTACTAGCACAATGATTGTAATTCCCATTTAATTTCAATTAAAAGTTAGTATTTGATAATACAAGACCTAAACATTTTTGTGAGATCCTCGATTTCGGGTCTCTTTAAAAAAAAATAAAAAAAATTCTAATATGTGCTTCATGAAACTTTGGCTTAAAATGCTTATTTGGCACTTTTGTAAGGCTTTAAAGTGAAAAGCAAGGTCGTTTTCATGTTTCGGTAAGTTAAACGAACGTTTGGTTTAATTTTGAAAAAAGTCTACTTTTTTAGCTTTTTCATGCTTTTTGATGATGTTTTGTAAAAAGCAAGACCGTATCCTTAATCTGCGTGTCCCGAGGGAGCTATCGTTTAATTTTGTAGAAATCTGCTTTTCAGACATTTTTCACGCTATTTTTAGCTTTTCATGATTTTTAAAGCTTTATCCACTTTCTTATTCCGATGGACAAGGGAAACCCGTGGTTCAATTTTAGAAAATTTTACTTATTTTTTCCTTTTACACTTTTTTAAGCTTTTCGGCGTTTCTGAAAAGCAACGTGCTTTTTAAGATGACATAAATATATAGAGATTATTTTTAGTCATCGTCGGGTTTAAAACTGATATTTTTACAAAAATTATTTTTATAAAAAGGGACGCCGTAAATATGTCGAGGTAGTAAGGGAAAGTCAAAATTTTGTTGAGGCATCACAATGCAGCATAAACTATTCTCGGTCACATTAGTTGCCATGATACTGTCCAATTAGTCAATTTTTGCTCTAAAAATGAAAGGAAATTGGGAGAGTTGACTACCAAAAGCTGAGAGCTATTCCAAGTTGAGACGTAGTGCTACCTATTTCCTTGGGCCTCACTTCAGGAGCTTGACAGAGCAGCTATAAATTGACTTGCAAGGCTCAGTTTTCAGTGCCGACATTTGCGTCTACTATCGCACGGTGATACCTACATATTATATGTAATGGTGAAAGCTCTTCATCACATCTCAATAAGATCTTCTCTCTTGTTTTCAAGAAGAAGAAGATGAACACTCTCTCTCTCTCTCTCTCTCTCTCTCTCTCTCTACTTGCTTACTACCTTCTCTTCTCTTTTCACGATGTGCGTGTTCTCCAATGACTTCTGGTCTCTACATAGCTCTTTTCACCGCTCTCTTGTGGCAAAGCAAGAAGCCCCTCGATATCCCATAATCAATCCTAAAAACACGATAAGAAGCTCTAAACTCCATAGCCGTCATCTATTTCTCTCTCTGCTTGGTTTCCTGAGTAACTACCCTCTCAGTGGTTGCTTTTTCATATACGAGGGCATGTATGGACTGGCTGGGTGTGTATGAGATTTCTCCATGTTTTTTTCACCATAATTAGCATGATGATTTATGCACATGATGTGTTTATGGTCATGTGTGAACATAAAAAGTGCTTTTCGTTTCACGTCATGTAGGTGGTAGGAACACTGTTTTGGTCATATCTCACAAACTCCTAGGAATCAGGTCGAACCCTTTAGGACACATCATTTATAACATTTTCTCTCTCGGGTGGCACGTGAAAATTTTGCACGATTAAAGAGTTCCAGTCAAAAAGTTAGCTTGTTATTTTGAACCACAAGGTCCTTGGAGAACCACTGCATATTTTCATCGGATGAGAGAACCCTCATAGACAAATCAAAAGCTTGATTAAACTTGTTGATAAATATATTTAAGTCTCGGATATCACTTCGTGAGTGCAAGTTATTAACCATTCCATATACAGGGTTACCTACAAGTGTAGGGGTACTACCAAGGGGGGGAAGCATATGACATCGTGAGTTTGATGAGTTTTTCATATATGTTTTATGGTTTGTTTTGATGAGTTAATTTCAAGTGTTTTATTTCCATAAACTTATATGGGGGTATAGGATTAGTCATCCCGAGCCGTACGGGTAAATAATGAATAAGGTGGCTTTCTTCTTGTGTTATCATTTGTTGCATGAGTCTCGTGTAGGCAAAGTGAAGTGATAAGGTGTTAGTCTATATTATGGAGTTGATCTTGATGCATTGGTTTGAAGTCAAATACTTTCATTCATGTGTTATGCATGCACCCAAAAATGGTAAAAAGTTATTTTTTGCATATATGTGATGTTATGGTATACAGTTGATCAAAGTGACGGGGATGTTTTTTATCATGATTATGCTGATGGAATGATCTAATGTGATGTATGGAACCTCATGTATGGATGTGGAACCCTCATGTGCATGTGTATGTTGCTTTCCACCCTTCTAGGTCAAAACTAGCTCTATGTACTAGGGGGGTGAGGTGCGGTCATAGTGCATCGCTTATGCACGCTTAGCCATTGTCAAAATTTGATTTTGATATCATGATTGGTCGCTGGTCAAACATATTTTGTGCTTAAAAATTCCATGTCTTAAGGGCCATGTGAGTGGGTTCGGTTTGATTGTAGTGGATACATCAAACTCCAAGTGTGGGAGTTGGTTCAATTTAAAATTTGGTTTATGGTTAAGGGCTGAGATCCCCCATGGTGGATTATGGTTGTGATTTTGATCGTGGAAGCCAATGTGGCTCTTGGATCCTTTCTTTTTTATATTGGAGTGCTCACCCATGTGATGAGATTGGATTATGGTTACGTGGTTTTGATGGTTTATAGTGGACGTGTAAGGGTAGAAACCCTAACTGCTTGGAAAATATTGTTTGTGCATATAAAAAATGCTATTGTTATTGGACTCATGTATTATGTTTCTCGTGGAAGCATCGCTACAAGACTAGGATCACCTACATCGCTTAGCCTTAGACAAAAAAGTCGATGACCTGGAGCTTTGCTAGATCACGGGTGTTTCCTATGTCTTCTTTTTTGTTAGGCTTATCCACACGGTTAGTGTGTCGAGGGTTGAATGACCTACATGGCTAACACGCCAAGGATCTTGCCTTGGATTTTCCTAAATATCGGATGTTGGGCATCAAAGAGAGGTGGCATCTAAACTGATATGATTGGTGTTGATACCCTAACATTTACTGGTATTTAGGATCCCTTCAGAGCTTGGGTTCATGGAGGGAGGTGAATCGGACTCAATTTGTGTCTGGCTAAAGTAGGTTGGAGGTGTTCTACTCGCTCCCGACAAAGCGCAATTGTCTTTATCCATAGTGGAGTGGAAGTGGATGGGTGGACCAGTCAGTCCCTACATAGGGTCCGATGCTTTATATTTTTGATGTTATGGTATACCCAAATTTTGTTATTACATTAATACATGGTTGCTTATTTTATTTAGATGGGGTACTTAAAGATTCTCTTTTGTCATTCTCCTGTATCTCTATGTACTCTATTTCGCACACCACTACTCTCTCTCTCTCTCTCTCTCTCTCTCTCTCTCTTCCCACAATGCGGTGTACACAATGTTATTTTTCTTGAGTACACTTCATTCATATCACCCATTTAGAGGTAGAACTAGTCACCATGTGCCTCTGGATGTAGTCCGACTCATTGCTTAAACTCCATACTAGACCGAGTGTTGAGAACTCCTTCCCCATACAAACACTTTGCAACTCTTGAAAATTGTACAAAAGTATAAATTGTGTATTTTGTGCATAGACCCCTCGAAAGGGGTATCTCTCACTTCTCACTTTTTCAAACCTCAAATTTATTAGTGCTCACATGCTTTCATCTAATAAGTACTTCTTGGTTTTTCTTCTTTCTTTTGGTATTAGGGTCGGTTGAGGCTTAGGAATAAAGAGATCCCAATCAAGTACATGGACATCAACTATTCCTTTTTTTTTAAAACACAATAGAGTATTACAACACAAGATTTACCCATAATGTGTTTTCAAAAAACTCTACAAAACTTTATACATAAGATAGGGTATAATAAATATATGTTACTATAGCTCTTATAACCATAAGAAGGGGGTTCATAATTACAATCCTCTAGTCCTAAATAGGGGGTTTTTTGAAAGTCTTTGCTCATACTTGGCATGTCCTTTTGTGCAAAGAGTGAATCCCTTGACTCTATGGCTACATAGAGAGGCTTTATCTACTTAGCCTCATCTTACTTAGTCGTGCTACATCATACATGCATCGACTCTCTCTCTCAACCACCTACAGTGCACTAATGTTTCCCACAAACCTTGCCATGCGGTCAATTTGAGATGGCACCATGATGTGTTGTCATCACCTAAAGGCAAAGCCTATTATGCCATAAATAAGCCTTTGTTCCCATGATAGCCACTCTTAGCTCTTAACCCTTGGTACTAAAACTTGTCCTCACATCAGTCTCCACTAAAGCCTCAATCCCTCTAGTCCGAGGCTAATTACCAACAAGCAAAGAATCTTCCATAGCCTTAGATCCTATTTTCACAAAGTCACACCATGAGCCTAAAGGCCACCTCTCAAGGTGTCCTTCACCTAAGGCCCTCCAAACCCCTAGCTCTTACACCATTGTTCTCACTACAATGTGTTAAACAACAAGGTTCAAATTCTTTGACCTTCAAGACCTACCAACATGACTATCATCACTTGGCTTTGTTTCACACATCAGCATTGCAACATGTACTGCAAATGGTGGGAAATCTAAGTCAAACATCATATCTTGTAAACTACTAATTGTACCCATCATTGTTTGTGTTGGGTGTGAGCTTTTGCTGCATCATCTTACATGTGAACACTCTCTACCTATGTGGAAGCTTATGTTGACATAGCCATATGATCTATCCCATGTGGAAACCTACGTTGATAGATCATCACATGGCTATGTCATTAAGAGTAGCACAAGATTAATAGAGAGAGAGAGAGAGAGAGAGAGAGAGAGAGAGTTAGTTAATTAGTTTGTGCCCACTTGCTTAGCGTCAGCTGTCCACAATACATGCACATGTGGTACAACTTTGCAGCAAGGCAAATCGATAGGTGGCACAAAGTTTTGATATCTTTTTTCATCTAACACACACACACACACATATAGTGGAATTAATGAGGCTTAAACTTGGTCAAATTATGTGATTAAGAACTCTACTGAAATCTTATTATGAGAAAAAGTGCACTGATATAACCATCTACAAAGGTGATCTTGGGGAGTTATGAACTTAGCAAGGCAATTTTTCATAGGATAGAGTATGTGTGTAGGTAGGAGGAGGTTTTAAAGATCCCCATAAGACAGTGTAGCCAAAAGCTCTCATTAGCATAGCAAAATATAGTCATGGGGATTAAAGAGGGATATAAACTATCATCCATTGAGAAAAAACTCCAAACCCCAAGTGGATTTGGGATGTGTGTAGGTAGGAGGAGGTTTTAAAGATCCCCATAAGACAGTGTAGCCAAAAGCTCTCATTAGCATAGAAAAATATAGTCATGGGGATTAAAGAGGGGTATAAACTATCATCCATTGAGAAAAAACCCCAAACCCCAAGTGGATTACATACCAAGAGGACAAAGTCAAGTCATAGTTTAATCGTGAAACACTCATAGGTAAATGTAGAGACCAACTCTGTGTGTGTGTGTGTGTGTGTGTGAGAGAGAGAGAGAGAGAGAGAGAGAGACAAGATATTATAACCAACAAATCACATTATTGATACCAAAGTAGGAGTGAAGTATGTGTAAATTACAAAAGAAGTAGCCTAGGTAGAGAGAAGTGACCAAAAGTGTGTGTGTGTGTGTGAGAGGGAGAGAGAGAGATCTCAAATGAAAGTAAGAGTTCACTTTCCTTTGGACATTAAGAAAAGTGAGCTCCCATAACTTTCCTTCCAAACTAGTGAAAGTTTTAAAAAGAAAAGGGGCTAGTGCTAGTGATATGTCAATACCTTTTTTTTCTCCAAACTTTCACTAGTTTGGAAGGAAAGTAATGGGAGCTCACTTTTCTTAATGTGCTCTTACTTTCTTGTGAAATCTCTCTCTCTCTCTCTCTCTCTCACACACACACACACCCATAGAGAGCTTGTAAAAACCAAGCTTTGGTGTATTTTGATTCGATTAAAATTGTAAAATCCTTCGTTTAGGGTTCGACATTGCCTAAAAGAAAAATTGAAAATTTTCATATTTTTTAGTGTTTTACACTTTGTCCCTCTCACCTAATATTCCTCTATTCAACCCCCCCCCCCCCCTTCTCTCTCTCTCTCTCTCTCTCTCTCTCTCTCTCTCTCTCTCTCTGTCTCTCTGTCACACACACACACACGTACACACACACACGGGCAATGTATTTTGGCTTTGATGGAATCCAATGGGTCATGCTTCATACATTACACCGCCCATATTATTGCCGCTAGGTCCTAATACTTTCAACTAATCTCTTGTAGATGTCAGACGAGAGACCATCTATTGGAGCAACTTTTGCATTCTTCCTTTGGTTGGTTCATGTCCCAATCCAAGGTGGACATCGTCTCGAGTGGACTCGACTATTGAGGTGGTAAGTCCAAGCAATGGATTAAGGGTTTATTTGTAGCTAGTTTTTTGAAATTATGAGTGTAGATTTCTTTTTGTTATTTGAAAACATGGCCCTCCTACAGCTGTGGAGGTGTCAGTCCATCTACTCAGGTTCCTCCGCGAGGGCAGATCCGAACGTATAGCACATACCATCTTTACAAGAGGAGTACTTGTGTTTGATGTAGGGATTGTTTGGCCGCTACACTCCATAGCAACTTGTGGTCTATGGTCTTTCATAGTAGACCACACCGTGGGGGAGTTAGGGAGGGACTCCATACGTCTAGAGTCTTGCACGTCTAGAGTTAGGGAGGGACTCCATACGTCTCCTTCTACCATCCCTTCTTACCAAACTACCCCCTTCCATCGTAGGGACCCACCCCCTTCCATCCCAGGGCCCCACACCATTTTGTTTGACTCTTGCTTTGACCAAGCCTCGTTGACAATCCACAGGTGGTCAAAAAATGTCTTCTAGCAGCACACAACAATGTTAGCCTCAGGGTATTGAGTGTCATGAGAGACAGAGCGATGGGGGATCCTATTGGGATTCTTGTTTTGGTGGTGAAGTGGGGATGGAGTCACCTATTTTGGAGTGTGCCACTCCAACCACAAAGGTCAAGGACATTGATGTGCCCGTGCCAAATGTGCACAGGTGCTACTACAGGGTCAAGTATGGTGGCGAGCTTTACTTTGCTCAATAACCCTAAATAATATTTCCCTTTTCATTGTGTTCACTCGTGTAACTTATCCCCTCTCTCTCTCTCGTTCTTTGTTGTTGCATGCTCTTCCTCTCTTGGCTCTGCTATGCTACCATCCACCATAGCCCCTTCCCCCGATAGTGCCTTATCTAGATTTCTATTAAAACCAATCATTTATTATCAAAGTTCATGATTCTTCCAATATCCTCAGTGCTAAATAAATGTCCATTACCTCTATCCACCAATAAAGTAGTAGTAGAAAAAGCTCTCCTTTTTCATTAGCAAAAATGGGAGACATCTCTGTTTAGTTGTCCCCCTTTGGGCAAACCAAAAATCTTGAAGAAAAACTTTAATTTTTTATTTGTTTCTTGAAAATTTGGGAACATTTTGCATGAATTTTGGTCTCTTCAGTATGAACTATTTTGTACTTGGAAGGGCACGACAAAATGAATGTATCTTTTGAAGGGCAACTTTTTTTTAAAGCATTTCATGAAGAATCACCTTGTGCTAAGAGAAGATTTGTGTGGGTTGAGATAAAGCCCCTTCCATGTATCAACAAATTTGTCCACTTGTTCTTAATAGAAACGGCCTTGAAAATCATGCTCTTTGGAGAAAGACTGGGTAGAACAGTCAGATTGCTAACTCTTTCAATTTTGGCAGAATTGAGAGTGGAGGACATCGTTACCAAGCTACCCTTTTTTAGCCAGCCTCAAAGGGGGGAGGCCTTAGTGATGCCCCCCTTTTTGCTAATAAAAAAAAGAGAGGTTATTATTTTTTAAATGCATAATTTTTTTATTGCTTGGAAAAGATAAAGGATACTCATTACAAAGATAAGCAAATATATTCATGTTAGCACTGAATCATGGACACGAGATTCATAAGCTTGTTCATAAGTCATCTATATTTATAATTTAAAAGGCAGGGGTTGTCATCCACTGGCCCTTTGCCCTTTTCCCTTTGCCTACATGTCCCCAATGCATAGCACACATCCCACACTCCTTAAGAGTAATGGGTTAGTGACACAATTCCTCGGCACACAATGCTACCTACATAGCAAGTCGCCAATGGGGATTGTTGCTCACCTTACAGTACAACACACAATGTACATTGTGAAGTACTTCAACAACAGGTGCATTGACATGTCATCACACAATGAGAACTCCTTGAGAGGCCTTTTGTAGTGGTACTGATCCACCTTGACAAGCCTTTAGTATTGGTTGCAGCCTTGAGAGGGGCTCACTAATCTCTCCCTTTTCACAAGACCCCTGAGCGCCCCTTTGTAGCATTTTCTCCTATGTCTCATCGACTCCCCCCCCGGGGGAGGATAATCAATGAGCTTGGTAAATCAAGCTTTGGAGAGAGCTTCCCCCCCCCCCCCCCCCCCCCCCCCCCCCCCCCCCTCCACCCTTACTGCTCACTACCACCAGATGCCACCCATTGCCGCCTCTACCACTAGCAGCAAGTGGCCCTTTTTAGAAGCCACACAAACCCTCTTGATTCTATTTTCCTCCATCTCTCTCTCTCTCTCTCTCTCTCTCTCTCTCTCTCTCTCTCTCTCTCTCTCTCTCTCTGTGTGTGTGTGTGTGTGTGTGTGTGTTGCGTGCATGCTCTCTCTCTATTTTTATATGTATGTATAGGTAGCATGGTCTCTATCTATCCATCTCCATCTATCTCCTTAATTTTCTTAGGTATTCTCTCTCTCTCTCTCTCTCTCTCTCTCTCTCTCTCTCTCTCACCTTTGTACATTAGATATACATTCTCTCTTGAATGCATGCTCTCTCTCTATTTTTGTATGTACGTATAGGTAGCATGGTCTCTATCTATCCATCTCCATTTATCTCCTTAATTTTCTTAGGTATTTTCTCTCTCTCTCTCTCTCTCTCTCACCTTTGTACATTATATATATATATATATATATATATATATATATATATATATATAGACTCTGTCTCTCTGTCTCTCTCTCTCTCTCTCTCTCTCTCTCTTGTGTACCCTATCTCTCTCATCTTTGTGCATTAAAGGGGGGTGGATATGGAATGAGCATGAGCATATGACACATTGCATCCCTTTTCATAGCCTATCATATTACATCATGTAATGCATTCTAAATAGCAATAGTCTTTGTTATTCTATTCAAGGAATCACACATGACGCTATGTTTTATAGACTATTGTACAATCTCAATGTAATAATTATTTAAGAAGTGTTGATGCAATCCTGTTTGGTCCATAGCTTTTGTTGTGTCTGGAACTATCTCAAGGGTATGAGAGAGTGTTCAATGGTTTTTGTTGGTGAGGATCCATCTAAACTGCTTTGTCCAAATAAAAGTTTTTGAAGATGGCATGCCTTTCCTTGATTGTTGGTTTTGTGAGTATTCTTGGGTGGATGATTAGTTGGCTTGGTTGGCCTTTTGGTACCCAATGGTATTGTGGTTGTGGAGACACCAAACGTGTTTGTCTGTTTAGTTGCTTGGGTCGCCATTGACAAATTGATTTGTTCTTGACTGGTTTCTTCTCTGTTATGGACTTCAATATCCATTTTTACTTGGGTTTGTTGGATACATAGGTGGTCCGCTACTTTGATTTTTGTTTCCAAGTATAAGTGCTTTGAGGAGGTCGGTTATGTGCTAGTTTTTGTTGAGCTGGGCTGGAAAAGATTTGAAACTTGTGTCTTGGGTAACCATATCTCCTTTGGTTTGTTTTCTATGAGTGACTTTTTCACCTAGACTTTCTTGATTTGTTTTTAATGGGTTGGTGTAGGAAATTTAGTTTGGAATGTAGGCTACGCTTTGGTGTGAAATGGTGGTACATTCCAAATACGATCTATCGGTGTTAAGGGAGTGACATAAGAGGTTTTCTTAAGGTGGAAATTTAAGGTTTTTTCTTGCCAATCTGGAACTGGTTTATATGTTTGCATCCATGAGACTCCAAAGATGATTGCTTCATTAAGATCAGTGTCTGCCATAATATGGAATTGATGTGAGTAGTGATGGCCGTCAATGTTGATTGATACATTGGCTTGACCTAAGGTGACCATCATCCATTTGTTGGCTTCTCGGAGCTCTATCTTGATTGGCATCAAAATCTCATCTGACAATTTTAGGTAAGTTGAGTACTTTATGAAATTAACTCACACTCTAGTATCAACAAGTGCTCGTTCTGTTGATCCATCTACTAGCTGAGCATGGATGTATACATCCATACCTCCAAGACAATTTAGCTCCGTCTTAATCGTTGCAATAGGAGGAGATGGGGTTTCTAGTTGGACTACAATAGGAGGAGAAAAGGTTTCTAGTTATCAATTTGGGTTGTGGTTTGTTGTTCTTTGCACTTTAAAATCCACAACTTTGCTTCCTCCTTTGTGTGAGCTTGAATGGATTGAGTAATCTGCTTTTATTTTTTTGCTTGATGAATCTTGTTCAATATTTCAACATGTAGCAATAAATGATATCACTTTAATCTACAATCATTGATCCAATTAGGCATATCCTATCCCTCTAATGTCGCAAGTTTTATGGCTCCACTAGGTGATATGTCGTTGATCACAAATGGGCCATTACCTTGGTTTTTTTAACTTTTTGGAGTGTTGTTTTAAGGTGTAGACTAATACATAGTCCCCCTTTTGAGATTCCTTGTCAATCATGTGCTAATCATGGAACTCTTTCATGTGCCATTTTTGTGCATAGATGGAAGCAACAACTCTAAGTCGCAATTTATCTAGCTTTTCTAGCTAGACAACCTTGTCAAATAGTTCATGTCCAATCCATCCTAGTTTTTGTCTACTTGCAGTGTACAAATCAAGATTCCATGGGTAATATGGCATTAATCCCAAACACCAAGTTGAAAGGTGTTGTCCCAAGTGTTGTTTTATATGCTATCCAATACACCCATAGAGCTAAATGTAGCTTTTGGTCCTAATCGGTTGCTCTTGATCCATACATTATTTTTGTGAGCATTGTGCATAGAATTTTGTTTGTGCTTTCTGCTTGTCCGTTCGCTTGAGGGTGATATGGTGTTGATTTACAATGAAGCACCTTGAATTCTTTCGTAAAGAATTCAATCATTTCATTTAGAAAGTGAGTCCCTTGATCACTCATTGAGTCTTGATTAGTAGTCTGTATCTGATGAAGATATTCTCATCCAAGAAATGTGCTATTGTTCATGCATCATTTCTTTGTGCTGCTTTGGCCTCAACCCACTTGGTTAGATAATCCGTGGCCACTATGATATATTGACCATGTGTTCTATATGCAGGTGGTGCAATAGGTCCAGCAAAGTCTATCCCCCACTTGGCAAAAGCCCTTGCTCCCATCATAGGCCGTAATGACATTTTGTCTCTCCTCATAGGTACTTTGGTGTGTTGGCATTCATCACAATGTTTCACATATAGCTCAACATCCACGAACAAGGTTGGTCACCAAATTCCTACAAGAAGTATTTCTTTCGCAGTTTTGTTTGCAGAAAAATGTTTGCCCACCTACCTGCCATGAGCTTGCTCAAGAATCAGTGTGTACTCACATTCCGTGGCACAAATTTGCAAGTTTCCATCACTTCCTGACTTGTAGAGGTGGTTCTCAATTATCACATAATTTTCACGATTTAGAAGTGCTTTTGCCCCCTTTTGACCACTTTTGAAATTTTTTGGCCTTTTTGCTTTTGGAAGTTTTGTTTATAATGTTCTCTATTATAGGCTAGTATGGTCTCTGTTTAAAAAATTAGAAAAGATACATGGATCTTGTTTCTTTTTTTATCAGATTTGGACTCCAAATTTGGCATGCTGCTTACTTATGATGTCACTAGTCTACTCTCAAAATGTTTTTGAATTTGGATAACTTTTTGCCAATCAAAGTAAAATTTTGTGTTTGCTTTGTCATTTTCGTTAAGTTTGTTAAGCTTTGCTATTTTGACCAACTTTTTTTCACTTTTTGCTATTGTGCCTTCTGAGAAAGTTCTTTCAAATGGTATCACAATCTACCATTCAAATCTCACTTCCAAATGATGAAAAAGTACTTGGATCGCAATCCATGTTTGACAACAATTTGGCATGAAATTTGGTCAATTGGTTGTCTATACCCTGTAGAGGTCAATTCCCAACCTTTTTTGAATTGGGATCACTAAAAGTTAGAAAACCCCAAATTTTCATTAATTTCCTAAGCTTTTGTAGATTTTGTCCAATTTTTTAGTTTTGAGTGTGTGTTTGGCATCTATTTCATTCCAAAAATATGGATCCTATTGCTTAAAAGCATTCCCAATCCAATGGTATCAAATTCTAGTCAAACTGTCACAAAGATACATGGATCGCGATCCATGTTCCTCCACCAAGTAGGATGAATTTCCAACCTTCTTGTGAGTTTGGTGATCCCTTTTGTACTAAATTTTTGGGACTTGGTCAACTTTCAAGCTTTGGCCATCAAATTTTCTAGTTTTTAGAGTTATGGTCTCGTTTGCCAAAATATGGTTTTTTGATAGTTTTTACCCTGAACCTTTAACCCAAATTTGATGGTAGTAGTTGCTACTTACCCTACTCCTAGGAACCAAAATGAAGCTATGAACAAAATCAGACAAAACAATGCAATTTGAAGGTGAAATGGATTGTGGAATAGCACTTTCAAAGTATCAAGAAAAATAAAAAATGAAAAGCCTTTTGCATCTCGCTCATAACTCTCTTTGCCTATCAAGCGTAGATCTAGCAAGTTCTTGACTTCTAGCCTCTACCAAGCACTAAATCCCGTGTCTAGCTGCTTCACTACTAACGTTAAAAAAGAAAGGGTAACAAAATCTTCAAAAAAGAAGGCTACAAATATGACAAGGTCACTCACCAGTTAAGAATCATTTCCTCTACGATGGTGCCAATGTTAGTAGGTCACCAGGATCGGACGTCTACAACATAGTTGTCTTGCACTAACATAATGTCAATACTCAAGGAAGCGACCTGGATGGGGCATGGAGACTCTTTGAGGGTGTAAAACTCAAGAAGTGAACCCATGGAACTAAGCTATCATTACCAATAGCAAATATATCACTCTCTAATCTGAAAATTTTGCCTATATCATGTCTCATCGCTCTAAGTCATCATGTCATTTTCTCAACCAAATGATCTCAGAAAGCAATGAAACTTTAGGAGGAGTTATAATAGGGCTTGTGGCACTATCCTACAAATTCTAGCGGACATCCAACAAGGTACCAAAATCTCAATCCATCGTCATGAAAATCAATCCATCTTCATGAAAATTTCAACAGAACTACCCGGAAAGGTCACTCTATGGTCTATAAACACTCTTCTATGGTCAAAATGTCAAAAGGAAACCATTTTTGCACTCAAAACTTTATATTTAGCTCAAAGTTAGGTAGTCACAAACCACAGAAAAATTGAGAATGATTATACTTAGATGAAAGAGCAAGAGAATGAACACAATGCATTTTTTGAAACTAAATTTTGATAACCAAAGAAGAAGAAAAACAGATTATAATGTGCTATTGCGTTATCGCTTACAGTCACACATACAAAGCTCTTCCAAAACCTTAGGTAATGTTACAATGGTCTGTTCAAACTACAATTTTTGAACTTTATACCTAGGGCTTCTCATTTGGTCAATGGCCAACTTACAAGCCTTTTGGGTTCACCACAAAAGAATTACAACTCAGAGTGTACAAATGCAGCTCATAAATCACGATGCCGCTTTTATACATAGCTTTTCAGAAAAATAATATGAGTACATCAAAATTGTGGTCATTGAGGCGGTGTAGTTCGCTAGGAGGATGCCTGTTAAGTGTTTTTTCCAAACACTCACCTCTTACTTTTGGCACTTTTTTGCAACTTTTCCCAATTCCCAAGTGTTTTGCCTTCTTTCAAGAGTACACTCACCAAATTTCACAATGTTTGGGTATATTGGTTTTGTAACTCTAATTTTAGTAATTTTTTGAGTTTAAAAGTTGGGATTTTACCTCACACTCACACTATGAGTCCAAAATTACTGTTGATTTGATGGTATGCTTTCTTGGGTTAAGAAGAACCTTTGTCTCAAGAGTTGTCAAGTTTTTCCTTTTGTAGCTAGGTGCTAGAAAAAAAATGTGATTTTTTTCTTGCCCCCTTGCCCTTGAGTCCAATCTAATTTTTGACACTTGCAGTGTGCTTAGCCATCTCAAAGACTATTATACACTCAATTTTGGTCCATTTTGATTGTTTTCGTTGCCTATTAAGCTCTTGATATTCTTGTTTCTAGCTCAAATCTTTGAGTGTGTGAGTGTCCACATACAATCATGCAACTTTTCTAGACCAACTAGCTTTATAACACCCAATGAACACATGTGATCAAGAAATTTTCAAAGCTTGACCTCCTTGAGCTACCTTGAAAAAAAAGCAATTTTTTCCTAGGCTTGACTTGTGGACCTATTTTTCAACATTTGAATTTACAAGTGTGCTTGAATTGGCCAATGGATGCTCTATACACAAAATTTCACTTAAAAATTTGCAACAAAATTTGAGGCTAAGAAAAAAATGTGATTTTTTTCTATTAGCATGCAAAATCATATTTTTTTCTAGATTTTTAATTTTCCATAGGTTGTTACTATCACTTTAGGTCCAATGTATCACAAGAAATCAACCCTTCTGCTAATTTTCACACAAAGCATATGCTTACGCAAATCTTAGCCAAAATGCAGATAAAACCTCATTCAGAGATGGATCTACGTATCCTACTCTTAAAATAAGAGAAAACAACTTTCATAACAACAGTTTACTACAAAAATCTAAAATCTATGTTTTTCTTGCGTTTTTTCAGCCTAGTACAGACTTCATTGCTATAATAACCAACTAAGCCATGCATCAAGCTCTAAACCTATTCTCAACCCTTTACTCTATCTTCTGACTATTCATATGGTGAGAAACTCGCCACTAAAAACACAAAGACCAAGGGTGCCTCGATCTCCAATCATATCCTACTCTATCTAACTAGTCTATCTAAAGTAACTCTATTGGTTTTTGTATGTGTTCACACTAGTTTAGGTACTCGTTCCCCTCCAACGCAGCCAATGTTTTTTTGGGGGGGGGGGGTCTTTTCATAGCATCTGTCACATCTCACAAGAAGACGGTCCCAAGACTAAAATGTCAATCCTAGGGAACAAATGACTCGACTAGAGCATGGAGGCAAGCCAAGAGGTTTTCAATCTCTTGTTTGAACACATATACTCCGTGTGAACTCTCTTACTATGGAAAACCTGATTTCTACCTTTCTAATCCAATCACACATCCACATGCAAAACCAATAGAAAATCAACTCCAATCAGCACCAAACGTGGCAAGCACAATCCTTACTAGGTCAAAAACACTTCTAGGCTAGCAAACCTAAAATCTTCACACACACAAAAACGACATTTTTTTAATAGCAAAGTTACAGTGTGATTGAATTGATGTTTGACACACCTAATAGGTGCTCCTAAGCACTGGGAATTTGATGCAATTTATAGAATCTGAAAATAACACTTGAATAGTGAGATATCCAACTTGGATAACCATGGAAATCAATGCTTGGGTCTCTGAGACGCTTGTAATGTAGATATCGGTGTGTAGAGCTCCTCGAGGCTAACGCATTTATGCTCTTAGTTTGTCGATATGCTAACGTTGTAGTGTGGTGCAAAGAATGAAATCTTAACAACAAGACGTACAAAGAAAAAATTATCAAAAGGTTTTCCATAGATCGTTTCCACGGAGTGTATTGTGTTTAAACAAGAGATTGAAAACCTCTTGGCATGCCTCCATGCCCTATCCGAGTCACTTGGTTTCAAGGATTGACATTTTAGTCTTGGGATTGTCTCCCTGTGAAATGTGATATTTTATAAAAAAACCCGTCCCCTCAAACATTGGTGCCGTTGGCAGGGAACGAGTACCTAAACTAGAGTTACCTTAGATAGACTAGTTAAATAGAGTAGAATAAGATTGGAGATCAAGGCACCCTTGGTCTTTCTGTTTTTAGTGGTGAGTTTCTTGCAATAAGAGTAGTCAAAAGATAAAGTGAAGGGTTGAGAATACTTTAGATCTTGGTGCATAGCTTTGTTGGCTATTATAGCAATGAAGTTCATACTAGGCTGAAAAAATGCAAGAAAAACACAGATTTCAGAGTTTTTGTAGTAAATTTTTGTAGTAAGTTGTTGTTTTGAGAGTTGTTTTATCTTTTTTTAGGAGTAGGGTAAGTAGATGCATCCCTGGATGAGGTTTTATCCATATTTTGGCTGAGATTTGTGTTAACATGTGCTTCTTTTGAAAATCAGCAAAAAGGAGTGAACAAAAAGTTTCTTAAAAGGTTGAATTGTTAATGAGGAAAGAGAAAAAATCACTCAAGGAGTTCAATTTTTGTAAAAAATTTTGATTTCTTGTGACACATTGGACCTAAAGTGATAGTAACAACCTATGAAACATTAAAATCTAAAAAAACCTATGATTTTGCCTGTTGATAGAAAAAAATCGCATTTTTTTCATGCCCTTAGATTTTGTTGCAAATTTTTCAATGAAATTTTCCATAGAGCATCCACTGACCAACTCAAGCACACTTGTAAAGTCAAAATTTGAAAAATAGGTCCACAAGTCAACCTTAGGAAAAAATTGTGTTTTTTCCAAGGCAGCTCCAAGAGGTCAGCTTTTGGATTTTTCTTGATCACATGTGTTCATTGGGATGTTTGAAAGCTAGTTGGTCTAGAAAAGTTGCATGCTTGTATGTGGACACTCACACACTCAAAGATTTGAGCTAGAAAGGCCTATCGCACCATCTGCATATAGAACGCATGCTCAGTATATCATAATGGCCAAGGATTATCTAACCAAGTGGGTTGAGGCCAAAGCAATGCAAAGAAATGATGCATGAAAAATTGTACGAGAATATCTTCACCAAATACATGCTATTGATTAAGTTAGTGAGTGATCAAGGGACTCACTTTTTAACCGAAATGATTGAATTCTTTTTGAAAGAAGAATATATGGTGCTTCATTATCAATCAGCTCCATATCACCCTTAAGCAAACGGACAAGTGGAGAGCACAATAGAAATTCTATGCATAATGCTCACAAAAATAATGGATGAATCAAGAGCAGACTGGGACCAAAATTTACATTCAGCTCTATGGGCATATTGGTAGCATATAGGGACAACACCTTTCAACTTGGTGTTTGGGATTAATGTCATACTACCCATGGAATTCTTGATTCCTACACTACGAGTAGCCAAAAACTTAGGATGGACTGGACATGAACTATCTGACATGGTTGTCTAGCTAGAAAAGCTAGATGAATTGCGACTCAGAGCTGTTGCTACCATCTATGCACAAAAATGGCACATTAAAGAGTTCCATGATCAACACGTGATCAACAAGGAGTCTCAAAAGGAGGACTATATATTAGTCTACACATATAAACATCACTCCTAAAAGTTAAAGAACCAAGGTAATGGCCCAGTTGTGATCAACGACATATCAAATAGTGGAGCCAACATGGCTAATTGAAAAAAATTTGGGTAAATTGAACCGTGAATTGGAGAACAAGGAGATTAAACCAAACCCTATGAACAAAGTTGGAGAATACTACGAGGGGGAAGAAGGAAACACAACCCTTTCGGTGAGATATACTGATGTAGAAACCATGGCAATACTGGACAGTGGGGCTGGCATAGCCATAGCCACAAAAGCAGTATGGGAATCATGGGGAAAACCAGCTATTAGAAAAACTTGAATGAAATTACAATTGGCAGATGGACACATAGAAAAACCCCTTGGACTGCTTGAAAAAGTGATAGTTAGTTCCTCTGGAATTGATTACCAACATACTTTTGCAATAATGGACTTTGGAAAGAAACTAAATTATGAAATCATCTTGGGAAGTCCATTCATGCGGCAAGTACAACTCATTCAAGATTGGGGAAACAATTACCTGTACCTGAAGCAAGTGGGATCAATCACAAGGGTTAATTTGAAAGATCACACTTATAGAGATGTAATGAAAACACCCATTCAAGAATTTGACTCAGTCTCTTCAGCTCAATCAAAACTTCCTTCTTGGTTAAACAAAGACACACCTATTTGAATGTGTGGAGCCTCGAAAACAGGAATTTTAAACGAGAAGAATGTATCTTAGAAAGGATTGCACAGATGAAGCATATATACCTAAACCCTTTTCGAAGCATTTATTTGAGCCATTTGAACGGACTCAAATTTTGGCAACAATGAATGGATCTCTATGTGAATACGTTTATGCCTATTCGATTTTGCAAATGAAGATGGTTATGACATATTTCCCATACAAATAATCTCAACATTCAAATTGAAGATGAAGTTTAGGAACCCAAGGACTTACTGAAAGTGTAGCAAGTCTTTTCATATCTCTATTATGATGCTATTGATGAGTTTGAAGAACATTCAAGTACATCCGATGACTCTGGATCATAAAAAGAATACGTGAGAGCCCAACTACTCCTAAAAGGATCCTAAAAGGAGGAGAGGAAACTTTTTTTTACTTTCCAACCCAAAAACCAAGACGACAAAAATGGTATAGAAGAAAAAGGGAAACAAAAAACTTTAAATCTAGACCTATGCCATTAGTTTCTAGTAGAACAAAGTTTTTGATGCAGATAGATGCACATGATTATGTCAAATACAAAATCACGGATAGATATCCCTCAAACAACAAGCAAGGAACATCAAAAACATCAAGGAAAATGAGAAAGGAAACTCAATCAACACCTAAGCACCAGGATGATGATCATCCATGACACGGGTTGAACGAAAGAAAAAATATCAAGAGTTGAAGAAAACTCTAAAGGAAGTGTGTACCACTGAAATGGAAACAACTGAGAAAGACAATAAAAATGTAATTAGTAATCCATCACATTACAAAAAACTTACTCTCCAAGACCGAAAGATCAAGGGAACTAAGAAAGCAGGGTGAGTCATATGAAGGACCTGAAAATGCAAAGAAAATAGATTTAGCTAAACCAGGAGAAGAGCCCAAACCTGCCTACATTGTGAACCACTTGATTGAAGAAGAAGAAGAGTTTCTGCTAAGTTTACTGAAAGTATACTGAGATATCTTTGCTTGGTCTTATAAAGATCTCAAGGGTGTTGATCCAAAAATTTGTCAACATACCATACCTATGAGAGTTGATGCAAAACCAAGTAGACAACAGCCATATACTTATAATGAAACATTTGTCAAAAGGATCAAAGAAGAGATACAGAAGATCAAGGAAGCCAAATTCATTTATGAAATTGAACACACAGATTGGGTGTCTCCAAATGTGGTGGTACCCAAGAAAAATGGAAAATTAATAGTATGTGTCAATCTCGAAAAAGTGAATGTAGCCATCATTAGAGATAACTACCCTCTTCCAATCATCGAGCATGTTTTAGAATGAGTTGCAGGAAAAGAAGCTTATAGCATTTTAGATGGCTTTTCGAGGTACAATCAACTTTTGGTTGATCCAAAAGATCAGCATAAAACTGCCTTTGCAACTGAATGGGGTATTTTTGCCTAGCCTTTTGGGCTAACTAATGCTCCTACCACCTCTCAAAGATTGATGAGCCATGCTTTCAAAGAATATCTTAGGAATTTCTTGAAAGTATAGATGGATGATTTATATGTACATTCATCGATCCGGGCTGATCATTTTGAACATCTCAAAAAGGTTTTCAAAAAATGTAGACTTTATAGGATTTGCTTAAATCCCGAAAATTGCACATTTATGGGCAGACAAGGAAAAATTCTTGGACATATAGTGTCTCAGAACAGCATAGCGATCGATATGGATAAAATTCATGTTATTGTTGAATTGCCTAGACCGACAACAGTCAAAGGGGTTCAGTCTTTCATGGGACATTCTGGATATTATAGACAATCCATTTATATGTATGTTATAATTGCAAAACCCATGTATGGCATGATTACACTCTTTGTATGGACTGATGACTGTGAATAATCCTTCATGAATCTTAAACAACCTCTCACTACAGCCCCAATATTGAAAGCACTAGATTGGAATAAGATATTCCATGTACATGTTAATGATTTCAATTTTTCCATTGGGTGTATATTAGCTCAACCAGGAGACAAAAATTTTGATTTTCCCATTTTCTATGCTAGTAGACAGTTGAATGTGGCAGAGAAAAACTATACAACCATCAAAAGAGAAGGATTACGGATGATCTATGCCGTAAAAAAGTATAGACATTACCTATTAGCCACCCAACAAATTTGTGTTCTTGTGGACCACCAAGCTTTATTGTATTTGGTCAACAAGCCATGCAACAAAGGGAGAATAGTGAGATGGTTCATCATTCTTTTGGAATTTCATTTCACTGTAGTTGTAAAAAAGGGCACCATACACCAAACAGAAGATCATTTATCAAGGATTATTTCAAGAGAACCACCAAAAAGAGTAGACGATGATCTACCAGATGCATATCTGTTATCCGTGGAAATGATACCCCGTTGGTCAGAAAATATGGTTTCATTGGCTCAAGTGGATTCTCAAATATCACTTCCTATTACACCAAGATTAATTGGGCAATTGGCTATGTATCAATTACTAGCTAGAAGGCTATATAAAATAAATTGAGATGGAATATTGCTTTTGTGTATTAATCCAAAGGAGAAAACCCAATACCTAAATCAAACACACATTACCATAGTAGGACTTCACTTTACAGAAGACCAAACTATGCAACGGATCCTGAGACTTGGAGTATTTTTGCCAACCATGAGGAGTGATGTTCACTCATTTGTGAAAGATTGTCTTCAATGCAAGAAACAAACACCTGTACCTCATGTGATATTATTTCAAATCTCACTTGTTCCTAAGTGGGGTAACTATATAGTTACTTACTTATCAAGTAGAACATTTTCGGAGTATATGAGTAAACGCCTCCAAAGAGCTATTGAAACTGAAGCAAGAGACCATGCTCTTATTGGAAACCAATTGTATTGGAGATAAAAGGATCAACATTTGCCTCTTTGTACAAATGAAGATGAATAAATACCCACTCTAGAACTGTGAGGTCCCCACCCCGTCGTATCAAACAACGGATCTGATGGTAAACCTGGTGGCAACTAGATCTATAGCGGAAGCAAACAAAATGGTTCAGGGTTCAACTAGCGGACGATCTCTCATCACAAAGTGAGTCGAGTTCGAGCCTACTAGCAATGAGATCTAGCTCCACCTCGCAGGGGAAGAGTACCTAACTATCTAGCGATCCTAAGAACCACCTTCCAAGAGGAGAGAAACCCCGAGTGCCTTTTTCCCCATGTTTCAGAGGCACGTACTCTCGAGGATTCGCCGCTCTAGGGGCAATGAGTAATACCAATATCGAGTAAGCACTATGGGGATAGAGAGTTCCCGACCAATCGGGACCACCCATCTCGTAGGCATTGGCAACCTGAGCCAAGCCCCCACTTTCCACCCCCACACTCACACTTCCTCGTGTGACCTAATTACTACCACAAAGGTTGTTCAACATAAATATTCCTTGTTTAATTCCGAATCACATGGTTCGTTAAAACAACCCTTCAACCAGTATTGCAAACAACACCAAGACAGAATTCTAGTAAAAATTCTACTCAGACTTATTCATAAAAATTCCAATGTCCTGGAGGTACAACATCCCCCCTCCAGCGAGAGTTCATTCCTCCCATTGTCGCCTAGCTGCCCATACAACTAGGTATGTCCACCGCATAGAAAGCACGTCATGGACACTCCCACCGCATAGAAAGCAAGACGTGGGTTTCCACTGCATAGAAAGCAAGTCGTGGGTATCCACCGCATAGAAAGCATGTCGTGGATTCAAGAGCCCTAACGAGGAACTCTGCCCCCTGTGATCAGTAGGGGGGTCAGGACTGATTCAACATTGGAAATAAAATGAACATGTCGAGCTAAATTTTTCCTAGGAAACATTCTTTCCTCTTGCAAACAGCATACCCATCAATCATTTCTCTCCTACTTTATACTTAAATGTACTATGCATTCAATGCCGAGGTTTCTGTCGGATTTCTCCAACATGTTCGGGGATACATTCATTCCTAACTAATCGTATGCAATGTTAATTAAACAACTTGAATAGAAATTGGGACCTACCTCTTCCATTTCCTCGTCAATAGCCCGTGAGATGGCCGGTATTTGTTCTTCCATGGGAGCCTTTCCTTTTCCGTTGACATTGCTTGTTCCCGCCTCGCGGTCGTGGGCTCCACCGAAGCGAGTTCTCTTAACCGGGGCCATTTCTCACTACTTTAAATGATTAGCTTGGAGAAAGAGCTAAGGTTCACAAGCATCATAACAGTCCAATGGGTAGATTAGTGACATCAATTAATCCCTCCTATATAAGAGTCTAGATTTCTTTCATAAAGCAATCATTAAGGATGGCACATAATCCTATGGGAATCGGCTCTAAGATAATTATTCGGCTTACATGATCAAGAATAATTAGGATTTCACTATTAGAATTACCAGAGAATTGGATTAAGTATGATTAAACTATTTCCTAGCATTTAAATGATGCAGATTTACCCTATGCATATGTGTGAGGAAAAACCAATTCTTAGAGACTTTATTGACGGATTAATTTCTCCTTAATTACGTCTTAATGCATATGAGAAATGAATTCAATTAAGCTACAATGTTAATGAGTGATTACAATAGTGATTCTCTTCAATCTGCACAAATACTAGCTTACCGATTAATTACTATGCTATCTAGAGAGAGAAGATTCTGATAATTATGCTCTAATCATTAATCGAGAGTGAAGAATGGCTGATAATTCAGCTATGGAATGATGATTACATAGTAGAGTACGAATAAGGAGAATTTAGAGAGTAGTCATAGAGATTTTCGGCTAGGAATAGGCATAATGTACGAGAAATTTTTGGTGGTAGAGAAAGGGATTTTCAGATGGCATTAATTAAACTGTCGTTACCGTGATTAAGAGCTAGTAATTTTCTTGATTTTCTGATCTAATCGAGCCTCTTGAGATGAAAATTCGGCAGCACCTCCCTCCTAGCTTCTCCTTCAATAGGTGTGTGATTCGGCAGCACCTCCCCAATGTGTGTGGGTGTGTGTGTATGCACTGTGTGTGTGTGTGTGTGTGTGATCATAAGTGTGTGTGTGTGTGTGTGTGTGTGTGTGGGTGTGTGTGCCGGTCTTTAAATAGGCTCCTACAGGCTGAAAATCGATCTGGGTTGCTAAATGCATCTAGGAGCTTCTCTAGTTAAGCATGGCAAGTCCAGTTCTCTGCCCACCAAGTGTCAGGTTGGCTTGGTTAACTGGTTCTGAGACTGAGTTGCAGGCTTGGCAGCTTTCCCAAGACTCCCACAAAGCAAGAGGGCGCCCCCTAGCTGCTAAAGCTGATCTGGAGTGGCCTGGGACCTGTTCCCACACAGTCCCGGGCCCCCGGTGCCTTCCCGGACAATTTTTAGGAAATTTGGTTCTAGGCTAAAACGGGTCATACGAATCGGATTTTGATGCCGTAAATTGCCATACGAAGCTCTAAATAAGGCGTACTGGCCCGAGTACCTGCCATATTTAGCAGCCCCCGAGGTCCGAAAATGCATTTTTTTCAAATTCGGGGTACGGATGCAGATTTTCAAGACGGTCAAGACTGGACGGTTCGGGTGACCAAAAACTTACTATTTTTGGATATTTTTCACAAAAATTATTTTAATTCACATTTTGAAGCTTTATAACATTCTAAACATCATGGCACTGACATTTTCAGATGGCATTAATTAAACTGTCGTTACCGTGATTAAGAGCTGGTAATCTTCTCAATTTTCTGATCTAATCGAGCCTCTTGAGATGAAAATTCGGCAGCACCTCCCTCCTAGCTTCTCCTTCAATAGGTGTGTGATTCGGCAGCACCTCCCCAATGTGTGTGGGTGTGTGTGTATGCACTGTGTGTGTGTGTGTGTGATCATAAGTGTGTGTGTGTGTGTGTGTGTGGGTGTGTGTGCCGGTCTTTAAATAGGCTCCTACAGGCTGAAAATCGATCTGGGTTGCTAAATGCATCTAGGAGCTTCTCTAGTTAAGCATGGCAAGTCCAGTTCTCTGCCCACCAAGTGTCAGGTTGGCTTGGTTAACTGGTTCTGAGACTGAGTTGCAGGCTTGGCAGCTTTCCCAAGACTCCCACAAAGCAAGAGGGCGCCCCCTAGCTGCTAAAGCTGATCTGGAGTGGCCTGGGACCTGTTCCCACACAGTCCCGGGCCCCCGGTGCCTTCCCGGACAATTTTTAGGAAATTTGGTTCTAGGCTAAAACGGGTCATACGAATCGGATTTTGATGCCGTAAATTGCCATACGAAGCTCTAAATAAGGCGTACTGGCCCGAGTACCTGCCATATTTAGCAGCCCCCGAGGTCCGAAAATGCATTTTTTTCAAATTCGGGGTACGAATGCAGATTTTCAAGACGGTCAAGACTGGACGGTTCGGGTGACCAAAAACTTACTATTTTTGGATATTTTTCACAAAAATTATTTTAATTCACATTTTGAAGCTTTATAACATTCTAAACATCATGGCACTGACAGAATCTGGAAAACTGCTAAAAATAGTAACTTATTCCATTGTATTCATTTCGTGGTACAAGGGTGCTCTTGTGATCGGGTCAGAGACCTTACAACCTCCCCAACGTGAAAAATTTGAGATGTCCTCATCTCAAGAATGAGTTTGGGTAATCTTTTAAGAGCGTCGATTCGTCCTCCCAAGTTGCATCTTCTTCAGGGTAATCCTTCCATTTTACTAGATGTTCTGTGATAGTTATGTTGCGTAACTTTCTTTCCCTTGTTTCAAGTACATAGTCAGGTTGGAGCTCGAGAACTCCTTGTGCTGGCATGACTATCTGATCTGAGTCCAAGAATTGATCAGGGTTGGGAATATAGGGTTTGAGTAAGCTGACATGGAATACATCATGAACCTTCAAGTTTGCAGGTAACTTTAGCTTGTAGGCCTGGTCACTTACAACCTTAATGATCTCGAATGGTCCATAGTACCTTGGGCTAAGCTTCTTATATCTGCCTAGCGATAAGTTGCTTTTCTTAGGTCGAACTCGGAGAAAAACCTTATCTCCTTCCTTGAAAGTTCTATCTGTGCGGTTCTTATCTGCATAGTGCTTCTGCCTATCTTGAGCTGCCTGAATGTCCTGGCGAATGGCTCTAGTCTGTGCTTCCATATCTTCTAACATCTTTCTAGAGGCTTCTACTCTGATGGTTGGATCTGAAAAGTTCAGTGGTGCTAAACAGTCCCGTCCGTAAAGAGCTTTGAAAGGTGACATTCCAATGCTTCTGTGTTCGGAAGAGTTATAAGCATATTCTACCAAAGGTAGATATTGTAACCACTTCTTTGGCTCTTGCGAACAATAGGCTCTGAGAATGTCCTCGATGACTTGATTAACTCTTTCAGTTTGCCCGTCAGTCTGCGGATGATATGCTGTGCTGAAGGCTAATTGTGACCCAATAGATTGGAAAAGAGAGGTCCAAAATTTTGATGTAAACTTGGCATCTCTATCGCTGACGATACGCTTGGGTAGACCATGTAACCTAAAAATCTCCTTGATGAATACCCGACTAATATCTGAAGCAGTAAAGGTTGTCTTTACGGGTATTAGATGAGCCACTTTTGTAAGCATGTCAACAACCACGAAAACAGAATCATAACCTCCTGTGGAAGGTAATCCTGTAACAAAATCCATACTGATGCATTCCCACTTCATCTGGGGTATGTCAAGAGGTTGAAGTTGCCCTGGTAATTTGATCCTTTCGGCCTTTATCCGTTGACAAGAAAGACATTGTCTCACATAGCGAAGTATGTCTCCTTTCATTCAAGACCAGAAATAACTCCTTCTGACGGCGTGAAGAGTTTTAGCATAGCCTGGGTGTCCGGATGTAGGGCTATCGTGTGCTTCATATAGAATGGCCTTCTTTAAAACTGGGTCTCTGGGTACAAAGAGTCTATGTCTGTAGTAAAGACATCCTCCCATAAGAGAGTAATCTTTAGTTTCAGGCATCTGATTCTGCTGGACTAATGAATCCATACATTGGTACTCTGGATCTTCGAGGGATGCTTCTTTGATTCTATCCCAGATAGGGTTATTTGGAATAGAGATAGCCCCGAGAAACGAAATTCGGCTAAGACCATCTGCAGCTGCGTTATCCTTCCCTGGTCTATAATTTATGTCAAGGTTATATTCCTGTAATAGCTCTATCCATTGCCGTTGTCGCATATTGAGAATGGGTTGGGTAAAAATCCACTTTAAACTCTTGTGGTCTGTAACCAACTGAAACTTGCGTCCAAGAAGATAATGTCTCCATAACTTCAGTGCATGTATAACTGCTAAAAGTTCCAAGTCATGAGTAGGATAGTTCTTCTCATGATCTCTCAGCTTTCGCAAAGTATATGCCACCGGTCTTCCTTCTTGAGTAAGAACTCCGCCTAGAGCGAATTTGCTAGCGTCGGTCGCTACTTCAAATTCCTTACTGAAATCTGGAAGCTTTAAAATAGGAGCTGAGACCAAGAATCTTTTTAGCTTAGCAAAACTAGACTCGTGCTCGGTCTTCCAATCGATCCTCATTCCTTTCTTTAGGAGTTCCGTCAAAGGTGTAGCAATACGTGCATAATCCTTGACAAAAATCCTGTACCATCCCGTTATTCCAAGAAATCCCCTTACTTCGCTGACAGTGGATGGTTGAGGCCAGTCAACGATGTCCTTGACTTTGTCTGGGTCCACTGAAATCCCTTCAGCCGAAATGATAAATCCAAGATAGTTGACCTTTGGTGAGCAAAAAGTGCACTTGCTCTCTTTAGCGTAAAGTTGGTGTTCTCGAAGAAGATCAAGGACTTTGCGAACATGTTCTTCATGATCTGCCTCGTCTTTGGAATAGATCAGAATGTCATCAAAGAAAACCAAGACAAAATCATCCAGGTAAGGTCTGAAAATATCCTGCATAAGTCGGTTGAAGCTTGCAGGAGCATTTGTTAGACCAAAAGACATTACTGTGAATTCGTAGTGCCCATACCTAGTATTGAAATCTGTCTTCGGAATATCTGATTCCTTGATCCTGATTTGGTAATATCCTGACCTTAGATCTATCTTTGTAAATATTTTGGCGCCGTGGAGTCTATCCAAAAGTTTGTCAATCCTTGGAATTGGATACTTGTTCTTGACAGTTACCTAGTTCAGTCCACGATAGTCTATGCATAGCCTTAAGGTCCCATCCTTCTTCTTTTGGAAAAGAACTGGAGCACCCCAAGGAGAAGTACTGAGTCGAATGAATCCTTGCTCAATGAGTTGCCTAAGTTGTTCTTTGAGTTCGATGGCCTCCGGAAGTGACATTTTATAAGGTCTTTTTGAGATAGGTTCACACCCAGGGATAGTCTCGATCTCATGATCTACCTCTCTGTGTGGTGGAAGATTCGTAAGGTCTTCGGGGAATATGTCATCATACTCCCTCAGCCAGTCTGGTCGAAGTGAGGTATCTGATTGGTCCACCTTATTGAGTTTAACTGCATATATTTGCTGACCCTTTCTTAGTCCCTTCAAGAGTCTGCTGGCCTTAACTAGAATAGCCCTAGGTCTCCCATTTTCCCCCTGAATTAAGGCTTCATTACCCAAGTTATCTGTAAATGTAAAGTTTCCCTGTGCACAATGGATATGGACCTTATTTTGCTTTAACCAGTCCATCCCTAGTATCCCATCAAAGAATCCTAAGGGTAGGGTTCGAAATTGGGCAGAAGTTGGGTGTCCCCCTAAATCAAAGTCAATTTTTCCCGCAGAGTGTTGAGATACTACCTCCTTGCCGTTTGCTAACTCGACAACTAGCTTGCTTGACGGATACTTATCTAGCTTAAGCTTTCTCATGCATCTGGGTGAAAGAAATGAAAGAGTACTGCCACAATCTATAAGGAAGTTAACTTGTTCACCTCTGAGAGATCCTGGCGTATGAATGACTGCGTATTGCTCGCAACCATTGGGATTATCAATTGCAGCATGTAGGGTTGCTCTCTCCACTGCTTCATCACCCACAGTTGGTTGTACTACTGCGGCATTCACTCTGGCGGTAGCTCCACGCCCTCGCCCTCTGTTCATTCTTCCGCGTCCTCCTCTTCCATTAGCTTGGCCACGCCCACGGGTATTCAAGGGTATGGCATTGGCATTGGTTGCATGAATGTTCCTGGGGCAATTGGATCTGTAGTGTCCATGCTCGCCGCAACCATAGCATCGAACATCAGGGAACTCCATGGTTGTGGTGGTAGCCACAATAGGGCGCTGGTTATAGGTTTGGTTGGCTGGTCTGTTGTCCCAAGCAGTGTTCCTTGCCCTCTTTGCCTAATGATTCCGCCTATTCTGATTAGCCTTTTGTACTTCGAGAGTTAGAGGTTTAGCCCTCAACAAGGCATCGTGTAGTGTTGACGGCCTGAGAGCCTCCAGCCGAGTGTTCAAGGGATCGATTAGTCCTTGACAGAACCTTGCCACCTGTTGTTCCAAGGTCATCTTAGGAGCATATCTCCGAAGAGTGACAAACTTTGCATAGTATTCTTCGACCGTTGAATTCAGCTGCCGAAGTGAAAAGAATTCATTCATTCTCAAGGTCCTATAGGCAGGTGGTAAATAACGTCCCATTATTGCAGCTTTGATGTCTTCCCAAGACTGGGAAGATCCCTTAATATCCATGTCCCTGCAATGTTGCTTCCACCATATCTTGGCATCGCCAGTCAAGCGGAACATCGCAAGCATGGTCTGATTCACGGGTTGGGTTCCTGCAGCTTCAAAGTAGTCGTCCATGGCTTCCATCCACACTTCCGCATCTCTCTCCACATTTTCCCCCTGCCCTTAAAGATCGGAGGTTGGGCTTGTTTGAGGAGAAGCTTCTTCTCTTGCGCTACCGAGTACAGAGCAACAGGCGGTACCTACATGGGTTATACGAAATTCTTGATACCATTACTTGAATTTCAAGATAGACACGAGACTTTAAATAAAATTCAAGATTCTACTTTATCAGGAGACAGAGATTCAGAGACCAAAAGCACTTTATTGATGGAAATTTATTACAATCGAAACCCCTCAAGGTTTAGAATGACTGATGACCGCTTATTACATGGCTTTATGGATTGTGTATAACATACGCCTAGGAAATGGTATTGACATGATGCACTACTTCATTCATGTAATAGTTCTTATACACATTCTTGAGGGGATAATAAACTAAGATATCGGCCAGAGTTCCGCTTTCAGTAATCCAAAGGTTTTGACTCAGTTTGCTGGAATCACATTGGTGACCTTCTCCAAGAGCCAGTCGTTGATGGTTTGGTTGGAGTTGCCCGAAACAATCTGGTCCAATCGTGTGGGCACCAAGTAGAATATCTCTATCACTCTCAACTCTTCTCCCCAACGTATCTTCTTCAAGTCGGTAGCCAGGCACCCTAGCTTCCGAGCATTGATGTAGTAAACCCCTCCTGGAAATGTTAAATCAAGTTCCCATCCTTTGTCAATGCGAGTGGAGTGTGGCGTATAAGCCTTCAACAGTATCTCCATGACATCTCACCTAAACTGGTAAACAGGGGATCTTCAAGCTTGCTCATAAATAAGCTCAAACACTTGGAACTTCCGATATTCGAGCACGGGGTCTTCCTGCAACACCAATGCAAGGAATTCGGATCAACTACCTATATATTTTCAGTTCCTTTTAAATGTTCAAACAATACAACTTTATTTTCCCAGCCTAACCTAGGCTCTGATACCAGGTGTGAGGTCCCCGCCCCGTTGTATCAAACAACGGATCTGATGGTAAACCTGGTGGCAACTAGATCTATAGCGGAAGCAAACAAAATGGTTCAGGGTTCAACTAGCGGACGATCTCTCATCACAAAGTGAGTCGAGTTCGAGCCTCCTAGCAACGAGATCTAGCTCCACCTCGTAGGGGAAGCATACTTAACTATCTAGCGATCCTAAGACCCACCTTCCAAGAGGAGAGAAACCCCGAGTGCCTTTTTCCCCATGTTTCAGAGGCACGTACTCTCGAGGATTCGCCGCTCTAGGGGCAATGAGTAATACCAATATCGAGTAAGCACTATGGGGATAGAGAGTTCCCGACCAATTGGGACCACCCATCTCGTAGGCATTGGCAACCTGAGCCAAGCCCCCACTTTCCACCCCCACACTCACACTTCCTCATGTGACCTAATTACTACCACAAAGGTTGTTCAACATAAATTTCCTTGTTTAATTCCGAATCACATGGTTCGTTAAAACAACCCTTCAACCAGTATTGCAAACAACACCAAGACAGAATTCTAGTAAAAATTCTACTCAGACTTATTCATAAAAATTCCAATGTCCTGGAGGTACAACATCCCCCCTCCAGCGAGAGTTCACTCCTCCCGTTGTCGCCTAGCTGCCCATACAACTAGGTATGTCCACCGCATAGAAAGCACGTCATGGACACTCCCACCGCATAGAAAGCAAGACGTGGGTTCCCACCGCATAGAAAGCAAGTCGTGGGTATCCACCGCATAGAAAGCATATCGTGGATTCAAGAGCCCTAACGAGGAACTCTGCCCCCTGTGATCAGTAGGGGGGTCAGGACTGATTCAACATTGGAAATAAAATGAACATGTCGAGCTAAATTTTCCCTAGCAAACATTCTTTCCTCTTGCAAACAGCATACCCATCAATCATTTCTCTCCTACTTTATACTTAAATGTACTATGCATTCAATGCCGAGGTTTCTGTCGGATTTCTCCAACATGTTCGGGGATACGTTCATTCCTAACTAATCGTATGCAATGTTAATTAAACAACTTGAATAGAAATTGGGACCTACCTCTTCCATTTCCTCGTCAATAGCCCGTGAGATGGCCGGTATTTGTTCTTCCATGGGAGCCTTTCCTTTTCCGTTGACATTGCTTGTTCCCGCCTCGCGGTCGTGGGCTCCACCGAAGCGAGTTCTCTTAACCGGGGCCATTTCTCACTACTTTAAATGATTAGCTTGGAGAAAGAGCTAAGGTTCACAAGCATCATAACAGTCCAATGGGTAGATTAGTGACATCAATTTATCCCTCCTATATAAGAGTCTAGATTTCTTTCATAAAGCAATCATTAAGGATGGCACATAATCCTATGGGAATCGGCTCTAAGATAATTATTCGGCTTACATGATCAAGAATAATTAGGATTTCACTATTAGAATTACCAGAGAATTGGATTAAGTATGATTAAACTATTTCCTAGCATTTAAATGATGCAGATTTACCCTATGCATATGTGTGAGGAAAAACCAATTCTTAGAGACTTTATTGACGGATTAATTTCTCCTTAATTACGTCTTAATGCATATGAGAAATGAATTCAATTAAGCTACAATGTTAATGAGTGATTACAATAGTGATTCTCTTCAATCTGCACAAATACTAGCTTACCGATTAATTACTATGCTATCTAGAGAGAGAAGATTCTGATAATTATGCTCTAATCATTAATCGAGAGTGAAGAATGGCTGATAATTCAGCTATGGAATGATGATTACATAGTAGAGTACGAATAAGGAGAATTTAGAGAGTAGTCATAGAGATTTTCGGCTAGGAATAGGCATAATGTACGAGAAATTTTTGGTGGTAGAGAAAGGGATTTTCAGATGGCATTAATTAAACTGTCGTTACCGTGATTAAGAGCTGGTAATCTTCTTGATTTTCTGATCTAATCGAGCCTCTTGAGATGAAAATTCGGCAGCACCTCCCTCCTAGCTTCTCCTTCAATAGGTGTGTGATTCGGCAGCACCTCCCCAATGTGTGTGGGTGTGTGTGTATGCATTGTGTGTGTGTGTGTGTGTGTGTGTGTGTGTGTGTGTGTGTGTGCAGGTCTTTAAATAGGCTCCTACAGGCTGAAAATCGATATGGGTTGCTAAATGCATCTAGGAGCTTCTCCAGTTAAGCATGGCAAGTCCAGTTCTCTGCCCACCAAGTGTCAGGTTGGCTTGGTTAACTGGTTCTGAGACTGAGTTGCAGGCTTGGCAGCTTTCCCAAGACTCCCACAAAGCAAGAGGGCGCCCCCTAGCTGCTAAAGCTGATTTGGAGTGGCCTGGGACCTGTTCCCACACAGTCCCGAGCCCCCGGTGCCTCCCCGGACAATTTTTAGGAAATTTGGTTGTAGGCTAAAACGGGTCATACGAATCGGATTTTGATGCCGTAAATTGCCATATGAAGCTCTAACTAAGGCGTACTGGCCCGAGTACCTGCCATATTTAGCAGCCCCGGGGGTCCGAAAATGCATTTTTTTCAAATTCGGGGTACGAGTGTAGATTTTCGAGACGGTCGAGACTGGACGGTTCGGGTGACCAAAAACTTACTATTTTTGGATATTTTTCACAAAAATTATTTTAATTCACATTTTGAAGCTTTATAACATTCTAAATATCATGGCACTGACAGAATCTGGAAAACTACTAAAAATAGTAACTTATTCCATTGTATTCATTTCGTGGTACAAGGGTGCTCTTGTGATCGGGTCAGAGACCTTACAAGAACAAGCACATGTTAGATTAGCTGGAGGTCACTTCTCTAGTGAAACCACCGCTAGAGAAATTTTAACAACGGCATATAGTGGCCAACACTTTTTGCAGATGCCAAAGAATATGTTCAAAGATGTGATGTATACCAAAGAGCAAAAATTCCAACAAGGGTTGATAGCATTCCTTTAAGACCAATGATGGGGGCTAGAGCTTTTGCACAATGGGGCATAGATTTTGTCGGACAAATATAACCACTTGCTTATAGAACTCAAGCTCAATATATCATTGTAGCTACTGACTATTTGACCAAGTGGGTAGAGGCTAAGGCAACCAGGAAGAATGATGCTAGAACCACAATCGCATTCTTGTATGAGAATGTATTCACAAGATATGGACTTCCAGTAGAAATTGTCAGTGATAGGGGAACTCATTTCCTCAATGAGGTAATTGAGTATCTTCTGAATGAATTTATGGTCATCCATAACAAATCCATTCCATATCATCCACAAGAGAATGGACAAGATGAGCACACAAATAAAATTCTTAGTTCGATATTAACTAAAGTGGTTAGTTCAAGACGAACAGATTGGGAAGTGAATCTACATGCTGCTCTATGGGCTTATAAAGTTTCATTCAAAACAGCTTTAAATACTACACCCTTTAATCTTTTTTATGGTCTTGATGCCATACTGCCGATTGAATTTCTATTGCCAACACTAAGAGTAGCTAAAGATCTTGAGTGGACAGGATATGAATTGTTAGAGAGGATTGAAGATTTAGAAAAGATTGATGAACAAAAGCTAACAGTTGTAGCTCACATCTATGCACAAAACGAAAGAAAAAACAATTTTTTGATTCACATTTAGTCACAAAAATCTTCAAAAAAAGGGACCTAGTTTTAATTTATTCCCTTAAGCAACACATTCCCATATTCAAGAAAAAGGGAAATGGACTGTTTGTCATTGAAGATGTATTTCCAAGTGGAGCAGTTAAATTGTCCACTATAGATGGTGAACCAATGGCTAACTGGATTAGTGGATGCCGCTTAAAGAAGTAACACTTGGCACTAACCAATGATTTGCTAGAAAAAAATGCATGCAACAAAGCAGAGAAAGATTAAACGACAACAGGTTGTGGATGAAGCTCAAGAGGAAGCTCGACTTCATATACTCAAGAGGAAAGTTTCTTTCAAAAATGAACAAACACCTATTGCCATCAACACTTTGGAACCGGATAAACGACTATGGGAATCACAAAATGATGTAGTATCAACCACCAATGATGAATGGTTGGATGGAATTGACCTTTTCATCACAGTACAATTGAACAATCATAGCACAAATGCACTAGTAGATATTGGTGTTCAAGTGAATGCAGTCAGTTATTCCACTTACAAGAAAGCTACAAATCAGTCTTTAGCATCGGGAATATCTGCTATCAAAGGATGCAACAAAAACCCAACATCGGCATTGGGAGTGGTTAACTTGAATGTGATAGTGAATGGATTTTTATGCCCTCATCAATTTATATGCATACCAGATGAAAATATGAATGAAATGATGATTCTTTGAATCTCATGGATGCGGACATATAGGCAATACTAGATTGGGACACCAATCAACTTAAGACATCACTTAAAGGAGGATAAATCTTATTTCCAGTTGTACCGAGCAAAGAGGAATGGAAAAGAGGTCTCCCACAAAAGAAGCCAGGGAATAATCAATCTACATCAGCCTCTAGACAAGAAAATGCTACAAGCAGCATGCAAGGAGCCAGACAGATTTGGGTACCAAAAGCACAACTCAAGGATAATCCGACTCAAATTTGGGTGCCCAAAAACTCATCTACCATACTGAAGGAAGTTTCAGATCTAACAAATCTGTAAAGTTTCCAACTTCTAAAACCTTAGAAGTTGTACAAAGCATAATCAAAATAATTTTTTTGTTAAGAAAACAATGTAGAATTGTCTAGCCGTGGCAAATATTGGTATTTTTGGAACCGTAATCATGACTTTACTATGGTTAGAAATTTTTCAGAACTAAATTCCGATAAAAACTGGCATGATTATGGGCTCTGGAAGTTTGCACTGTGGATTAATTTAATTAAATGAATTGTAAGATTTTGGTAATCATTACTACAAAAGACTTTTATCCTAAAGTTCTTAGATATTTACAGATAATTGTAGATATTTTCAAAATTAATGAAAAGGTCAAAAAAATAGCAAAAATCGATTTTGTGTATCTGGGGGGTTGTGTGGGGCAGGATGAACTTGCTAAAGCTAGATTTAGCAGCAGGTGGGCCTAGGCAAAGGCTAGGGGTTGGCTTGAGATGCAAGTAACTGCCAAAAGCAGCCAAGGAGCCCTAAAAACCTATAAATAGGCCCCCCCTCTTCACAAAAAAAATATAGATTCGGAGTCCTGGCCATTTCTCTCTTACCGAGAAAGAAATCTACTAAAAAATCACTAGAGAGCAAAAACTATAGCTGATTATTCCATAGTAATTAGCTTAACCCTATCTAATTAGTAAAATTATGTTAATCTGCCTATATTTTCTTAGTTAGTTTAATTAATTAAGAAGATTAAACTTACTTACACTCTAAATTACTCTCTTAATTTTTAATACTCTGCTAATTACTTAGATTAAGATTAGGGATATTAAGATAATTAATTATTAAGCCATATTAAGGTTGAAATTAATTTTTTAGGTCATAAATTAATGGTAATTATACTAATTAAAATTAGATTAATAACTATCAGAGATATATTAGACTGTCAAGATGCTAAGAAAATTATCTCTTAATTTTTTGATTAGTTTTTGTACTTAATAAGGTAGAAATTAGTTGTTTTAAAATCAAAAATCTGATGGGAAATCTATTTAATTAGCTCATAAATTCTTAAGTTCATTATCATCGCCGTTAGAAAATATTATTAGGAACACAAGGCAAATTACTCATTAACATATAATTAATCTAAATATTTAATTAAGCTAAAATAAATTGTTTTTTGCCATAAATTAAAGGAGAAAATTAGAAAAACATGTTAGATAATTATGTGCTATTTATTAGAGTTATTACATGTTCAAGAAGTCGTGATAATTATCTTGAGGTTAGAAAAATAATATAGCTATTTATTTAAGTCAGATTAGACTAATTTTAGCCATAAATTAAAGGGGGAAAATTAGAAAAACATGTTAGATAATTATGTGCTATTTATCAGAGTTACTTTACATGTTACAGAAGCTGTGATAATTAGGTTAGCCATAGAAAATTAATTTAGCTAATTATCTTAGTCCAAAAACATTGTTTTTAAAGGTAAATTAAAGGGGGAAATTAGTAAGTTAAATTAGATAGCTTTAAGATAATTTTCAGAGTTACAATACATCATTAGAAAGCTGTGATAATTAGCTTAGCCACATAAAATTGGATAAGCTGAGTATCTTAGTCAAAAAACCTTGTTTTTTGAAGGTAAATTAAATTAGATTAGATAGCTTTGGGATAATTTTTAGAGTTAGAATACATCATTAGAAAGCTGTGATAATTAGCTTAGCCACAAAAATTGGATTAGCTAATTATCTTAGTCAAAAAACCCTTTTTTGAAGGTAAATTAAAGAGGAAAATTAGTAAATTAGATTAGATAGCTTTGGAATAATTTATGGCGTTAGAATATATCATTAAAAAGCTGTGATAATAAGCTTAGCTACAGAAAATTGGACGAGCTAATTATCTTAGTAAAAAAAATCCGATTTTTGAAGGTAAATTAAAGGGGAAAATTAGTAAATTAAATTAGATACATTTGGGATAATTTTCAAAGTTAGAATACATCATTAGAAAGCTATAATAATGGCTTAGCCACAAGAAATTGGATTACCTAATTATCTTAGTTAAAAAACTCTATTTTTTAGGATAAATTAAACAAGGAAATTAATAGATTAAGTTAGATAGCTTTGAGATAAATTTTCAAAGCTAGAATACATTTTTAGAACGCCGTGATAATTATCATAGCCAGAAAAAATAATTTATATAATTTCTCAGTCAAAAAAATCTTGCTTTTGAGGGTAAATTAAAGGGAGAAATTATTAAATTATGTTAGATAGCTTTGAGATAATTTTCAAAGTTATAATACATCTTTTAATTAGCTTAGCCCGGGAAAAATAATTTAGCTAATTATCTTAGTCAAAAACCCTATTTTTGAGGATAAATTAAAGAGGGAAATTAGAAAAATTACTTAGTTAATTACTTAGTAATTATCAGAGATAGGAATTATGGTTAAAAATATGAGATAATTAGGATATACATAGGAAATTAGTTTATCTAATTAAATAGGACAAAATTATCTGTTTTTGAGAAAAAATTAAAGGGGGAAATTAGTTCAATTACTTAGATAATTATATAATAATTATCACAGGTAGAAATTACTATTAAGAACCCAAGATAAGTAGGTCATGCACAAATAATTAGTTTAGCTAACAATCTTAGCTAATATTGCTTGATTTTTTCTATAAATTGAGAAGGGAAATTAGCAATTCAATTTATAACTTAGCAGGATAAATACTAAAGTTATAATACATCAAAATCCACCTAGGGTAAATATCCCACAAGCAGATAAGTAAATCATGGATTACTAAAGCCAAAAATTTATGGCCACATGAATGGTGCATGGGATCGGGGTGCCGAAGGAAGACATTATGATTTCCTTTATTGCCTTTCCGAAGTCTGAATCAAATCTTAAAATTTTTGTGTGGCTGCTTGTTGGAGCAAGGTTTGAATGTCTACATCATTTTGGGTGCGACGAAGAGCATTAGAATTGGTATGTGGGAAAGTTTATTGGCTCCTTGGCTCTCGCCCAGCAGCTTGCGACGGGGCTTGCAAAGGGGTACATATGTGCAGGTAAGCGAGCTGGGGGGAGAGAGGAGGTGGTCAGGTCATCTTCTGGCCATAGCTTGCAAGGGAGGTTGAGGACATAGCTGATTTTCAATGATGGATTGAGGGCGAGCTCGTACAGAGGATGTGGGGGTTTGTTAGGCTAGGGTTCACGACGACAAAGAGAGAGACAGAGAGAGAGAGAGAGAGAGAGAGAGAGAGAGAGAGAGAGAGAGAGAGAGAGAGAGAGAGAGAGGGATTAAAGAAGAAAGTCTCTCACCTTTCCATTTTCCCTCTCAATCTTTCACCGTTCCCTTTTCCCTTTTCACCGAATAGGGGATATTTTTATTTTTTTCCCCAATTGGTATTCCCTACTAACCTTTTATAGATATGTTTGAATGATGCATGTAGGGTAAATATCCCACAAGAAGATAAGTAAATCATGGATTACTAAAGCAGAATTAGGATATTTTTGAGCAAAAATTAAATAAGGAATTTAGTAAAATAGCCCCGATAATTATAAGATAATTATGGGAGAACAATAACACTACTAGGAAGCTAAGGAGAGAATATCTCACCCAAATATTTATCAAAGATACTACTTAGTGCAAAAATCCCTATTTTTGGATAAAAGGAATAATAAAATTATTCATTTAATTATCTAATCGATTAAGTATCCTTTTATAAAGGCTACCACTATGGCTCCAAAAAGGACCCGAGGAAATCCTCAATCCAATGAGAAAGATACAACGCACAAAAGGACTAGGGTATCCCATGACCATGAGGTTGGGCCTAGTCATAGGCATACGGAGGAGAGTCTTCAGGTGCCAGTGCAGTAGCAGATGGCTAATCAATCTCAGGTGGGTTTCCATTTATTCACTTAAATCTTTAAATAGCTTAAAGTTCTTTTATAAATTAACATTGCATACGTAAGAACCAGAAATAAATAACTGGCCAAAAACGGAAGGTAACTTTCAAGAAACCAATGAGCATTGTTTTTAAATAGGAAAGAAATGTTTGGGCTAAGACTGGTTGACCTAGGAAAGAATGTTTGATCATCCTTAAAACAACTTGTCTCAAGACACCTCTGATTCCTTGGAATATTTTACTCTAGGTGGAGTAATGATGGCGTGTCAGCCATGGATGAGTCGGTTACCCCCATGCATGTGGAGTCTTTACCCCGTGCTTGTTTATGTTTGTGGATACTACTTAGGATATTGTTTTTATCCTAGAGGAACCGCCAGGTTGTATGGGCAACCGGTTGGCGTATGGGCGCCGGGATTTTGGGTGATGACTTTTTCCACCCCGGTTTTTATAAATAAGGAATGGGTGCCTTTTTTTCACCTCTCTATAGGTGATCTTGAGACAAGCTAGTACTGGTCAGAGTTACTTCAGATTGACAGTACCTTGTCTTAAGTCTAAAAATGTCTGTTTGCTAAAAGATTGTTTTCAATACTGCTTTCAATGGTTGTTTTAATGAAATTCTGTTACGAAAGATAAAAGGAATCATTGTTTTAATTGTGGTAATAATGTGGTAGTAATTAAACAGCAAAGTATCATGTGTGAGTGCGGGGTGGTAAGTGGGAATTGACTAAGGTTGTCAATGGATGGGTGGACCTGATTAGTCAGGTACTTATCCATTTCCACACACTAAAAACGTCTAGAAACTTCTCTACTTGGAAGAAGAATCCACCAGTGGCTGTGCCCTCACATATGTTAGGCGGGAAAATGCGTTGGTTAAGGAAACCTTAGTCCAATTAATGGAAGTTGTAGGGCCGAAATAGTTTTAGAAATTTCAAAAAAGTTGTCCCGGTTCCACTGCGAGACAGGACTAGGTCTCCTTCTAGGGCTACAAAGCGAAGCCATTGTCAATGGTAAAGGTATATTCCCCGGATTCTTCTTGTTAGAGACTTTGATTTTTATTAGACCTAGAGACCTATCAAGGATCCCATTTCGCTTTTTGGTGTTGGCGGGGTGGGAATCTTACAAAATCAAAGAAAAAACATCTTTTAGAAGAGAAACTAGCACTGGATGGGTTGGGAAACCAAAAGAGCCTTTAACTTCTCCACAAACTGTAAGGCCAATGAATCAGCAAAGAGTTAACTCTCAAGAAACTCCACCACAACAATTCATCAACCAAAAATCAAAATAGCAATGGAGAGTTAAATCTTAGCATCCGTCATCATTGCTACCGAGAGCTCAGGAAATCAGTGTGACAAAGCATCCAGACGGTACAATCAGGCAAAGAGCACATTAATTACAAAATCTGCTATTTGAAAAACATCAACAAGATACCTCGACCACGAAAACCCTTGAGTTAACTACTCAAGACCCAATTCTTGCACCGCATACTAGTTTGAATTGCATTGACCTTCAAAGCATGGTGGATCCAACCACGGCTATGCATAGACACAATTATTCAACCCATGCACACAATTGTCCCGGAGTACTCCATCTAGGAGGGGTGGAAGGAAACTTGGCTTGAAAATCATCATCATGCTTCACCTATCACTAGTACACATCTACCTCATGTCACATTTCAAATATGAGCCCAAAATGTCTAGTAATTCTTAGATCTTGTCAAAAAACGCACTAAAAGCTCTTCAGTCCAAATTTTGAGTCATTCGTTTTTTTAATCTAAAACCTCCCATATCTCACATAGAGGGTCTATACCATGTCTACAATGAATTTGAAAGAAAAAATGCTCAAATTGATAAAAAAATGTAAATAATCACGATTATTTACATTTTTGCCCAAATGAGCCCAAATCTCATCTTTGACCTCATGGGACCAAAGCAGATGATGTGACAAGCGCACCAATCAAGTTTGATCACATTTGGATCTCAAAAACCCAAAATCCTTTCATATCTACTATTTCACAGTCTGAAGACTAAATCTGGCACCATTTCCACCATGTACACTCAAATGAGCTCACACTTCACTCAGAGTATCTAAATCACATGTTCTTCAAGCCTATGAAGTCAAAAGTACAAAAATATGGAAAAAATCCCCTATTGTAGATATTCGTGTTTATTTACTTTTCTTGCAATTTTTGCCTGGAGTGAATGATTTTGATCTATACAGTTTTTTATGCATCTATGTATGCTCTAAAATTGGTTTGAAGAAAAATGGACATCATTTGCCATCAGACAAAGGGCATGTCAAAGCAAAATTTGTGGAATTTTCTAACTTTGAAACTATATTTTACTAATAAGTGCAATGCAAGCTGCTAAGAAAGCAAAGAAGAGAAAGACAAAAACGAAAAGATGCAAGAATTGCCACCATATCAGTTGGAGCCCAGTTCTATGAAAACGGCCAAAGTAACCTACCTATCAAAAGAACAACTTGAGGACCACAACACCATAGTCTTCACCGACATATTCAAAAGTGAAGATGGAAGTTAGGTGGAGTTGCAGATGCTACTGAAGGAAGTTTATGATGTAGCAACTAAGCCAGCTATGAAAGAAGCCAACAGGAGGTTGGGACTTTGAGCATTTCATGATGATCAAGAACCATGTGGAGTAGACTTCCAAAGGTCTTACGAACTACTGTTAACAATTAAACAGAATGGATCTGCCTAGATCACGGATCAGCAAAGGACAGAAAATTGAGGTAGTCATCAACAAAGACATAGTGGTTGAAGCACTAAAGCTGCCCACTAAAGGTATGACAATGAGAGATAGAGATAGGAAAACAACTGGAACATTCACAAAGAGTATAGCTACTACCACCTTCTCTAATCTTATGCTAAAGCAAGTAGAGAATCCTTCCCGTCTATACCACCAGTACTTCCACTTCCTTGCCAAGAAACCACCAAGGCATGCAAGTATTGAATTCATTAAATAAAATCAATAGATCATGCTCAGTATGTGCATACAACACTCAGATCATAAAGAAGGAAGGAAAAGTCACATACTTAGGAGCTTCAGAAGTCTTGACCCAAATTGCATACCATGCCATTGGGATGGACGATAACTTGCTGTGATTCCCAGATCAGAACACATGGATAATCACAGAGAAATCTCATCCCTCTCCACGAGCCACAAGATTAAAGAAGAAAGGCATTTATAAGTCAGATGAAGAGTCAGTGGAAAGCTCACCTGAAGTCCAACAGTGAAGAAAGTTTGGATCATGAAGCAAAAAGGGCAAGAAGGGAAGGGATGAAAAGAAAGGAAATGGTCACCCATCAAGAAGAACCTCCACTAAAAAGGCAAGGTTTGAAAGAGAAAAGAAAGCTTATGAATGAAGTCCACAAGCTGCAGGCTAGACTTCAGATCTATAAATTCCAATGGAAGTCAAGGGTCCTAAAACCAAAAACCCTGGGAAGAAGATCCGAGAAGATCCGAAAGACATGTTAGAAAGGATGTATGCAGAAGCTGAAGCCCTGAAGATACAAGAGGCATTAGCTGAATCTCAAAGAAAAGCGAGAGAAGAAACAACTGCTTTCAACAACCACAACAAGCAGAAGTTGGGAAACCAACTGAAACACAGCAGGAACGCGAGGAGATGTCTCCAAGACCATCCTCACCCAATACCGAACAAGGGGATTAGCCTCTTCCTAGTCCAAACTCTTCCTTCAAATAACCAATTAGATGAAGGCAGAGAAATAAAAGGAGATGGGTTAAAGAAAGAGAAGGAAGCCAATCAAGAACATCCACTAAAAACAACCAAAGATGAGGTTGGACCTTCCAAAGAGCCTCAAGCAGAGTTCAAAGAGTGGCAAATAACGGATAAATTTATCACCCAAGTCAATGAATATACAAAGCAGATGTAGTTGATGATTGAGAACATGCAACAAGAGCTCTTAGCCGTTGTGCTAAACCTCGAGAACTCGAACAGGTGATTGATGCACTCCAAGGAGAGCTTGAAAACAGAATGAATATCATTGAAAATCTTCAAGGTCAAATCAAAGAGCTCAAGAACAAAGCAGAACAACACCAAAACGTCAAGGAAAAGCAAGAAAAAGAGATGGTAGTGCTAGGGAAACTCCTCACAAAGTTGACGGATGCCAGTAAAAGCAAGGAGCAGCAGCTAATTGAAGTGACAAATGACCTTATGAGCACTACTCAGTACAAAAGCTCCGAGTACATTTGAATGTAGAAAATGCTTCTTTGCTATACTCAGAGCAGAGAATCAATGACCAAGCGGCATTTCTAAAGCAAATAAGGTAAAACCCAGTAGTAGCTTCATTCAAGGGGACTAATGAAGTTTACAAAACTTTAGAAAGAAAAAACAAAGAATTGAAACTCAAGTTGAAGCTAGAACAAGAACAAAGAAGGGATATCGCCCTAATGCACATGCAAAGGGAAGAGCATTTGCTTAAAGAGATAGAAGAATTAAAAAAATACAATCAGTTGTTTGCTGAGAGAAAGGAATGTGGAAACTCAGAAGGAGGGAGGTACATCTAAATAGCCGAATCTAGAGATACCATCAATCTCCTTTGTAGAAATAGAAACACAACCAACTAAAGGGTAGACAAAAAGTTTTCAATTCCGAGTACCAATCACAGACGAGAAACAAGTGCCAATGGTCCAACTCTCTAAAGTTGAAGAAGATGCACTTAAAGAGAAGATTGTTCAAGAAGGGATGTTGAATGGAAAGCGGCTATGGATTGGGTGTTGAGGGTCCTTCACTCTGTCAATGTAACTCACCAATCAAATCAACACTTAGTGGCATCAACAGTCACTTTCATATCCTTTGATAAAGGTGGAGCTATTGCAAGTAAAAGAAAGACTCTACAAGGATATGCAAGAGCAAGGCTCAAATGTTCTCCACCCCACATAGAGGAAAAATTGGCTCAACAAAAACTCAAGGTATCTCATATTGTTTACAAGGGCACCGACATCGATTCAAAAGGACCCAACATTCTGTCATGTACCAAGGGTAAGGACATGGCAAGCACATGAAGCACTAAAAAAGAAAAGTCCGACTTGTCTTAACTACCCGAAACTGCCAGGTCCAGAGCAAGGACCGGCAATTGAAGAATACATGGTGAAAACCATAACGGGTGCCATGAACTTCTTCAAGAGACTCCCTGACCTCTCATGTACAATGATTTTTAAAATCTGCAGAATGCTGCTCACATGTATCAAAGTTTTTCATGAGCCTAAACAAGCGGGAGACCCATTGGATGTCCTTTTTAGAAGGTAACCAAGGCTTATGCTATTATTTAAGTGGACAACCTTTAGAAGAATTCCTTTACGTCTTCTTGCCATCAAGCAATATGTTGGCATTCAAAGAAGATTTTTACACCGGGTCCTTCACATGGCGTACAAAGATTTTTGGACCAATGATCAACAATTTAATTGCAAGGTTTGACGGATATTTAGCCATAGAACTAAAGAATAAAGCTACTATTCAATTCTTGCAGGTCCTTGAGAAAGAACGGTACATTCGATATCAAAAAGCTCTTCAAGCACTTAAAGACCGCCTCACTAGTCATCAACCCGAAGACTACTTCAGTCCATGAAACTGTGTCAAGGGACAACACAGTCGAGGGGGGGGAGGGGGGGGGGGATGTTAGCAGCAAGCTAACCCATGTAACATTTTTTGGGAGCTATATTGTAAAAACACTTATTCTTTTGATAAATCGGGACATTGTAACTCCTATTGAACAAGTGGATATTGTAATCTATGAGCCAGAGCTATAAGCTTCCAGATTATATCAGTTTATCCTTGGTTAGAGTTCCCAGATGGTTTTTGAACTAAGAAATCTTGGCTAAGGTATAAAAACCGATTTTGTAAAGTTATTATTAAGTTTTTGGATAAGAAACACACAGCACGAGCTTACAATGCTCTCTTCTCTCCTTCTCATGCTTCTATCTCCCTTGTCAGTTGTCACATTGCACTGTCATTTGTTGCATTGCAACTATAGGTAAGAGCTCTATGCATTGATGTAAATATATCATGATAAATCATAGCATTTGACATCGCTGACCCGCGGCCTAATTTCATCATAAGTAGGAATTTAAGCTAGGAAATCACAAAGTAAGTATAGACGGGGTATTGGGGCATCATTGCTAAGCTTTTAGATGCATTCGCGGTTAGAAACGACTAGGTCAAAATCTCACTGCTGTTAATAATCACATTTTTTTTCACTCATTGAAAGTGAGATTTGAGACCATAAGCATGTGTGCTTAGATCTTATATACTTGTCTTGGAAGTTTCATAGCTTTGGAAGTCGTCTGATGCTATAATGATCATGGTTTTCTTGCCGATTAGTGACTAGCTTTTGATGACTCAGATCATTGAGTGTAGCTTGAGTTACATGCGAGCTGTCTGTTGTTTTCCAAGAGATTGACACCCTCTTGTGGATTGACAATTATGTTCATGGTTCTCGCTATGTCTACAATAAGATAAGAGTGAGGTTAGGAAACCCATTCACAAAGCTCATAAGCAAAAGACTTATTCTTGTGTTGCTACATAACATCTTCTAAGAATGAGTCCAAGCTTGCATCCTCAACAAGTTTCAAATGAATGATCCTTATTGATTTTTATACATTTTGTGACTCTCTTTCAATTGTTGACCACAATACCTCAATGCTCAACCATTCTTGAAAGGTAGTTGATTCACCATCATGACAACATGCCTCAAGATCAAGTAGTTGATTGTTAACAGCACGTATTTAATAATATAAATATTTAGTTCAAGTATCAATTTGAGGGATGTCAAGACTATTCACATCTTTAGGTTCACTTGATTTCAAAGCCCAAAGAAAATAAGTATTCTTTTTTGGAAAGAGGTCTACACAAGTCAAGGCCTACAAACGCTCCTCTTGGACCCACTTTGGATGTGAGTTCCATTCGTTTTTTTGCAAAGTCCTGCAAAGCAAAAAAAATATAATTCCTACTTAAAACTAGCACATAAATACTTAAAACTAGCATGCCAATAGTGTCAACTTATTCACAACCATGCTATCATAACGTGCCTCCTCCAATCATCTCCAAGGGTTGGGTTAGCTATGGCTAGTGCGTACTTTGTCAGTATTCGAGAAGGGCCATCCATCTTGAAGAATGATTTCTTATATTTGGCTTGGAAATCTAACGAGAGCATGGATTCTTTCTTGGCCATAATCTTCTTCAAGGCAAGAGAGTACTTGTCTTAAATTAGCATCCGTGTATTATTTTTACACTTGCATATGTTTTGCTATAAGAGTGCCTAGGATAGATACACTTATCCAATAAAATATTTGTCACATTATAGCCATGGGAACATTGTACCATGATTTTATCACAACTCTCCTACCTATTTTGCTTGTATTCAATTGTATACAACGAATGGGAGCTTTGCCATGATAGCATCTTTAGAGGCTAGTCCCATTGTGCACTTTATCCACAGCATGTCTACATATGATTTAGCCACAAATCCTATGTCGTTCAGTTTGTGATTACATGGATGTCCTATATAAGTCATAATTACATCGATGACTTATTTAATCTAAAGTATTATAACATATTTGCTTATATGCATCACAATGCTGAGCATATCCACCTCATTTGTTGAGTCTACTCTAACAAGATCCACTTAAACTCTGGGGTGAAGATTAATTTCTCTTTCATAAACTATAGCTGTGAATAAAAAATACAAACAATCATAGTGGGTAGTACAAATTGACATGCTATTGGAAAGGTATTAATAAACAAAGAAATCTACAATCTTTTAAGATCCCCATCCAAGTGGCCAATTGATGGTTTCCATCCCACATGTACGACATCTTTCCAAATAAATACGTCGAGGAACTTTTCTTAATGTCTGCTTCAAATTCATCATATAGCTCTTGTCATAATAAGTATCAATGTTGTGTGATTTCATTACCGACATTGATGGGTAGATACCTCAATGCATCCAACGAACAAATAGAGGAGCCTTGGGCTTGTAATATACTTTGAGTAAGAATGTGTCTGCCAAAGGTTTCAATCATTTTAAATCCTACTCACTTGCCTTGCTTTTTCTAACCTTGTGAATCAACATAGTGGAACCCATGGCAATGGAGTTTCTTGCTCATCCTTTATGTTCTACATATTTTTACAAATCAATTCTTAGTAGAAAATTTATAGATATGTAGCTTGTCAAATTTAACAAAAATTAATTACCTTTAGTCTTTTGAGATGTTTTGATAACATGTCTTAATAAAGAGTTATGTTTTTGTTTATTGAAAAATCATCACCTACAGTAGCTCCCACCAAGATATAAGCTTCCATCTCTCTATCATCAATTTCATCTCCAGAATCCTCCACCTTTTTGCCAACTTTAGAGGTGGTACCCCCTAGAATTTTTGCCTTGCCTTTCTCAACCTTAGTAAGCAAAGATCTAGTAGTATTGGGTGGTGTGGGCACACTACTTGCACACGTGTCCTAAGGAACTAATACACCAGATGTTGGGGATACCTCTATTTATTTGTTCCCTTTTCTTGTTGTCTTTGAAATTTGTTGTAATTCCGACAATGGGTGTGTGAAACACTCAACCTTTTGTGTCAATTTCAAATTGAACTAAGGCTCAAAGATTGAGATCCCTTACCAAATCATCTTTTGGCCAAGCAATGATGTTGTTCTCTACTTTTTTTCAAAATGTTGGTCTTTGTGTCCATCGAGGGAACATGTTGAAGAGGAGCATCTTTAAATCATATACTTTTATGACAGAAAGAAAATAGCAACCCGATGGTAACTTTCTTCTATGCTAGTATGCTAAGTTTGATGTCTTCTCAATCTGTCCCTATTTGATTGCTTCTTCGTTACAAATAAGCTTGATAAAAGAACCAAGACCAGGTTTCTTTGAGGTGCCATTTCAAAATTCTTTGAAGACAATTGTACAAACACCAAAAAAAAACACATTAAAGTAAATCATACAAACGTCTCTCTCTCTCTCTCTCTCTCTCTCTCTCTCGTTCTTATCCCTCTCATTATTGCTTTTTCTCTTGCTCTCTCTCTTTTCTCATCGCTTCTCTCTCCCACTCTCTCACTCCCCTACTCACTTTCTCTCTTTCCCTCTCCCTTGCTCATAATTGGACACTAGGTGCCCCAGTTATGAGCAAGACGGTGGGAGAGAGAGAGAGAGAGAGAGAGAGAGAGAGAGAGAGAGAGAGAGAGAGAGAGAGAGAGAGAGAGAGAGAGAGAGAGAGAGAGAGAGAGAGAGAGAGAGAGTGGAAGAGAGAGGGATAGAGAGGAATTTCTCTCTCTGTCTCTCTCTAACTCTCTTTTTCCCACTCTCTATCCCTCTTTCTCTCTATCCCACTCTCTATCACACTCTCTCTCCCCTACTCTTTACTTTCTCCCCCCTCTCCCTCTCACTCTCTCTTGCTCATAATTGGGCACTAGGCACCTAATTATGAGCAAGAGAGAGGGAGAGAGATGGGGGGCAGAAAAAGATGGATATACAGTGGAAGAGAGAGAGAGGGAGAGAGAGGGGGGGCAAAAAGAGATGGATATACAGTGGAAGAGAGAGAGAGAGAGAGAGAGAGACCATGTTCCACTCAACTCTGTAAGAGTCCATGCCCTCCACATCCAATTTCTTTTTGTTTCTTTGTTCACCTATTATTTTGGGATGCTCAATTGATGAAAACGCAATTTATTATATCAAAGTTCTCAGTCAACACTTGAAAGGGTAATTTTAAGCTATTTGGAACGCACATTCCAAAGCATACAACTCAAACATAATGTTAGCTCACTTTGAAGGTAGCAAAAAGAAAAACATTGTGCTCAGATTTCACAGTAAATTTTCTAGGGTTATCGGGTCTAATTTGCATCCACAACTCTGTTCATCATGAGTGTGATTATGACTCGCTCAACCTTCAATTCTTCTACAATCTTGCAGTCATCTCTTGATGAAAAACTTTAGAACATAGTACCAGAGACAATAATGTAAGCTCACAGGACATTTATGACTATTTGTTGCCTCTTTTCAGTGGTGGAAACTTGAATGTAAATTCCAATGAGGCAAATCTATAGCCTATGGGGGTTTTGGAAAATGTTACGGATCAGCCAATTTTTGATGCAAATGCACATGATGTAATTGATGTGGAAAGAACTGAGAATGAACTGGCAAGAGGCATGCCAAAATGGCTGGTGCATACTTTGTGTGATAGTAAATTAGATGCACCTTTGTCTAGTCGTACTCGTTCATGTTCTTGCCATGCATCTTATGCATCGGATTGTTATGCTTTGGCTATTTCTAGCTTGTGTGATGTAAAGGAACCTTTGTCTTTTGATGAAGCACAGAATTTTGAAAATTGGATGGCTACCATGCAATCAGAATATGATGCATCCTCATGGCAAAAAGGACATTGGTACAAAGTGGGTGTACAATTTGAAATGTAAGTCGGATGGTGAGATCGCTATAGGGCTTGACTTGTTGGAAAGGGTTATGCACAACAAAAAGGCATAGATTATGAAGAGACTTTTGCTCCCACTTGTCGTATGACTACTGTGCACGTTTTATGTGCATTGGCAACTCATTTTAGATGGGATGTACATCAATCAGATATTGTTCCTTCTTTCTTTCATGGTGGTATATTTGAGGAATCTTATGTAATGTAGCCTTGGAATTTTGTCAAAAAAGGACAAGAGAACAAAGTTTACAAATGTAAGAAAGCTTAGCATGGGTTGAAGCAGTCTCCTCATGCTTGGTATGAGAAAGATGACACTCATTTGATTAAATGAGGATTCCGTAAACGTCCAATGGAAAGCACTTTGTATGTAAAGTGTGAGAGTGATGTGCTTCTTATTGTTGTTTTGATGTGGATGGTTTGTTGATCACTGGTCCAAATGAGACATATATTTCTAAATTTAAGGTTGATTCGAATGCTACTTTGGGGTTGTTGCATCATTACTTGGGCATACAATTTAAGCAGTGTGATGGTGGTATTTCCTTGTGTCAAACAAGCTACATAGAATCATTACTATGTAAGTTTGGATTTGGAGATTGCAAGCCTATTGCTACTCCCATAGAAGCAGGTTTTAAATTGAGTCTTCATGATGCTGGTGATCTTGCCAATGTCACTCTCTACCAAATTGTTGTTGGATGCCTTATTTATGTATGCAGCATGAGGCTTGATATTCAGCTTGTAGTCTCATAGGTCAGTAGATTTATGCATAGCCTAGGGTCTAAACATTGGTAGGCTTTCAAGAGGATTTTTTGTTACTTGAGTGGCACTTTGCATCTTGGGTTGTTTTATCCCAAGGAAGGACCATTTTGCCACCAAATTTACATGCTTTTTCAAACTTGGATTGGGTTGGTTGTTTTGACATGTGAGTGTCCACAAGAGGTTTTTATTTCATACTCTTGGCAGTTCATGCATATCATGGTTGAGCAGCAAAATACCTATTGTGGCCATTTCTAGTTGTGAGGCTAAGTATAATGCAGTTTCACGACTAAAGTTGAGTGTGTATGGCTCAGACGCCTTATGGATTATTTGGGTGTTGGAGAGAAAACTACCAACATCATCTACATTGACAGTCACAATGCATTGGCAGTTGCAAGGAACCTAGTTTTTCATGCTCCCACAAAGCACATTGAGGTGCATTATCACTATGTCAGGGAGAGACTCTCAGCACGAGAGATCAACTTGGCTTAATTGCCAACACAGGAAAACCTTACAAATTTGTTCACAAAGGCATTGCCGCACGACAAGTTCAAACCATTCTGCAAAGCTTTGGGCTTACTCCCTATAACATCTAATGATCTAGTAACTTGTGTGTAGCGGAAAATAACATAGACATAGTGAGCATTTCATTAGAATAGATTCCTAATGAGCATAGCAAGAGTGCTTGGATGGAGAGAGAAACAAAAGCATAACACCTAGTTAGATAGGCATGAACAATACTTCAAAATGAGAGACAAATTAAGCTATTGACAATAGTTGAGGACTAGTTTTACATGGAGCTGGTCCCTCCTCCAAAAGGCTTTGTATTATAGGTTCCTTTGTATCAAGGGAGACATTTTACAATACAATACCTGGTGTTCCTTCAATAACTTCTTGGTGCAATGAAGATGGAAACTTCAAGCACCAAGCTCACACTTGTAAAACACAACATCAATTCCCTCACTGTCTCAGACCCAAGACCTCACTCACCTTCGAACATGGTGAGAGCTAGCGGGGTATGAGAGTAGATCGATATGAAGAACGAGTATTTTTATGAGAAAGAAGTATGTCTCCTCACATAATCACTCATAATAGCTTAGCATACCTTAGTAATTAGCATGGTAGAGGAGATGAGCATACATTGGAGCTTGGCTCTTGGTTGGATTTGCATCACAAAACCAAGAGTTTTTGGTGTAAATCTTGAGAAGGAGATAGTCTTCTTTACTCCAAACATGAGATTGTGCGAGTGTATGTGTGATAATGCCTTGCCAAAATCACACCCCTCTCACTCTTGGTCGACCCCTCTTGCATTTTACTCATGATGGCATCCCATTGGACCCTGCAAAGCTTAGCCAATGATAATTAAGAAGCATAAGTGATAGCCTTGTGACATGTGTCTCCCTTTCCCCCTTTGTGAGAGCTTTAGGTATTTAATTAATGCATTTAAACTCTCATTGGACCCCTTAGTATTCTGGCCAATAGGAACCAGGCAAGCCATTGGGCTGCTAAATGCTCATTGGACCCCTTGGGAGACTGTCCAATAGTCTTCTAGAGAGCTTAATTTCTATTGGTTCTTTTCTTCAAGTGTTTTAAATGAATTAAACTAAAAGTACTCTAGCCTAATTCTCATTGGTCCACCTCTATGGCCATCCAATACAATTTGATTGCACCTTGGGGGCAACTGGGCTAGGAAGCTGACATGTGTCCCCTATTCCTTTGTGTAAAGGGAGCTTCCTAGAGTGTGTGTGTGTGTGTGTGTGTGTTTCTCTCTCATCCCCTACTAAAAGGGCTCACCCCCTCCAACATAGGGATGTGGGAAGACTTTTGAAGCATCCAATATTCCCTAGGTTATGACCATTGGACCCAACCTTTGAATTTTGCAACCTTATCATTTTGGAAGTCTTTATGGGCTGAACCTTAGGTTCTTTGAAGCCCATTGTTGCACATTGTTCTTTTGCAGATGGCCTCCTCCTTTGGATCCCTATTTTCCCTCCTTTGGATCCCTATTGTGACCGGTCTACCAGCTTAACCAATATTCTAGCTTTTTCTCCCCTGGTACTTCCCCATATTAAATGATGAGTGTAACATGAGAAAATCATTTAGGATAATTAGATATTAGTTATTATGACATTACAATGTAACATTTAATGGTCTAGTAACTTGTATGTAGCAAAAAATAACATAGACATAGTGAGATTTCATTAGAATAGATTCCTAATGAGCATAGCAAGAGTGCTTGGATGGAGAGAGCAACAAAAGCATAACACCTAGTTAGATAGGCATGAACAATACTTCAAAAAGAGAGAAAAATTAAGCTATTGACAACAGTGGAGACGATCCCACCTCCAAAAGGCTTTGTATTATAGGTTTCCCCCATCAATGGAGACATTTTACAATACAATACTTTGTGTTCCTTCAATAACTTACTGGTACAATGAAGATGGAAGCTTCAAGCACCAAGCTCACACCTGTAGGACACAACATCAATTCCCTCACGGTCTCAAATACAAGATCTCACACACCTTCAAATATGGTGAGAGCTAGCGGGGTATGAGAGTAGATCACGAGCAAGGAGTATTCTTACGAGAAAGAAGTATGTCTCCTCACATAATCACTCATAATAGCTTAGCATAGCTTAGTAATTAGCATGGTAGAGGAGATGAGCATGCAATGGAGCTTGGCTATTGGTTGGATTTCCATCACAAAGCTAAGAGTTGTTGGTGTAGGCCTCCCCTCTCACAAGCTTGGAGTAGATGATGAGCTTTCCATTAAAGCTTGAGAAGGAGATAGTACTATTTACTCCACACATGAGATTGTGCGAGTGTGTGTGTGATAATGCCTTGCCAAAATCAGCCCCCTCTCTCTCTTGGTCGACCCCTTTTGCTTTTTACTCATGTTGGCATCCCATTGGACCCTTCAAATCTTAGCCAATGATAATTAAGAAGCATAAGTGATAGCCTTGTGACATGTGTCCCCCTTTCCCCTTTTTTTTGAGTACTTTAGGTATTTAATTAATGCAATTAAACTCTCATTGGACCCCTTGGGAGACTGTCCAATAGTCCTTTAGAGAGCTTAATTTCTATTGGTTTTTCTATCAAGTGTTTTTTAAATGAATTAAACTAAATGTACTCTTGACTAATTCTCATTGGTCCACCTCTATGGAAATCCAATAGGATTTGAAAGCACTTTGGGGGAAACAGGGCTAAGGAGCTGACATGTGTCCCCTATTCCCTTTGTGTAAAGGGATGTTGCTAGAGAGAGAGAGAGAGAGAGAGAGAGAGAGAGAGAGAGAGAGAGAGAGAGAGAGAGAGAGAGAGAGAGAGAGAGAGAGAGAGAGAGAGAGAGAGAGAGAGAGAGAGAGTTTTTCTCTCTCATCCCCTACTAAAAGGTCTTGCCCCCTCCAAGATAGGGATGTGGGAAGACTTATGATTCTTCCCACAAGCATCCAATATTCCCTAGGTTTTGACCATTGGACCTAACCTTTGAATTTTGGAACCTTAGCATTTTGGAAGTCTTAATGGGCTTAACCTTAGGGTCTCTGAAGCCCATTGTTGCACATTGCTCTTTTGCAGATGGTCCCCCCTTTGGATCCCTAATTTCCCTCCTTTGGAACCCTACTGTGACCGGTCTGCCAGCTTAACCAATATTCTAGCTTTTTCTTGCCTCGTATTTCCCCATATTAAATGATCATTTTAACATGAGAAAATCATTTAGGATAATTAGATATTAGTTATTATGACATTAACTCTCTCTTAAAATCATTGTCGTCCTTGACTATGGGATAGAGAAGATAAAGCCTAGGTTGAGCAACAAAAAACCTGTTGTGGCCATTTTCAATTGTGGCTAAGAAAATGCAGTTTTCAAAGCTACGGTTGAGTGTGTATGGCTCAGAGGCCTTATGGATAATTTGGGTGTTGGAGAGGACACTACCAACATCATCTACAATGACAGTCAGAGTGAATTGGGAGTTGCAAGGAACTAGTTTTTCATGCTCCCACAAAGCACATTGAGGTGCATTATCACTCTATCAGGGAGAGACTCTCAGCACGAGAGATCAGCTTGGCTTATGTGCCAACACACGACAACCTTACAAATGTGTTCACAAATGCATTACCTCATGAGAAGGTCAAACCATTATGCAAAGCTTTGTGCTTAATCCCTATAACATCTAATGATATAGTAACTTGTGTGTAGCGGAAAATAACATAGACATAGTGAGCATTTCATTAGAATAGATTCCTAATGAGCATAGCAAGAGTGCTTGGATGGAGAGAGCAACAAAATCATAACACCTAGTTAGATAGGCATGAACAATAAATTTTTTTAAAAAGAGATTTTGCTATTGACAACAGTCAAGGACCGTATTCACATGGAGCCGGTCCCCCCTCCAAAAGGCTTTGTATTATAGGTTTCCCCCACCAAGGGAGACACTTTACAATACAATACTTTGTGTTCCTTCATTAACTTGCTGGTGCAATGAAGGTGGAAGCTTCAAGCACCAAGCTCACACTTGTAAAACACAACATCAATTCCCTAACAGTCTCAGACCCAAGACCTCACACACCTTCAAAGATGGTGAGAGCTAGCGGGGTATGAGAGTACATCGAGAGGAAGAAGGAGTATTCTTACACGAAAGAAGTATGTCTCCTCACATAATCACTCATAATAGCTTATCATAGCTTAGTAGTTAGCATGATACAGGAGATGAGCATGCATTGGAGCTTGGCTCTTGGTTGGACCTAACCTTTGAATTTTGGAACCTTAGCATTTTGGAAGTCTTAATGGGCTGAACCTTAGAGTCTTTGAAGCCAATTGTTTCACATTACTCTTTTGCAGATGACCCCCCTTTGCATCTCTATTTTCCCTTCTTTGGATCCCTACTGTGACCGGTGTGCCAGCTTTAACCAATATTCTAGCTTTTTCTCCCGTGGTACTTCCCCATATTAACTGATCAGTTTAACATGGGAAAATCATTTAGGATAATTAGATACTAGCTAGTATGACATTACCTCTCTCTTGGAATCATAGTTGTCCTTGACTATGGGATAGAGAAGATAAATCCTAGGTTGAGCAACAAAAAACCTATTGTGGCCATTTCCAGTTGTGAGGCTCAATATAATGCAGTTTTCACAGCAGCTAAGGTTGAGTGTGTATGGCTTAGACGCCTTATGGATGATTTGGGTAATGGGGAGGACACTACCAACATCATCTACACTGACAATCAGAGTGCATTGGTAGTTGTAAGGAACCCAGTTTTTCATGCTCCCACAAAGCACATTGAGGTGCATTAACACTATGTCAGAGAGAGACTCTCAACACAAGAGATCAGCTTGGATTATGTGCAAATGCAGGTCAACCTTACAAATTTGTTCACAAAGGAATTGCCTCATAAGAAGTTCAAAGCATTCTTTAAATATTTGGGCTTAGTCCTTGTAACATGTAATGATCTAGTAACTTGTGTGTAGCGAAAAATAACATAGACATAGTGAGCATTTCATTAGAATAGATTCCTAATGAGCATAGCAAGAGTGCTTGGATGGAGAGAACAACAAAAGAATAACACCTAGCTAGATAGGCATGAACAATACTTCAAAAAGAGAGAGAAATTAAGCTATTGACAACAGATGAGGACCGGATTTACATGGAGACAATCCCCCCTCCAAAAGGCTTTGTATTATAGGTTTCCCCCATCAAGGGAGACATTTTACAATACAATACTTTGTGTTCCTTCAATAACTTGCCGGTGCAATGAAGATGGAAGCTTCAAGAACCAAGCTCACACTTGTAAAACACATCAATTCCCTCATGGTCTCAGACCCAAGACCTCACAAACCTTCGAAGATGGTGAGAGCTAGTGGGGCATGAGAGTAGATTGAGAGGAAGAAGGAGTATTCTTATGAGAAAGAAGTATGTTTCCTCACATAATCACTCAGAATAGCTTAGCATAGCTTAGTAATTAGCATGGTAGAGGAGATGAGCATGCATTGGAGCTTGGCTCTTGGTTGGATTTGCATCACAAAGCCAAGAGTTGTTGGTGTAGGCCTCCCCTCTCACAAGCTTGGGGTAGATGATGAGCTTTCCATTAAAGCTTGAGAAGGAGATAGTCTTCTTTACTAGACATGATATTGTGTGAGTGTGATAATGCCTTGCAAAAATCAGCCCCCTGTCACTCTTGGTTGACCCCTCTTGCTTTTTACTCATGATGGCATCCCATTGGACCCTGCAAAGCTTAGCCAATGATAATTAAGAAGCATAAGTGATAGCCTTGTGACATGTGTCTCCCTTTGCCCCTTTGTGAGAGCTTTAGGTATTTAATTAATGCAGTTAAACTCTCATTGGACCCCTTAGTATTCTGGCCAATAGGAACCAGGCAAGCCATTGGGATGCTAAATGCTCATTGGACCCCTTGGGAGACTGTCCAATAGTCTTCTAGAGAGCTTAATTTCTATTGGTTCTTTTCTTCAAGTGTTTTAAATGAATTAAACTGAAAGTACTCTAGCCTAATTCTCATTGGTCCACCTCTATGGCCATCCAATACAATTTGATTGCACCTTGGGGGCAACTGGGCCAGGAAGCTGACATGTGTCCCCTATTCCTTTGTGTAAAGGGAGCTTCCTAGAGTGAGTGTGTGTGTGTGTGTGTGTGTGTGTGTTTCTCTCTCAATCCACTAGTAAAAGCGCTCGCCCCCTCCAAGATAGGGATGTGGGAAAACGTTTGAGTCTTCCCACAATCATCCAATATTCCCTAGGTTTTGACCATTGGACCTAACCTTTGAATTTTGGAACCTTAGCATTTTGGAAGTTTTAGTGGGCTGAACCTTAGGGTCTTTGAAGCCCATTGTTGCACATTGCTCTTTTGCAGATGGGCCCCCTTTTGATCCCTATTTTCCTTCCTTTGGATCCCTACTGTGACCAGTCTGCCAGCTTAACCAATATTCTAGCTTTTTCTCCCATGGTACTTCCCCATATTAAATATTCAGTTTAACATGAGAAAAACATTTAGGAGAATTAGATATTACTTATTATGACATTACCTCTCTCTTGAAATCATAGTCGTCCTTGACTATGGGATAGAGAAGATAAAGCCTAGGTTGAGCAACAAAAAACCTATTGTGGCCATTTCTAGTTGTGAGGCTAAGTATAATGTAGTTTTCACAGCTACCGTTGAGTATGTATGGCTCAGACGCCTTATGGATAATTTGGGTGTTGGAGAGGACACTACCAACATCATCTACACTGACAGTCAGAGTACATTGGCAATTGCAGGGAGCCCAGTTTTTCATGCTCCCACAAAGCACATTGAGGTGCATTATGACTATGTCAGGGAGAGACTCTCAGCATGAGAGATCAGCTTGGCTTATGTGACAACACAGGACAAACTTACAAATCTGTTCACAAAGGCATTGCCTCATGAGAAGTTCAAAGCATTCCGTAAATCTTTGGGCTTACTCCTTGTAACAATTAATAATCTAGTAAATTGTGTGTAGCAGAAAATAACATAGACATAGTGAGCATTTCACTAGAATAGATTCCTAATGAGCATAGCAAGAGTGCTTGGATGGAGAGAGAAAAAAAATCATAACACCCTAGTTAGATAGGTGTGAGCAATACTTCAAAAAGAGAGAGAAATTACGCTATAGACAACAGTTGAGGACCGGACTTACATGGAGACAATCCCCCCTCCAAAAGGCAGCTTCAAGCACCAAGATCACACTTGTAAAACACAACATAAATTCCCTAACAGTCTCAGACCCAAGACCTCACACACCTTCGAAGATGGTGAGAGCTAGCGGGCTATGAGAGTAGATCGAGAGGAAGAAGGAGTATTCTTACGAGAAAGAAGTATGTCTCCTCACATAATCACTCATAATAGCTTAGCATAGTTTAGTAATTAGCATGGTAGAGGAGATGAGCATGCATTAGATCTTGGCTCCTGGTTGGATTTGCATCACAAAGCCAAGAGTTGTTGGTGTAGGCCTCCCTTCTCACAAGCTTGGAGTAGATGATGAGCTTTCCATTAAAGCTTGAGAAGGAGATAGTATTCTTTACTCCACACATGAGATTGTGTGAGTGTGTGTGTGATAATGCCTTGAAAAAATCAGCCCCCTCTCAATCTCGGTTGACTCCTCTGGCTTTTTACTCATGATGGCATCCCATTGGACCCTGCAAAGCTTAGCGAATGATAATTAAGAAGCATAAGTGATAGTCTTGTGACATGTGTCCCCCTTTCCCCCTTTTGTGAGAGCTTCAGATATTTAATTAATGCAATTAAAATCTCATTGAGCCTCTTAGTCTTCTCGCCAAAAGGAATCAGGCAAGCCATTGGGCTGCTGAATGCTTATTGGACCCCTTGGGAGACTGTCCAATAGTCTTCTAGAGAGCTTCATTTCTATTGGTTCTTTTATCAAGCAATTATTTTTTAAATGAATTATACTAAATCTACTCTAGCCTAATTCTCATTGGTCCACTTCTATGGCCATCTAATAGGATTTGAAAGCACTTTGGGGGAAACTGGACTAGGGAGTTGACATGTGTCCCCTATTCCCTTTGTGTAAAGGGAGCTTGCTATAGTGTGTGTGTGTGTGTGTTTTTCTCTCTCATCCCTACTAAAAGGGCTCTCCCCCTCCAAGATAGGGATGTGCGAAGACTTTTGAGTCTTCCCACAAGCATCCAATATTCCCTAGGTTTTGACCATTGGATCTAACCGTTGAATTTTGGAACCTTCGCATTTTGTAAGTCTTGGTGGGCTAAAGCTTAGGGTCTTTGAAGCCCATTGTTGCACATTGCTCTTTTGTGGATGGCCCCCCCTTTGAGTCCCTATTTTCCTTCCTTTGAATCCCTATTGTGACCGGTCTGCTAGCTTAACCAATATTCTAACTTTTTCTCCCCTGGTACTTCCCCATATTAAATGTTTAGTTTAACATGAGAAAATCAGTTAGGAGAATTATATATTAGTTATTATGACATTATCTCTGGGAGCTTGCTAGAGTGTTTGTGTGTGTTTCTCTCTCATCCCCTACTAAAAGGGCTCGCCCTTTCCAAGATAGGGATGTGGGAAGACTTTTGAGTCTTTCCACAAGCATCCAATATTTTCTAGGTTTTGACCATTGGACCTAACCTTTGAGTTTTGGAACCTTAGCATTTTGGAAGTTTTAATGGCTGAACCTTAGGATCTTTGAAGCCCATTGTTGCACATTGATCTTTTGCAGATGGCCCCCCATTTGGATCCCTATTTTCCCTCCTTTGGATCCCTATTGTGATTGGTCTGCGAGCTTAACCAATATTCTAGCTTTTTCTCCCCTTGTACTTCCCCATATTAAATGATCAGTTCAACATGAGCAAATCATTTAGGAGAATTATATATTAGCTATTATGACATTACCTCTCTCTTGAAATCATAGTCGTCCTCGACTATGGGATAGAGAAGATAAAACCTAGTCATTGGTCCTTTTCCCAGCAGGTAGAGGATCCCTATTTTACCCTACGACATCATTCCAAAATGGATAACTAATCCATTTGGCACTTGAGAGCCTAAGGTGCCGCAAGCATGTCTGTGCATTAGTCCTATCAATCTTCCATAATAGAGTGACAATCTGTACTTGGTGTTAAGGATGACTTTGTCTCTGCAACTTGATCCTAAGCATGCATACTACTTAACATTTGTGCACAATAAAGAAAAAGATAGTCTTATAAGACCAAAAAACTTTGTTCATTTTAGACATTTTTACATTTGCTTACTCTAAGGAAGTGTTGTAAGCATTGACAAGGTTTAGGTTATCCTTTCGTTGTATATACGCCTTGCATCCATCTAGCATCTTCAAAAGTCTTGTTGTTAAACTTAATAAGATACCTTAGGGTAATCTTACCGCCTCTCAATACCTTGTCTTCATGTCATAGAATGGACTCGGGCTGCAGCACCTCTTCTTTGTCCTCAATCTCCGGTGGTTCTTCAATAGTTGGTTCTTGAGGTGGCTCTCCTTTGTAAGGCTTTAGTAGGCTCACATGAAAAGCATTGTGTATAAGCCAATGACTGGGCAACTTGAGTTGATAGGCCATCTCATTGATTGGTCTAAGAATCTGGAAGGGACCACAGGAACTTTCTGCTAACTTAGCATAGTACTTTTGGTGTCCTGTAGGATTCTTGCCCATCGTGATCCTTAATCGAGCCTTGGGCAATTTAAGCAAGACCCAATCATTTTCTTTAAAGGCTTGGTCTCTTCTGTGATTATCAACAAACAGCCTTTTATCTTTGTTGTGAGATAGAGATAGAATCCTTAATCTTTTGGAAAGATTCTTGTAGGTCTCAGCTATACTCATCTACAGTAAAGATCTTCCCATGTACCTTAAGTAGCAGGGGCTTTTGGTTCTTCCTTTAATTACCTCAAAAGGTGCTTTTCCCGTGGAGGTATGTACAGTATTATTGTACGCATACTCCACTAAGGGTAAGTACTTCTCCCATTGGGACCTTTGATCTACTTCCATTACGTTGGCTTTTAGTAGATCAAGGATTGTTAGGTTAGCTATTTCACTTTGGTCATCCATTTGCGGGTGATAGGCCAAAGAGAAGTTTAGCCTTGTCCCTAAATTCTCAAAGAGACCCTTCCAAAAATTATTGGTCATCTAGGATCCCTATCCGACACTATGGACATTGGCAAGCCATGGTACTTGAAGATTTGTGATATGAAGAGGGTTGCCATTTGATGGGCTTTGATAGTCTTTTTGACAGGTATAAAATGAGCCTGTTCGCTGAACCTATCTACTATCCTCCATATTCCCGTATTCCCATGAATAGACTTAGTCAATCCAAAGATAAAATCCATGGATATTCTCTCCCATGGTGAATTAGGGATTGGCAAAGGTTGAAGCATCCAGGTTGCTTCCCTCTATCAAACTTCGTCTTTTGGCATACCACACATTTAGAAACATACTCTTGTATGTTTTCTTTCATGGCAGGCCAATAGAAATATGTTTCAATCCCTTTTAGGGTGGACTAGATTCCTCTATGCCCCTCATAAGGAGGAGCATGAGATTCATACAGTACTTTCTCACATAGTGAGTTAATAACGCATAGTCTATTGCCATAGAGAAGATAACCATCTTGTTAAGTAAATGATTCCTCTTTCTTCCCTAGTGCAAGGGCTGAAATCACATCTCTAAAATCGAGATCAATAGCGTACTCATCAATCATAGAAGATAGATCATTGTGAGTTGCTATGGAAACCACATTCACTCTTGGCCGTCTTGAGATTGCATCGACTACTTGATTATGCTTGCCAGCAATGTGAGCAATGTGAAAATGAAATTTCAAAATGAAATTTGCCCACCTTATTTGTTTGTCGCAAAGCTTGTCTGCGCCATGAAGTACTTAAGGCTTTGGTGATCCATCTGCAGAATGAAAGGAGTCCCCAATAAATAGTTCTTCCACAAGTCTAAGGCATGTAGAACTACAAGGAGTTCCTTTTCATATATGCCTAGAGCATGCTCAATAGGGTCAAGCCTATGGCAATCACCACAAGCGTTCCCTTCTTTGAGAAAAACAGCTATGGCGTGCCCTTCTTTGAGAAAAACAGCTCCAAGGCAATCACCACAAGCGTCACATTGGACCTCAAATGGCTTTGAGAGATCCGGTAGTGTAAGCACAGGTTGAGAGATAAGCTTTTCTTTAAGCTTCTCGAAAGCATTGTTCTCCTTGGAAAACCATGTATACCTAATGTTTTTCTTTGTTAGGTCGTGTAATGGTCTTGCAATTTGTGAGACTTTTCTATGAAGCGTCTATTGTATGCACACATACCTATAAAGCTTCTTAGTTCATATAGATTCCTTGGATTAGTCCATCCTTTTATTACCTCTAGCTTTGATGGATACATTTAATGTGACCTAAATATTGAATCTCTTGTAATAAAAACTCACTTTTCTTTCGATTAATATAAAGTTTATTCTCTCATAAGACTTGAAATATTACATGGAGGTGTTGCTTGTGTTTGTCTAATGAATTGAAGTAGATGATTATATCATCAAAGAACGCTCCAGTAAAGGTTCGGTGAGACCTAAATAGCTTCTCCATCAAGCGGTTAAATGTGGCTGGTGCATTGGTCAAGCCAAAAGGCATGACAATGTATTCATAAAGACCAAACGTAGTGCAAAATGCGGTCTTTACAATGTCTTGATCAGCTATCCTTATTTGATGGTAGCCACTTTTTAGGTCAATCCTACGGAAGTAGGTCGACCCTTGTAGTTTATCAAATAGGTCTTCTATCCGTGGAACGGGAAACCTATTTTTGATAATGATTCTATTTAATGCTCTATAGTTGACACACATACAATATGTGCCATCTTTCTTTTGCACTAATAATACGGGTGAACAAAATGGAGATGAGCTAGGCCTAACCATGCCCTTCTCAACTAACTCATGCACTTGCTGCATAATCTCCTCTTGTTGAGCTTGAGAAACTTTATAAGGAGGTTTATTACTTTGTGGAAGAAGTTCAATTGCATGGTCATCATTGCCTTGTTTAGGAGGTAGTTCACAAGGGATGTCATCAATAAAAACATCTTGAAATCCCTTGAGAAAATTGGATAACTCTAATTCCTTGTGATTGTTTATATTTTCTTTTACTAAAGCATTAGGTTCATTTTGAGAATCTTTAACAAAATCATGTACACGGAAATAGAGCTCTTTATTGACTTATTGAAATCTTGCGTATGTACAATGGGTATGGTGTTACCCAACTCTTTGGCATCTATGTACATATCTTTTTCCGTGAACCTAAACTAGATTTGCCTTTCATGGAATTTAACATTGGCAACCATGCGATCAAACCATGGTGCCCCTAGGATTACATCCTCATGTTTGAGAGGAGAGATAAAGAAGTCCTCTTTGTCAACATAGCTTTGGACATGGAGCCTCAATTTCCCAATTAAGGGAGTGACTGAATCTTCTTGCCTCTTGAAGGCACCATCGGCGGGTAGGACATCTCCCATCTCATAGGCTTGGATGCTTAGCTTGGTGGCCAACTCTGTGGATATGAGATTGTGAGTAGAACCAGGGTCAAAGAGAATGAAAGCGTTATGTTCTCTTACCTTTCCCCAAGCATGGCATAGCGGAGTTACTTTGTGATGAGAATCCTCTTCTTGGATTTCGACCAAGGTAGCTCTAGGAGGCTCATGTTGTGTATTTTTGTGGGGACAAGCATGATAGGCATGCCCTTGCTCCCCGCACTTGAAACAACGGTTATCTTTACGATAACACTCAAGCTCTTCAGGAGAGAGTTTATTTTTGCCTTTATAAACTCCCTTCTCCTTAGCTTTGTTGTTGTTGGCGTTGCCTTTGAGAGACTTTTGGACATTGTCCTTCCCCTTGGGCTCATTATTACGGTCTTTTTTCTCCATGGGCTTAAGATTTCTCTTAGCCCCTTGTTGGAAATTGATTCATGAAGCCACCATGGTATGGTGTATGACCGCAGATATGGTGTGTGGCCTTTGGGAGTTGACATACTCCATCATATCTTCAGTTAGACCCGCACAAAATTGTTGTTTTTGCTCTCGAAAATCCATCTTTTTGAAGATAGTGTCTTTGAGATGTAAGTCACAAAACTTGTCTACATATTTGTGAATAGATTCGTAGGGAGAGAGCTTCAAGCTTCACCATTCGGTGAGTACTTTGTCTTTGGCATCGGTAGCCAGAAACTGCTTCATGATGGAAGCTCTTAAATCTTTCCATGCTCGTGGAGCTTCACCGTTTGCCCGTAGGCTAGACCACCATCGTCTCATGGACTTTTGAAAATGCATAACGACATGGTGTAGCTTAGAGGACTCCGTGAAGCCCTCATCTCCAAACGCCACATCGAATTTTTGAATAGACTTTGTCCGTAGCACCAAAGGTACGATCGTAGGTAAGAAAAGAGATGTTTTTCCTTTCCTCTTTGAACTTTTTGACCTTGAACAACCTCTTCCACGCGGCATAGGATTTCCTATGGCCTCTTATTTTTGGTGGTTCAAAAGTTGCACTATCACTTTCTTCAGAGGAGGAAGAATTTGAGGAGGGTGGAGAAGAGGGTGACCTCTTTCTCACCTTTTTCTTCCTTTGTTCCTCCTTGTCTGCACCATCACTTTCTTCATGAGAGGAAGAGGATGAAGAAGATGGAGAAGAGGGTGACCTCTTTCTCGCCTTTTTCTTCTCTTGTTTTCTGTCATCCCTCTTTGAATTATGGTGTGGAGAAGTGTGTGATGATGGTCTTCTCCGTTTAGGGGGTGTTGGAGAGCGTTTTGCCCACCGTCTTTGTGGATCCATCTTCGCCAAAGTGGCAGGAGACTCACTTCTTTCTCGTTCTTTTGGTGGGGGCTCTACCATTGAAACTTGAGTTCTCCTTTGAGAAGGAGATGTGTCATCAAGTAGTAGATTTTTGAGCCCTTCGTATGGATCCTCTTCTTCTTCCCTAATCGGAGAGAGGCCTCTTTTGGAAGTCTCACAAGGACGCTTCATAGGGGCCCTCTCTTCTTGGTGGGAGTTTGGAGAATCCCATGAGCACGTAGCTGCCATTTCACTTCACTTGGAGGGATGGATTGCCCATGGCTTGTTGAATCCTAGAAACAAGGTAGTTAACAAGCATAGGTGCATCATTAGTAGCCTGCTCATTAGCAAAATCAAAGCTATCAACATTAATTTCACTCTTTTTACTATTGTCATCCATTCTAACAATTTTTAGGTGTAAAAAAAATATTGGTGTACTTTGGCACTTCAAGCCCTAGTTGCTTACTCCTCTTAACCCCTTTAGAAAAGCACTCAAGCTCCTGTACTCGTGGCTTGAATATCATTAATTGCAAGGAATAGAAGAGAGGGTCTTTCAACACCAAAACAATACCGGCTCTTGTCAAGCTTCTAATAGCTCAATAGTGGTTAAGCTGTAGGCAAAGCCGTAGGCAAGCCCCGTAGGACTCCACTATTAAGACCATAGCTCTCGACGGTGATGCCCCGCTATCTGCACAAAGCAGGCACACTGCAAGGCTGAAAAAATCCCTATTCTACTTATTCAATTGCAATTAATAATACCAACCATTTATAGTTAGCTTGAGGACCTCTCTTCTTGATCAAGAAAAGAGAAACCTTGTGCTTTAATACCAATGTAACATTTAATGGTCTGGTAACTTGTGTGTAGCGGAAAATAACATAGACATAGTGAGCATTACATTAGAATAGATTTCTAATGAGCATAGCAAGAGTGCTTGGATGGAGAGAGCAACAAAAGCATAACACCTAGTTGGATAGGCATAAACAATACTTCAAAAAGGGAAAGAAATTAAGCTATTGACAACAGTTGAGGACCGTATTTACATGGAGCCGTTCCCCCCTGCAAAAGTCTTTGTATGAAACCTTGTGCTCTGATACCAATGTAACACTTAATGGTCTGGTAACTTGTGTGTAGTGGAAAATAACATAGACATAGTGAGCATTATATTAGAATAGATTCATAATGAGCATAGCAAGAGTGCTTGGATGGAGAGAGCAACAAAAGCATAACACCTAGTTAGATAGGCATGAACAATACTTCAAAAAGAGAGAGAAATCAAGCTATTGACAACAGTCAAGGACCGTATTCACATGGTCCCCCCTTCAAAAGGCTTTGTATTATAGGTTTCCCCCATCAAGGGAGACATTTTACTATACAATACTTTGTGCTCCTTCAATAACTTGCCGGTGCAATGAAGATGGAAGCTTCAAGCACCAAGCTCACACTTGTAAAACACAACATCAATTTCCTCACGGTCTCAGACCCAAGACCGCACACACCTTTGAAGATGGTGAGAGCTAGCAGGGTATGAGAGTTGTTGGGTTCAAGACCTCATTTAGTTGTTTTGGTGTCAGCCTGTGGGAAACGCCCCTAAGACATGCAGTTCAGAGTCAATTATTTGTAGAACTTTGCATGGTAAGTTCACCCTCTATATGTAAAGAGGCTTTTAATCATAATACAACAACATGTTAATTTTTTGAAGCCTATCAATCTCTGCTCTCTCTCTCTCTCTCTCTCTCTCTCTCTCTCTCTCTCTCTCTCTCTCTCTCTCTCTCTCTCTCTCTCTCTCGTTCTGCTTACACACTCTCCATGGCCTGCATCTGGTACCACCCACCTTAGCTACACCCATCATATGGTATCAAAGCCCAGGTGGGTAGGTGAAGAAGCCTCTGTGCACGACATTGCAAAACGCTGGAGAAAATGGGCTACAGGAGGGCCTTGAAGGAGCAAAGTGTTGTTGGTTGGTGATTGTAGCAAGGCAAAGGCTGTTGCATATCAAAACACTGTGGAACTTGGAGGTTTTTCTAGGTGTTGCAGGCGAGGAGCTTCAAGTGTTGGCAAGGCAAGGTGTTTCAAAACGCTACAGAAGACACATGCAAAGTCGGCAGAGAGGCTGCTTGGTGATGTGTACAAAGGTTGAAGGCAGCATATCGAAAAGCAGCTGGCGCAGAGGGGCGCAGGCAGGTAGAGCTTCTAATCGCCTCCAAAGGGCAGTTGTAAAGCATATTTTTCAAAACACTGCCGCCAGTGGTTGCATTAGTCGGTATAATAACACTGCAACCTTGTTTAGCCTCTCAAAATACTAGGAGGAGTCCTCCGTGTGGTTGATTTGGAGCACACGGTGTGGTTTTAGTACGCAATATCTCCAAAGCGAGCACACTTGAAGGTTTAAGGATTTTTTTTTTGAGAGTTTTTGGGCAAATTTACGATGTATATCCAGTGAGATATTACCGCATTGGGAAGCTACAAGATTACTGCCTTGAATACACCCAGCAAAATGAGGCAAGTGATTCACACCATGAAGAAGTACTGAATCACGGAGTTTTATGAGCTTCACATAATCAAGATTAGCTTGATGGCAAATAGTGATTTCTCAAGGGTTTTGCTTCGATAATATTTTACAAGGCTTTGCAAACTATGTTTCTAGTTCCATGTCATAGTTATTGTTCAAGGATTTGTCTCTTGTTAGTACAATTACATATATATTTCCTATCAAAAGCCTTATTGTAGCCTATAAATTGTCAATTATTGCCATGATAAACAATTTTTTACGGGTTCAACACTGCCACACCTGAGTGGTAGGACCTCCCAAAATACCGTTTTTTATTCTCAGCCCATTTTTTGTTCTACTTCTCATGAGGTTACTGGGTACACCTTAAACCCAAGGTTTGGCAGTGAACCAAAGACTCCACTCATTGGTAGCTAACTTATTTGACCTACACCCCATCTATTCAAGGGGGGGTTTATTGACCTAGCACCAGGTTATGGATACACCAAAATCCTTGGTTGTGGGAGAACCTAAAACTCTCGGTTGACGATGTTGGGAAACAAGCAAGCTGGAACACCTCTATAGCGATGTCACCCAAGGCGTTGAAAGAGAACTACAAGACATTAAAAGCTTTGCAAAATCCCTTTGAAACACCACAAGTCCAGCAAGAGTATTCTCCTTGGGAATTTACTGGCCGTCGCCCACCCAAGAGACTATGTCACATAGGAGCAAAACCCTGCCAAAGCATGGATTTACAACACACGCTGACCAATGCATATGAAAACAAGGGCCTCCCCTTTCACCATTGGACATCACAAACCCACAACTTCAACATCAATTCCACAATTCATACACACATGCCCTCCAAATCTGTCTGCACACAATTTGCCACTAGGCTGCCATAGCCATAATCCTGCAGAGAACTAGTCATAACCTGAAGAGAACAACTCCAATTGGGGCACTTTAAATCTTGAGAGAAAGCTTGAAAAATTACTGGCAAGAAAACTGAAGATGACCAAATTTTAATCTACATGCCGCTCTATGCAAAATTGATGCGAACAGGGAGTTGTCCTGGTATGACTACACGTAGAGTAGGCAAGGCGATGGCAAAAACTGCAACAGAACCCATCAAGGAGGAAAAATGAGCTCAAACATGAAAATTTATGATATTTGACTGAAATTTTTTAAGTTTGTACATGAGTTTAAGTTATATACAAGTCTCACTTTAATAAACTCACTCACGGGCACTTACAGTAGCCCGACAGCTGTCGCTAGACTATTGACTTGCAGTGCATGTACATGTGCTTGCTAAAGCAATCTAAAAAACCCACCAAAAAGAAAGCCCACACACCCTTTTGACATCGGGCATCATGTCCGTATGTACAAATTTACAAAAAACGGGGTGTCAGAAATGCACCCAACAACGAGTACACCATAAACTCGAGGTATCATGAGAGTGGCATGTCTAGTTCCAGCTTGAGGGGGATTGTTGGGTTCAAGCCCTCGTTTAGTTATTTTGGTGTCAGTCCATGGGAAACGCCCCTAAGGCATGCATTTTAGAATTAGTTATTTGTAGAACTTTGCATGGCAAGTTTACCGTTTATATGTAAAGAGGCATTTAATCATAATACAACAGCGTGTTAATTTTTTGAAGCCTATCGATCCCTGCTCTCTCTCTCTCTCTCTCTCTCTCTCTCTCTCTCTCTCTCTCTCTCTCTCTCTCTCTCTCTCTCTCTCTCTCTCTCTCTCTCTCTCTCTCTTTGCACACTCTCCATGGCCTGCATCCGGTACCACCCACCTTAGCTGCACCATCAAGAGTAGATCAAGAGGAAGAAGTATTTTTACGAGAAAGAAGTATGTCTCCTCACATAATCACTCATAATAGCTTAGCATAGCTTAGTAATTAGCATGGTAGAGGAGATGAGCATGCATTGGAGCTTGGCTCTTGGTTGAATTTGCATCACAAAGCCACGAGTTGTGGGTGCAAGCCTCCCTTCTCACAAGCTTGGAGTAGGAGATAGTCTTCCTTACTCCACACATGAGATTGTGTGAGTCTATAAGTGATAATGCCTTGCCAAAATTTGCCCCCTCTCTCTCTTGGTCGACCCCTCTTGCTTTTTACTCATGTTGGCGTCCCAGTGGACCTTGCAAAGCTTAGCTAATGATAATTAAGAAGCATAAGTGATAGCCGTGTGACATGTGTCCCCCTTTCCCCTTTTGTGAGAGCTTTAGGTATTTAATTAATGCAATTAAGCTCTCATTGGACCCCTTAGTCTTTTGGCCAATAGGAATTAGGCAAGCCATTGGGTTGTTGAATGCTCATTGGACCCCATGGGAGACTGTCCAATAGTCTTCTAGAGAGCTTATTTTCTATTGGTTCTTTTATCAAGTGTTTTTTAAATGAATTAAACTAAATGTACTATAGCCTAATTCTCATTGGTCCACCTCTATGGCCATCCAATAGGATTTGAAAGCACCTTGGGGGCAACTGGACTAGGGAGCTGACATGTGTCCCCTATTCCCTTTGTGTAAAGGGAGTTGCTAGAGAGAGTGTGTGTGTGTTTCTCTCTCATCCCTACCATTGGACCTAACCTTTGAATTTTGGAACCTTAGAATTTTTGAAGTCTTAATGGCTGACCCTTAGGGTCTTTGAAACCCATTGTTGCACATTTCTCTTTTGCAGATGCCCCCCCCTTTGGATCCCTATTTTCCCTCCTTTGGATCCCTACTGTGACCGGTCTGCCAGCTTAACCAATATTCTAGCTTTTTCTCCCCTGTTACTTCCCCTTATTAAATGATCAGTTTAACATGAGAAAATCATTTAGGAGAATTAGATATTAGTGATTATGACACTCCCCTTTGTGGATTGATCATGCACTCAGGGCATGGCACTTCCCTAAACACTATCTGTCAGCTCTTACTCACCGCATCACTCCGAGGGGAGGTTTGTTACCATACATATGTGCTAGTGTTGTGTGAACACACTTAGGACCGTCAAGGAATTTTTCCCTCACTATGAGGTTCTTTCCCATGTGCATTGTATATATGCCCATCACTAAACGGCTAACTTATCTTTCAATTATGCACTAAGCAATACTAATCTTTGTTTCGTGCCTTGAACTTCTTCGTCTTTTGCAAGTTGTGTGTGCTTCCCTGCAACCCTATTTCCAATAGCTAGGTACGTAGAGTCTAATACAAGGTTGGTTTGCAAAGGGAGTCGGTGACTATGCCTCTTCAATGTGGGGGAAAAAGTGTTGGTTCTTTGAGTAGACTAAATAACTTGCTCTTAGATAATCAAGACCTTGACAAAATTAGGATTCGTAGCCATGCTCCCCTACGTGGTAGAGCTAAGTTTTTTTTCTCATTTTGTTATAATTGCAATTTCCAAATACAAGAATTGTGCCGCATGCAAAGAGGGAATTGATGGACCTTATGGACTACCAAAACAAGCCTCTTAGTGTGTGTATCTAGAGGGGTAATTACACTGATATCAAAGTGTGGGTGGGTTGCCAAGCCTCACTCTATCTTATTGCAAAAATAGCAAGAACCACAAACATCATTTTCAATTCGTGGGACGTGTTGATGTGACTAGTGCATGGAGGCTACAAGAGTTTTTCAATCTCTTGGAAAACACACTCTATCCCAATATACTTCAATGGCTACACTCAGTTTCATGTCAAACAACAAAAGCTTCATTAGGAAAATTTTGAGCTCATTTTTGGGCCTTTTAAGAGTGCCACATCATCAAAGTTGTACAAAAGAAAGCAACCCGGTAGACCCCTCTAAATATTGCTTAGAACCCCATGATATGACCTATCATTGGAAAGTTCTTGAAAAATGGATTCTAAAGAGCCAAGGTCCGAAAATTTTGGATGACTTCTATGAAAGTTATGCCATTTTTTTTCAATCAGCCAGGTTTTGTTACCGTTACGATAATCTAAAATCACCTTTTTCTAGATCTACATGAAGGCAATGTCCGATACATGCATGCTATATATCAATAGACAGCATTTGAAGAGTAGATTCTAAATATCCAACCTTCGACAAGTTTGGATCTTATTTGCAAAAAATTTACCGATCCCCACTTTTTGAAAGCTATGCCACATCAACAATTCTTACAAGGCCCATTTTTGAGTCCAAACTTTCCTAATGCATCACATCAGCAAGCAAATCAACATAGCTCACTAAGATTCCAAGCTCCAAGATCTCATTCTTCCCCTCGTGGCAGTAATTGAGTATCTTGCTCTTGTCCTCGGTGACTGAGTATCCCACAAATGTGGATTGAAGATTGGAGATGACAATGCCAAAACTCTTTGACTTCAAAGTGAGGAAACCTATGTAAAATGTCTCTTCAAATGTCTACATGGAGGAAGAGGGCAAAAACACCAGCTGTGATAGAATCCATACAGAACTTTGTTTGAGGATTGGCTAGATATATCATAGCATAAGACTTTTTTCCCTCCAAGATGTACCCGATTGCTGCACCTCATGAAAGGTATTGATGCATGTGAGCATCATTTGGACTATCTTAAGAAGCATGATACATGCCAAATTTGGTATTTTGTGGTATGTTTATGTCGTGGTGGTCTCTTTGCCACAAAGTGGAAGCATTGGTGATAGAGACTTGTAGGATCTTTTGATGGCTTATGAATCATATTTTCAAAGGTGGATGTGGCTATGTTCTTGATGAACACTCCATTGTCCTTCTTTTGCTTGGATCTCATGGAACACCCCTTTATAGGCAGCTTTAAAGTCATAGCATCTCAAGTAAATAGCTGAATATTGACCTTGCTTGTGCAATGTTGTTGTGTTTTAAAGTGAAAATCAAGGTCATTTTCATATTCTTTTAGGTCAAACAAACATTTGGTTTAATTTTGGAATTTTTTCTTTTTCTTTGTTTTTGCGCTTTCTGGTACTTTTTGATGAAAAGCAGGTTTGTTTCCTAGCTCACGTAGGCCAGGTGAAGCCGTGGTTCAGTTTTAGAAATTTTACTTTTTTTTAGCTTTTTGTGCTTTTTTCCTTTTTGTGCTTTTTGCATTCTCCGATGTGCTTTTTAATCTTGTCGAAACTCAACATTATTATTTTTAATCATTGTGTATACATACAAAATGGTCATATGATGGAGAAATGGGTTAAATAGAATTTTTATGAGGATCATGGTAGGGCATCATGTGCAGTCTAGCTCACTTATGGTCACACTAGTTGCCCAGATACCGTTTTATTGAGCATGTTGTAGCATGAAAATTGAATGGTATGATCAAGAGCCAACTTCTAAAAGCACACACTGTTTTAGCAAAGGGGAGATCTTTCCCCAAATTCTTGGGGCTATTCATGGCAAGAGAGAGGGCGCCCTATTTCTACTTGGGACACACTCCAGCTTGCATATAAGGAGCATTAGGCCTCATTTTTGAGAGCTGATGGATGCATAGAATACTGTGAGACTCTACGTACATATTATACAAAGGTGGTGCAAGCTCTCCATCACTATCTTTATAAGGATATCTCTTTATTTTGAGGGAAGAAGAAGAAGAACAAGAACTATCTCTTTACTCTCTTACTATATTCCCTTCTCTTTTCACAGTGAATGCACTTTACATGAACTTCATGGTGGAATCCTTTATGTGGCTCTCATCACTGTTCTCTTGTGGAAAAGAAGAAGCCTTTTGATCACTAGTAATCACTCATTATTAATGGCAAGAAGCTCTAAACTCCATATCCGTATCATCTCTTTCTCTCTCTACTTTTGTTTTCATTACACATAGAGAAACTATGCTCTTGATAGATGTTTTTCTATGTACATAGGTATGTATGGGCTTGTCAGAAGTGTAGAAGGTTGATTTATGCTTGTCTTATCATGTTCAGTGAATTGATATATGCATACGGTGTGTTTATGATCATGTAGGTATATAAAAAGCACATGTCGCTTTCACGTCATGTAGGTGGTGAAGAGACTATTTTGACTATATCTCCCAAACCGTTATGAATCTGGTCGAGCCCTTTGAATCAAAGATTAAACACATTTTTTAGAGAATTTTTATTTCATTTTTCATGTGAAAATTATGCTTGAGTGAAGAGTTATGGTCAAAATACAGCTTGCTACCCACTTCACATTGTCAATATTTTGGACTCCAAGCTTCTTGGAGAGCTACTGTATAGACTTATTGGATGGAGAATCCCACTTGTCAAAATAAATAACTTAGTTATGAATGCTAATAAATTTATTTATACAACCATTATCATTTTATGAGTGTATCTATTAATGGTTTTTTGTACATAATTACTTATACGTGTAAGAGTGCTACCAAGGGAGGGGTACCACTTAGAGTCATAGATTTGTGGTGACGTATATATATGCTTTATAGTTTGTTTTGATTGACTTGATTCGACTTGTTTGATGTCCATAAACTTACGTTTTGATGCATGGTTATCTAACCTAGATTGTATGGATAGTTTCGCATAAAATGGCTTTCTTTTCGCATCATAGTTGTTAGCATGAGTCTCATATGGGTGAAGTGCATGGCAAGGTGATAGTCTATGTTACAGGGTTGAGCTTGATGGTATGAGGTCAAATACTCTCTTTTGTATGAGGGGGGTTTTTATAGTATCTGTCACATAAGAGGTTGTCAATCTCTTGTTTGAACACAACACACTATGTGGACATAGTCTATGAACTCTCTAACTGCTGCTGAAAACCTAAATTCTATCTCTTTGATTCTGTAAGATCCCTCCCTAAGCCCTAGAGCCATTCATAAATTTTTTCAGCTTAGAAAATAATTTAGAAAAAGCAAGACCGACAAAGAAGTCATGCGGACAACGAGAATTTACTCCAGAATGAAAAGACAAGGATATTTTGGATAAGAAATTACGTCATCCTATGTTTTTCCAAAAAGATTAAGATTATTTTTATAATTCTTTGTAAAGATCCACGTGGGAACTGATCTAGATCGGGAACTGGGAGAAAAAGGGACTAACTTGATTGAAAGATAAAGTTAAGAGATAAGAACTAAGAAGAAAATTGGGGTCCAATAGGAATTAAGACGAGAATTGGGGTCCAATAGCATTTGAGAAGAGAATTGGGATCCAATAGAAAGTAAGAAGAGAATTGGGGTCCAATATGATTTGAGAAGAGAATTGGGGTCCAATAGAAATTAAGAAAAGGATACCCACCATTTCCTATATAGGCACCCCCTCTCCTTTGTAATTTTACACACACATTATTGCTAAGCTATTTGCATACTTTTCATGCTCAAGATTATGCTTAAGTAAATCAAGGTCTCTATTAAACCTTGCTCTTGCTCTCTCCCTCTCTTGAAGGCCAAACCCTTGAGGGTTTTGTGAAGAATCTCCTCTCTCCTTCCTCTTCATCGTAAATCTCTTTCCTTCCTCCTTGAGCCTCACATCTCTTCAAGAAGGACTTCAACCCCACTTCCCTCTTGTTTAGAGGAGGTAATCTTCATTTATAGTAGGATTAATTAATCCATGTGTTTTAATACTAGGAAGGTTTATGTACATCATTTTAGGTTTAAGCTTTAATGGTAACTAGGGTTAAGTATTAATGGTAGTTATGCATCATTAAGTTAAGCTTCAAAGGTATATTTGCACTCGTAAACTAAGCTTAATAGTAACTTTGCACTTAGATGTAAGCTTTAGTGACTACCTTGTATTTTGAGGTTTAAGCTTTAATGGAAACCTCGCAATTAGGGTTAAGTGATAGGAGTATCTATGCATCATTAAGTTAAGCTTAAAAGGTAAATTTGCACTCATAAGCTAAGCTTTAATGGTAACTTTGCACTTAGATGTAAGCTTTAATGACTACCTTGCATTTTTAGGTTTAAGCTTTAATGGAAACCTCACAATTAGGGTCGAGTGATAAAGAGTATCTATGCATCATAAAGTTAAGCTTCAAAGGTAGATTTTCTCTCGTAAGCTAAGCTTTAATGGTAACTTTGCACTTAGGTGTAAGCTTTAGTGACTACCTTGTATTTTAGGTTTATGCTTTAATGGAAACCTCGCAATTAGGGTTAAGTGCTAAGAGTATCTATGTATCATTAAGTTAAGTTTCAAAGGTAGATTTGCACTCTTAAGCTAAGCATTAATGGTAACTTTGCACTTAGGTGTAAGCTTTAGTGACTACCTTGTATTTTAGGTTTAAGCTTTCATGAAAACCTTGCAATTAGGGTTAAGTGCTAACAGTATCTATGCATCATTAAGTTAAGTTTCAAAGGTATATTTGTACTTAGGTGTAAGCTTTATTGTCTATCTTGTATTTTAGGTTTAAGCTTTAATGGAAACCTCGCAATAAGGGTTAAGTGCTAAGAGTATCTATGCATCATTAAGTTAAGTTTCAAAGGTAGATTTGTACTCTTAAGCTAAGCATTAATGGTAACTTTGCACTTAGATGTAAGCTTTAGTGACTACCTATATTTTGGTTTGAACTTTAATGGAAACCTCGCAATTAGGGTTAAGTGCTAAGAGTATCTATGCATCATTAAATTAAGTTTCAAAGGTAGATTTGCACTCTTAAGCTAAGCATTAATGGTAACTTTGCACTTAGGTGTAAGCTTTAGTGACTACCTTGTATTTTAGGTTTAAGCTTTAATGGAAAGCTCGAAAACTCATAAATTATAGGATGACCTTCTAGGTTCTTAAATGGAAATCTAGGCACCATAAGAAAAGAGTAGTTGTCTAAGCTTGATAGAAGTAGTTCAATTTTTGGTATTGAAGAGTATTTCTAAAGTTGTCAATTTCAAGTTTGTTTGCAAATACGGGATGGGGGAGATAGGGGATAACTTCGCGGAATTGATCTCCATGTTGTTTAAACCGAAAACTCTACAAGCTTCCATGGAGATGCCCCATGGATGGCAAAGGATTGCAAAAACCTGGGAATCGACAGAACGGGGATTGAACTTAAAAAGTTGGTATTTCCAAAGAGACATTAATCATCAAATGCCTATGGCAAAAACTCGCTTGTATTTTCTAAATAAACTTGGCTGGCAGATAATGAACGAAAGTAGGAATTAAGGTTGATAAATGAATGAACCTGAAAATTACCAACTAGGAGTTAAAAAGGAATCTCGAGAGGTGATAGGGATAGCCCATTGCAAAACATAGATTTAACTAGGAGTTTTGAAGATTGTCTGGAAATGATCGAAAACCAAGATGGATCTTCTTGGGGTCAATTTGATTGAAAGGCCGGTCCATTGAGAGGATTCTCTTGGGGAACTAGGGTAGTGTAACCAGCAAGTTGTTATACCTATGTCATTCATGCCCAAGGGATAAGGGATGAATGGGTTTGTTTTATTTTTGCCCAGCCGAGTGAAGTACCCGCGGTATGTTATTGGAAATCGGCCATAATCTGGGTATGGCCTCATACCAATAGTTGGATGAGAAGGTCATATTCAGGGAGGATAATGTGAATTTAATTAAGGAAATTTGTACGACTTGATTTCTTAAAAAGTAACTGGAAAGGCTAGGAATATAGGGGCTATCATGTGCATCTGTCACCAGATGGTGCTATACCTCTCGAAATAATATACTTAGGAAGGAATGACTAAATTACTTAATGAGCCTTTCCCAAACACTTAATTCTCGAAAATATTGTGAAGGTGTTGCCATTTTGATGGCTTGTAACCGATTATCTTGGCCTGAAGTGGGAGGCAAGATGAATTGGTTGAAACTAAATGTGTTGCATGATTAGTTAAGAAACTAGTTACAAGCTAATTATAGCAGATAAAGGAAAGGAAATAACTTAAAAGTTTCTAAATAAAGATCTGGTGGAAACAACCAGATGAATTTCCCTGAACAAGGGTATGCAACAGATTGCATGTTGCTTGTTGTTTGATGATTTCTGATAGACTGCTATCTTCTTGATATTGTAGTGGTTAAGTACTACGTCAGGAAGGGATTTTCATGAAATGGTTCGGTGGGGTGGCGGATCCGGAGGGTCAGATGGTCGGATGTTCATTTAAATTTTTTTATGTTAAACGCTAGGACTACGTGGGATAAAAATGGGTAATCGGAGACAAGCGGGACCAAGTAGGATTGCAAGATCCCTCTTCTTAGGGGAAAGTGATAACTGTCGTGCCTGCTTGTCAGGAAAAAGGGGTTATCGCCATGAACCAAGGGAGAACAAGAAAGTAAGAGCAGATCTTCAAGTTAAAAATCAAGAGAATCAAGACTAAGGACCACCATTTTGGGTGCACAAAGCTGTCAAAGACAGATTGATTATGAGAAGCAGATAGAATCGTTGAATGAAGGGATGTATCCCCTTGGGTTGGCATTCGAGATAGACCGGAGTCCTGTCTGAGTGTCGGTCTCAAGTGGGAGAGTTACCTGTAGATAGATCTACGTCATTCCCTGGAACGGTCTGGAGGACTGAGGGATGTGAGTAGGGTCGAGTCTGGGTATGGCCCTCACAAGTGGTATCAGAGCCTAATTTTGAATCTTGGACCTTGAAATTTAGAATTTTGGATTTAATGTTAATGCATGAGAGAAAAACAACTCATTCTAGCACCCAAATTTCAATTGTATTACAAAATGAAGTCTTGAGTTTCCAATAATTATTCAAAAAAAGTTTCAAGATGGCTTGGGATCTGCCAAAAAGAAATTCAACGGATTATCTATGAGAGGATGGAAATTGCGATGCTAGAGCGAAGGCTCGCTATGTTGGAACATTTTAGGAAGCTCATAAATGAGAGATTTATGAAGGTTGGAATTTATCATGATTGGAAGATTACATGGAATGGCAAGGATGGCATTTTTGTTTACATCAATACAATGAAAAATTGAGTACTTATCCACTGAATTGAAGAAGTCTTGTTGAGCGCAAGAGTTGCGGATTTTCCAAGTTTTCTATTGTTAGGACATCATGAGAATTCAAGATTACTGTAAATCGTACCAAGATAATCTTCAAATAGAAGGATTTTTTTGATCAAGTGAAGAATTGGATTGCCAAATTGCAAGTCATAAGAAAGAATTTTAAGAGTGCAAGTGATGACCAAGTGTTTCTTTTAAGGCCGACCAAAAGAAATCCCTTAAAGATGGGAAAGTACAAAAGATAAGCTCACAAATTCTGCGGATCATTCAAAGACTTGAGAAGAATAAGAAAGCAAACTTATGAGTTAGCCAAGAACTTTAAAGTCAGAATCTTTACTCAAGACTATTGTAGATGAAAGACCATTTGTAGAAATTAAAAGTACACAGTAAAGAGAAGTCATTAAAAACTCATTGGCATTTGAAGAAGAGAGACTGCCATTTGAAGAAAAGGAAATACTGACAATACTCAAATTTTTTTAAAAGGGTTATTTCTTCAATTAAAGCCAAAAAGGATTACAAGGGAGGCAGGAAGTAATTACGGAGAGGCAAGAAAGTTTACAACTCATGAAGATCCTCTAATATATGGTCACATAACCAAGTATCACAAGCGCCGCACATGTTAGGACACTCACCCTCTGGAATGCTTCTATGAGAAACAACTTGAGCAATTTCTTGGGTGTGAGTTGAGAAAAGAAAAGGACCTCTAAGAGGAAGACTCCAGATGATATCGAGGCAAATCTTGGAATGGGGGATAAATTGCACAAGCAAGAACAAGCTTGCAGAGAACCCATGATCTCGTGTCCTTTTGACACAGTAGTATCAAGGGCCAAGTCCCAGAGCCTCTGTAACCATAGCAAGTCGGGTATTGTTGCGAAAATGGTCTCTACCCTAGAGAGTCACTCTTGTGAGATGTCGCTATGTCTTCCATATCGTCTGGCCGACACAAGAATTTGGCTGAGGAATGAGGAGATCTTTGTATCGCTCTAAGAATTGTCTTTTAACTACTTCATTTGCACTCTGCAAGTGAGAGATGCATACAGGAAGAACCAAGTCTTCTTGCCAAGATGCCATCAGATAAGAAAATGACTAAGTTACAAGAGAGTGAAGATCGCAAAAACAAAGAGGATAACAAATGTTGATAAAGAAGGGATTACTAGTTGCTTATAAAGAGAAAGTAGCGTATCAAAGAAGCCACAAACATGATGACTTATTCAAAAAGATAAATTATTAAGAAAGATTTTCCATGACTCCAATATTATATTAACAGATTTTTGGGGATGAGGAAGTGTAAGAGAGAAGTCAAGTTGAAAGCGTTAACAAGAAGTTAAGTCGCAAGACGTATCCAAGAAGCTTCATCAATTACGTATTTTATTCGAGTTGAGGACAGCTCTTTCTTTTTTGTTGGGGAGAGATGATGTCTTCAATGAATCAAAGACCTCTTGATCTGCAGTCCTGTCCTCATCAACCCTCACTAATTCACTCCATAGCTCTTCTTTACCCGAGAAGTTCAACAAGAAATTCATCTAGACCCCTATTTTAGAACTCTCTGCAAGAGATTCAAGCTCAGAACCCGAGGGAACACTTAACTGACTATACCTTAGCAGATGGTTTTCTTTACTACCTAGAAAGCTTCAGTCCCTAGATATTCCTTAGATGACGTGGAATAGCTGAGTATGGATTTTGTCACTGGTCTTCCAAAGACAACTGGAAACTATGATTCTATTTTTGTCGTAGTAGATAAGCTCACTAAGGTGACTCATCTAATTCCAGTCAAGCAGACAGCCACCGTCATCGACATAGCCCAATTATTTATCAACAAGGTAGTAAATTACGTGGAATCCTTGCAAGAATCATCAGAGATCGGGATTCCAAAATTAATTCTAAGTTTTGGCAAGCCATGTTGCGATCTCTGGGTACCCAACTGAATCTCAACTCAGCATATCATCCGGAGACTGATGGTCAAACTGAATGAGTGAATCAAATCATTGAAGATATGCTTCGAGCATATTGCAGCCAGAAGCCCCAGCAATGGATCAAGTTTCTTTCCCTAGTTGAGTTTTCTTATAACTCTTCTCACCGTCGCAGCCTCGGAATGTCACCCTTTAAAGCCTTGTATGGTCAGGAATGTTTAGTCCCTCTTTGATTAGCCGACCCAACTCTTCATATTCCTGCCGCTAAGTCTACCCTGGAAGAGATGGATCATCAACTTCTAGTCATTAGAGACAACTTGAAGAGAGCTAGTGATAGGTAGAAGAGCTACACTGATCTTCACCGCTTCGCTAGAAGCTTTAGGGAAGGCGAACAAGTTTTCCTCAGAGTCAAACCCAAACGTAGCTCCTTAAAGCTAGGGAAATTCTGTAAGCTTGCATTCAGAGATTGTGGGCCTTTTGGAATCAAATCAATATCTCCCTTTTGTCCAAACCCTTGATCGTATTTTTTGGTTGGTTCTTTGCAACAACTTATAATTATTCTTCAAGATATCGATGGCACTTTTGATGAAATTTTTATGCGGAGGTAATCAATCATCATATTTATGGAATTCAAGCATCTCTAGTCAGTCAATTCTTTTGAGATTCAAATCGTCTATCATGTTTTACAAGTCTAGTTGTTATGATACGTGAAATATCTGATTGCCAAGTGAAAGACGAGGCAGTAAGCTAAAGACAAAAGAGAAATAAGGATGGAGGAAATAAATTGGGTATACAAGGGAGGAGATATTGCAAGATTAATTGAAAGATCAGTATGAAATCCTTAACTGTCAAGAACATGGTATCAGTTGGATGATATCAATAGAAAAATGAGTCAACGCTCAAAAAAAAAAAAAAAAGTTAAAGTCTAGGTAAGAATGGTAAGACTTTTACATAGCGTATTGAGTCTAGATAGAGAGCGAAGTGAAGGAATCATCTTTAGACCTCACAAGAGAAACACAATCTGGTCACACCAAAGGAAAAATACCTAGTTGAGTAAGATCACACTCAGTAATTAAAGTAACCCCGAGTCATTAAGACGTCTTTATTATTAAGACTTTTGAGTTAGCGCTAAAAAATGCAAGAGAACTGTATCATTCAAGGTCCATACCAGTTTCACTATCCTTTAATCTAAATACCCTAAAGTTACTGACCATCTTCAATCATAAGTTGACCGAAGATCGAGTCTGACTATTGTCTAAACCATGCCCCGAGCTGAGGACAACTCTTTCTTTTTGTTGGGGAGTTTGTAAGGTCCCTCCCTAAACCCTAGAGCCAATCAAAACTTTTTTCAGCCTAGAAAATAATTTAGAAAAAGCAAGACCGACAAAGAAGTCATGCGGACAACGATACTTTACTCCAGAATGAAAAGACAAGGATATTTTGGATAAGAAATTACGTCATCCCTATGTTTTTCCAAAAAGATTAAGATTATTTTTATAATTCTTTGTGAAGATCCGCGTGGGAACTGATCTAGATCGGGAACTGGGAGAAAAAGGGACTAACTTGATTGAAAGATAAAGTTAAGAGATAAGAACTAAGAAGAAAATTGGGGTCCAATAGGAATTAAGAAGAGAATTGGGGTCCAATAGCATTTGAGAAGAGAATTGGGGTCCAATAGGAATTAAGAAGAGAATTGAGGTCCAATAGGATTTGAGAAGAGAATTGGGGTCCAATAGGAATTGAGAAGAGAATTGGGGTCCAATAGGAATTGAGAAAGGAATACCTACCATTTCCTATATAAGCACCCCCTCTCCTTTGTAATTTTACACACACATTATTGTTAAGCTACTTGCATACTTTCCATGCTCAAGATTATGCTTAAGTAAATCAAGGTCTCCATTAAACCTTGCTCTTGCTCTCTCCCTCTCTTGAAGGCCAAACCCTTGAGGGTTTTGTGAAGAAGCTCCTCTCTCCTTCCTCTTCATCCTAAATCCCTTTCCTTCCTCCTTGAGCCTCACATCTCTTCAAGAAGGACTTCAATCCCACTTCCCTCTTGTTTAGAGGAGGTAATATTCATTTCTAGTAGGATTAATTAATCCATGTGTTTTAATACTAGGAAGGTTTATGTGCATCATTTTAGGTTTAATGGTAGTTATGCATCATTAAGTTAAGCTTCAAAGGTAGATTTGCACTCGTAAGCTAATCTTTCATGGTAACTTTGCACTTAGATATAAGCTTTAGTGACTACCTTGCATTTTTAGGTTTAAGAAATTAGGGTTAAGTGATAGGAGTATCTATGCATCATTAAGTTAAGCTTAAAAGGTAGATTTGCACTCATAAGCTAAGCTTTTTAATGGTAACTTTGCACTTAGATGTAAGCTTTAGTGACTATCTTGCATTTTTAGTTTAAGCTTTAATGGAAACCTCGCAATTAAGGTCAAGTGATAAAAGTATCTATGCATCATAAAGTTAAGCTTTAAAGGTAGATTTGCTCTCGTAAGCTAAGCTTTAATGGTAACTTTGCACTTAGGTGTAAGCTTTAGTGACTACCTTGTATTTTAGGTTTAAGCTTCAATGGAAACTTCGCAATTAAGGTTAGTGATAAGCGTATCTATGCATCATTAAGTTAATTTTCAAAGGTAGATTTGCATTCTTAAGTTAAGCTTTAATGATAACTTTGCACTTAAGTGTAAGCTTTAGTGACTACCTTGTATTTTAGGTTTAAGATACAATGAAAACATCGCAATTAGGGTTAAATGCTAAGAGTATCTATGCATCATTAAGCTAAGTTTCAAAGGTATATTTGCACTCTTAAGCTAAACATTAATGGTAAGTTTGCACTTAGGTATAAGCTTTAGTGACTACCTTCTATTTTAGGTTTGAGCTTTAATGGAAACCTCGCAATAAGGGTTAAGTGCTAAGAGTATCTATGCATCATTAAGTTAAGTTTCAAAGGGAGATTTTCACTCTTAAGCTGAGCATTAATGGTAACTTTGCACTTAGGTGTAAGCTTTAGTGATTACCTTGTATTTTACGTTTAAGCTTTAATGGAAACCTCGCAATTAGGGTTAAGTGCTAAGAGTATCTATGCATCATTAATTTAAGTTTCAAAGGTAAATTTACACTCTTAAGGTAAGCATTAATGGTAACTTTGCACTTAGGTGTAAGCTTTAGTAACTACCTTATATTTTAGGTTTAAGCTTTAATGGAAAGCTCAAAAAATCATAAAATATAGGATGACCTTCTAGCTTCTTAAATGGAAAGCTAGGCACCATAAGAAAAGAGTAGTTGTCTAAGGTCGATAGAAGTAGTTCAATTTCAAGTTTGTTTGCAAATACGGGATGGGGGAGATAGGGGATAACTTCACGGAATCGATCTCCGTGTTGTTTGAACCGAAAACTCTACAAGCTTCCATGGAGATGCCCCATGGATGGCAAAGGGTTGCAAAAACTTGGGAATCGACAGAACGGGGATCGAACTTAAAAATTTTGCATTTCCGAAGAGACATTAACCATCAAATGCCTATGGCAAAAAATCACTTGTATTTTCTAAATAAACTTGGCTGGTGGATAATTAATGAAAGTAGGAATTAAGGTTGATAAATGAATGAACCTGAAAATTACCAACTAGGAGTTAAAAAGGAATCTCGAGAGGTGATAGGGATAGCCCATTGCAAAACATAGATTTAACTAGGAGTTTTGAAGATTGTATGGAAATGACCGAAAACCAAGATGGATCTTTTTGGGGCCAATTTGATTGAAAGGCCGGCCCATTGAGAGGATTCTCTTAGGGAACTTGACAGAGATTGGCCCTTTTCGGCTAGGGCAGTGTAACCGGCAAGTTGTTATACCTAGGTCATTCATGCCCGAGGGATAAGGGATGAATGGGTTTGTTTTATTTTTGCCCGGCCGGGTGAAGTACCCACGGTATCTTATTGGAAATCGGCCATAATCCAGGTATGGCCTGATGCCAATAGTTGGATGAGAAGGTCATATTCAGGGAGGATGATGTGAATTTAATTAAGGAAATTTGTTTGACTTGATTGCTTAAAAAGGAACTGGAAAGGCTAAGAATATAGGGGCTATTCACCAGATGGTGCTATACCTCTCGAAATAAAATACTTAGGAAGGAATGATTAAATCACTTGATGAGCCTTTTCCAAATACTTAATTCTAGGAAATATTGTGAAGGTATTTCCATTTTGATGGCTTATAACCAATTATCTTGGCATGAATGGGCAAGCAAGATGAATTGGTTGAAACTAAATGTGTTGCATGATTAGTTAGGAAACTAGTTAAGCTAATTATAGCAGATAAAGGAAAGGAAATAAATAAAAGTTTCTAAATAAAGATCTGGTGGGAACAACCACATGAATTTCCTTGAACGAGGATATGCAACAGATTGCATGCTTTTTGTTGTTTGATGATGTCTGATAGACTGCTGTCTTCCTGATTTTGTAGTAGTTAAGTACTACCTCGGGAAGGGATTTTCATGAAATGGTTCGGTGGGTGGGCGGATCCGGAGGGTCAAATGGCCGGATGTTGATTTAAAGATTTTATGTTAAACGCTAGGACTACGTGGGATAAAAATGGGTAATCTGGGACGAGCGAGACCAGGTAGGATTGCACATCCCTCTTTTCAGGGGAAAGTGATAACTGCCATGGCTGCTTGTCAGGAAAAAGGGGTTATCGCCATCAACCAAGGGAGAACAAGAAAGCAAGAGCAGATCCTCAAGTTAAAGATCAAAAGAATAAAGACTTAGGACCACCATTTTGGGTGCGCAAAGCTGTCAAGGACAGATTGATTATGAGAAGCGGATAGAATCGTTGAATGAAGGGATGTACCCCCTTGGGTGGGTAGACCGAAGTCCTGTCTGAGTGTGGGTCCCAAGTGGGAGGGATACATGCAAATAGATCTACGTCATTCCCTGGAATAGTCTGGAGGACTGAGGGAGGTGAGTAGAGGGTCGAGTCTGGGTATGGCACTCACAGATTCAATCACACATTCACATGCAAGACCAATAGCAAATTAACTCTGATCAACACCAAACTTGGTAGGCACATTCCTTACTAGGTCAAAAACACTTCTGGCCTAGCAAACCTAAAAATCTGCACACTAGGGAAAATCGCAATTTTCTCCAGCATAAAAATCATATGTCTTTGAATGTGATGTCAAACACATCTAATAGGTGCTCCTAAGTGTTAGGAATCGAATGCAGTTGATGGTATCTCAAAACAACGCTCGAATAGTGAGATATGTCACCTGGAAAGTTGTGGGAGTCGTCGCTCGGATCTCGCGAAGTGCTTGCAATGTACATATCAACGGGTAGAGCTCCTTGAGGCTAACATGTTGATGCTCTCAATTGATATAGTAATCGTGTGGTGCAGTGCAAAGAGATGAAATCTTGATAGTAAGAGAGTGCTCACAATGTACAGAGAAATATTATCTTTTATTAATAATAATAAAATTATCTTCTTTAAAACCTTACAAAGCTACCTTTTATACCTTGGATAAGGGTCTTATATGTATAAAGGTTGAACATGCTTCAAAAATAAGTAACCTATCTAAGAAACTTGTCTAACTTATGATACAGCTTGGAAGCTCATAGCCTCGGATTTCGCATAAATAAAAAGTGAACAAAGATTTTCTAGCGGAAAAATTACAATCACTTTCTCTTTACAAGGGTTCAAAAGACCTCTCAAGCATCTTCTAGTCTGAAGCAGACATCTATTGTTGGAATCTTCCAACACTCCTCCTCTCATACTTCATATCATCCCTGACATGAGTGAAGGTCTGAAATTTCAAAGTCTCCCATCAAGCTCTCTCTGTCTCCTTGAGGAAAGTGAAGGTTGGTAGTTGTTCCAGCTTTGCTTGTGGATTCACTTCTTGGGCATTCTTTTTGTGTCGTTTTGCATAGCTCTTGTATAACCATCATATCACACTAGCATTTTTAGCAAATGTCAAAACTATTCTTGCATTTTCCATGTCTTTATGCATCCGTTTATCTTGTTGATTCTCTGGATGTCTTAAAATGACAATATGATTCGTGCAGAATGCACAAAAACTTGAAAATTTTTCATTCATGCAAGATTTAAAAAAATTGCAATTTTTTCCTAGCTAGCATGGATATTGACTTTTTCTGGATCTAGACCACATGGGATTGATGTACACTGTAAGAATAGGTTATGGTACAAAAATGGTGAAATTTGACTGAGTGGTTTGGCTTGAACCAGGGTTTTCATCATTAGCTGCAAATGTTTTCAGCTTTGCATACAAGTTCTAAGCCTCTTTTGAGTTTTGACTTCACAAAGGGGGTTTATAGGCTGATCAGTCACACTTGATGTGTCACTCCATCTATTGGATGCGATTATTGATGCTATTAGCCATTTGTGGTGTAAATGAAGTTGTGGCTATTGTCCTGGATAGGAGGCTAAAGCCTGGCACTATGTATGAAGCTAGATATGATGTAGGAGCGTTGTAGAAGCTGTGTACTAAAGTGTGACCCCATTCTGATGTTGCTTAGTGATTTTGATGCTTTCGACATCCAAGAACTTCTTTGCTTGCACCACTGTGTAGGTAGAGTTTTTGGTGAGACTCTTCACGAAATTTGGTACTTTGATGCCATTAATCTACCAGTCAAGTTTGGTCCTCATCTGACCAACTTATGCTCATTTTGAATCTTGACCAAACGACCTCCAATTAGACTTTTGGAAGTTCATGTCACTTCATAGACTCTTCCTACTTGTATCCTGCTTTACTTGCAATTTTCCCTACTTTCTGGTTTATTTTATTATAGAAAACGAAAAAACAATAGAAAATGCAAAAAAAATATGAAAACTAAGTGGAAATTTTCTAAAATATGTACATAAGTACCCACACCTAAGGGCTCATATATATTGTTTGTCCCTTACACTTGATGTAGCTCATCTTTTTAGGACATAAAATCAAAATTTTATCAAAAAGGCAAAATCAAATGCAAATTATAACACCAAATCAATTTCAAAAAATCCCTTTTCTCATTTGATCGATATGTCTGCATTCAAAATGCCTCCGCACCTCCTAGTTGGAGTTCTCTTGAACAACAGTGAGCCGTCAGGATTGTGTTGTGCATGGGCATCAAAGTAGTGCCTTATACAAGGCCTTGCAATATGGCCCTATGTATGCATACACAGTCAATGCATGGAAAATTTAATGTTGTGTGAGAGGTGGATCTTAAGCAAGCAAAGTGCTTAAGAGCATTCGACGATGAGGTTGATTTAGTCCTATAGTAATGAGCATGTACCATGTAACAAGTGTTGTAAGTCGACAGCATTTAGTTGAATCGATGAAGGTTGACATTGCTTCTTGGCTTGAATTTGTGTGGGAAGTTTAGGACGCCACACCATTATAGTGCATTCTAACTTTGGCAAGTGTTGTGGTGTCTTTGAAGAAGTTCTAGGGATTGTGGTCGCCATGGGATGAATATGACTTTGTTGTTTTGGAATCCATAGCATGTGTGTCGATTTCTAAGTGGTAACCAGTTTCTTAGGTACCCATACCTATTTGTATTTGACTACTTGTGTTTTCTTGACCTTTGGAGTATGGATGACTGGTGGTGGTGGATCACACTTGGTTACTCGTCTTTACTTTGTAGCTTTGGGTGAATACCATGGTTGACTTCAACCTTCCTGAGATAATATTTGCAGTTGGGCCTTTTGCAACCAAATGAAGCTTGCATCAATTCTTGTGCTATACTTCGGTATCCATATTTTTTGCTTTCAGGGTGTTTGGTGCTATGTTGGTGTGACCTTGGCCTGTCTCTTCTTTGGTACCCAAATTTTTTTGGGATGGTTCACTTGAGTTGTTTGTTCCAATGTCCCCGAGTTTCTAGTGGTTGATTGCGGATGTGTAGCAGGTAGAGTTGTCTCAAGGGTTTGTATTGAAGAGAGTGGATCAGCTGCAGATGCACAATTATGGCTTCAATAGATTCTGTAGGTGTCGTTTTTGGCATGACAGTTGTAATGTTTTGTTGTTCATCTATTGCATTGAAGATATCCTCTAACTCCTTGTTTCCTTTGTCACCATCCATAAAGAGATACATGGTATCTTCCATGGAAGAAAATGTGATCTTTCGTAATCGATGTTCTACTGTAAATTACACTTGGTTTCCTGTCCAATGTATATACGCCTTGTATTTGCATTGCCATGGTGTTCCCATTATTAGCTGATTATGAGGGGGAATCTAAAGGTAATACGAAGAAGCTATGGGAACATGGTAATCCTTTAATATGTAGCATGAGCTCCACATAGCCTAGGTGATGCTGATTATGAGGGGGAATCTAAAGGTAATCTGAAGAAGCTATGGGAACATGGTAATCCTTTAATGTGTAGCATGAGCTCCACGTAACCTACGTAACCATTGGAACTTATGTTCCAATGGTTGTAGGGCCACATGTGGCATTTTTTGATATGGATCCCAACTAATTGTATTCAAATGTGCACCAAAATCTATTAGCCAATGAATAGGTAACATGTTGGATCCTAGCTTTGTAGAAATGTATGGATCCAAACTTTCTTCATCTTCCTCAGTCCTTGTTAGCTGGTAAATCCGAATAGCTTTTTGCTTTTTGAAGTTCTCCAACATTTGTTTTCTCTTTGCAGCTCGTTCTTTGGCTTCTTGTTGTGCCAGATAAATGACTTTGTCATGATTGAAAAAAAAAATTCTTAGCTGCATGTGCCCTTTCATGTATTTCTTGAGTTAATGGTAAGTGATATTTTTTTAATCTATTGTCACTAATCCAATTGGGCATTTCCTCTACATATAATGTTGCAAGTTTTATGGCCCCACTCAGTGATATAGAATGAATCATAAATGGTCCCATACCTTTCTTTTCAGCCTCCTTGTCTTTTGTTTTTTCAGAGTATCCAATTTTGTGTTACATCATCATCCGTTTTCCCTTCATGATCATCTCGTTCTTCAATCCCACTTACCATGCATAATGGAATCAAGTCCAAACCATCCCTGTCACAAAATTCTGTAGGGGTGATCTCGGTGATCTCATTGAAACACACATCTAAGATGGCCAAAATAGATATAATCATAGCCCTAGTCTTCAATCATTTTTAAATGGCACATGATATTCTTCCTAGAATAACATCATAGTTATTCTCAATACCAAAATCTACTACTACAAATGTATGTTCATACTCAATCCCACAAGAAGTCATCACCACCTGCTCCAAAACTCCAATAGGCTTTGCAATATAGCCATCAGCTAATTGTAATTAAATATGTGTTAGTTTAAGGATAGGTATTCCCTATTTCTTCCAAATTACTTTAGTGGCAATGGCAACCCTGCAACACTGTCCAAAATAGCAATTGTTTCTATTGCTTGATACTATATGGACAATGTGGTGTTTCCCTCTTCAGCTTTGCGATCTAAAAAGTCATTTTCAAGCTACATTTTGATAAAAGAAGTTTCGGAATTGGAGTCCTTATGTGAAAGTTATAAGCTTTTTAGTAAAAAACTAGTTTTCACTTGCAACACAAAACTGCTTGTAACTTGAGCTTTGCGGGGTTTTTTTGGCCCAAAATTTGTCACTACAATGTACAGGATATGCACAAGAAGGTCACCAAGTCTTGTCAAGTTCTCACCCTTGTAGCAAATTGTCAAGAAAAAAACGCAATTTTTTTCTCAAAGTAAATTTTTTTGCAACTTTTTTTAGCTTTGCTAACTTCACTGGGTTCCCACTCTTAGTATACCTTGTTTGTCAATTTTTGTCAAGTTTTGATCTTTTTTGGTCAAGGAAAACATAGAAAATTACAGTTTTAGCATGTCCTAGCAGACTATTTTGTATGGACCTTGCACTCCCAATGTCCAAATGACATCAAATTTTGATTGTGGACTTAACACATCATGTACTACAAGCACACCAAATTTGAGCCCGGTTTAACAACCTTCATGAGTACTTGAAAAAAAAAACACAATTTTCTCCCTCAAGGTGATTTCTTGATAACTGTTTCAAACTTTTTCACTTTGGTTGGATTTCTCACCCACCAAGTTTGCTCCAATTTGGAGTTTTAGAAGGTCCCCTAGCCCTATTTTGGCAGTTTTAGAGTCTCTTTCTAATTATTTTGAGCCTAACATGTGATCTAAGTGTCCAAATTTGATTTTGAAAAGACCAATGAGTTTCTCACACCAATTCCTGTGAGCACACCAAATCTCACTTGATTCTAACTATTTTCAACAACGTTAAAAAAAAACGTGATTTTCTCCTTAACTTAACACATATTTGTTAATGTAAGATCCTCAATTTTCAAGTCTCTTTTAAAAATTGAAAAAATAGATTATAATATCTGCTTCGTGAAATTTTGGCTCAAAATGCTTGTTTTGCAGTGTTGTAAGGTATTGAAGTGAAAAGCAAGGTCGTTTTCATGTTCCGCTAGGCTAACGAAACATTTGGTTTAATTTTGGGAAAAAAATTTTTAGCTGTTTCATGCCTTTTGTGCTTTTCGATTCCCTTTTGCAAAACGCAAGGTCGAATCCTTAATCTACGAGTCCCAGCGAAGCTATGGTTCGATTTTGTAGAAATCTAATTTTCAGACACTTTTCATGCTATTTTTAGCTTTTCATGATTTTTAGTGCTTTTTTTTTGTAAAGCGAGCCCACTTTTTTATTTCGGTGGACGAGGGAGACCTATGGCTCAATTAGAAAAAATTTCTTTTTCTTTTTACATTATTTTTTGCTTTTTGTGCTTTTTGGCGTTTTTGAACAGCAACGTGCTTTTTGGGATGACTTAAATATAAAGATATTATTTTTAGTCACTGTCCAATTTAAAAATGACCAGTCGGTGGAGAAACGAGATTTTTACGAGAATTATTTTTATAAAAAGCGACACCCTAAATACGTCGAGGCAGTACCTAGACAATCATAATTATGTCAAGGCATCACGATGCAGCATAGTTTAGTCACGGTCACATTAGTTGCCAGGATATTGTCACATTAGTCAATTTGTACTATAAAAATTGAAGGAAAATTGGGAGGATTGACCACCAAAAGCTAAGACATGTTTTTTGCATAGTTCCTCAAAAGCTGGGAGCTATTCCAAGCTAAGAGGTAGTGCTACTTGCTGCCTTGGGCCTCACTCCAACCTGGCAGAGCAACTACAAATTGACCTTTGAGAATCAATTTTCAGTGTCGACAGTTGCGTCTACTATCGCATGGAAATATGTATCTATTATACGGAGTGGCGTGAGATCTCCATCACCATCTCCATAAGATCTTCTCTCTCATCATGGGAAGAAGGAGAAGAAGTACATTCTCTCTCTACTTGCTTACTATCTTCTCTTCTCTTTTCACGGTGTACGTGCTCCCCAACGACTTCGTGGTGAAAACCTCTACTTAGCTCTCATCACCACTCTCTTGCAGCAAAGCAAGAAGCTTTTTGACAACCCGTAATCAATCCTAAAGCACGGTAAGAAGTTTTCAACTTCGTAGCCATCATCTCTTTCTCTCTACTCCGTATTCTGAGTAACTACCCTCCGATGGTTGATTTTTTGTATACGAGGGTATGTATGAACTTTTCGGGTGTGTATGAGGTTGCTCCATGTTTTCTTTACCATGTTTAGAACACTGATTTATGCACACGATGTGTTTATGGTCAATTTGTACATAAAAAGCACTTTTTGTTTCACGCCACGTAAGTGATAGGAACAATGTTTTGGTCATATCTCACAAACCGCTATGAATTAGGTCAAACCCTTTAAATGGGAGATTAAAAACATCATTTAGAACATTTTATCTCTTGGGTGTCACGTGAAATTTTCACGTGTGTAAAGAGTTATGGTCAAAAAACAGCTTGCTACCCACTAAGTCAAAATTTTGGACCACAAGCTCCTTGGAGAACCACTATATAGATTTATCGGATGAGCGAACCCACTTAGCCAAATCAAAAGTTTGATTAAAATTGTTGATAAATGTATTTAAGTCTCTGAGATCACTTCTTGAGTGCAAGTTATCCATCATTCTATATGGGGTTACCTACACATGTAGGGGTGCTTCCAAGGGGAGGTACCATATGGCGTCGTGAGTTGGATAAGTTGTTCATATATGTTTTATGGTTTGTTTTGATGATTTGATTTCAAGTGTTTGATGTTCATAAATTATATGGGGATATAGGATTAGTCATCCCAAGCCGTACGAGCAAATAATGAATAAGGTGGCTTTCTTTTTGTGTTACCGTTTGTTGCATGAGTCTCATATAGGCAAAGTGAAGTGATAAGGTGTTAATTGATATTATGGGACTGAGCTTGATGCATTTTTTTGAGGTCAAATACTTTCGTTTTTGTATTATGCATGCACCCAAATATGGAAAAAAGTTGTTTTAGGCAAATATATGATGATATGGTTTATGGTTGATCAAAGTGATCGGGCTGTTTTGCATCATGATTATGTTGATGGAATGATGTCATGTGATGTGTGTAACCTCACGGATGGATGTGGAACCCTCATGTTCATGTGTATATTACTCTCCACCCTTTTAGGTCAAAACTAGCTCTATGTACTAGGGGGTGAGGTGTGTTTATAGCGCATCACTTATGCATGGTTAGACATTGTCAAAATTTGATTTTGATATCATGATTAGTTGCTGGTCGGACTTATTTTATGCATAAAAATTTCATGTCTTAAGGGCTATGTGTGTGGGCTCAGTTTGATTGCAGTGGATACATCAAACTCCAAGTGTAGAAGTCGGTACAATATCGACTATGGTTTATGGTCAAGGGTTGAGATCCCTCATGGATTATGGTTATGATTTTGATTGTGAAAGCTTGTGTGGATCTTGGATCCTTTTTTGGGATATGGTTGTGCCATTGAAATGTTGTCGAAAAAATTGCATCCATGTTATGTGTTGAAGTGGTTTTGCAGGATTGGATGTGCATCACCCTCATTCTCATATGTCTCTCTAAACTCTATTTCACCCTCCACTATTCTCTCTCTCTCTCTCTCTCTCTCTCTCTCTCTCTCTCTCTCTCTCTCTCTCTCTCTCTCTCTCTCTCTCTGTCTATCTATATATATGTATATATTCTCCTACAATGCGGTGTACACGTATATTTACCCTCCACAATGATATTTTTCTTGAGTATGCTTTCATTCATATCACCCATTCAAAGGTAGCACTAGTCGCTAGGTGCCTCTGGATGCAGTCCGGCTCATGGCCTGAACTTCATGCTAGGTCGGGCGTTGAGAACTCCTCCCCTATACAAACGCTTTCACAACTCATATATATATATATATATATATATATATATATATATATATATATATATATATATATATATATATATATATATTGAAAATTACATAAAAGTATAAATTGTTGTATTTTGTGCATAACCCTTGAAGAGGGGTATCTCTCAACTGGTATCAACCCAAATGGTTATGGGAGTAGCATGAAGCTTGATACAAGTCGGGTTAGCTATGCATCATACAGGCATTCATACATGTTGTATGAGAAAGGGTATTGTATTCACGATGCATATATGAGTGACATTGATTAGTGATACATGTTGACTTGTCTTCTTGTATGGGTTTATGTGGTCTTGGGTTATGATGGAGTGATTGAACTGTCGTACAATTTTATTAAGAATTTCTTTGAATGTTTGTTTTGTAGTAGCAAATGACTCCTAAGGCGACTTCTGAATGCTTTAGCAAGGGGAATGAGGTTTTGGCCATAGTATTCAACAATATGGCAACACGGTTACCGAGGGTTATGAGGAAACTCTTTTATCTAGCGATCAAGGCTAAAGTCTTTGCAATGCCAGAAACCACGACTTGTTGGAAGAGTGTTGATTGTAGCTACCTTACTCATCATCAAGAACCCTTTTGTCAATTCTTTATCTATATTGATGACAGTCCAAGGGATTGGTTTGCCAACCTCATGCTACTCCAACTTAGGATGTGGCTAGGCCTGGAGGATATGTACTACTACTTGTCACTGCGTTCACAAATGCTAAGGATTGTTGAGGTTGCCATTAAGTTTGAAGCACTTGCAACTATCATAGGGAAAGAAAAGCTAGAAGATAACTATAGACCATGTTGTCATGTGGGTGTTCTAAGAGAATACCCAATTCTGAGAGTTAATCAGTATTCAGAGAGTCCGAGTTAGCCCCAAAGCATCAGTAATGCTGAAAGAAATTTAAAAAAAATCAAATTTTGATGAATATAGAGCATAGCTCAATTTTGGTATACATGTGTACTAAGTCTTCTCTCTCTGTGTCTTGTTTTTAGATGGATCTTCTAACCATCTAAAAATATGTGTAATTTCATGTGAAATTTGAAAATAAATCAAGTTTTGATGAATATAGAGCATAGACTCAATTTTGGTATACATGTGTACTCTCAAGTAATTTCACGCAATTTTTTTTTAAAAAAATCAAATTTTGATGAATATAGAGCATAGAATCAATTTTGGTATACATGTGTACTAGATCTTCTCTCTCCTTGTTTTTACATGGATCTTCTTAATAGTTTAGATGAACCCCCATGTAATTTTTGTGAAATAAATTTCTCAACTTTGCAGTTGGATTCAATGTTTTTTGGGGAGTTGAAGTGGTTCGAGCTTCGAAGGAAACTAGAGATTATTTTGTTCTCCTACATAGCATGGAAATTGTATGTCAAAGCACAACCTGAACACCGAACCCAAGTGCCTAATAGGTACATATTTGACCCACAGCTATGGTTCAAGGAGAGGGCGACATAAAGTACAAGGATATGTTCTTTATCTTTATCTTAACCTATACCAAGCCGCAAAATCATCCTTAGTAAGAAGGCACTCGTGCTCAACCAAAGATATGGCTTTTGTGAGAAAGTAATAATCCGGATATGGAAGAAGTCAAATAGCGGCAATCGACTATATTATGTACCTCAAGATTGGTTTGGTAAAGTCTATGGACCTATCCTTAAGTTCAAGCCTCACAATGTCATTATCACTTTCGATAACTATGCGAAGCCTAGATGTGTTTGGGATTTTGCTCAAGCATATCCAATGGCGATGAACTCAAGTAGGTATTTTTATAGAGATGATGATGTCAATGAACGACACGCCTATGCAAATTGGTTTGATGCATTACCACCAATAGATACCTCTCAAGGAAAAGAGTGGTATAAGAAAGAAGATGCAAATCTAACTGCACAAGTAGAAGTTCTAAACTTTGAAACCCGAGATGTAAGTAAGTACAAGGGTACAAGCTTGATCGTAGGAACAAAATTTTGTTCATTGGATCTTTTTGCATCAATGCACCTTCTTCAAAGTAGAATGTAACCTTTTATCATTTTTAATTGGAAAATTTTCAATTTTGATAGAATTTAAATTGTTTTAAGGTCATAATTTTTGAGTTTTAACATGTGTTTTATCAATTATAACTAACTTGAGAGTGAGTGCGTGTATAGATGGCTGACATTCTACCTCAAGGGATATGGGTGGATACACTCTCTTGCCTTATGGTGGAAGAGCATCTTTAGATGAGAATGAAAGTGCAATGTCTTATCACGACCATGCATGTAGAGAAGAAGAGGTTACTATCAACGGATTGTATCGTGTCAAATACATTTTGACGTTGTGAGAAACCTAGATTTCAAACTGCCACGTCATAAAACTTCATATGTGGAGAGTATCAAATGGGTACAATCTAAGCTAGGAAAAGAAATCATTGTTACTACTCGATTGTTGTATATAAATGCCCATGAACTTACCATGAGACCAACAAAGGAGACGTGGATAGCTAGGAATATACTTCCCTTAGTAATGGCGACAGGGTGCTTCAATATTGTCATCTTTAATGTATGGGGTCAAAAGTTTCTAGCCAGTGACAAACATTTCTTTAACCAAGTACCGTGGAAATTATTCTTTGACTTGTTTGGAAAATCCATAATCCACAACCCACACAAGTAAAGATTTTGGAAAAGGCCTACAACAACAGACCCAGGGCATCGTAGATTGTACAAATATACAAAGCACTGATGGATGAGAGACATCAGATGAGTTTCCCAAGGACTCTAGTTATTTTGATAACTACTTCGGTTACAAAAATGCAACAGTCCACAACAAAATGGGAGTACCTGTGACCAATCGTTCACTCATGCAGGACTGGTACGATTTGCATGCCAAAATGGAGATGTTTTAGCCAAAGATCGTGAAGGATTATTGGGACGTCTCGTCAGACATACTTCCAAAATGGGACCATTATGATCCATTAGTCGAAGGATTTTACAATGGTAATTACAGAGTACATTACGTGAGAGCCATAGGGACTTATTAAAGACTTTTGAGACACATTTTAGATTTTGAAACTCAAAATTTTTGCAATGTAGAATTGATTTAATTCATTTGTTATTCTTTCTTCTATCCTCTTGTCTTATTCTCAAATGTCTATTTTATTTTGCTAAGAGAAACTTTGAGCAGAGTAGGATATATTGTACTAAGGATAATCTTGGTAGATATGGCGCAGTAAGTTACCATGCCTCCTAGAGAAAATGTGATAGCTGTAAACACCAATGTTTCAATTGCACCTCAATAAACAATCATTGATAGAGACATCAATGATATGCTTCACAAGTCTCAACCTGGGAACTTTACCGAGGAAGGCAAAGTATAGCCAAGGTTCTTGAAAATCGGATTGAGCGTATGGATGACTACTTTGATCTAGCTCATTCATCTAGAGAACAAGGCTATCATTACTAAGTTCAAATAAAAAAAGACAGCCAAGCATTGGTGAAGAGACCATTGTACTGAGAATTATGTTGATCCTAATGCATTAACTTGGGATTATCTGAAGACTCAACTAAAGAAGAACTATAAAAAAAAAAGTATATCATTCGGACCGCATGAATGAGTTTCTTGATTGAAACTCAAGAAACCAGATACCTAGAGTCATATTATCAACATTTCCTGACTCTTGTCAAATATGCTCCTATAGGAATGACTTAAAAATTCAAAGTGACATAATTCTTGTCAGGATTACATAATCCTATGAAGACCAAACTTCAAAGCATATGGATTACAAACTTTATGAATGTCCTTGATGCGAGAAAACCTATTGAGCTCAAGTTATCAAATAGTGGGAAGAAAAAACTAGAGCTTGATCCTGTTTGTGAAATCAAAGACCTCATTCTCAGGAGGAACAAAGTTCTAGGAACTCACAACAAAGAAGGGAGAACATATTGTGTATGAAGGCTAGACGAGATCATCTATATTATACATGCCTTGATCCCAACCATCAATCCAGAGATTACACATTCAACAATTCAAGCTTCATAGGGTTGGTGAATAATTATGAACCCAGAAACTTCAACCCATACTAGAACTTCAAAATTCTAGACCTAGACCACCTGCAGCTTAGCAGAACTTCAACCAATGGAGCTTCAACCAAAATCAGGGAACTCCTCAAAATAAAGGAAACTTTAGACTAGAAAATCCACCTTTTGTGCAAAATGGACCGCCCAACAACAATAACAACGACGGGAATAACTTTAATCGTTAACCTCGTCTAGAAGGAAGAGGGGAAATCATAGATCTCAAGGAAAAAGACCAAGCCAACAAAGTTCAAGGTGCTAGAGGTGAGAAAAATCAAGAAAATGCATATGTTCATGCCTAAGTGTTTTACCTTCTTTCAAGAGTATACTCACCAAATTTTAGAGTGTTTGGTCAACTAGTTATAGTTTAATCCCAACTTTAGCAATTTCTCAGTCTGAAAGTTGAGATTTGACCTCACACTCACACTATGAGTCCAAATTCAATTTTGATTTGATAGCTTGCTTTTGTAGGTCAAGTAGAACCCTTGTCCCAACCCTTGTCAAGTTTTGAGTCCTATAGTTGGGTGCTAGGAAAAAATGCAATTTTCTTTCTCTACTACTGCTTCTAGTTACTTTTTTCAATTTTGACTTGATAGGGCGGTCCTTGCATCAAGGCCTACCACTGGACCAAACCTTAACCAAAAGTTCTTTTTCTAGCAAGTAGCTGGGAGAAAAACGTGACTTTTTCTTGTAGGCCAACAAGATTAAAGTTTTTTCCATATTTCACTTTTTCATAGGTTTTTGCTACTAGTTTAGGTCTAGTGTGCCACAAGAAATCAAAATTTTCAAAAAAGTTGAACTCCTTGGGTGAATTTTCCTCCTTTCACACTCAGAACTCAAGCTTTCTAGCAATGTTTTGTTCATTCTTTTGCTGATTTTCACATGAAGCACATGCTAACACAAGTCTCAGCCAAAATGTGGATAAAACCTCATCCAGAGATGCATCTATTTTACCCTACTCCTAAAACAAAAGAAAAGAACACTAAAAAGCAACAACTTACTATAGAATTTGAAATATCCATTTTTCTTGCCTTTTTAGCCTAGTGTGAACTTCATTGCTGTAACATCTCACAAAGCCACACACCAAGGTCTAAACCTATTCTCAACACTTTATCTTCTAACTACTCGTATGGCAAGAAACTCACCATCAAAACACAAAGACCAAGGATGCCTTGATCTCCACTTTTATCCTACTCTATCTAACTAGTCTATCTAAGGTAACTTTGTCAGTTTTTGTGTAACATTTAATGGCCTAATAACTTGTGTGTAGCGGAAATGAGCATGAACATAGTGGGCATTTCATTAGAATAGATTCCTAATGAGAATTACAAGAGTGCTTGGGTGGAGAGAGCAACAAAAAGCATAACACCTAGTTAGATAGCATCGACAATACGCTCAAAAGAGAGAGAAATTAAGCTAATGACAACAGTTGAGGACCGGATTTTTATGGAGCTGGTCCCCCCTCCAAAAGGCTTTGTATTATGGTTTCTCCCATCAAGAGAGACATTGTACAATACAATTCTTTGTGTTCCTTCAAGACTAGCTAGTGCAATGAAGATGAAAGCTTCATGCACTAAGCAAAACACTTAGCAAACACAACTTGAATTATCCCCGTTCTCAGACCCAAGACCTCACACACCTTTGAAGATGGTGAGAGCTAGCAGGGTATGAGAGTAGATTGAGAGGAAGAAGGAGTATCTTACGAGAAAGATGTACATCTCCTCACATAATCACTCATATTAGCATAGCTTAGCTTAGTAATTAGCTTGGTAGAGGAGATGAGCATGCATTGAAGCTTGGCTCTTGGTTGGATTTGCATCCACAAGCCAAGAGTATGTTGATGTAGGCTTCTATCTCACAAGCTTGGAGTAGGTGATGAGCTCTCCATTAAAGCTTGGGAAGAGATAGTCTTCTCTTTCTTCACACATGAGATTGTGTGAGTGTGTGTGTGATAATGCCTTGCAAAAATCAGCCCCCTCTCTCTCTTGGGCGAGCCCCCTTGCTATTTGCTCTTGCAGGCTCCCTATTGGACAATGCCAAGCTGAGCCAATGGCTAATAAGCAGCATAAGTGATAGTCTTCTGACATGTGTCCCCCTTTCTCCTTTTGTGAGAGATTAATCAATTAAAATTAATTGATTTAAATGAATTAAATCCCCATTGGACCTTTCCCCATTCTGACCAATAGGAATTAAGTAGCCCATTGGGTTGCTCAATTCCTATTGGACCCCTTCTCAGGCTATCCAATAATCATCCAGGAGACTTAATTTTCATTGGTTCTTTTTACTAAGTGTTTTAAAATTAATAAGGCTAAATTTACTCTAGCCTAATTCGCATTGGTCCACTCCAAGGGTCATCCAATAGGAATTGGGCACACCTTGTGGGCATCTGGGCTAGGGAGCTGACATGTGTCCCTAATTCCCTTTGTGTAAAGGGAGCCTGTGTGTGTGTGTGTGTGTGTGTGTGTGAATTTCTCTCTCATCCCCTAGAAGAAGGGCTCGCCCCCTCCCATGTAGGGATATGCATTGACTTTGGAGAGCACACAAAGAATCCAATTCCCCCCTAAGCTTTAACCCTTTGGACACAACCTTTGAATTTTGGAACCTTAGAATTTTGGAAGTCTTAATGGTCTGAACCTTAGGGTCTTTTCAGCCCATTGTTGCACATGGCTCTTTTGCAGATGGCCCCCCCTTTGGATCCCTACTATGGCCGGTTTGCTAGCTTAACCAATATTCTAGATTTTTCTCCCCTATCACTTCCCCATATTAAATGATCAGTTTAATATGAGAAAATCATTTAGGAGAATTAGATATTGATGATTATGACATTACCTCTCTCTTGAAATCATAGTCGTCCTCGACCATGGTATAGAGAAGATAAAGCATATTCATGAGTCCTTTTCTTAGCGGGTAGAGGATCCCTATGTTACCCTACGACATCATTCCACAATGGATGACTAGTCCATTTGGCGCTTGAGAGCCTTAGGCTGCCGCAAGCATGTCTGCACATTAGTCCTATCAGCCTTCCATAATAGAGTGACAAGCTCTACTTGGTGTTTGGGAGATGTCGTCTCCGCAAACTTGATCTAAGCATGCATACTACTTCATTTTTGTGCACAATAAAGAAAAAGAGAGTCTTATAAGACAAAAACTTTGTTCATTTTTAACATTTTGTACATTTGCTTACTCTTGGGAAGCATTGTAAGCATTGACAAGGTTTAGGTTATCCTTTAATTGTATGCCTTGCATCCATCTAGCATCTTCAAAAGGATAATTCTTAAACTTAATAAGATATCGTCGGATAGTCTTACCACCTCTTAATACCTTGTTTTCATGTCGGAGAATGGACTCGGGCTGCAACACCTCCTCTTGGTCCTCGATCTCCAGTGGGTCTTCAATAGTTGGTTCTTGAGGTGGCTCTCCTTTGTAAGGCTTTAATAGGCTCACATGGAAAGCATTGTGTATGAGCCAATGATTGGGCAACTTGAGTTGATAGGCCATCTCATTGATTGGCCTAAGAATCTGGAAGGGACCATAGTACCTTTTTACTAGTTTAGCATAGTACTTTTGGTGGCCCATAGGATTCTTGCCCGTCATGTGCCTTAATCGAGCCTTGGGAAACTTTAACAAAACCCAATCGTTTTCTTTAAAGGCTTGGGCTCTTCTGTGCTTGTCAGTAGCAGCCTTTTGCCTTTGCTGTGAGATAGAGATAGCATCCTTAATCTTTTGAAAGATTCTTGTAGGTCTCGGCTATACTCATCTGCAGCGAAGATCTTCCCATGTACCTTAAGTAGCAAGGGAATTTTTTATCTTCCCTCAATTACCTCGAAAGGTGCTTTTCCCGTGGAAGTATGTACAATGTTATTGTAAGCATACTCCACTAAGGGTAAGTACTTCTCCCATTGGGATCTTTGATCTACTTCCGTTACATAGGCTTTTAGTAGATCGAGAATGGTTAGGTTAGCTATTTCACTTTGGCCATCCGTTTGTGGATGATAGGCCGAAGATAAGTTTAGCCTTGTCCCTAAATTCTCAAAGAGACCCTTCTAGAAATTAGTGGTCATTCTAGGATCTCTATCCGACACTATGGAAATTGGCAATCCATGGTACTTGAAAATTTGTGAAATGAAGAGGGTTGCCATTTGATGGGCTTTGATAGTCTTTTTGACAGGTATAAAATGAGCTTGTTTATTGAACCTGTCTACTATCGTCCATATTCCCGTATTCCCATGGATAGACTTAGGCAGTCCAAAGATAAAATCCATGGATATGCTCTCCCATGGTGAATTAGGGATTGGCAAGGGTTGAAGCAATCCAAGTTGCTTCCCTCTATCAAATTTTGTCTTTTGGCATACCACAGATTTAGAAACATACTCTTGTATGTTCACTTTCATGGTAGGCCAATAGAAATATGTTTCAATTCCCTTTAAGGTAGACTGAATCCCTCTATGCCCCGCATAAGGTGGAGCATGAGATTCATACATTACTTTCTCACGTAGTGAGTTAGTAACGCATAGTCTATTGCCATAGAGGAGATAGCCATCTTGTAAGGTAAATGGTTCTTCTTTCTTCCCTAATGAAAGGGCTGAAATCACATCTCTAAAATCGGGATCAATAGCATACTCATCTATCATTGAAGATAGATCATTGTGAGTTGCTATGGAAACCGCATTCACTCTCGGCCGTCTTGAGAGTGCATCAGCTACTTGATTATGCTTGCCAGCAATGTGAGCAATATGAAAATGAAAATGCGAAAGGAAATTTGCCCACCTCATTTGTTTGTCGGAGAGCTTGGTCTGCGTCATGAAGTACTTAAGACTTTGGTGATCCGTTCGCGGAATGAAAGGAGTTCCCAATAAATAGTGCTTCCATGAGTCTAAGGCATGTAGAACTGCAAGGAGTTCCTTTTCATATATGCCTAGATCTTGCTCAATAGGGTCGAGCCTTCGACTCTCATAGCCTATGGCATGCCCTTCTTTGAGTAAAACAGCTCCAAGGCAATCACCACAAGCATCACATTGGACCTCAAATGGTTTTGAGAGATCCGGTAGTGTAAGCACAGGTTGAGAGATAAGCTTTTCTTTTAGCTTTTCGAAAGCATTGTTCTCCTTAGCAAACCATGTATACCTAACGCTTTTCTTTGTTAGGTCATGTAATGGTCCCGCAATTTGTGAGAACTTTTCTATGAAGCGTCTATAGTATGCACACATACCTATAAAGCTTCTTAGTTCATGAAGATTCCTTGGTTTAGGCCATCCTTTTATTACCTCTAACTTAGATGGATCCATTTGGATGCTATCTTGAGAAATAATATGACCTAAATACTCAATCTCTTGCAACAAAAAATCACTTTTCTTTCGATTAACATAAAGTTTATTCTCTCTTAAAACTTGAAATATTACCTGGAGGTGTTGCTTGTGTTCCTCCAATGAATTAGAGTAGATGATAATATCATCAAAGAACACTCCAGTGAAGGTTCGATGAGGCCTGAACAGCTTCTCCATCAAGCGGTTGAATGTGGCTGGTGCATTGGTCAATCCAAAAAGGCATGAAAATGTATTTGTAAAGACCAAATGTGGTGCGAAATGCGGTCTTTACAATGTCTTGATGAACTATCCTTATTTGATGATAGCCACTTTTTAGGTCAATCATACTAAAGTAGGTGATCCTTGTAGCTTATCAAATAGGTCTTCTACCCGTGGAACGGGAAACCTATTCTTGATAGTGATCCTATTTAGTGCTCTATAGTCGACACACATACGATATGTGCCGTCTTTCTTTTGCACTAATAGCACAGGTGAGCAAAATGGAGCTGATCTTGGCCTAACCATACCCTTCTCAACTAACTCATGCACTTGCCGCATAATCTCCTCTTGTTGAGCTTGAGAAACTCTATAAGGAGGTTTGTTAGGCGGTGAACTTCCTGGAAGAAGTTCAATTGCATGGTCATCATTACCTCGTTTAGGAGGTAGCTCACAAGGGATGTCGTCAATAAAAACATCTTGAAACCCCTTGAGAAAATTGGATAACTCTAATCCCTTTTGGTTGCTTTTATTTTCTTTTGCTAAAGCATTAGGTTCATTTTGAGAATCTTTAACAAAAATCATGTACACGCTTTATTGACTTGTTGAAAGCTGGTGTATGTACAATGGGGATAGTGTTACCCATTTCCTTAGCATCTATACACATGTCTTTTTCCCTGAACTTAAAGGAGATTCTCCTTTCAGGAAATTTAACATCGGCAGCCAGGCGGTCAAACCATGGTGCCCCTAGGATTACATCCTCATGCTTGAGAGGAGAGATAAAGAAGTCCTCTTTGTCCACATAGCCTTGCACATGAAGCCTCAATTTCCCAATTAAGTGAGTGACTGAAGCTTCTTGCCCCTTGAAGGCACTGTCTGCGGGTAGGACATCTCCCATCTCGTAGGATTGTATGCCTAGCTTGGTGGCTAACTCCATAGATATAAAATTGTGAGTAGAACCAGGGTCAAAGAGAAATAAAGCATCATGTTCTCTTACCTTTCCCCAAGCATGGAATAGAGGAGATCCTTTGTGGTGAGTTTGGTGAGTCTCCTCCTCTTGGATTTGAACCAAGGAAGCTCTAGGAGGATCTTGGCGGTTGTTCTTTTGGGGACAAGTGCGGTACGCATGCCCTTGTTCGCCGCACTTGAAACACCGGTTATCCTTATGATAATGCTCAAGCTCTTCAGGAGAGAGTTTATTCTTACCTTTGTAAACTCCCTTCTCTTTAGCTTTGTTGGAGTTGCCCTTAGGAGACTTTTGGACATTGTCCTTCCCGTTAGGCTCATTGGAACCCTTGTTTTCCGGGGGCTTATTATTTCTTTTAGCCCCTGTTTGGAAATTGATTCGAGAGGCCACCATAGTGCGGTGTATTACCGCCGATATAGTACGTGGCCTTTGGGAGTTGACATACTCTGCCATTTCTTCGGTTAAGCCCGCACAAAATTGTTTCTTTTGCTCTCCAAAATCCAAATTTTTGAAGACAGTGGCTTTGAGTTGTAGGTCCCAAAACTTCTCTACATATTTGTGGATGGATTCATTGGGAGAGAGCTTTAAGATTTGCCATTCGGTGAGTACTTTGTCTTTTGCATCGGTGGCCAAAAACTGCTTCATAATGGAAGCTCTTAAAGCTTTCCATGTTCGTGGAGCTTCACCGTTGGATCGTAGGCTAGACCACCATTGTCTGGCGGACTTTTGAAAGTGCATAGCTACATGGCGTAGCTTAGAGGACTCCGTGAAGCCCTCATCTCCAAACGCCGCATCGAATTGCTGGATAAAGGCCAAGACTTTGTCCGTAGCACCAAAGGTGCCATCATAGGTAAGGAAAGAGATTCTCTTCCCTCCCTCTTTGAATTTCTTCAGCTTGGATGACCTTTTCCATGCGGCATAGGATTTCCTATGGCCTCTTCTTTTTGATGGTTCAAAGGTTGCACCATCACTTCCTTCAGAAGGTGAAGAATTTGAAGAAGGTGGAGAAGAGGGTGACCTCTTTCTCGCCTTTTTCTTGTCTTGATCTTTGTCGTATTCACCATCACTTTCTTGAGCCCTTCGTACGGATTCTCTTCTTCTTCCCGAATCGGAGAGAGATCTCTTTTGGTAGTCTCACAAGGAGGCTTCCTAGGTGTTCTCTCGTCATGGTGATGAGCTTGGAGAATCCCGTGAGCACGGAGCTGCCGTTGCACTTCACTTTGGAGAGATGGATTGCCCATGGCTTGTTGAAGCCTAGAAACAAGATAGTTAACAAGCATTGAAGCATCATTAGTAGCTTGCTCATGAGCAAAATCAAAGTTATCAACATTAATTTCACTCTCTTTACTATTGTCAACCATTCTAACAACTTTTAGGTGTAAACTTTTTAGGTGTACTTTGGCACTTCAAGCCCTAGTTGCTACTCCTCTTTACCCCTTTAGAAAAAGCACTCAAGCTACTGTACCCGTGGCTCGAATACCATTAATTGCAAGGAATAGAAGAGAGGGTCTTTCGACACCAAAACAGCACCGGCTCCTGTCAAGCTTCTAAAAGCTCAATAGTGGTTAATCCATAGGCAAGCCCCGTAGGACTCCACTATTAAGACCATAGCTCTCGACGGTGATGCACCGTTAACTGCACAAAGGCAGATGCACTGCAAGGCTGAAAAATCCCTATTCTACTTACTCACAGGCAATTAATAATACCAACCATTTGTAGCTAGCTTGAGGACCTCCCTTGAGCAAGAAAAGAGAAACCTTGTGCTCTGATACCAGTGTAACATTTAATGGCCTAATAACTTGTGTGTAGCGGAAATGAGCATGAACATAGTGGGCATTTCATTAGAATAGATTCCTAATGAGAATTACAAGAGTGCTTGGGTGGAGAGAGCAACAAAAAGCATAACACCTAGTTAGATAGCATCGAAAATACGTTCAAAAGAGAGAGAAATTAAGCTAATGACAACAATTGAGGACCGGATTTTTATGGAGCTGGTCCCCCCTCCAAAAGGCTTTGTATTATGGTTTCTCCCATCAAGAGAGACATTGTACAATACAATTCTTTGTGTTCCTTCAAGACTAGCTAGTGCAATGAAGATGAAAGCTTCATGCACTAAGCAAAACACTTAGCAAACACAACTTGAATTATCCCCGTTCTCAGATCCAAGACCTCACACACCTTCGAAGATGGTGAGAGCTGGCAGGGTATGAGAGTAGATTGAGAGGAAGAAGGAGTATCTTATGAGAAAGATGTCCATCTCCTCACATAATCACTCATATTAGCATAGCTTAGCTTAGTAATTAGCTTGGTAGAGGAGATGAGCATGCATTGAAGCTTGGCTCTTGGTTGGATTTGCATCCACAAGCCAAGAGTATGTTGATGTAGGCTTCTATCTCACAAGCTTGGAGTAGGTGATGAGCTCTCCATTAAAGCTTGGGAAGAGATAGTCTTCTCTTTCTTCACACAGGAGATTTTGTGAGTGTGTGTGTGATAATGCCTTGCAAAAATCAGCCCCTTCTCTCTCTTGGGCGAGCCCCCTTGCTATTTGTTGGGGTATAAAGCCCAATGTGGTCGCCCAGGTTAGTGGGCGGGCCGCCAGGTATGTACACATATTCTTTTGTAAAAACCTAATAAGAACTCAATATGCTCTACACATTATAGTAGAGCGAGTTCACCATATCATCGTGCTCTTCTTCTCGCACTCTCTCTCGCGTCGCCCTTCCGCTCGTACTCCTTCAACTGGTATCAGAGCTCAGATCAAGGCTCGGGGCAGCACTGCAGGAGGCTAGAGTCACCAGCTCAGATTGGAGGGAAATTCAACAGGCGAAGACACGGCCCCAAATCTCGTGGGAAAGCCCGAACGGCTTCGACAAAGGTCTACACAGGCCATTTTCGACTACGTGGTCTCGACGGGTGCAGATCCGACTCTGCAAATTTGGGGTTTTTTGGCCTACGACTGCAGGTGCTGAGGATATCGACACTCCCAGAGTGTTGATTTGTGGCTGTCTACACATCGAAGGACGGCTCACAGTTCTTGGAGGTGTGTCACATACGACACGGGCGCATCTACACACAAACTGTAGGCGACATCCACTAGTTCATTAGGTAGCTTGTGTTTGCTGCTTGATATTCCAGATTTCATCCTGACATTGTAGGTACTTCCACATGGGATGTATTGTCAGAGATGATGTATGTCTGTTGAGGGTTTGCTGGCTGTGAGTCACGCAGCAAACAACCGCCGCAGCGGTTACAGCATATAGTGGGAAATTTGTGGATGTATGACTTTGTGGGAAGTCTATGTACTGTCAGATTTACTGCAGCCTTTTTTGAGGGTCGAGTGAGGTTTTATTGAGCTGGGGGATTCTCGAATGTTGAGATCCTTTCGGTGATACAGGTCTTGGAGCGATCCCTCGAGCACCCTTAGATAGGCATCTAGGATGTATTGACTGTGAGTTAGACAGTTGGGATTGCATCTTTGATTTACTGCCGTTGAGGCATTGTCGCAGTCTATGCTTACAGGACAGTCAGAGATAGTACAGGTGCAGGACAGGTTTACCCGCAGCTTACAGTGTCAGAGAGACAGTGTTTTTTGAGCTGTTTTTTGGTCTGTTTTTGAGTACACCATAGCCATTTTACAAAGGAGACTCTGCCGAAATTTATGCAGAATCTGAAGCTTTCTTGGTTCATTTGACAGGTTGATATTGGTTCAGAGGTCAGTTTACAGGGGAAACTCTGCCGAATTTTTCCCAGGAAAGTAAACTACTGTGAAGCGTAGCTATGGCTAGATCACAGGACACTGCTCTTTACAATATCAAGAAGCTGGATGGAACCAATTTCCCATTGTGGAAGCAGCAGATTTGGCACGTGTTGGTACAAAAGAAGCAGATAAAACCTATAAAGCTCAAGGGGATAAAACCAGAAGATATGGACGAAGATGAATGGAGCGAAATGGATGAATTGGCACTTTCTACCATTATGCTGACTTTGGCAAAAAGCGTTTACTTCAATGTAGCAGACGAGATGTCGGCTTATCAAGCATGGTTAAACCTGAGTGATCTTTATGAGAAGCAGAGTGCATCTTCACAGGTATACTGGCTTAAGAAGCTTGTTGACTTGAAGATGAAAGAAGGGACACCTATGTCCAATCATCTGAATGAATTCAACACAATCTATAGTCAGTTGTCAGCTCAAGGTGTCATGTTTGATGAACCTGTTAGAGCTATGTTCCTGTTGATCACATTGCCGGAAATTTGGGACACTTTTCGCACAGCTTTGAGTAATTATGCACCTCCAGATGGTTTGAACATAGCAGGTGTAGAAGGAAGTCTGCTTACTGAAGAAACCAATAGAAAGACAATGGACAAAGCCAAAGGAACAGCCTTAGTTGTCAAGGGAAGGACCAAAGAAAAGTACAAAGGTGGAAAGAGGAATCAGTCTCGTAGCAAGTCCCGCAGTGCTAAAGGCAAGAGTGACATAGAATGCTACCATTGTGGCAAGAAGGGTCACATGAAAAGAGACTGCAGAGAATGGAAAGCAGAAAAAGGCAAAGAGAAAGCTGAAGACCATGGTGAGAAGAACAAGTCCTCAGTGAAGATTCAAGAAATAAATGTGACAAACACTGTTGCAGAGGATGACAGTGTAGTGTCAGGAGACATCTACTTCTTGAAGAATACAATGAACTCAGCTCTTCTTACAGCATCTGATGGAAATGCACTGAGTGACTGGATTATAGACTCAGGGGCATCACTTCATGTGTCTCCAAACAAGGAGTGGTTTACCTCTTATGTGACCACTAAAGATCATGTTCGGCTAGGCAATGGGCAGACATGTGAGATCTTATGTGTTGGAGATGTTCAATTGAAGTTTCAGAATGGCTCTTCTTTCACGCTGAAGAATGTGAGACATGTTCCCGCAATTACAAAGAGCTTGATCAGCACAGGTTTACTTGATGATGCTGGCTACGTCACCACTTTTGGACAGAACATGTGGAAGATATCCAAGGGTTCTATGACAGTAGCACATGAAGTAAAGTCTCGAGGAATTTACATGATTTATGTATCAAATGTCTCTAAAAATGTAATCAATGTAACCGAGCAGCCGAACGTTTCTTTGTGGCATATGTCCAAGAAGGGAATGGAAATCTTGTCTCGTTCTGGTTATTTGCCTGGCTTTTCATTTAATGATTTTGAATTCTGTGAACATTGTCTGTATGGTAAGCAAACACAGCAGCCACATAAGCATAGAAGCAATAGAAGAGATACACAGTTGGCACTTGTTCACAGTGACTTGTGTGGACCTATGCCTAACCTATCTCTAGGGGGAGCTTCTTACTTTATGACATTTATAGATGATTACTCGAGGAAAGTATGGGTTTACTTTCTCAAGCACAAGGATGAAGCGTTTAGTGTTTTCAAAACATTTGTGACACTTGTGGAGAATCAGAGTGGCAAGAAGCTTAAATGCTTACGCACTGACAATGGTGGAGAGTATGTTTCAAAGGCCTTTCAGGACTTTTGTGAGTCAAAAGGTATAAAACGTGAACTTACTGCTCCTAACAATCCTCCTCAAAATGGTGTTGCTGAGAGGATGAATAGGACCATACAAGAGAAGGTCAGAAGTATGTTGTCTAATGCACAGCTGCCAAATGGGTTTTGGGCTGAAGCTGTATCAATAGCTATTCATCTTGTAAATAGATCTCCTAGCAAGGTTTTGCAGAAGGATTCAGTGCCAGAGATGGTATGGTCAGGCAAAATGCCCTCATACAAGCATCTCAGAGTCTTTGGCTGTGAGGCATATACTCACGTTCCAAAGGAATTTAGGAACAAACTTGAGCCAAAGAGTAGAAAGTGCATCTTTCTAGGCTATGGTAATTCTGGTGAGATGGGGTACAGACTTTGGGATCCCAAATCCAGAAAGGTTGTCCGCAGCAATGATGTTCACTTTAATGAATCCAAATATCATTCTAAACCAGAGAGGGTTGAGGAGATTAGAAGAGTTGTCTTCCAAGAAGATGGACCTGCACGTGCAAGACAAAATGTCAGGGCTCAAGAGGAGCAAGGACAGGATAGAGTGGAACCACAGGTTGTGGCTGAGCCTGAGCCACCTATTGTGCGTAGATCTGGACGTGTCACGCGACCTCCTGATAGGTTTGTTCCATCTATGAACTATGTCATGTTGACTGATTGCAATGAGCCTTCATGTTACAAGGAAGCAGTGCAAATGAAGGACTCTGGGAATTGGCAATTGGCCATGCAGTCAGAGATGACAGCTCTGCATAAAAACAAGACATGGAAGCTAGTTAAATTACCACAGGGCAAAAAGGCTTTACCTTGTAAATGGGTTTACCGGTATAAGATCACCGCTCATGATAGTCAGCCAAAGTACAAAGCAAGGCTTGTTGCCAAGGGCTTTAATCAAGAACACGGCATTCACTTTGATGAAGTCTTCTATCCGGTGGTCAAGATGACTACATTGAGATGCTTTCTTGCATTGGTTGCCATATTAGATTTGGTGTTGCACCAAATGGATGTCAAGACAGCGTTCTTGCATGGTGATTTAGATGTGGAAATTTACATGCAGCAGCCAGAAGGGTTTGTTGAGAAATGCAAGGAAGATTGGGTATGCCAGTTGTTAAAGAGTATTTATGGCTTAAACAATCACCGAGGGCATGGTACCATAAATTCCACAAGTTTATGCTTTCTCAAGGCTACAAACGTAGTGAGTTCGATCACTGTCTATATACAAAGAAGGCTAAGGATGGCAGTTGGCTGATCCTTATTTTGTATGTGGATGACATGTTGATTGCTGGCAAGCACTTGGAAGAAATTTCAGCTTTGAAGTCAAAGATGGCAAAATCGTTTGACATGAAAGACATGGGTGAGGCAAGTCATATACTTGGTATGCGCATTGAGAGAGACAGATCAAAGAAGTTGATTTGGTTATCTCAAACAGAGTATATTGACAAGGTTTTGCAACGTTTCAATATGGAGAAGGGAAAGGCACTGAGTGTTCCATTGCCACCATATGTGAAACTTAGCAAACAAGATTGTCCTCTGTCTGAAGAAGAACAGCCTGAAATGGATAAGATTCCATATGCATCTGCAGTGGGTAGTTTGATGTATGCAATGATTGCTACTCGCCCAGACATTGCATTTGCAGTGGGAGTAGTAAGTCGATACATGTCAAACCCAGGCAAGAAACATTGGGAGGCAGTGAAAGGAATATTGAGATACCTGAAAGCTACAAAGAGTATGCGTATATGCTATGGGAGTCAGGAGCTAAGTGTAAAGGGTTTTACAGACTCAGATTATGCAGGTGACTTACACAACCGAAGGTCTACGTCAGGGTATGTCTTTACATTGGCTGGTGGAGCAGTATCATGGCGTTCTAGATTACAAGATTGTGTTACTCAGTCTACTACAGAGGCTGAATATGTTGCAGCATCAGAGGCATGCAAAGAATCAATTTGGCTTAATCGACTAGTAACAGATTTGGGAATCAAAGAAGAGATGCCTGTGTTATATTGCGATAGTCAAAGTGCTATACAATTGGCTCACAATCTAGTTTATCACTCAAAGACAAAGCATGTGGATGTGAAGTATCATTTCATCAGGGAAATGCTAGAGGATAAGCAACTTCAGCTTGTCAAAGTTCACACCACAGAAAATCCTGCTGATCTACTTACAAAAGGACTTCCCTCAGAGAGCTTTGCGCATTTTCGCAAGCAGTTAAGTGTAGGGTAGTACATCACTTCTCTACATCTCTTGTATATTAGCTTGTATAGTAGCTTCTCTCACACTTAAAGTACCACATTGGACTTTAAGTGGGAGGTTGTTGGGGTAAAAAGCCCAATGTGGTCGCCCAGGTAAGTGGGCGGGCCGCCAGGTATGTACACATATTCTTTTGTAAAAACCTAATAAGAACTCACTATGCTTTACAAATTACAGTAGAGCGAGTTCACCATATCATCGTGCTCTTCTTCTTGAACTCTCTCTCGCGTCGCACTTCCGCTCGTACTCCTTCACTATTTTCTCTTGCAGGCTCCCTATTGGACAATGACAAGCTCAGCCAATGGCTAATAAGCAGCATAAGTGATATCCTTCTGACATGTGTCCCCCTTTCCCCTTTTGTGAGAGCTTGATCAATTAAACTTAATTGATTTAAATGAATTAAATCCCCATTGGACCTTTCCCCATTCTGACGAATAGGAATTAAGTAGCCCATTGGGCTGCTCAATTCCTATTGGACCCCTTCTCCGGCTATCCAATAATCATCCAGGAGACTTAATTTTCATTGGTTCTTTTTACTAAGTGTTTTAAAATTAAATTAGGCTAAATTTACTCTAGCCTAATTCGCATTGGTCCACTCCAAGGGTCATCCAATAGGAATTGGGCACACCTTGTGGGCATCTGGGCTAGGGAGCTGACATGTGTCCCTAATTCCCTTTGTGTAAAGGGATCCTGTGTGTGTGTGACTTTCTCTCTCATCCCCTAGAAGAAGGGCTCGCCCCCTCCCATGTAGGGATATGCATTGACTTTCGAGAGCACACAAAGCATCCAATTCCCCCCTAAGCTTTAACCCTTTGGACACAACCTTTGAATTTTGGAACCTTAGAATTTTGGAAGTCTTAATGGTCTGAACCTTAGGGTCTTTTTAGCCCATTGTTGCACATGGCTCTTTTGCAGATGGCCCCCCCTTTGGATCCCTATTTTCCCTCCTTTGGATCCCTACTGTGGCCGGTTTGCTAGCTTAACCAATATTCTAGCTTTTTCTCCCCTAGCACTTCCCCGCATTAAATGATCAGTTTAATATGAGAAAATCATTTAGGAGAATTAGATATTGATTATTATGACATTTTGTATGTGTTGACACTAGTTTAGGTACACATTTCTCAACAATGGCGCCAATGTCCGAGGGGGATTTTTACAACATCTGTCACATCTCACATAGAGATGGTCCAAAGACTAAAATGTCAATCCGAGGAATGAAGTGACTCGACAAAGGTATGGAGGCATGCCAAGAGTTTTCCAATCCCTTGTTTGAACACAACACACTCCGTGGAAAGAGTCTATGAACTCTCTAGCTAAGGAAAACCTGAATTCTACATCTTTGATCCAATTACACATCCACATGAGAAACCAATAGCAAATCAACTCCGATCAACATCAAACTTGTCAGGCACATTCCTTACTAGGTCAAAAACACTTCTAGACCATTAAACCTAAAATCTACATACTTGGGAAAATTGCAATTTTCTCTAGCAGAAAAATTACAACTCTCCGAATTTGATGTCAAACACACCTACTAGGTGCTCCTAAGCGCTTGGAATCTAATGTAGCTGACAGAATCTCAAAACAATGCTCGGATAGTGAGATATTTGACCTAGAAGGTCACGCAAGTCGACGTTCGAATCTTGCAAAATTCTTGCAATGTCTATAGATATCAACGTGTAGAGCTCCTCAGGGCTAACACATTGATGCTCTTGATAACTGTGTGGTGCGGTGCAAAGGGATGAAATCTTGACATAGGTTGCCCTTGTGGCACATCTTGAACATTCTCGTCATACTTTGGTCAGCCATTTTCCCTCAATGGCACACCATTTAGGTGGCGTTATTGGTCCCATTAGTTGTCCTCGTGACAGTCCTTGTCCTTGCTCCCTCATTGAAACTTTTTTCCTATTGCTCATCATTTTGTTCATTTGCTTAAGCATATTCTCTATGGAGTTTAGGGGAGCCACTACAAAAGGTCCTACTTGAGATAGAACAATAGATGTCATCCTCTTGCTTTGCATGTCTCTCACAATGCTCTTTTCACTAAAGATTTCACAATTATCCACCAAGTCTATTGTGGGGCGCATGTCTAACCTGACCATCCTATCTTAATGCAGTATTAGCAAGAACCATGATTAATTTGTCAAACCATGGGAAGAAGCTGACTCGAATAGTGCATAGAGGTTACAAGAGGTTGTCAATCTCTCGGAAAACAACTAACAACTCGCATCTAAATCAAGCTATACTCGAGTGACTGAAATCCCCAAAAGCCAATCACTCATCGGCAAGCAAATCACATCCGTTACAGCATCAAATGACATCCAAACATAACAAAACTTCTAGGACAAGTTTATAAGACCTAAGCACACATGCCTATGGTCTCATACCCCACTTTAGGTCAAGTTTCAAAATTGCGATTATTAACAGCATTGGATTTTTGACCTAGTTGTTTTTGACCCAGAATGCATCTAAATGCTTAGCAATGATGCCCCAATACCCCGCCTATGCTTAGTTTTTTATTTGAACATTTAAATTCCTAGCTATGATGAAATTGGGTCGCGGGTCGGGGACGCCAAAAGGTACAAAATACTGTGAATGGCTTACGTCAATGCGTAGAGCTCTTACCTGCGGTTGTAATGCAGCAAACACAATCGCAATGTGACAATCGGAGAGGGAGTAGGAAGCGCGAGAAGGAGAGAAGTGCACGCCGTTAGCTCACGCTGTGTATTTCTTATCCAAAAAACTTACAAAAATTGGCTTTTATACCTTAGCCAAGGTTTTTGCGTGGTCAAAACTAATAATCTGGAGTTCTACCAAAGCTGGGAAATGACTGGCTGACACAATCTGGAAGCTTGTAGCCCTGGCTCATTAATTACAAAGTTTATCCAAGAAAATAGGAGTTACAATATTCCTGATTCATCAAAATAATAATTTTTTTACAAAGAGAACTCCGAAAAATGGTGTCTGCGTTAGCTTGATGCTAACATTTCCCCCTCTTTGCCTGTGTCGTCCCTTGACACAACTTTATGGGCTGAAATAGTCTTCCGGTTGACGGCTGGCAAGGTGGTTTTTAAGCGCGTCCAGTGCCTTCTGGTATCTGATTCTTCGTTCTTTGTCGGGCACTTGCAGAAATTGCATTGTGACTTGATTCTTCAGCTCCATCGCTGAGTAGCCTACAAACCTGGATGTTAGATTGCTGATCATCGATGCAAATATCTTCGTTTGCCAGGTGAAGAATCCAGTGTAGAAAGCTTCTTAAAAGGCGAGCATATTATTCAATGGCAAGAACATGCATCTGGCATAGAATCCGTAAATGACCTCCTCTGAAGGTTGCCCACTCAAATCGTACCATAAGCCTTTGTTTCCTTCCAAGAATGATAGCCATGGGGCTCCTTTTTGCTTAGGCTCATTAAAAACTTGTATACATGTTAGCAACATTCTGCAAATTTTATACAACATAGCACAGGAGAGATCTGGCAGACTCTTGAAGAAAGACATGGTGCCCGTTAGGGTTTTCACCATGTATTCCTCCATTGCTTGGCCTCTCTCTGGAGCTGGTAGCCTGGGGAAGTTGAGCCAAGTTGGCCTCTTCTTTTGCAATGCTTCATGTGCTTGCCATGTCCTTACTCTGGGTACAGAACAGAATGTTGGATCTCTTTGAAGGGCTACAGGTGCTCTTGTGAACAGAATCAGGTATCTTGGATTCTTGTTCAACCAACCTAACCTCCACTTTGGGTGGTCTTTATCTGCGCCATCTTCTTGCATATCCTTGTACAACCTTTCTTTCACCTGTAATAGTTCTACTTTGATGAGAGGGTATGGCAGGGATTGTTGGTGCCATTGAGCGTTGATCTGATTGGGAGTGAGTTGAGTGACATTGACAGAGTGTAAAACTCTCAACTCCCAATCCACTGTGGCTTTCCACTGCTCATCCACCTCTAAGGTGATCTTCTCCTTCAGTGCGTCTTCTTCAGCTTTTGACGGCTGGACCATTGGCACTGTGTCTGCATCTGTGACGTGAACTTGAAAATCCTCATCATCACTCGGTTCTGCTGTGGACCGTGTCTCAAACTCAGCAAACAAGACCGAGGGTATGTCTATCTATGGCGCCTCTGAAGTGCCTGCCTCTTCTTACATGTCTGGTTTTCCATCTCTGAGGAGTTGATTAATCCGCTTGAGTTTTGCTATCTCCTTTAGAAGCTCCTTCTCTCTCTGAACCCGCATCAATGCCAAGTCCCTACACTGTGATTGTTCTAACTTGAATTCCAATTCTAGGTCTTTGTTTTTCTTTTCAAGTGCCTTGTACACTTCATCAGTTCCTTTGATCGAGGCCACGACTAGATTTTCTCTGATTTGTCGTAAGAAAATGGCCTGTTCATTGATCCTTTGTTCAGAATATTGCAGAGAATCATTGGTAACATCTAACTACACCTGAATTTTTGAGCTGACAGAGAGGTCGTAAGAAGTTCATTTGTAACTTTTGTCAGCTGCTTATCTTTTGCTTTGCAGGCATCAAACGGTTTAGTGAATAGATCACCTAACTCCTTCATTTCTTTTTGTTGTTTATCTCTGGCCAACTGATGTTGTTCCGCTTCTGCCTTCAGCTCTTGCACCTACATTCGGAGATCAGTGATGACAGACATCCTATCTTCTAGCTCTCCTTGGAGAGCGTCGATCACCATTTCAAGTTCCTTGGACTTTGTGCTGCGGTTTAAAGCTGTTGAACGGAGTCTCTCCGTCATTTCCTGCATCTGACATGCATATTCATTGACCTCTATTATTACTTCATCATTTGACTGCCACTGTTCATGTCTTGCCAGCTGGGATGTGCCTACAGCCTCGTGTGTGGCTTCTTGTTGTGTTGTAACTGCTGGTGGTTCTTGTGTAGAGGTAGATGGTCGGTCTTCTTCTTGGGTATTCTTAGGCTTTGATGCCTCGAAAATTTTTGGTTGAGTAGAAGTGGAGGGTATTGTCTCAAACCTTGTTGTCTCTTCAAGAGCCAGCCTTTCTTCTTTCTCTAGCTCAGGTTCTATCTCATGTGCAGTGGTAGGTGCTTTTTTCGCATCTGCTTCTTTATCAGTCTCTTTTTCAGATCGACTTGCCTTTACCTCTTCTGGCTTTTGAGTATCTTCAGCTGCCTTCTTTGGTTCCGGCTTGGCTTCTTTTTCTTTGTGTCCGTCGGGGTGGTCAGCCTCTTGTGCAGATTCAGTTTGTTGGGTGGAGTCAAAATATTTCTCTTTCTCAGGCTCTGCTTCTTCATTGGTGTCTTTGCCTGCAAATGATGGTGGTGGGCTAGGCATGGGATGGTCTTGGCTAGTCGTTTCCTCGGCTTGCCTTTGGTCTTCCTCTTCCTTGGCTTTCTTTGCAGCTTCTTCTGCCTCTTTCAGCTTTAGAGCTTCATCCTCTTGGTACATTCTTTCTAAATATTCTGTTGGATCATCCGCCTCTTTTCTTGTATGATGCTTTGTTGGAGGGCCTTTCGGTCCTGCAGGTACCCATTTTTCTGGGTCCTTCCCTTGTGCTTGCCTACTGCGTTGGTACGCCTGTTTTTCTATTTCAAAGCATGCTTTTTTTTGAGCTGGCTCTTCTTGGTGTGCGGCCACAAATTTTCTTTTCATCTCTTCTCTCTGAGCTCTCTTTTCTTCGTTGTCAGATCTCTCGCTGCTGTGCCGTTTTAGCGAGCTATCAACTGACTCATCATTAGATTTATGTGATCTTTTACCTGCCCTTGTAGCTCGTGGAGAGGTTTGTGCTGCCAAGATCCATGTATTCTGATCAGGGGTAGGCAGTAGGTTGTCAGCCATGCCGATGGCATGATATGCCATTCTAGTCAACACCTCGGGTGCACCCAAGTACGTGATTTTGCCTTCCTTCTCGGTACCCTTCAAGGTTGTCAAGACATATTGCGCATGGTCCACGGGCTGTCTTGTTGTCGACTTGAGAACCTGAGTGAAGGTGGTGGCCAAGGCGTGATTTGGTGTAGCGGACCTTGGTGGCCTTTTTGCCTGAAAATGAAAGTGTTGATGGTACAAATGTGCTGGCCCTTCTACCTGTTTGTGGATAAGATCAACGAATGTAGCCGCGGCTGTCTCTTTGGTAAATGTGCCTGCGGTTTTATTGTCTCTTGTCCGCATGGTCATTCCTTCAGTGGGCAGTCTAAGTACCTCTACCACTATCTCTTTTGTTATCACTATCTCGACCTTGTTCCCTTGAGTGTCTGATATCTGTGATGGTGGATAGAAGCTCATAAGCTTTCTGAAAGTCCACTCCGCAAGGCTCTTGTTCGTAGAAATGCCTGAGCCCCAACCTGCGGTTAGCCTCTTTTGTCTCTGGGTTAAAAGCTACATCATAGACTTCTTTGGGAAAGAATTGCAACTCCACCTGATGCCCCTCTTCACTCTTGAACCTACCAGTGAAGATCGTAGTGTGGTGCTCTTCTAGCTGTTCTCTAGAAAGGTAGGATGCCTTTGCCACTTTGACTGACTCGAAGTCTAGTTGATATGCGGGCAGTTCTTGTAGTTTCTCTTTTTGGTTTAGCTTCTTCTTGGCCCTCTCTGCTGCTTGCATGACTCTTGTTCAATGAATAGAGTGCAAAGTTGACAGATTTGTCGGAATTTTCTCTGGAATGTCCTTTTAGACTGAAATGTTAACAATTTGGTCCAGATTGCTTCAAATCAATTTTTGAACATGCAAAGATGCATAAAAACATGCAAGGAACAAAACTGTATGGTCAAAACAAAAATTTGCAACCAAAGTAAATAATCACGATTATTTACAACTGAGGAAAATTTTCAACTTTTTGCAAACTTGGCTTTATAGACGTCAAGTATATACCAAATACATGCTCTGAGTGAAATATGGGCTCATTTGGATGCACAGGGTGAAAATGGTACCAGATTTTGGCTTTAGGTCTCTGAAATAGTAGATATAAAGGAAATTTGAGATTTGAACTCCAAATTGATTCAAAATTGGCTAGTGGGCTTATCACATCATGTACTTTGGATATATGATGACAAAATATCCAAATTCCCCAATTTTGACCAAAAACTAAATAATCGTGATTATTAACTTCTTTCAGAATTGACATTTTTTGGTACAAATTGGTTCCAGGCATTGTATGGACCTTTATATGAGATATGAAATCATTTAGATCAAGAAAAGTTGTCCATAATCCAAATTTTGGCTTGCAAAGATTTCTTTGCGTTTTTTGGCAATTTTACAAGTAATGGGTGGTCATTTTGGCTCATACTTGATTTTTGGCATGTAATAGGTGTGGACACATGATAGGTGAGGTGATTTGACAATTTTCGAGCAAATCTGATGTAGAAAGTAAATAATCGCCATTATTTACAATAGTGACAACCTACAAATTTTGATCTAGACATGTTTCATACACCTAACACAAGTCCTAAATTGAATTGGTCAAGTTTGGTCATACCGGCATCACTTTGTGCTCTGTCGACTCTGAAATCACCATTTTTTTGTGACTACTCTGTTTGTTGGGTTGGTCGGTCAACTTTGAGGCTTTGGACTTGTCTGTAACATAGTCGTGAAGCAACCTGTCCAATTCTGGCTCATTTGGAGTCAGTTTGACTTCGTATGTCGAATTTGACGCTTTGTAACCTTCGAGCCATTTTTTGCTTTTCGAGGGCTTTGCTTGATGGATTTCACCAAACCAATCATATACATTGTATATGGACCTCATGAGCAAGCCATCTGTGGAGTCAGATCGGAATTCTGGCATTTGCCAAAAACCTAACTTTTCTACTGGGGACCCCCTCGACCCCTGCTGAATATTCATCTGATGGTATAGAAAGGTTCTATTATGTTAGGGCATGTTATGGTTCAAATCCCATCCGATTTGGTCAAGCTGGCAGGCCGCTATGGTCAGTTTTAGGTCGTAGGTCTTCGTGCACTGCTCCATTTCTAGGGTTTTTTCTAGGGCTTTAAACTAGCTACCGGCCGTACAAAATGGATCATTGTCGAGTAAAGAACTAACCCCTCATGTCTCATGTGAGACGGCGCTGAAAATAGTCAACTATGGGCTCCGGAAAAGTTGCGTGAAAGAGGCCGAAATCTCTCTCAACAAAGGCTCCAAGTGGAAATGAGGTGGTTTTAGCCTACCTTGGATATCTATACTTGGACTTCCCGAACCAATTTTCCCTAGATTCCCCCGTTAGTCCTACTAAGCCGTGAAATCTATGTTAGGACAAAATTTCCCTGATCGGATTCCTGTAGCTCATTCTGCAAGAATTTTGCAAAAGTAGGCTTGGCTGCCTAATTTAGGCTTCTCGCTTCCATCTTCTGATTTTATTAAAAAAATTTGTGCTTGTCGCCTTGTCTTTCTGATCACCATCGTGTCTTCCATTTTTCCATCTAAGCTTCCATGCTATTTATTATTGATTTTTGATATGTTTATTTGAAAAATCAAAGAAAATAGCAAAATGCTCTAAAAAAGTAAAGTAAAAGTCCAATAATTAAGAAAATCCCTTGAAAAACACAGCTTTATTGTTTTTTGTTCGATTTTTCTATTTTTAAGCCTCATTATCAACAAAAATGATGAAAAATATCCAAAAAAGGACTATTTTTTATGATTTTTTGATAGTATATACACTATTTACACTCATCGGGAAGATATTATTCATGAATTTTCCCTTGATGATAAATTATAAGGGCATTATTAGGTAATTTTGTAAAAAATCACACGTTAACATAGAACTTTTTCCTCCCTCTTCAAACATTGCCCTTAATTACTTAGTACTTAGTGCCCTTCCACCCCTCCTAGATGGTGTACTCCTGGACGACTGTGTGCATGGGTTGAACAATCGTGTCTATGCATAGCCCTGATTGGCTCTACCATGATGTGAAGATCGATACAATTCAAACCAATATGCTGTGCAAGAGCTAGGTCTTGAGCAATTAACTCAAGTGTTTCCGATGTCGAGGTTTGCTGCTAATGTCTTCCAAAGATTAAATCTTGTAGCTTGTGTACACATTGATTGCTTCAGCTGTTAGTAGCACTTTTGACTGTTGTCGAGCTTTTTCTCACCATTGGTAATTTGGTCTACGTGGTGCTGCATGGTGTGGTGGAGTCTGTTGAAACTTAACTCGCCATTGCTTGATTGGTTTCACGGTTTGTGGAGAAGATAAGTGATCCTTTTTTTTCCAAACCATTTTCATGTTAGGTTCCTTGCTCGGAGATGCTCGTCTTTGTGTTCGAACCCTTGGAACCTTCTTTTGTTTCGTTGGCGGTGAAGTTTCAGGCACCCATATTTGAATCGGTTTATCCTTAAGCTGTGCTTTTGGCATCCAAATTTTCCTGACTCCTTGCATGCTACATGTAGCATTCGATTGTCGAGGGGATGGAGAAGATTGACTTCATGGATTGGTCTGTTGATTGCTTCTTTCCTATTCCTCCTTGCTTGGTGCAATTGGAACAATGAGTTTCCCTCCGTTAGGTGATAGCTTTAGCTGATTCGTATCCCAATCTGGTATTGCTTTGTATGTACGCATCCAGGGAATTCCAAGAATCATCGTCTCATTCATGTGTTCATCTGGCAAGCATACAAACTAATGAGAACATGAACATCCATGTACTATCACGTTCAAGTTGACTACTCCCAATGTTGGAGTTGGGTCCTTGTTGCATCCTTTGATTGTCGCTATTCCTGCCGTCAATGCTTGACTTGTTGTCTTCTTGTATGTGGAATAACTAACTGCATTTACTCTAGCTCCTGTGTCGACCAAAGCATTGGTGCTATGATTGTTGAGCTGTACTCTGATGCGTAGGTCCATTCCATCTAACCAGTCATCCTCTGTTGAAACTGCGTCTTTAGGTAATTCCCATTGTCGATCATCTATTTCCAAAGTGTTGATGGGAATCGGTATCTGCTGATTCTTGAGAGCAGCTTTCCGCTTGAGTACCCAAAGCCTAGCTTCCTCTTGGGCTTCATCAATAACCTGCTATCGTTTGATCTTTCTTTGTTTGGCTGCATGCATTCTCTCTAGCAATTCATTGGTTAGTGGAAAATTGTATTTCTTTAAACAACATCCACTAATCTAATTAGCCATTGGTTCACCATCTAGGGTGGACAATTTTACTGCTCCACTTGGAGATACATCTTCAGTGATAAATGGTTTGTTTCCCTTTTTCTTAAACTTGGGAATGTGTTGCTTAAGGGAATAGACTAGAACTAAGTCCCCTTTCTTGAAGATCTTTGTGATTAAGTGGAAATAAATTTATTTTTTTTTGTTTTTGCTTTTGTGCATAGATATGAGCTACAGTAGTTAGCCTTTGCTCGTCTAGCTTTTCCAAATCTTTGAGTCTTTTTGACAATTCATGTCCAGTCCACTCAAGATTCTGTGCTACCCTTAATGCCGGCAATAGAAATTCTATTGGCAGTATGGCATCAAGGCCATAAACAAGGTTAAAGGGTGTAGCATTTAGAGCTATTTTGAATGAAACTCAATAAGCCCATAGAGTAGCATGGAGATTCATTTCCCAGTCTGTCCTTCCTGAACTAACCGCTTTAGTCAGCACCGATCTAAGAATTTTATTTGTATGCTCAGCTTGTCCGTTTGCTTATGGGTGATAGGGAGCTGATTTGTTATGGATGACCATAAACTCATTAAGCAAATTCTCTATTACCTCATTGAGGAAATGAGTTCCCCAATCACTGACAATCTCTATTAGCATTCCATATATCGTGAAAACATAGTCATATAAGAATGCAGCAGTGGTTCTGGCATCATTCTTTTGAGTTTCTTTAGCCTTGGCCCACTTGGTCAAATAGTTCGTAGCTACAATGATATATTGAGCTTGGGTTCTATAAGCAGGTGGCTGTATCGGTCTAACAAAATCTATACCGCATTTTGCAAAGGCTCTAGCCCTCATTATTGGTCTTAAGGGCATGCTATCTACTCGTGTTGGCATTTTTGCTCGTTGACAAGCATCACACCTTCGAACATATTCTTTAGCATCTGCAAAAAGTGTTGGCCACCATATGCCTGCCATCAAGATTGCTCTTGCGGTGGTCTCACTAGAAAAGTGACCTCCAACTAATCCAGCATGTGCTTGTTCTAGTATCGGAATATACTCATTTTCATTTGCACAAAGATGCAAATGTTGATCTTTACCTCTCCGATACAATTGGTTCCCAATAAGAGCATAATCTCTTACTTCAGTTTCAATTTCTCTTTGACGGTGTTTACTCATATCCTCAGGAAATGTTCGGCTTGATAAGTAAGTAACCAGATAATTACTCCACTTAGGAACAAGTGATATTTGAAACAATGTTACATGGGGAATGGGTGTTTGTTTTTTACATTGAGGGCAATCCTTTACAAAAGATTTAACATCTCTCCTCATAGTCGGCCAAACTACTCCACGTCTCAAGATTCGTTGTATAGTTTGGTCTTTCGCAAAGTGAAGTCCTACTATGGTAACATGTGCTTGACTTAGGTATTGTTCTTTTTCTTCAGGGTTAATGCATAAGAGAAATATCTCCTCTCAATTTCTTTTGTATAGCCTTTCAGTTAGTAATTGAGACATAGCCGATTGCTCGATTAATTCGATTGTGATAGGAAGTGGTATTTGTGAATCCACTTGAGCTATTGTCATTAATGACACAATGTTTTCCGACCATCTAGGTATCATTTCCACGAAGAATAAATAGGCATCTGGTAAATCATCGTCTACCCCTTTAGGTGATTCCCTTGAAACAATCCTTCACAAATGATCTGCTCGTTGATGTGTAGTGCCTTTTTTTACAACCACAGTGAAATCAAATTTGAGAAGAATGATGAACCATCTCACTATTCTCCCTGTGCTACATGGCTTGTTGACCAAATACAACAAATCTTGGTGGTCCACAAAGAACACAAACTTGTTGGCTAATAGGTAATGTCTATGCTTTTTAACGGCATAGATCACTCCTAGTCCTTCTCTTTTGGTGGTGGTGTAATTCTTTTCTTCCATGTTCAATTGTCGGCTAGCATAAGAAATAGGAAAGTCAATTTTCCCATCTCCTGGTTGAGCTAGTATACAGCCGATAGAAAAGTTGGAAGCATCTACATGTATATGGTATACCTTATCCCAATCTAGTGCTTTCAATATTGGAGCTGAGGTGAGAGATTGCTTAAGCTTCATGAAGGATTCTTCACATGCCTCAGTCCATTCAAAGTGCGTAATCAAGCTATACATGGGTTTTGCAATTATAGCGTACATGTAGATGAACCGTCGGTAATATCCACAATGTCCTATGAAGGCTTGTACCCCTTGACTGTTGTTGGTCTAGGCAAATCAGCAATGACATGAATCTTCTCAATATCAATAGCTATGCCATTTTTAGACACTATATGTCCAAGAATTTTTCTTTGTCTTCCCATGAATGTGCACTTTTCAGGATTTAAGCAAATCCTATAAAGTCTACATTTTTCGAATACCTTTTTGAGGTGTTCAAAATGATCATCCCAGATTGATGAATGTACGCATAGATCATCCATATATACTTCTAATTATTTCCTAAGATATTCTTTGAAAGCATGGCTCATCAACCTTTGAAATGGGGTTGGAGCATTAATTAACCCAAACGGCATAACCCGATAGGCAAATATACCCCATTCTGTTGCAAAAGCAGTTTTATGCTGATCTTTTGGGTCAACCAAAAATTTATTGTATCCCAAAAAGCCATCTAAGAAGTTGTAAGCTTCTTTTCATGCAACTCGTTCTAATACATGCTCAATTATGGAAGAGGAAAGTTGTCTCAAATGGTGGCTGCATTCACCTTTTGAAGATTAACACACACTCGCAATTTTCCATTCTTCTTGGGTACTACCACAATTGGAGACACCCAATCTGTGTGTTCAATTTCATAAATGAATTTAGCTTCCTTTAGTTTTTCAATCTCTTCTTTGATCTTCCTAGCAAATGTTTGGTTATACGTGTATGGTCTCTATCTACTTGGTTTCGCGTCATCTCTCATGGGTATAGTATGTTGACAGATTTCTTGATCAACACCCTTGAGATCCTTGTAAGACCAAGCGAAGATATCTCTTCTTGGGTACTACCACAATTGGAGACACCCAATCTGTGTGTTCAATTTCATAAATGAATTTAGCTTCCTTTAGTTTTTCAATCTCTTCTTTGATCTTCCTGGCAAATGTTTGGTTATACGTGTATGGTCTCTATCTACTTGGTTTCGCGTCATCTCTCATGGGTATAGTATGTTGACAGATTTCTTGATCAACACCCTTGAGATCCTTGTAAGACCAAGAAAAGATATCTCGATATTCCTTTTACAAGCTCAGCAAAAGCTTTTCTTCTTCTTCTGTTAGGTCATTCTCAATGTAAGCACGTCTAGGCTCTTCTCATGGTTCAGCCAAGTCTACCCTTTTAGCGTTTTCAGGCCCTTTGTAAGATTCACCTTGTTTCCGTAGTTCCCTAATAGGTTGTTCAATTATGATTTTCCAATCTTAGAGAGTATACTTTTTATAATGGGATCGAACATGCATTGCATCCTTACCATCCTCTTCCGTGGTTTCCATTTTCGGTTGTGTATATCTCCTTTATAGATTTTTCCAACTCTTGATATTTCTTTTTCCGCTCAACTCTAGTCATGAGTGGTTTCTTATCGTGTGATTTCTCTTGAGTACCCTTCCATGTTTTTCTCAATGTCTTAGACATTTTTGAATTTTTGTTTGAAAGAAATCTGCCAGTTATTTTGTCCTTGATACAATCATTTGCATCTATCTGCATCAGGAATTGTGTTTTACTAGAGACTAAGTGCATAGGTCGTGTTTTCATAATTTTGGTGTCTCTCTTTCGTCTGTACCATTTTCGTCTTCTTGATTTCTGGTTTGGAAAGTCAAAAAAATTTTCCTCCCCTCCCTTTAAGAGTAACTTAGCTCTCGTATGCTCTTTTTCTGACCCCGATTCTTCTGAGATAGCTGCATGTTCATCTAACTCATCAGTTGCATCGTAATAGAGGTCTGAAAAGACTTGTTGAGCTTTCATTAAGTCCTTGGGTTCCTCATCTTCGTTTTCAATGTTGAGGATTTTTGACATCATTTGGATGGGAATTATGTCGTAGCCATCCTCATTGCAAAATTGAGTAGGCATAGATGTATTCACACTATTAGCAGTTGGACACACCCTACAGAGAATGATTGCTCGGTGGAATATTATTTTTTGTAATTATTCTTTAATTGAGAAAAACCGACATTTCACCTTTGTAAATAGTGGGGCTTGCAGAAGCTTCCAGATTGTATCCTTTTTTTGACATTTAGATTGAGTAGACGGTTAAATTGGAACAGTAGGGCTTGAGATTGTAAGATATTTATACCACTTTTGACCTTAACACTAGGTTGGTAATGGGACACTTTTATGTCCTGTTAAGTGACCATTTTTCTTGAATTATGTCAAGAGTTTCAAAATGGATTGCTATCTATCTAGAAAGTTGTATCATGAGTTGAAAAAAACTTGACATTTTTTTGGAATATCAATTCCATCTTTAACCTTGTCCTTGCACAAGATTTCACAACCTAAACTGTGTGAAAAACGGGTCCTGTTTTTGCCTTTTTTCAACTTTTTGCAACTATACCACTCTATAATTCATGTTTGTGAGGTCTATAATGCTAGAGAACTATCTTTAGTAGTCCTCAACATGTCCTGATGCTTCTAGGGAGAAATAAATATTAAAGTTGTAAGTTATGACCAAATTACAAAAATTGTCAAATCCTGTTTTTTAGCCAATTTTAGCTCTTCTATGATTTTTTTGGTGGATTTCATGATATCCAAATGCATTTTTTATTTTCTATGTCGCATATTGTAACATAAAGCTAATATTCCTTGAGTTTTGGGGCACCTAATACCCTATTTTGCATAGTACACAACGATGGTTGATTTTTTCAATTATAGAAGAAAACGAAACATTCTAGTATATCAAGTATAGCTTTTTCAATATTGTTAGTTTCTTGTGACAACTACATGCATTTTGTAGGTAGTAACCATATCTAGTCATAAGGATCAAATTTGGCTAGATATTGAATAGTTTGTATGGGATTCTACAACTCATAATGTTGAACCCAGTTTTTTCATGTTTGCTGTATTTAGCACTTCATCTTTGTCCCCAAGATTCCCCTTGGTAAGAGATGTGTTATTCTTTTGACATGCTCCATGGCTCCTTATGAATATAAAGGACAATAGGGAACTAAGAAAACATGCATATATTATTTGTATTGAGCGTAGCTATAGAAACTTTCATGATAGGTTTGCAGAATGGTAAAAAATCAACTTTTTTACACCTATTTATTTTGGCAAAACAAAAAATACTGAGTGAGAAGCAATCATATGTTCTGATCACCAACCCATTGAAGTTAACTAGGGAATTTATATCAAGTCCTACAAAAATCCCTAATCTTATTTTTATGCAACAAAACGTAAGAAATGACTGTTTTGATGAAAATGCAATGGTCCATCAACTTTGGAGGCTTGGTGCGACCAAAAGATGAGAAATTTTACAAGTTTCTCATTTTTTCCATGTGTAGTAGGCCTTGAACTATAACCTCATCAAAGGATTTTACAAAATGAGTGGATCTACTATGGTTTTGGAGGTTTTTTTCAAAACCCTGAAAGGACACTTTTATGTCCTGTTAGGTTACCAACCTAGTGTTAATGAAGAAAAACAAAACCTTTGTCATTTTTAAAAAGTTTTGTCTGTGTGAGTGAGCGTACTGTGTACGAGAGAGAGTGAGAGTTTCATCTTGATGCTACGCGCGCACCGGTGGTCGAGATTGAGTGTGGAGAAGTGCAGCGTGTTGTCCCCGACGAGAGCTACGCGCCAATACCTACATTGTGGGTGTACAGTCTAGTTTTGCGAACTCGACCCACGAGCTACATATGGTGATTCGGTGAGTATACGCTGTCTGTTTTTGCATTTCAGCATATCCACGCGTTTGCATCGAGTAGAGCTACACATTAGGCACTTTAGTTTTTGGAAACGACAACCTGCAAATTTCGACCAGACATCCTATGTGATTTTGCACCAGGTGTTTAGGGTTGGGATTTTGGTTCATGGACCTTAGGGAGAGCGACCTATTGGTGTTAATAGAGTCTCCTTCAAGTTCTGTGGCGTTTGGAGAACATTTGATGGGTATTTGGTTCTTGAAAGCGTTGTAGAAAATCTCCTCTTATGCACTCCTGAAGGCTGTGGCTTAGGCATTGGGTAGAGACCTCTGTAGGAAGTAGCCAAGAGTCGGTCGAGTGTAGGTTGACACCCTATGCTTGCTTCCACGCGCCTGTGGGTCGAGCTTCGTCCTTAGCTGAAAAATCTTGCTAGGTGAGTTCTCGCTGTGCTGACGTCCGTCGCGGCGTATCCGCCAACATTGGCATCGCTGTCGGGGACGAAAACCCTAGGTAGATGACCGAGACTATTCCTTGAGGATAGGGATTCTCTGGCTTTCTAGAGTCTCGTTTTACATTTAGATAGGATCAGAGGGTGGAGGACTCTCTAGGTATTAGGAGAAGTCTAAGGAGCGAGTGTCTCGCCTAGATCCTTCGACTTAGGTAGACTTAGATAGTTTTAGGCATTAGTTGAGTTGTGGTGTAGAGAGTAGGAGTTGGAGTGGTAGAGGTGGTGAAAGGATAGCTTGAGAGTCCGGAGAGGCCAGAGAGCAACCGAGACACCAATATCACCATCTCACATGATGAGTAGGAGTAGGGTAAGTAGGACATCATGATTTATGATATGGAGCACTTCATGCATGTTATATTTGTTGTTAGACTCATCACAAGGTTGTAAAAGACGGAAAAGAGTGTTTAGAAGCTGAGGTGAAGTTAAAAAGTTTCTATGAGTGTTTCTGATAGAACCGGAGAGCATCAGAAATATTTATGTCAGGAAAAAATTAAATTTTAAGCCAGGAGACATCCTACACGTAGGATATCTACGGGGTGATCTGGTGGGAATTTTGAAATTCTGAGTTGACCAGTGTGTTCAAAAGGTAGGTTTTACCCTATTTTCACCTGAAAAGTGGAAGCTTGACCATATCTTGACAGGATAAGGCCAAGTAGAAAGGAAATTGCCAGACATCCTACCCAAATTGTGCAAAGGCATTATTTTAAGACCAAAACCAGAGGATGGCTACATGAGCATGATCTGCATGATTTATTGAGTGCCTGAGAAAGGTTTCATCTCAATTGGGTGAAAAAATTGGGTTTTAAACAGACTTTAGCATTTTTGATTGGAAAAGGCTGGGATAGCTAAAATTGGGGTCTTTTGAAATCCAAACCAAAATCTAAGCATAGCACTGGGTTGCGGACATTAAGGGGAAGCTGTGGCTCAAGTTTGGGATCAAACAGACCATATAGACATCCTACGTGTAGGATGTGTTCTGTGTGATTTAGCACTCCAAGCCCAGCCTTGAGCATACCAATGTGATCAGCACCTTAAGAGGAGTCTCTGCTTTGCATTTGAATCTATTTTGAGCAGATAGACATCCTATGCGTAGAATGTCCAATGCATGAAATTGAAGCCAGAAACTGATTGTAGGCATACCAAGGTGTTGTATAGCCTAAGGCAAGCCTCCTAGTCAATTTTGGTCCAAATTGGAGTTGATTTGACTGGTCAGCAGGCTGCCGAAACAGATTTCTGATCAATTGACCATCTTATAGGTGTCCAAATCAAAAAGTAAAAACAGTTGTGGACTCAGCACATCAAGGGGAATCTATAGTGCAAAATCCAGGCAAAATAGTGCAGGGAGACATCCTACGCATAGGATGTCTACAGGGGCCTAGTGAAGAGAAAAGCTGACAGAGGAAATAGAGTGATGTTCCAATTTACTTAAGAGTTCCAGAACTTCTTTCAGAAGTGATTTTGGACCTTGTTTGACCTTTTGACAGAGCAAAGATGGAATTAAGACTTTCTAGGTACATTGACCAACATCCGAGAGAAGTACAGTTCCAGATTAGCAGACCTAATCAAGAACATCAGCAGTGTATAAAATACAGTAGTGGTTGAGGTTAACCCTCCAGTTATACCAATCATTACTAAGACCACCTCTAGCAGTTAAATGCTTTGATTCGATTGCCGAAATTAAACGCTTGTGTACAGGTATATTTAGCGGCAAAGCAAGAAGTTGTGCGGAAACTGATCCTTTGCCAGGTGAGTGGTTGGATTTGTGATAAGTTGCATTGCTAATTTTGATGAATTCAAGATCAAGAAGACACATTCTTAGAGATCAAAAGGTGGCAGGTGATCAGGGTAGCTTAGTGTCTACCGAGGAGAGTGTAACTCAGGCAAAGCTAGATCCACTAGCACTGATTATTGAGGAGGGTAGTGATACTGACACTTCATCAGATAAATCCTTCATGATGGGTAGTCAACAGCCAGGAGGTTTCTCCGATGAAGGACCAATGCTAGGAGGAAGCACCTCCCAAAATCCTTTGAACGATCCCAAGTTAACGATAATCTTCTTAGAAGGAACAAACTCGAGGGGAGCCCTAGTTTATTCTGACTATCGAGGACGCAAGTGTATTTGTATTGAAGAAAGACCTGCTCAAAGACTGGAAATAATTCGAGTCTATGATGATGGAGATAGATTCCGAGACGAAAAGGGGAACCACTATCTGATAGTTAGTAACACTGAGGATTACAATAGATATGGAGATAACGTGGCAAAAGGAAAAATGGTTTCAGAAACTCAAGAACCGCCCCCAAACATTGATCGACCTGGAGCTCTTTTTATGTATGATAAGAAAACAACCAGGGTCTCAACCTATAATGAGAATGTGGGGATTTACAAGCATGAGAGCGAGGGAATAGTCTCTTACTTTCATTGCAAAGAACCCTACCCAAACGAATTAAGCAAAGATAAGATTCTTTACTTATTCTCTTATGAAATTGCTATGGGGAAGGATATCGTTTTTGTTGATAGGTACGGGCGAGAATACAAATGTATTCTCCCAGAGGTGGTAGAAAAGGCAAAAATTCCAGAAGCATCAACATATGCCCCCGAAGAATTGCCAGGGTCACCTACACCCCTAGCAAATCGACAAATCCCTTTTCAGAAGAGTACGACGGGACCTTACATTCTACCCGACAACAGACGTTCAACTACCAAAACCAACCAGCAACTTAGCCATCGTTGTAGGCATGGCTCGACAGAGTGCAACATTTGAACAAGACCAAAACCGAGATGGTTATCCAGCCGCACGAGGGCTAAGGGATTTACAAGAACCACCACTCTATTCACAGTATCAAGGCGAGAGTAAGACAAAAACTCAAGGGTCAACAGAGCCTGGAAGACAACCCATAGAGCGAGTTCGAAGAGATGAACCGTCTCTTGCAAAAACTGCCAGAAATTATGGCTTAGGAGCACCACTGGGAGAGGAACCCACCCACTACCAAAGGCCATAGGAGGTATATCGAGTAGGACGAGGAGAACCAATGATGAGATTTGTAGACCATCATAGAATTAGACCTTCTCAGGTGCAAAAATGGGTAAACAAGAAATACACGGGAAACAGAGATCATAGGGATCATGTAGCAGCCTTTGTGTGTGTAATTAGAGCTGAAGAGGTGTTAGACTTCCATACCCAATTTGCAGGATTTGGACTGACCCTAGAGGAGGATCTTGCTACTTGGTTTGACTTGGTGGAGCGTAGAGACTTTGAGTCTATGGAGGAGGTGTTTGACGAGTTTATCGAGGAATTCTCACAAAGGGGGATAGCTCATAATACAGTCTCACAAATCCATAAATTCAAACAGAAAGAAGGGGAGTCTATTCGAAAGGCAGCCTTATGACTAAAAAGATATGTTAAGTTCTGCCCTGTGGAAGAACTGCCAACTCAATCCATACTTATGCTTATATTTATTCAAGGACTGAGAAATGCAGATCTCCAGAAGGACCTACATATGAAGAGGATCACGACGTTAAATGAGTTAACTAAGGAGGCTCTTTACCTTGTAGACAATTGTGCAGTCTACAAGGAGGGTGAATTCAAGGATCTTGATGACGACTCATTCTCACAACAAAGTGGAAGCAAGTCCGTTAAGACAGCACCGAAAGGAGAAGTAGCTATAAGCCAGGAGCAGCTTGTAGAGGAAGTGCTAAAAAATATTAACTTGTACGCCAAACCTCAGGCTAAATAGCCAAAGTGGTGTGCTATTGAACAAAAATGGACAAACCATGTGACAGAGGAATGTTATTATAACAAGGGATATGTGAGAGAGAGACCTTATGCTCCCCAAGCTCAGGTAGAATCTCCTCAACTTCCAACGATGCCTAGATCAAGCAGGCAACCGACCAGGACCTGTAGGCATAGAAAGACCACAACCAGTGTTGGGGCAGCAACCACCCCTACCAGGATTACGACCAGTCGGCATAAGATCCACACCAACTGTAACCAAACCAAAAGAGAAGGCTTACTACAAAGATCCCAATGGATATGCTGCAAATCCTGTCTATTATCCACAGGAAGAACCCCCAACGCCAGAACCTTGGAGCATGATGGGAAGTGCAGGACCACCAACAGCTGCACAGGCAGCAGGAGAAGGAAGATATAGCTTGGATAAACGAACATTGTTGTTCATAGCCAACGGAGGCATGGGTGGGTAGAGACATGCATACCAACAAAGAAGAGCTCAAGGAGCACCTCAACAGCCTAAGGGACCCTGCTACAAGTGTGGTGGAGACCATTGGCTAAGAGATTGTCCTCATGATGAAATCATTAAAGTCAACGCATATTGCACCGAGTGTGGAATTACTCATTTGGTTTCTGATTGCCTTAAGAACCCGAGCAAAGGAGCAAAAACGACCTTCAACATGCTGGAAGCAGTGCCTTCCAATGGAGGGTCAGAAAACGAGACAATAATACCTATTCAGGCAGTGACACGAGCCCAAGCTCAAAGAATGACGAATGAACCCATAATTGAAGAGCCAAAAACCGATGTCCCAAGTTCAAAAATGAAAAATCAAAGAAGCACTTGGAAAGCTAGAAAGGTGCGTATGAAAGCCAAGAGAGAACGAGAGCAAACGGCTCTATCCGAGGAGTTAAAACACATGAAGGATAGATTAGAGCGGTTAGAGGATCTAGCTAGTCTAAGCTCACACACTGCGGCAACCATAGCACCCAAGGAAATAGCAGAACCCAAAAGTGCAGGATCAAGAGGATCATTGTTGGCAGAAAAGGTAAATGAGCAGTTAGACGCACTTTTAAAAGCTTACGAAGCTAGAGTAAAAAACAACCAAACCCAAGAGCAAAGATGGATGACTTATCCATATGCCAAAATAGAAAAACAGAGGTTGGAAATGTGTCGAAAGATGATTGAAACAGCTCAATCTTTGATAGAAAATCCGCTTGGTAAACCTACAAGTTGGTATGAAGTACCAGCTCCAACCCCTATCAAACCAACTTTAGAGGAACGAGTAGACACGAAGCAGAGACTCATGAATGCCTCTGAGTCTAGGAGAGAACCTATCATAGGGCCAAATACAACAGATGAGACAAGTGATGGGTTCCAGCCTAAAACATTGGTAGAAATGGGTAAGGATTGTAACGGTCTAGATGACCTGTGGAAGCAAATCCGTGATGCCAAAGAAGCTAACAGGGTGAGTTACCACATGAATATCACGAGAGAAGAGAAAAATTAGATCTTACCTCCTATTGAAGAATTTGAGGCAAGATCACAAATGAACTTTGATATGCATTCACAAGGGGGAGACCAAGGATCGATTAGTTCGGGGCACAACCAACCAGACTCGCTAAAAACTCTACCTTCGTACCTAGGAGAGTATGAAGCCAGTCTGAGGTGAGAGAAATCCCATCTCAAGGACTTTCTTATAACAAAGTGATGGATTCACAAGGGTTGATTGAGTTATTGTCCACCCTTGTGACATGCACAATCACATTAGCCGAACTCCTAAGGCTACGGCCAAACATGTGGACCACCGTAGGCAAATGCTCAGAAAAATTTGGATTAAAAGACCCCACCTCGAAGCTTCAAGAAGGGATCAGAGAATTGGACAAGCCTCAACTAAACACTACGCCAGTACCTTCAAACAAGGTTGGAGAATATTGCGAGGGAGAAGATGGAAACACCACACTACCAGTAGAATTCCAAGGAGTAGCTTCCAAAGCTATTCTTGACAGTGGAGCAGGAGTCGCTATCGCCACCAAGGAAATCTGGAAAAAATGGGAGAAACCAGCTTTGAGAGCTACCAGAATGAAATTGCAATTGGCAAATGGGTTCATGGAAAAGCCTCTAGGACTCTTAGAAAAAGTAATTGTCACCTCGTGCGGAATCGAGTATGAGCATACATTTGCAATAGTCGATTTTGACCAAAAAAAAAATACGAGATCATCTTGGGAAGACCATTCATGAGACAATTAAAGATGGTCCAGAATTGGGGTTACGACCACATATACCTCAGACATGGCAAGACTACAACCAAAATACACCTAAAAGACCATAGTTACAAAGATTTTAACCAGACACCAGTGGAAGAGTTTGATTCAGCTACATTGGCAGGGTCCAAACTCCCAGCATGGTTAGGGCAAAAAAAAGAGCTATGGATGTGCGGAGCTTCACATTGTGGGAGCTTAAAAAGAGAGGAATGCGTCTTAGAAAGAGCTATTGAGGACAAGGATTATATTCTGAAACCTTTTCCCAAAGATGCCTTAGAACCTCTGGAATGGGAACACATACTAGCAACATTGGATGTCTGTACCATTACAGATAGCCCAACGATAAAATTTTGCGATAAAGATGGCTATGATGTGCTACCCTATTACATGGTAAGCCTTATACCAGCAAAAGATGAGAATGTAGAACCACCAGAACAAGAAGAGTTATATAACTCCTCTGAGCATCTAGAGGTAAATAACGATGCAGATAATGAGTGTTCAGACAGCTCAAGCGAGCCTAGAGAGACAACAACGAATATCAAGTTTTATGATTTCGCCAATCAGCACCCTAGACGCCAGGAACGATATAGAAAAAAATGAGCAGAAAACAAAATTAGAGAGAACCTAATGCCCAAGATAAAAGATAAAACTCACTATCTAATGCTTGTCAAAGCAGAGGATTGTGTAAAAGACCAAATATCAGGGAGATTCTCAAAATTTCAAAGGGAAGGAACGCAAGAGGAAATAAAACAAGTACGGAAAGCTAAAACGGAAACAAAATCAAAAAAATCTCAACAATCAAAACAGGAAAAAACAAAAGACCCAGAGTGGACCAAATTGGAGCGTAAAAAGAAATACCAAGAACTAAAACGGTCGTTACAAGAGGTATGGACTACTGAGGGAGAAAGTGATGGTAAGGAGTAGTCAAAAAAAGGAAACATGAATGTACCATCCCACTATCGAAAATTCACCATCCAGGACAGAAAAATCATAATGACACCACCAGTCACGGAAAGAATAAACCAGGAATCTTACGATGGGCCGGAAAATGCAAAACGGATAGACCTCGCTGCACCAGGCGAAGAGCCTCAGCCGGTCTATATCGCAACTGATTTAGAGCCTGAAGAAGAATAACAGTCAACACAACTTCTCAAGAAGTATAAAGATGTGTTTGCATGGTCCTACAAAGACCTCAAAGGAGTTGATCCATAGATATGCCAACATACAATACCATTGAGATCAAATGCCAAACCTAGCAAACAGCGTCCTTACACATATAATGACACATTTGCTAAACGAATCAAAGAGGAGATTGACAAGCTGATGGATACTGAATTCATCGACGGAATCGAACATACAGATTGGGTGTCACCCATTGTGGTTGTCCCCAAAAAGAACGGAAAGCTACAAGTGTGTGTGAACCTCAAAAAAGTAAATGCAGCCACCATAAGGGATAATTATCCCTTGCTGATCACAGAACATGTACTTGAGAGGGTGGCTGGGAAGCGGGCTTATTCCTTTTTAGATGGGTTTTCAAGGTATAACCAACTGGCAATTTCAATAGAGGATCAACACAAAACAGCGTTTGCCACAGAATGGAGAATATATGCGTATAGAGTTATGCCTTTTGGCTTAACCAATGCCCCAACTACCTTTCAAAGGTAGTTGACTCATGCATTCAAAGAATACCTGCGAATATTCTTAGAAATATATATGGATGATCTCTATGTACAATCTCTTCTACGAGAAGAACATATTGACCATTTACAAAAGGTATTTGAGAAGTGCAGAACATATCAAATCTGTCTTAACACGGAAAAGTGCATTTTTATGGTTAGGCAAGGCCGCATCTCAGGACATATTGTCTCAAGAAATGGCATAACCAGTGACTTAGAAAAAATCAAAGTCATATAGACTTGCCCATGCTTACTAATTCCAAACAAGTACAATCCTTCATGGGACACTGCGGATATTATCGAAGATTCATATATATGTATGCAGTCATTGCACAACCTCTGTATCGTTTGTTAGTCAGTTTTGACTGGATTGAGGAGTGTGAAACTTCATTCCAAAAGCTTAAGGAAAACCTTGTATCAGCACATGTACTTAAAGCACCAGATTGGGAAAAGATGTTCCATGTTCACATTGATGCATCTACATATGCAATTGGGAGTATCCTGGCTCAACCTAGAGACGGAACAATGGATTTTCCAGTTTGTTATGCAAGCCGACAACTAAATAGTGCAGAAACGAACTACACAACCACTGAAAGAGAGGGGTTAGGAATGATTTATGTTGTAAAGAAATTTCAGCATTATTTGCTCGCAAACAAATTTGTGTTCTTCACAGATCATCAAGCTCTTTTGTATATGGTAAATAAACCATACAATACTGGGAGAATTGTACGTTGGTTTATTATATTGCTAGAATTTGACTTCACAGTGGTAGTCAAAAAGGGTAAAACTCATCTATGGGCAGATCTTCTTTCAAGGCTGCAAAACGGGGAAGCTCCTGAAGGAGTAGATGATGACATACCTGATGCTTATCTTTTCAATATTAAAATGATACCCAAATGGTCTCAGGAAATTGTTAGCATTCTTTCCTTTGGAGGTAGATTTGATAACAAGGAAGACAAATCCAAACAACAAACAATTCGACAAACAAAAAACTTCCAGTTGATTGTAGGACGACTGTATCATCTAGGATCGGACGAGATTCTACGATTATGTATAAATCCGGAGGAATTCGAGTGTTATCTTGAAGAAGCACATGTCCAAGATTGTGCATTTCATTGTTCAACAATGAAAACACACCAGAGACTGAAACAATTAGGGGTTTAATGGCCAACTATGTATGATAACACACATGCTTATGTTAACAATTGTACTATATGTAGTGCCAAACAACCAATGGATCATGCGACATTGTTTCAAGTAAACATTGCACCTGCATGGAGTCAATATATCTTTGATTTCTTAACAACAAGGATATTTCCTGAAAACATAACAAAAGCACGGAAAAGAGCGATAGCGCTAGAGGGTCGCGACTTTAATTTAATTGGGAATCAACTCTATAAGCAAGGAAAGGACAATCAACTTAGAATATGTGCAAGTGAAAGTGAATACCTGCTGATTCTAGAACACGTACATGGAGGAATAAGTGGAGGCCATTTTTCAGGCGATAAGACGGCAAAAATTGTCTTAACCGGAGGAATATGGTGGCCTACATTGCATATAGATGCTGAGGAGTTTGTAAAGCGTTGTGATGTATGTCAGCGCACCAAAGTGCCGATAGAGAGAGATGAGATTTCACTACGGCCAATGATGGGAGCAAGGGCATTTGCAAAATGGGGTATTGATTTTGTGGGGCCTATTTGACCCCCTGCATGTTGCACCCATACCCAATATATCATTGTGGCTACGGACTATCTCACAAAATGGGCGGAAGCCAAGGCAACACAAAAAGCAGACGCACGAACTACTGCACAATTTTTGTATGAGAACGTCTTTGTATGATACGGATTACCAATAGAAATTTTCAGTGATCGAGGAAAACATTTTCTTAATGAAGTCATTGAATATCTGCTAGAGGAATTCATGGTCATACGTAGAAAATATGCTCCATATCATCCACAGGCAAATGGACAAGCTGAGGCCACAAATAAAACACTGTGCACTGTTCTGACTAAAATTGTATCAGAGTCAAGGATAGACTGGGATCAGCAGTTACACTCAATACTATGGGCATACATGGTAGCTTACAAAACATCAATCGGAACAACACTTTACAACATGGTGTTTGGTCTAAACGCTATATTACCCATAGAGTTTTTAATTCCAACTCTACGAGTAGTGAAACGCTTAGAATGGATAGGGCATGAGCTCTCTTCAAGAATAGATGATCTTGAAAAGCTAGATGAACTTCGATTGAGAGCTGTAGCTTCGATCTATGGTGAAAAAAGAAGACAAAAAGAGTTTTTTGACAAGCATGTGCGCACGAAAGAATTCAAAACAGGTGATTATGTACTTTTTTATACCTTGAAGCAACATGCCAAGAAACTTAAAAAGCGAGGGATGGGACCCTTTGTGATTAGTAACTTATCACAAAGTGGAGCTGTCAAACTTGCTATATTAGCAGGAGAAGAAATGCCAAATTAGATTAGTGGGTGTCGATTAAAAAAATATCATTTGCCACTAACACAGGATATGCTTCAACAAAATCCATCAAGAAAAACAACGGATGAAGGAGAAACAGAGGGTATGCGAAGAGGCCCAAGCAGAAGCAAAAGAACGCATTGCAAAAAGACGACTTCTACGACAACAACAACAATGTGGATCACCGTTGCGAATAAATGCCATTAGACTAACGAATTTTGATGAAGACACAGTGGAGCCAATAATTGCAGTCAAAATGGGTAGCAATCAAGTTGAATCTGGAGCTCAAGCAAATCTAATCTCTTACAGATTATACAAACAACTCAAGCCCAAAGGTCAACTACATCCTACTCCACAAGTGCTGAAAGTAGTACATCGCATTCACTAAAAACATTGGGCTGGATTATATTGCATGTACAAATACATCAATATGTTTACCCACACAAGTTTTATGTGGTTGAGGATGAAAGCACACAACACCCCATGTTGTTGGGAAAACCATGGCAAAAAGAGTATAATCTGCAGATAGATTGGAATTCGGATGCAATCAAAATTCAGCATGCACAAGAACAACAGGTGTTAGCCTTTGCTCAGCAACCCCGGAAGAACCAGATGGCATCCATGCAATCACTGGATAAAGAACCCAAAGGATGGGTGCCACTAAAGAACAACACGATACCCATGGCGACCAACAAGGGAACTTCCACCCATGTTCACAGACCCTAGTGCACAGATCAAGGTTAGCAACACGCAAAAAACAAGTATGGGTGCGGAAGGATAGAGGTGACATGGAAGACAAACCACAATACAACAGAAGAAGTCAACAGAAGCACACAGTTCAACCAAAAACCAAGGGAATAAAATAGATATGGATCCCAAAGAGAATGCTCAGTAACAACTTAAATGGGACTCGCATTTGGATCTTGAAACCTCCCTTCAGTACAAGCAACATCGGCATGCAGACATACACTACATATGAAACTGGCAAACCGATCAATGTGCGTGCCAATCAGCATCACAACAATGACAACCGTGGAAATAGCACTAAACCCACAAAGACCTCCAAAACAAAGCTACAAATGGAAAGCAAAAGACACAAAGACTACGGCCAATTCCGACACGACAATTCTCTCCAAGGAGACCACCATGGCCATATCGAAAGTAGCGAAAAACCAAGCGACTTCTGCAAGAAAGACGATCAAATAGAGAGCGGTCGAATTACAATTGTTACTTGCAAAGAAAATACACCCACCAGATCAACAACAAACAGGAAACCTCGACGGCGAATGCCAATAAGCATTTTGCTTATTACCTCCTCGTGCACAACATTGATTTTTCCATGCATTGATCGCGTATGAATCATATAGGGCCACATTACACGGCCAAGCATTAGCATAATTTTTAACCCATGCATGGCACATACTCCAAGGCGATACCTTGTCGTCCGGGAGGACTCCGGCTAGGAGGGGGGGGGAGGCATTCTCAAAATGCGGACCCAATGGTAAAAGAGCAAAAAAGGGCATGTTTTTTGACTATTTTAGAGGGTTGTTGTTTGATTGCAAATTTTTTTGGATTAACCTAAGTACATATGCCCTTATACAGCATGAATCTACAAGTACATGGGGCCAAACGCCAAGTCAAGCCCCTAGGTGTGTGTATATAAGTAAAAATAGCCGTTTTTCGGATAAAATATTGGTAAAACGGAGAAATCCGGCCATAAAAATTGCATGTCAGTGTATATAGTGTTTTGCAGTGATGTTTTTGAGTTATTATGATTTTTGAGGATTTTTTGGGTTTAATTTGCTATTTTCTTTTTTATTTTACTAATTATCGGCAGAAAAACTTCAAAAATACAAAAAGCAGGTGAAAAACAGTCGTAATGAAAAACAAAAAATATGAGAATAATCAGCGACTATAGGAAAACCTATGGTACAATGGGGGTGCAATTATGTGAATGGAGCGAAAAGCGTGTTTTGGCCAGATTTTGACCGAAACGTTAAATTTCTCGGAAACTAGGCAAATGGAGTCCAAATCAAGAATTTTTTGAGCCTAAACCGCATCTCGTAGGAAGTTGGGAGCACATGTCAAATTTCATGGAAAGTGGTTTGGGGACCCCCATTATAAGATTTTTTCACTTCATTTAAAGCTCATTTCTACTATTGCCTTTTGAGAGAGAGCTCTTGCCACCTAAAGCGAACCGGACTTCCAGCAGCTTCTATGATGCGCATGACCACCCAACAGGCTCCAGACATGAGACGTAGGCTCACCACCTTGAGCTTTTCGCGTATGTTTGATGTTTTGTCGCGAAAACTAGCGTAGGGTTCACACGAGAAGCGAGCAGTAGAGACCTACAGGTAGAAGTGGCCACCTAACGGCTAACCCAAAAGCAACGAGGCTTCATCGGAGGTTTATCCTAGCATAGGAGACCACTCTTGAATTCCCAAAGGCGGTAGAAAACCATCGGAAAAAACCCTAACTTCTAGAGCCCTGCAAGAGGCCACCGAATGGTAAATCGGCAAGTCTATATAAATGCTACCAAAACTCATGGGTAGGAGCATCTTGACATGCTCGACAAGTCTATATAGCCCACATGGCCATAAGGCAACCCGAAGCGGCACTAAACTTCAGAAACGGCATCAGACACACAAAGCGTCAAATAGCTCTCACAGCCAGACCGCATGTCCGTTTGCCACCAAACTTCACGAGCGGCTTTCCTAGACCATCAAAAACCAAGTCCTATGGTGGTAGACCACCACAAGTCATCGACGACATGTAAACGCAACCGCAGGTGCTTTGAGAGTGACAAATTGCCAAACGGAGCTCCGGTGAAGCCAAAGTCAACAAAAACCATATGGCAAGGATCCCCAAGGGACCGTGAAGCTATGGAGACCAACATCAAGAAATTTCATCGCCGAAAAACACTCCAAAAGTTAGAAAACAGCTCGGAGGCTTTGAAGTCCACACAGGGAGTTTCTTTCTATCTATTTGACTTTTTTGTTGAAATAGGGCTTAAAAGGGACTCAGGGGGGGCACCAGTAGCACTCCCCATATAATTTTCATCAGGAGACATCCTACGCGTAGGATGTCTCAAGGCCATATATGGGGACCAAACTCAACATTTCATATCACACATAGTTTCTACATAGCCTGTACATGCTAGCCACCAAGTTTCATCACATTTGGACAAAAGTTGACCTCATGTGCATCAAAAAACGCAAAGTCAGAGCATAGAAGCAATAATGGGTCATAGACCTACCAAATCACATGAAACTTGCACAATATACTCATGAGCTCATTGCCAAGCTATCTGTGGGGTCATATGTGAAAAATGATGAAATAGACATCCTATGCGTAGGATGTCTAAATGACCAATTTGGCCCCCAGCTGGCATTTTTGAGTTCCAGATCTCTCTATAACACCTTCATGAGCCCATGTATCAAGTTTCAAGACATTCCCATCACATTTGGTCCCCAACATCTCCAAGATGCACTTTTTGAGCCCAAAAACACTACACATGCTCTTAACAACACAAATTCTTATCCAAATCAAAATCCAAGAGCAGGGCCATGTTCCACATGCTAAGGGCTACCCACAGAACCAATTTCAAGTCATTTTGATGAAAAATACATCCTACGCGTAGGATGTCTCCAATGTGATTTTGACCTACTGTGCAGGATTTGACCTCATGGGAGCCATTAACAGGGTGCAAGAAGCCTGTATATCAAATTTCAACCCATTTGAATATCATTTTCCACCTGTTGAGGACATCCTACCCAATTTGTGAGCCTAAAGCCTAAATCTGCCCAAATATGCACTTTTTGATGCCCAAACCCAATTCCAATCACATAGCCATGTTGCACAGAGGTCAAGGGCCACCAGCCTGCCAAGTCTCACCAAAAATAGGCAAGGTAGACATCCTACGCGTAGGATGTCTAAATGATAATTGTTTGACCAGAAAGCTACTATGGGCAAATGTAGAGTTTCCCTAGTTCCTTTTAAGTTTTTTTTTCAATTTTCAAGTCATTTGGATAGTTAGAACTCTGTTTATCAGCTAATATGAAAAAAACTCTAACTTTGGACTACTGATCCATGGCAGCCGCAAAATCACCTGCAAAGAAGAAAAGGATGACTATAAAAGACTACTTGGAAGAAGTGGAGCCATTTGTGATCCCAGAAAGAACTCTGAATCCCACAAGCACATGGATTCAGAATGATTTCCTAGAGTCCCATTATTTGAGAAACTACCAAGGCATATTCAAAGATCCTGAAGGAAATGCTGTGGAGCTACCCATGATACCACGGGAGCTCAATGAATTTTTCAGGAGCAAGATGGGGGATTACCTGGAGAAGCTGGATCTACATAACTACTTTGAAGCTTTGCCAGCAGGGATTGACATCAAAAGAGTGTGGGAATTTGTAACCACTATCAAGGAAGATGGAGTGGCCCAAGTCACTGATGCAAGGCAAGCCAGATACCATGATTGTCATCATAGAGAGGGTGGTGGTAGCCGCACTGGACATCTCAAACAAAGGAGATAGTGTGACAAAGAGGCGAGATGAAGTCAAAGTCTACTCGGAAAAGAAGAACAACTACACATTTGAAGATATTGCAAACCCAAAAGTGGCTATCATGAGCCAGCTCTACAACCAATACTTCCACATGTGTACAAAGCGGCCACAAAAGTACAGGATGCCACCTGGAGCCATTGCTACTACCTTCACCTGCGCAATGCAAAAGAGCAAGCCAAAAGTGATAAATTATGCTGCTTACATCCATGACAACCTGGTGAAGATGGGGAACAAAAATCCCACCTATATTGTACCTGGTGAGCTGATAACAAAAGTGGTCTATGGAGCATTGCATGCCAAAGGGAACTGGCCTGGACCTCCCTCACATAATGATTGGCTAAAGCTAAAGGAAGATAAAGAAGAAGAACCTCCCAAAGCCACATGTTTGAAGCGCCGGTTAGAGACCGTGCTAGAAGAGCCGCCAGAGTCGAAGAAAGGAAAGAAAGAAAGTCTACAAGTGCCCATCAAAGAGACCAAGTCACACAAAGCGGCGCGGCTAGAAAGACTAATGGAAAGCTTCAGAGTCGAGAGAGCACTAAAAGGATATTTAAGCGAGTTGTGGAAGCCATCCTTGGAAGCCATGTAGGGATCATCTTGAAGGGTTCACCGGGATAGGTTCGAAGACTACATCAAAAACTTTGAGATTCTAGATGCTACGGTAAAAAATATCCCAAATATCCCATTTACAGAAGAAGAGGTGGACGAAGTAAGAGCTGCTACGATCAACAAATGGATAAAAGAGGAGCCAACAGTGCCATTGTACAAAGCAAATATCTTCAGTCAAGTTGATAGTGGATTCTCAACCCAGGTGGAGAAAGGCATGGCTCACAAAATATCCGCAATATCTAATCCATCTGGTAGAGGCGCCCAAAAAAATCAGAGATAACCTCAGGTTTTGCCCTCTACCAAGGATGAGGACATGGAAATCCCAAGAACTGTTGCAGAGAAGCCAACCCACTTGGCTCAATTACCCGAAGCTACCAGCCTTGAAGGCAGGCGAGAGAATGAGTGAGCAATACATGGTGAAAACCCTAACGGGCACCATCAAATTGTTCACTGGCTCGCTTGACCTATCTTGCATCATGCTGAGAAAAATATGTAAAACCCTTCTGGCAGTCTTCGAAACCTTCAAACCTGGACAGGCGCGACAGAAAATATCTTTTTCTTCCAAGATACATACAGATGTGCCTATGATCTGTCTGCTCAGCCTTCTCATGAGGTGATACATGCACTATATCAAAGAATTATGTTTTTGCCTTCTTATTACCTCCAGGCCTTTGAAGAAGCCTTCTACACCGACTTCTTCACCATCAACACAGATATATTCGGCCCGACGTTACTCGCTCAACATGCGCGATATGAGTCCCTTCTAAAGATGTGCGAAAGCCTCCATTAAAAAAGCAGCTCAACTGCCATGTCGGGGACGACATGAACTAGGAGGGGGAGAGTGTTAGCAGCTGGACACACCCTATGGAGAATGATTGCTCGGCGGAATATTATTTTTTGTAATTATTCTTTAATTGAGAAAAACCGACATTTCACCTTTGTAAATAGTGGGGCTTGCAGAAGCTTCCAGATTGTATCCCATTCTTGACATTTAGCTTGAGTAGACGGTTAAATTGGAACATTAGGGTTTGAGATTGTAAGGTATTTATACCACTTTTGACCTTAATGAAGAAAAACAAAACCTTTGTCATTTTTAAAAAGTTATGTCTGTGTGAGTGAGCGTATTGTGTACGAGAGAGAGTGAGAGTTTCATCTTGATGCTACGCGCGCACCGGTGGTCGGAATTGAGTGCGGAGAAGTGCAGCGTGTTGCCCTCGACAAGAGCTAACGCCAATACCTACATTGTGGGTGTACGGTCTAGTTTTGCGAACTCGACCCACGAGCTAAATCTAGTGCTTCGGTGAGTATACGTTGTCTATTTTCGCATTTCAGCATATCCACGCGTTCGCATCGAGTAGAGCTACACATTAGGCACTTTAGTTTTCGGAAACTATGACCTGCAAATTTCGACCAGACATCCTACGTGATTTTGCACCAAGTGTTTAGGGTTAGGATTTTGGTTCATGGGCCTTAGGGAGAGCGACCTATTGGTGTTAATAGGGTCTCCTTCAAGTTCTGTGGTGTTTCGAGAACGTTTGATGGGTATTTGGCTCTTGAAAGCGTTGTAGGAAATCTCCTCTTATGCACTCCTGAAGGCTGTGGCTTAGACATTGGGTAGAGACTTCTGTAGGAAGTAGTCAAGAGTTGGTCGAGTGTAGGTTGACACCCTATGCTTGCTTCCACGCGCCTGCGGGTCGAGCTTCGTCCTTAGCTGACAAATCTTGTTAGTTGAGTTCTCGCTATGCTAACGTCCGTCACGGCGTATCCGCCAACACACACATACATTCATTGTTGCTAAAATTTGAGTCCACTCGAATGGATCAAATCCCCACCTTCTCTAGGGTTTTATATAAATCATTTCACAAGTATGTCTGAGTTTTAACAGTTCTCCCAAGGTAAGAGTGCATTGGATGGGTGTAGACATGATTGAATGAAAATTGTCTACTTCTAGGGTCTGCTCAGCTCTTTTTACTCGAGTGGTCTTGCACATGATGGATTCATCTTCGTTATCTCCCAAGTAAGAAGGTAATGTTTTTAATGTCAATGATTTCGACATTCTTGAAGCTTCTGATCCGCAATCCCCATACAAGGATTGTAAATTCATGTTCATATCGAAAGGTAGGTTATCCAACCAGAGTTCCTCTATAGGAGCTGACTTTAGAGTTAGGCTCCCATGATTGATCTCTCTCACTTTTTCCCATAAGTGTCCTAACCACTCTTCCTCTACGAATGGAATTCCATCTAAGGCATCTTCGTTGTCTGGCACTATAAGCTCTGGTTCATTTGTTTCAAGGTGGGGTTCTGCCACCACATCGGCTTTTGCTTTCATTTCTTCTACCACAAGCTCTTTAGGTTTTGCAATACTTTTCAGCTTGGGTTTTTGTTTTTCCAGCATTTCTTGCGTGATTTTTACCAAATTTTGATAAGCTTCCAGCTCGGCTACTTCCATGTCTAGAGATGGATAATTTTTCCACTTGTTTTCCATGTTTTGGCCTGCTTTAAGCCCTGCTTGGTAGGCTTCCAAGGCGGCATTAATAGGCTCAAAAAATTTATCAACTAGAATGGATCCTTCAGATTTCACGGTTGTTTCCTTGAACTCACTGCCAGTTTCTTTCAACTTGTCCTGGGCTAGCTTCTTTGCTTTCTCTTCGATTTCAACCCGTTGTTTTTGTTTTCTCATCTCATATCTTTTGCTTTCGATCCTTTTGATTCTTTGAGAAGAAACTTTCGTGTTTTTCGAATCATCAGAGGAGTTGTGTTTCTTTTTCTTTGCCTGGGCTCTAGTGATTACCTTGATTGGAACAATCGGTTCACTCTCTGATGAGCTACTAGGCATCACTTGGACAACGTTTAATACAGTTTTACCCTTGTTCAAAGGATTTTTAGGACAATCTTCCGGAAAGTTTCCTCCCTTTTTGCAACATTGTATGCAATAGGCTTCAATTGGCTTGAGGTTTTTGTCAGGCTCTGGACATTCGTTTTTCCAATGGTCATCAGCACCATAGTTATGACAGTTTCCTGTTCTATGCTTCATCATGGGTCTTCCCATGGGAGGTATGACACCTTGATTAGCTACATAATACATCGGTGCTAGCTCTGGTGGATCATAAGTCATGGTTTCTTTCATTGGTGATGGATGTGGATTATACCAATCTCCTTCTACCATTACTGTAGATAGACTAGGCTCTGCATAGGGTGTAACAGGCACTAATGCTTGTTCATCTATGACTCCTACATGTACTTTATTTACAGGCACTGCATTATCTCATGGATACGGAGGTTGTTTTTCCAACACAGGTTGAGGTCTTTCCATACCTATTGGTGGTCTTTCAGCTTGGGCCATATTAGGTTGATATCTGTACATGGGTTGTCCTTGTGGCCTCATGGGCACGTACTGAACATTCCCATCATACTTTGGTCTGAAGTAGCACTCGTGGGTCTCATGGTTGGTCCATTTACCATCGATTGCACACCATTTTTTTGGCCTAATTGGTTGTCCTTGTGGAGGTATCCCTTGTCCTGGTCCTCTCATAGGTTCTTTTTGCATATTTTTCATCATGTAGTTCATCCTTTTTAGCATATCTTCTATCGCTGAGAGTGGTGCCGCAATAGCCGTCCCCACTTGTGCTGGTTTTGTGGACACTGTCTTCTCGCTTTGGTTATCCTTAGGGACATCTTCTTAATTGAAGATCTCGCAATTGTCTCCTAGGTCAATAGCATCAGACACACATGCTTCTAGGGTTGTATGTTTTTTACTATAGAGTATAGCATGAAGTTCCTTGTTTAGCAGTCCCTCTAGAAACAAAGATACAAGTCGTTCTTCTGTAGGTATCTCCATCTCTGGGCATCTGGAAATGTATTGTTTCATTCGAGTTGCATAATCTCTTATAGACTCACCATGTTTCTGTTTAAAGCTGTAGATTTGAGCTACCATATTATGTTTGATCCCCGTTTTGGAACAAGCAGCTACAAATCCTTGAGCTAATGTGTTCAAGTCCATGATTGACCTTGGTGGAATGTTTTGGAACCATGTCAATGCTTTTCCTTCTAATGTCATCCCAAACCCCTCGAATTGAGTATGGAAATCGAATATACGCTCTGCTCTTAGCACTTGCTTAAAAGCTTGCTAAGTGGTCGTATGGATACCCTGATCCACTGTATTTTCTGACCCATTTTTGAAAATTAGCTGGTCCGACGCGTCTATTTGGTTGAACTCTAGGTCTTTTGGGAGTTGGTCTTGTTCTGAGTCCTTCAAACCAGTCTTTTGGAAATAGTGACTCATGTAGCCCTGGACTGGCCTTAGTGTCACCCGGTTTTCTACGTGATGAGGTGGTTTCTAGTTTCTTCATATTACTTTCAGATGATCTCTCACCGTGTTCATCTCTTGGAATTGTTTCTGGTCTTTGCCCCAATATCCAATCTCGTATGGAATACCCTTGGTATTTGGTTTGTTCTACCTCCTTAGGAGTCATCGTAACAAAGTTGTTGTTATAACAATCCCTAAACAGGTAGGTTGGTAGGTATGTTGATTCCTCATCTTTGATTTTGAAGATATAGATGATGTTCATGGCCGTTAATTGTCCTGGTTTGGAATGATAAGTCCACAGAAGATCTTTTATGTTTCTATCTTCCCAACAATAGACTCCTATCCTAGGATTATCCGTACTAAGTCGTTTCAAAGGCTTCAAGTCTACTTGATCGTATCCCTTGAATTCTAAAGTTGGTGGTCCTTCTTTTGCTGACATATCTGGGAATATGGTGTTTACTTCTAACCCCCATTTGTCTATCACATCAGGGTTTTCGACCTGTAAATACTGAGTTCCATTTCGATCCATGTGCATTTTTCCTTGTTTGTTTGCCCTAACCTCTTCTTCAAACTCAATACCATGGTCATCAATGCGAATAGCATACTCCTCGTTAGGGTCCAAGTAAACCTGTGCTCCATGACGGTTAGTCTTGTAAAAAGATAGTATATTCTTATAGCGCACTGTCGTTCCGGTTTTCGAGTGAGTCTAGTAAGAAGACATTTTGGATGTTGAATCTGAAAACTGAGACTTCTTCAAGAATTGTGTGCAAGGAATTGCCTTGATTCATGCTTTCTTTGGTAGATACTCTACTGTAGGTTTCTCTGAGTATGCCTTAATTTCCTAGTACACGACCAGATCTAAGGTTCATATAGACTTGTGAAGCCCTGGATAGAGTACTCACCTTTGGATTGACTTGTCATCAATTTCCACTTGATTCAATTGTAACTTTCTGTTAAGCCACTGATTGCTCGTTTGCAACCTGATTCATGTACAAGTTTAATCAAGTTAGCTATTCTTCTATAAAGACAATAGAGTTTTTGCTAACTCTTATAAGTGGTCTTTGTGTATCACTTCAAATCGAGCTATGAGAGTCAAAATTTGACTTTCAAATTCGACTCTAGCAAAAATTCAAAGGTTTGATCTGCAACCTGAAAACTAAGTGTACATGTATCAATTTTGATCCGATTGAACCCAAAATTGCCCTGTGGCTTTATATTATGTTGGTCTATCACTGTATAAGTTCAAAAGTCAAAATGATGTCTCTGGACAGTAGAAGTAGATAATCGCGATTATTTACTTTTGTCAGTTTTTTACACTTTTTTGATAGGTTTGGCAAGTATACAACTTGTTAGAGTCCTTGGACAAGTTTCAACAAGTTTGGATAAAATCTGATCAAGTTTATCAACTGTTTGGGTGTCCGTAGACTCTGATTTCGAGAATCTGGCTTAAGTCTCACTTTTGGGATCCAAATTTCACCAAAATTGATTTGTGAGGTCTAATTGATATGCTTGACCTTGTGATGCACTCAAATTTGCAAAATCATCAGGTTTTGAAGCAGATATAAATAATCACGATGATTTACTTCAACTATATTTTTGTAAGTTTTTGCCCCAACCTTGACATAGATCTGTTAAGCACCTTAAGTTAAGGTCACAAGCAAATTTTCATCAAGTTTGGACAAATTATGGTCAAATGGTCATCAATTATCTAATGTCCGTAGACTAACTTTACAATTTTAGTCACAAATTTCATTTCAGTGGTCCAAATCTTACCAAATTTGATTTGTGGGATTATTACAACATGGTGAAGCTAGTGGTATGCAGACTTGGTCAAAAAAGTTAAAAAATAGGGTAGATATAAATAATCGTGATTATTTACTTCTGATAATTTTTTGTAATTTTTTGGTCAACTGAGCATATACACATGTTTATCACATCAATATAAGCCTATGAATCAAATTTCAACAAGTTTGGATTTTTTTTTTTCCAATTTATACTCAAGATTCAAAAAGTCAGTACAAATTTTAGTTTTTACCCAGTTTTTTGCTAGTTAAGTGATCCAAATCTCTTGGGCCTTGACAAAAGTTGTTTGTACACATGTAATGAGTCAATGTTATGCACCTTGGCCAATTTAGAGCAGAAAGTTAATAATCACGATTATTTACTTTAGGCTTGAAATGAGCACTTTTTTGTAATTTTCTCAAGGACAGTCTTTATATGATGTAATTTAAGCCTATGAATCAAGTCAAAACTTAATTTGGCCTAAAATATCAAGAAAAAGTAAATAATCTGAGTTTTGGCCAACTCTTGAAATTTTTTACCTCGAAGTGTCTTTGAGCTTACCCACTGGTTCAGACAACTCTTAGGCTTACTCTCCAGTCGGATTGAGTGGATTCCAGTCTTTTCAAGCTATTTTTAGTCGTAGACCTGATTTTTGCAACTTCCAATAACAACTCACACTTGATTCTTTCAGAGAGAGAAATGTTTTGAAATCCACCTCGGATCCTACTTACCCTACTCCTAGATTCTCATGCAATGGGTTTGTGGAAAGTGTCCACAAACACTCGTTTTCTTGTGTTTTTTATGTTTTTCAGAGTTTTGATCTTAAGACTTGTTTCGTCTACCAATCATTATCCAAATCCTAATCTAAATCTACAATCTTACAGTCCTAAAGGTACTCAGCAAGTAGGATTACTTCCAAGCTACCTCTACACAGCAAAAGATGACAATCTTAAGGTATGCGGTTTCTAAAAGAAAGTTTTGAACTCTATGCAAACGTAGAGGAAGTTAAAGGACAACTACACAAGACGCTCGTGTTTTTCCCTAGTTTAGGTCTCTTTGATCCCCAGCAACGGCGCCAAATGTGGGACGCATGTCTAACCTCACCATCCTATCTTATTGCAGTATTAGCGAGAATCACGATTATTTTGTCAACCATGGGACGAAGCTGACTCGACTAGCGCATAGAGGCTACAAGAGGTTGTCAATCTCTTGGAAAACAACTAACAACTCACATCTAACTTAAGCTACACTCAAGTGACTGAAATCACCAAAAGCCAATCGCTCATCGGTAAGCAAATCACATCCGTTACAGCATCAAATGACATCCAAACATAATGAAACTTCTAGGACAAGTTTATAAGACCTAAGAACACATGCCTATGGTCTCATACCCCACTTTAGGTCAAGTTTCAAAATCGATTATTAATAGCAGTGGATTTTTGACCTAGTCGTTTTTGACCCAGAATGCATCTAAATGCTTAGCAATGATGCCCCAATACCCCGCCTATGCTTAGTTTTTGGTTTGAACATGTAAATTCCTAGTTATGATGAAATTAGGCCACGGGTCGCCGACGCCAAAAGCTACGAAATACTGTGAATGGATTACGTCAATGCGTAGAGCTCTTACCTGCGGTTGCAATGCAAAAAACGCAATCACAATGTGACAACCGGAGAGGGAGTAGGAAGTGTCAAAAGGAGAGAAGTGACTGCCATTAGCTCATGCTGTGTATTTCTTATCCAAAAAACTTATAAAGAACTTATAAAGAACTTGCAAAAATTGGCTTTTATACCTTAGTCAAGGTTTTTGGGTAATCAAAACTAATAATTTGGAGTTCTACCAAAGCTGGGAAATGACTTGCTGATACAATATGGAAGTTTGTAGCCCTGGCTCATTAATTACAAAGTTTGTCGAGAAAATAGGAGTTACAATATTCCCGATTCATCAAAATAATAAATGTTTTACAAAGAGAACTCCAAAACATGGTGTCCGTGTTAGCTTGTTGCTAACATCTATCACGTCAAGAATGCACGCTTCCAAGGTGGTGTGTTGTTTTTTATAAAGCATAGTATTACAACTCTTTATTGAATAGACCTTTGAGAAATAATGAGGCAAGCCTCTCTTCACTTGGAACTTCCATCAAGGACTGCTTTTGAAGACAGTTGAAACAAAACATGGAGATTCTATGCCATCTTGGGCTCAACACATGGGTCTTGTGGAGGACGAAGATGAAGTTTATCATGCGTTGCGCCTAGATACATAAATGTTTTTGGATTTCTGTGGTGAATACTTTGAGCTGTGGATATGGAGTTGCTATAACCTAGCAAGAGTGCAACACATCACACAAAAATGTTTCCCAAAGCATTATAGCAAGTTCAAGATCTTTTTGAGTAACAAGTGTTGCCAAAATCCAAACATCATGTTAGGATTTAGAAGGGTTTATCATAAAAACTTGAGCGGTATTTGGAAGATGTTTGAGGACTTGGATGCAAAGAATACCTTGAGTTTTGATGATAGTCCATATAGGATGATGTGGAATATGCCAAGAATATATCTTATATTTCCAAAGATATGGAGGCAAACACCTGAGCAGCTTCAAAGATTCTTGCAAGAAACGATTATTCCTTGGTTACTTGGATAATTGTATGCAAGAGACAAGAAGATTATACCCGTAACACAATTGTAAATCAGTATAGTGATCTTGAGACAAATCATGTCCTTCATGTGTACGTGTCAAGGCAATAACATTAAAGAAGGTTGACAATGATCCTTTTTATGGCCAGATGATGTCCTTTTTTATGTGTATTTGTATTACTATATAATTCAAAGGTTATTTAAAAATAAAGATCTGTCAATTTGATGAACACTTGCATGGAGTGCACCCTACTCTAAGGGGACTTGCATGTATTCTATAGGGTATCCTATTATAAAGAAATTTATTTGTACACGGAGTGCACCCTTCTCTAAGGGGACTTCCACGTATTACTCCAATGTATGCTATTATAAGGAGAATCCTATGTGATGGATTGTGCTATGTCCTAAGGGACTTGTAATGGAGTGCACTCTACTCTAAGAGGACTTCCATGTATTACAAGAGTGTATCCAATTACAAGGAGAATCCAATGTAATGACAAAGCATCCTGGTTTAGAACAAAAACGTGTCGATGAATTGTACCCTAGTCGAAGGGGACTTCACTATATTACTAGAGTGTATTCAAGTCTAAGGAGATTTCAATATAGTTTTAGATTGTACCTTGTTTTTGGGGACTCATTTTACTAGATTATGGTTGTGTTTCATCATGATATATTTTTAAAAAATTATTTTTGTTCTTTAGCAATTCTATATCATTCCATCTTAAGGTTGCATTCATTTGTAACTAGGAGAAACTTATGTTTGATATTCAAAATAAACCTTACAAGTATGGATTGGAGAATTCATGGATATGCAAGAAATATCTTGGTCTTGGCACGCATGTTTGCCTAAACATTTATTTTTGTGTCCTTCATATAAAAAAGTTTTAGAACCTACAAGTCTTTGAAAGGAAAAATATAAAGTCTAATTGTTTGCATTGGGAGAAAAGAAATCATGGACTTTGAATTGTGTGAGAGACCTTGTTTGTAGAGAAAAATGTTTGAATCAATAATGGTTATTTTACATCCTCCATGTAAGAGAGTTTTGGAAACTAAAATATGCTGAGAGGAAAACCGTGGAGTCTAAGTGCATATATTGAGATATCAATGTATACATGCATATCTTTATTAGGGTCTACGCATAATCGGATGCTTCTGGACATTAACTTCTCCAATTTGGTGTAAAATAACATATTTAATGTTCTCTTGTGGGTAGTGTTTATTTCATTATATATGTTTTTAGCGTAAGTTCTTGAACTTCAAATTAAACCTTCTATGTTGCAATGAAGAAGTACTTAGAGAAATTTTTATGTGTTTGCTTACCCTTTCACTAATTGTAGCTTAGATAAGAAGTGGGATTTGCATTCCTCCATAGCCTATCTTAGACAAATGCACCTTGAAACTAGCCCTCCTATGTTGCAATTGACATATGCTACACATTTTATAAATGACTCGTACCTTAAGTGAAGAATTTCTAGATTAGAGGTGTGTGTTGCTTTGATGTCATGCACAAGTGGGTTTATTGTTGGGTGCAGCGGCTATGGAGGATGCAGGCGGTGGGAGCCATGGTGTGCAGCACAGTTGGGCTTGCAGAGAAAGAGATCGGGAGAGAGAGAGAGAGAGAGAGAGAGAGAGAGAGAGAGAGAGAGAGAGAGAGAGAGAGAGAGAGAGAGAGAGACTCGATACTAAAGCCAGAAAAATAACACGCTTTGTTGATTATTTTGAAAACCTCTTTTACATGATATAAAGCAACTAACTAGAGTTGTTGCATGCACCTAAAAAAGCACTGATGCATAACTCTATCACAAAAGGATGTTCCCACGGCTAATATTGGGCTTGAAAAACCTAACATTTATTTCTCAATGGGTGCTAGCTTGGACAAGTGGTGGACGTTGAACTAAAAATTCAGGTACTCCATTTGACCTTAGCTTGAACAATTTGTGGGCCTTCAAACCAATGTCTCCATGTTAAGATAAGTTGTAGGTAATATAAACAATGAAAATGGAATCAATGTCCTAGTCTCTCGATGGTGCAACCACACAAAACCATAATTTTTCTTGGACAATGTTTCTTTCAAATGTTTAGTTTAGTACAAAACGTCAACACCTTGTACATGATATATTGAAAGCTATCCAATCTGGGAATTGGGATTTTCCCACTTTACCTAATATGGTCTTTAACTCTAATTCTTTGTGATTGTTTATATTTTCTTTTGTTAAAGCATTAGGTTCATTTTGAGAATCTTTAACAAAAATCATGTACACGGAAATAGAGCTCTTTATTGACTTATTGAAAGCTTGTGTATGTACAATGTGTATGGTGTTACCCATTTGCTTGGCATCTATGTACATATCTTTTTCCCTAAAGCTAAAGTAGATTCTTCTTTTAGGGAATTTAACATTGGCATCCATGCGATCAAACCATGGTGCCCCTAGGATTACATCCTCATGCTTGAGAGGAGAGATAAATAAGTCCTCTTTGTCCACATAGCTTTGGACATTGAGCCTCAATTTCCTGATTAAGGGAGTGACTGAAGCTTCTTGCCCCTTGAAAGCACCGTTTGCGGGTAGGACATCTCCCATCTCGTAAGCTTGTATGCCCAGCTTGGTGGCCAACTCTGTGGATATGAAATTGTGAGTAGAACCAGGGTCAAAGAGAATAAAAGCATCATGTTCTCTTACCTTTCCCCAAGCATGGCATAGAGGAGATCTCTTGTGGTGAGTTTCCTCCTCTTGGAATTCGGCCAAGGTAGCTCTAGGAGGTTCATGAGGGGTGTTCTTTTGGAGACAAGTGCGGTACACATGCCCTTGCTCACCACACTTGAAACATCAGTTATCCTTGTGATAACACTCAATCTCTTCAGGAGAGAGTTTATTTTTGCCTTTGTAAACTCCCTTCTCTTTAGCAATGTTGGAGTTTCCCTTAGGAGACTTTTGGACATTGTCCTTCCCCTTAGGCTCATTGGAACCCTTGTTTTCCGTGGGCTTAGAATTTCTTTTAGCCCCCGTTTGGAAATTGATTCAAGAAGCCACCATAGTATGGTGTATAACCGCCGATATGGTGCGTGCCCTTTGGGAGTTGACATACTCCGCCATTTCTTCAGTTAAGCCCACACAAAATTGTTGCTTTTGCTCTCCAAGATCCAAAATTTTGAAGACAATGGCTTTGAGTTGTAAGTCCCAAAACTTGTCTACATATTTGTGAATGGATTCGTAGGGAGAGAGCTTCAACCTTTGCCATTTGGTGAGTACTTTGTCTTTGGCATCGGTGGCCAAAAACTGCTTCATAATGGAAGATCTTAAAGCTTTCCATGTTCATGGAGCTTCACCATTGGCCCGTAGGCTAGACCACCATTGTCTGGTGGACTTTTAAAAGTGCATAGCTACATGGCGTAGCTTAGAGGACTCCGTGAAGCCCTCATCTCCAAACGTTGCATCGAATTGTTGGATAAAGGCCAAGACTTTGTTCGTAGCACCAAAGGTGCCATCGTAGGTAAGGAAAGAGATGTTCTTCCCTCCCTCTTTGAACTTCTTGAGTTTGGATGACCTCTTCCATGTGGCATAGGATTTCCTATGGCCTCTTCTTTTTGATGGTTCAAAGGTTGCACCATCACTTTCTTCAGAAGATGAAGAATTTGAGGAAGATGGAGAAGCGGGTGACCTCTTTCTCGCCTTTTTCTTTGTCTTCACCATCACTTTCATAAGAGGAAGAGGATGAAGAATATGGAGAAGAGGGTGTCCTCTTTCTCACCTTTTTCTTCTCTCGCTTTTTGTCATCCCTCTTTGAATTATTGTGTGGAGAAGTGTGCGATGGTCTTCTCCATTTTGGAGGTGATGGAGAGCGTTTAGCCCGCCATCTTCATGGAGCCATCTCCGCCAAGGTGGTAGGAGACTTTTTTCTTTCTCGTTCCTTCGCTCGGGGCTCTTGAGTTCTCCTTTGAGAAGGAGATGCGTCATCAAGAAGAAATTTCTGAGTCCTTCGTATGAATCCTCTTCTTCTTCCCGAATAGGAGAGAGGCCTCTTTTGGAAGTCTCGCCAAGAGGCTTCCTAGGTGCTCTTTCGTCATGGTGGAGAGCTTGAAGAATCCTATGAGCACGAAGTTGCCGTTGCACTTGACTTTGGAGGGATGGGGGTTGCCCATGGCTTGTTGAAGCCTAGAAACAAGATAGTTGACAAGCATTGGGGCATCATTAGTAGCCTGCTCATTAGCAAAATCAAAGTTATCAGCATTAATTTCATTCTCTTTACTATTGTCAGTCATTCTAACAACTTGTAGGTGTAAAGTTTTTAGGTGTACTTTGGCACTTCAAGCCCTAGTTGCTACTCCTCTTTACCCCTTTAGAAAACACTCAAGCTACTGTACCCGTGGCTCGAATACCATTAATTGCAAGCAATAGAAGAGAGGGTCGTTCAACACCAAAACAACACCGGCTCCTGTCAAGATTCTAATAGGTCAATAATGGTTAAGCCATAGGCAGCCATAGGCAAGCCCCGTAGAACTCTACTATTAAGACCATAGTTCTCAACGGTGATGCCCCGTTAACTGCACAAAGGCAAGTGCATTGCAAGGCTAAAAAATCCCTATTCTACTTACTCACATGCAATTAATAATACCAACCATTTATAGCTAGTTGGAGGACCTCCCTTCTTGAGCAAGAAAAGATAAACCTTGTGCTCTGATACCAATGTAACATTTAATGGCCTAGTAGCTTGTCTATAGCGAAAAGTAGCATGAACATAGTGAGCATTTCATTAGAATAGATTCCTAATGAGAAATAACAAGAGTGCTTGGGTGGAGAGAGCAACAAAAAGTATAACACCTAGTTAAATAGCATGAACAATTTTTCAAAAGAGAGAGAAATTAAGCTATTGACAACAGTTGAGGACCGGATTTTCATGGAGCCGGTCCCCCCTCCAAAAGGCTTTGTATTATGGTTTCTCCCATCAAGAGAGACATTGTACAATACAATTCTTTGCGTTCCTTCAATACTAGCTAGTGCAATGAAGATGGAAACTTCAAGCACTAAGCAAAACACTTATTAAACACAACATCAATTCCCTCACGGTCTCAGACCCAAGACCTCACACACCTTTGAAGATGGTGAGAGCTAGCGGGGTATGAGAGTAGATTAAGAGGAAGGAGTAGTCTTACGAGAAAGATGTACATCTCCTCACATAATCACTCATATTAGAATAGATTAACTTAGTAATTAGCATGGTAGAGGAGATGAGCATGCATTGAAGATTGGCTATTGGTTGGATTTGCATCACAAAGCCAAGAGTTTTTGGTGTAGGCCTCCCTTCTCACAAGCTTGGAGTAGGTGATAAGCTTTCCATTAAAGGTTGAGAAGAGAGAGAGAGTATTCTTACTCCACACATAGACTAGTGTGAGTGTGTAATGCAATAATTCCTTGAGAAAATCATCCCCCTCTCTCTCTTGGTCGACCCCTCTTGCTATTTGCTCATACAGACCCCCCATTGGACCTCCCCAGGCTTAGCCAATAGGATTTCAAGAGCGTAAGTGATAGCCTTCTGACATGTGTCCCCCTTTCCCCTTTTGTGAGAGCTTTAGGTAATTAATGAATGCAACTAAACTCTCATTGGACCCCTTTTTCTCCTGGCCAATAGGAATCAGGCAAGCCATTGGACTGTTGAATGCTCATTAGACCCCTTGGGAGACTGTCCAATAGTCTTCTAGAGAGCCTTAATTCTTATTGGTTCTTTTATTAAGTGTTTTTAAATTAATTAAACTAGATTTACTCTAACCTAGTTGTCATTGGTCCACCTCCATGGCCACCCAATAGGATTTGAGTACACCTTGTGGGCATCTGCGCTAAGGAGCTGACATGTGTCCCTCATTCCCTTTGTGTAAAGGGAGCTTGTGTGTGTGTGTGTGTGTGTGTGTGTGTGTGTGTGTGTGTGTGTGTGTGTGTGTGTGTGTGTGTGTGTGTGTGTGTGTGTGTGTGTTCTCTCTCTCATCTCCTACTTGCAAGGCTCGCCCCCTCCTATGTAGGGATTATTATGACTTTTTGGGACACACACAAAGAATCCAATTTCCCTAGTGTTTGGCCTTTTGGACACAACTTTTGAATTTTGGAACGTCATCATTTTAGAAGTCTTAATGGGCTGAACCTTAGGGTCTTTTTAGCCCATTGTTGCACCTTGCTCTTTTGCAGATGGCCCCCCCTTTGGATCCCTATTTTTCCTCCTTTGGATCCCTATTGTGGCCGGTTTGCCAGCTTAACCAATATTCTAGCTTTTTCTCCCCTAGCACTTCCCCATATTAAATGATCAGCTAACATGAGAAAATCATTAAGGAGAATTAGATATTAGTTATTATGACACTATATATTTGATTTGTTGGCAATACCTTTTGACAAAAAGGGAGGGTGTATGTTGAGTGAGTGTATGATTTCCTATTTTAGAAGGTGTTTTTTTTCTCCCTCTCTATCCTATATAGTCTATGAGACGCGAGAGAGAGAGAGAGAGAGAGAGAGAGAGAGAGAGAGAGAGAGAGAGAGAGAGAGAGAGAGAGTGAAAGGAAATGCATGTGTCTATCTCAGGTTGTTTTGTTCCCCTTATTATAGTGTGTCATAATCTTGAAGCTCTTGAGGCAACAACTTAAATGATGAGCAGCCTCTTATTCAAAAGCATTTTGGCGCCCTAGGTTTTCCTTTTTGTGTGCACTTATGGATCTAGAAGACACCTATGATGCCATTGTCACCCCACCCATTATTCTTCATATTTCCTGCTCAAAGAATACATCGATGATGTTTTGTTACGTACCCGTAGCTCGGCATTGCTTCAAATACATGAGGAGGGTGGACGACCCTGGCTCACCACCCAGTCATAAAGGAGGATAGGGAAGACGTCCCCATTGCGTGGCCTTATAGTGTGTGGCATGTCGTCCACACTAGCTTGACCACCTGTGCACTCCAGCACGAGCATCCTCACCCCCTGAACCTTGGAAGGCACCTTGTCATGGCGCTCCGGCCACGACCTCGGTCATCCAGTGGATCGTTCGTCTCACGACGTTACATCCTACGTGACATTACCCCCCTTATAAAGAGTTTTTGTCCTCGAAAACAACATGGGGAAATATCTTGGCAATCGCGCTACGGTGCTCCCAAGTTGTCGCTTCCTCATCTATGTTTGTCCACTTAACTAGTAGCTCATGGGACACTTTATGACAGGTTTGTCTATCTCAATACCCTATAATCCTTTCTGGTTCATGCGGTATCTTTGGTGGCTCTATCAAGTCGTCCAAAAGTTCAGAAGGGACTACGTTCTCCAACCCATGAACTGAATTCTTTATTTTACGTGAAGGGACCATCGTATCTAGGAGAACGTTTGTCACACTTTCACGTTTTCATGGTTTCTGACTTTGCACGAACCTTCAGGAATACAAAGTCACCTTCTCCAAAGGTAGATTTTCTTCATCCTTGATCAACATACGTCTTAACACGATCCTGTGTACTACAAATGCTTTCCTTTGCTGCCTTCAGTGTGTCATTCATATCTTCAAAGAAATCCTTGACATATTAAATCTTCTCTTTCTCTAGGCCTACAACCATGGGAGATCTTGGCTGCTGGAAACAATACATCAACATGAATGGTGTAAATCCAATTGCTAATTTGTTTGGAACGATTACAAGCAAATTCCAAAATGGGTAAGTACTCTTCCCAATTAGATTGCTTCTTACTTACAGATGAATGCAACATGTCCTCTAGGATTTGGTTAACTCTTTTGGTTTGACCATCAGAGTGTGAATGATTCGCCGTACTCACTCACAGTAGGATCCAGCTTTTTGAAGACTTCCCTCCAAAAGTGTGTTAGGAAATAAGACGTAGCTAAATAGATAATTGAGTAGATTACTTAATGGAGAGAGACAAATTTCACACACACGAGATTATAGAGTAGCGAGAGAGAGAGAGAGAGAGAGAGTACACACGATATACGTGGTTCACCCAATGTGGGCTACGTCCACGGGAAAACAGCCACTCAATGGCTTTAGTACTTCAAAACAAGAAGTAGTTTACAAAGGGATTATACCCTTAATGGAGCTCCCACCTTGCTTCACTCTCACCACCTCACACTCACCTTGTTGCATCAACTTCACACTCTGAAATGTGTGTAGAAATGGCCTCCTTTTATAGGCCAAAAGGGCTGCCCTCTCTTATGAGAGGCAGCCATGTGTAGCCGCCCTTGAGCGAATAAGTCCAAATCGGACCCTCCAATCTGCCCATGTGTGGCCGCCCTTGAGAAGACAAGTCCGCTTTTGAATTCGGTCACCGGCCACCGGCCATTGACTACCGCCACCGGCCAACCAACGATTGTTTTCCGACCACTTTCCGGACGTCGTCCGGCCATAATATTTCGGCGAAAATGAATATTCCGGCGAGGGAAAAAAAAGTCTCGGGGGGCTTCCGCCCCCGAGGCCCTTAAAGTTGCCCCCGATTCTTGACTCTGAAAATTTTGGTTTCCGGTGAGTGATTTTCCTTCACGCACGATGGCTTCTCCTCATAATGGGGGCCTTACAAATGTGCGCTTTTACCACAAAAAATTACAAGGGTAAATCAGGCTTCATACTTAACAATCTCCCACTTGGAGGCTGATCTCCAAACCAAACCTGTGACTGCTTTCCATTCTGGCTTCTTATCCTTGAATGCCGATTGAAGATGAGCAAAAGCTCAACTTCTCCTTGTTGACCACCTTTGTAAACATGTCTGCAGGATTTTCACTTGTATGCACCTTTCCTAGCTTTAGCTGTCCCTCTTCCAAAAGAGTGCGTATGAAGTGATATCTCACCTCAATGTGCTTTGTCCTTGAATGAAAGGTTGAGTTCTTCGCAAGATGGATAGCGCTTTGGCTATCACTGTACAAGACACAATTGTCTTGTTTGAATCCAAGCTCTTCTAAGAATCTGTGAAGCCACATAATTTCTTTGCTTGCCTCCGTCATTGCTACATACTCTGCTTCCGTGGTAGAAAGTGAAACCACTTTCTGCAGCTTTGAAGCCCAACTTATTGTTGTGCCTCCAACCGTGAACACATAGCCAATAGTGCTCCTTCGAGTATCTTTGTCACCTGCCATATCTGCATCAGCATAACCTTCTAGAAAAATATCAGTTCCTCCAAAATACAAAGCATTTGTTGTTGTCCCTTTTAGATACCTAAGTATCCACTTCACAGCTTGCCAATGCTCTTTACCTAGGTTGTCCATGAACCTACTCACAACTCCCACTGCATGTGCAATGTCTGGCCTTGTCCAAACCATAGCATACATTAGAGAACCTACCGCTGCAGCATATGGAACTTTAGACATATAGGCTATCTCCTCTTGTGTCTTTGGACACATATCCTTCGTTAGTTTAAAGTGACCAGCCAAAGGTGTAGAAACTGGTTTTGCATTTTGCATTGCAAACCTTTCTAGTACCTTCTTGATGTAATCTTCTTGAAATAGCTTTATTGTCTTCTTCGTCCTGTCCCTTGATATTTTCATACCAAGTATCCTCTTTGCACCTAAATCTTTCATTGAAAAAGATTTAGACAACTCCTCTTTTAGGTCTTTGATGTCCTGCATGTTAGCACTTGCAATCAACATGTCATCAACATACAACATTAGGATGATGAATTTCCCATCTCCCAAATTCTTTGTGTAGACGCAGTGATCCGAGTTGCATCTTGTGAATCCATGATCCAACATCCATCGATCAAACTTCAAGTACCATTGTCTTGATGCTTGCTTTAAACCATACAAGCTCTTCTTTAATCTGCAAACCATTTTCTCCTTACCTTTTACTTCATACCCCTTTGGTTGAAGCATGTAGATTTCCTCCTCTAAGTCACCGTGAGGGAATGCCGTATTTACATCCATTTGCTCGAGATTTAGATCATGAGCAGCCACAAGGCTTAAGACAAGCCTAATTGAGTTCATTTTTACAACAGGAGAAAATATTTCATTGAAGTCAATACCTTTCTTTTGAGAAAAACCTTTTACCACAAGCCTAGACTTGTACCTTTTCTTCCCACCTTCTTCTTCCTTCACCTTGTACACCCATTTGTTTTGAAGTGCCCGCTTACCTTTAGGCAACTCAACCAATTCCCATGTTTGGTTGCGATGTAGAGAGTCCATCTCCACTTGCATGCTCTTCGTCCATTCTTCTTTGGATTCATGTTGCATAGCTTCTTTGTATGATTCCGGCTCTCCAGAATCTGAGATCAAGAGATGGTTGAAGGAAGGAACAAACCGTTCTGGAGGTCTAATTGCTCTTGTAGATCTTCGGGGAATAGGTTGAGGCTCCTCATTTGGTTGACGTTGTTGCACATTGTCACCGTTTGCTATCCTTGAGTCTTCACCGTCCTCAAGCTCCATGTACTCATCACTTGTTTCTGTTGTTTGTTTTCTTTCCAAGTAATCTTTGTACATATTTTGTTCGTTAAAAATTACATCCCTACTCCTTAAGATTTTACCATCTTCAGGATTCCATAGGCGATACCCAAAGTCACCTTCTCCATAGCCAATGAAGAAACACTTTTTGGACTTTGCATCTAGCTTTGATCTTAAGCTTCTATCTATGTGCATGAAAGCCTCACACGCAAACACTTTGAGAAATGCATAATTCACCGGTTTACCTATCCATGCCTCTTCTGGAACTCCCCCATCCAATGCCGTTGAGGGTGACCGATTGATTAAGTACACAGACGTACTTACAGCTTCCGCCCAAAGCTCAAGCGATAGGCCTGCATGTAGCCGCATGCTTCGTGCTCGCTCCATGATTGTCCTGTTCATCCTTTCCGAAATCCCATTTTGTTGAGGTGTCCTTGGGGTTGTCCTTTGCCTCCGAATGCCATTGCTAGCACAAAAGCTTTCAAAAGCTTGGCTGCAATATTCGCCTCCATTGTCGGATCTGAGGCATTTAACCTTGGTACCTGTTTCATTCTCCACAAAGGCTTTCCACCTTTGAAATATGGAAAATACATCGGATTTATTCTTCATGACATAAACCCATGTTTTTCTAGTCGCATCGTCTATGAATGTTACATAGTACAATGAGCCACCAAGTGATGGTGTACTTGCAGGACCCCAAACATCAGAATGAACGACCTCAAGTTTTTTATTTTTTCTTTCATTTCCTGATTTTTGAAATTTTACCCTCTTTTGTTTACCATAAACACAATCTTCACATAACTCTAAGTCCACTTCTTTCAAACCTGGTAGAAGCTTCTTTGTTTGAAGGATTTGTATTCCTTTGGCACTCATATGTCCAAGTCGGTTGTGCCACACCGCACTGTCAACTTCTGTAGTTGCTGCACAAGCTGAAGGTTGCGTGCTAACAGTACACTAGTAAAGTGTACCGACTTTTTCTCCCTTGGCAACCACCAAAGATCCCTTTGAGATCTTCCACCTTTTGTTTCCGAATGCAATGTTGTGACCTTCATCATCCAATTGTCCTGTAGAGATCAAATTTTTGCGAAGAGAAGGAACATGCCTAGCATCTTTAAGCTTCCACTCATTTCCTTTAGCAGTTTTGACAGAAACTATACCTTTGCCGACAATCTCACAAGCTTCATCATCTCCCAAGTATACATACCCAAAATTACCTTTGGTGTAGTCTTGGAAATTTTGCTTGTGTGGTGTCGCATGGAATGAATCCCCGGAATCTACTATCCAGGAATTAGACCCATTGTCTAATGAGAGAATTAGAGCATCTTGCTCTACTTTACCTGCCACATTGGCCTCCGATGTTGGCTTGTTGTCTTGAAACTCTGTCTCCTTCTTCTTCTTGGACCAGCAATCCTTCTTGACGTGGCCCTTCTTGCCGCAGTTCCAACATTCAAGAACTGACTTTGTGCGTGACTTGCTCCGCCTTGAGCGATCACAACCCTTTTGGTTTTTGAACCTCTCCTTAGGCCTTCCTCTTGTTTCCACTGATAGTGTAGCACTTGATGATTCCCCTGTGCTTCTCCTTCGTATTTCCTCGCTTAGGAGAACACCCACAACATCATCAAACTTAAGAGTATTTGTGCCAGAAATAGAATTACTTACAGCCATCACAAGGCTGTCCCAACTATCCGGTAGAGATGATAGTATAAGGAGAGCTCGCACTTCGTCATCGAAATTGATTTTCACCGATCGAAGTTGACTTATGTTTGTGTTAAAGTCATTTAGGTGTTCTGCAACTGAACCATTCTCTGCCATCTTTAGATTGAACAAGCGCTTCAGAAGAAATACCTTATTGGATGCCGATGGTTTCTCGTAGAAGCTGTCAAGTGACTTCATCAAGTCCTCCGTGGTCTTCATCTCTGAAACATTGAAGGCCACCGTTGACGCCAAGCTTAACCGGATTGTTCCCAGTGCCTTTCGATCAAGGAAAATCCATGCTTCATCTGCCATTGTTGCGGGCTTCTTTGCAAGACCGCCTAGTGGCAAATAGAGATCCTTCTGGTAGAGATAGTCTTCAATTTGCATCTTCCAATGTTGGTAGTTTTTGCCGTTGAACTTCTCAATTTGAGCTTCCCTTCCTCCTCCATAACTCCCACTCAATTCAAGGAATCCTTTCCTTGAGATAATTTAGCTACGAGCAAACCTTGCTCTGATACCAGTTGCTAGGAAATAAGACGTAGCTAAATAGATAATTGAGTAGATTACTTAATGGAGAGAGACAAATTTCACACACACGAGATTATAGAGTAGCGAGAGAGAGAGAGAGAGAGAGAGAGAGAGAGAGAGAGAGAGAGAGAGAGAGAGAGAGAGTACACACCATATACGTGGTTCACCCAATGTGGGCTACGTCCATGGGAAAACAGCCACTAAATGGCTTTAGTACTTCAAAACAAGAAGTAGTTTACAAAGGGATTATACCCTTAATGGAGCTCCCGCCTTGCTTCACTCTCACCACCTCACACTCACCTTGTTGCATTAACTTCACACTCTGAAATGTGTGTAGAAATGGCCTCCTTTTATAGGCCAAAAGGGCTACCCTCTCTTATGAGAGGTAGCCATGTGTAGCCGCCCTTGTGCGAATAAGTCCAAATCGGACCCTCCAATCCGCCCATGTGTGGCCGCCCTTGAGAAGACAAGTCCGCTTTTGAATTCGGTCACCGGCCACCGGCCATTGACCCGGCCACTGGCCAACCAACGATTGTTTTTCGACCACTTTTCGGACGCCGTCCGGCCATAATATTCCGGCGAAAAGGAATATTCCGGCAAGGGAAAAAAAAGTCTCAGGGGGCTTCCGCCCCCGAGGCCCCTAAAGTTGCCCCAGATTCTTGACTCTGAAAATTTTGGTTTCCGGTGAGTGATTTTCCTTCACGCACGATGGCTTCTCCTCATAATGGGGGCCTTACAAATGTGCGCTTTTACCATAGAAAATTACAAGGGTAAATCAGGCTCCATACTTAACAAAGTGGCTATTAAGTTTTCTATCACTATCTGACATTATATATGTGGCAGGCCATACATCTTGTAGGGATGTTCAATAAAGAGTTTTTCCAACTCTAGCATTCAATCGTTATCTTCGTGGCAATAAACTTTTCCATTTTGGTTAACTTGTCCACAACTTCCCACACTAAGTCATTACCTCGACTAGTCTCGGGTAAACCGGTAATGAAGTCCATGAAAATGCTTTTTCGTTTCCCTTGAGGAATCTCCAAAGGATTGAGTAGCCCCCCAACCTTGAGACGCTCATGTTTACTGACCTAGTGACACTTACTACATTGCAGCACATAAGTCTCAGCATCCCTAAATAAACTAGGCCAAGAAAATTGTCTTTTAACTAGTGCATAAGTCTTTTGAATCCCGGGATGACGTGCACTTGGACTATCATGACTTTCTAGGGGGCTTGAAAGTCACCAATAGTTGGTACGCACACTCTACCCTTGTAGAGTAAGTACTCGTTGTCAATGGACTAGCTGGTATACTTCTTTCCTCAATGAAGTTTATCACCCCCTTTGAAGCCGTAGCTGTCAAAGGTGATAAAGGGTTTACCGTCAAAGCTCTTTAGCTCCAAACTATACCCCAAAGGCTCATTTAATCTCTTTGGACTAACTCTTGCTTCGCTACTTGTCACATCTACGGCCAGTCGCTCGAGACTAGCATCAGGTGCCGACGAGAGAAGTGGTAGCGCTTGTGAGATTGTACGATTGCT